>NC_133324.1:126378548-127051048 GCF_042186555.1 Aquarana catesbeiana | reverse complement strand
AGGTAACCCTGGAGGAGCTGTAGAGTTCCACAGCAGAGACTGGAGTATCTGTACATAGGACGACAATAAGCCGTACGCTCCACAGAGTTGAGTTTTATGGCAGAGTGGCCAGAAGAAAGCCATTACTTTCAGCAAAAAACAAAATGGCACGTTTTGCATTTGCAAAAAGGAATGTGGGAGACTCCCAAAATGTATGGAGGAAGGTGCTCTGGTCGGATGAGACTAACATTTTACTTTTTGGCCATCAAAGAAAACGCTGTGTCTGGCGCAAACCCAACAGATCACATCACCCAAAGAACACCATCCCCACAGTGAAACATGGTGGTGGCAGCCAGTGTTAATTTCGTCAACTAAAACATTTTAGTTGACTAAATGAATACTATTTTAGTCGACTAAAACAATTGAGATGACTAAAATACAACTAAAACTAAAATGGCATTTTAGTCAAAAGACTAAAATGGGACTAAAACTAAAATGCCATTTTAGTCAAAAGACTAAGACTAAAACTAAATTGAAATTTGACTTCAATATTAACACTGGTCTGTAGTGCATGTTCATACCTCAATACCATAAATAATAACAAATTAGATTTTTCACTCCAGCAGTATATAATGAGTTTGGAAATTGTAGAGAAATGTTAACTAATGCATTACAATTTATTTACACCCATTAGATTTTAGATGACTAAAATTAGTTTTAGTCGACTAAATTGTACTGGAGATTTAGTCGAATAAATATGACTAAAACTAAAACAATTGCAGAAGACTAAAATGGGACTAAAACTAAAATGCCATTTTAGTCCCAAGACTAAGGCTAAAACTAAATTGAAATTTGCTGCCAAAATTAACACTGGTGGCAGCATCATGCTGTGGGGATGTTTTTCAAAAGTCGGGACTGGGAAACTGATCGGAGTTGAGGGAAAGATGGATGGTGCTAAATACAGGGATATTCTTGAGCAAAACCTGCTGTGTGTGAATTGAGGCCAGGACGGAGGTTCACCTTCCAGCAGGACAATGACCCCAAACACACTGCTAAAGCAACACTTTAGTGGTTTAAGGGGAAACATGTAAATGTGTTGGAATGGCCTAGTCAAAGCCCAGACCTTAATCCAATAGAAAATCTGTGGTCAGTTGTGAGGCAACAAAACACGAAAAATGCCAAGGGCGGTTAATACTTTTGCAAGGCACTGTATGCGTTTTGCTGTGATTTTCTGGAAGGGGCTATGTACAGGTCATTCAAAATCATAAAGAAAAGCATATCATACTCCCACCTTGAGTCAAACCAATTCCCTCTAACAAGTCTTATTTTGATTTAGTGCGTTCTTTTTTTTTTTTTTTTGTCTGTCGTCTTGTCTCTCGACCTCGGAGATTTGTTTTTATCAGCACAAAAAGAGCTCTGTGATGATGTCACAAGTACTTGTCATGTTCCCTTTGCACTTGTTCAAATTACAGACAAGTTTAGTGTCAGTTCTTAAAAGACCAGTAAACCCTCGGTACTATCTCCCGAAGGCATAGCATGTTCCAAACTTTTATCACAGGAATTAGTGACAGCACATGCATTTTCCTCTAAATGCATTGTCACCTTTTTATCTCAGGATTCCAGCATGTTAATATGACCTTATTTTAAATGGTGTTACTTCTATATTGTTAATTTCCATGGTTACTAATGGTAATTAGCCTGGGTTTTCATCTGAAGCTAGGGGCTGTGAAATAGATACAGTATTTTTGCTTTTGGAGAATAAATCCAGATTCACCCTATGACTCTTTTGTTTTTTTATTTCTTTCATTCTTTTGCTTTTTTCCTCCCTTCCTATCTTCTCTTCTTTCCTTTCTTTCCTTACCCAAGTATCTACTTGGAAGTCTTTTCACCAGGACGGAAGATCATTTTTTTTAGGGGTCAGATCTTTTCATTTTGCTCTCTCCTGCAAACAGTATAGGCAGTAGACACCTGGCTAGATTTCCATTAACTGTCAGATCTGTTCATTCCTGTGCATGGCCAATCAAGTATAAACCAATGTTGCTTACATCCAAGAAAGAAATCTCCAGCAACCTGATCTACCGGTATATGGGCATCATCGGTTCAATGAGCAACTAAAAATAGAGCGAGATCTGAAGCTAAACACCAACAAAACCCTATTTGATCATTTTATGTAGGATGTGAAGGGGTCAGAATGTCTGCCAGGTTTTAATTGCTAGCTATGTCCCTGCTAGAGATATTTTCTCAATCCCTGTACCACTGACAGAAAAATTGTGGAATAGTGCCACGTGCTAAAAGAACAATTTTTCATTGCCTTTATTGGAGTGATTTGCTTTCGAGTGATTTGACACCTCGGCAAGTAAGGGTAAATTTCTCTTATGTTGGCACAGAAATAAGAACATGACAAGGGTTCTAACCTTTCCTAACTTTCCAAAACAATTTAAATTAGAGCTTTAATATTGCAACTATACACCTATGCAACAGCACCAAGCTGTGATCTCAGTTTTGGGTGTACATCCTGTTTTTTTGTAAAGTACTTTACTATTCAACCTTATATCCATTTGTCACAGGCACATTTTCACATTGGCTTCTAATGGCATGGTTGAATCATCCTACATGAGCACAATCCTCTGACAGACATCATTTCTTATGCCAGTGAGCTGAGTAATAACATTCATTACCTGAAGTAATGTCTAAATGTTTTTTCCCCAGAGGTCCAAACTTCATGTAATGCTATGAAAATTTTATGGTAATTAATATGCATAATGATGTGGCAACTAGTGTTTCTAAGGCGATGTGTGTACATTCTTTGATTGCAATTATAAGAAAATCACTGGTAGAGCACTAAAATACGTCTGATGGCTGCAGAGATGTACCAACAGGTGAATTAGTTACCCTCCAGAACTTAACATACGTGAGATAGCAAAATGTGTGCTTGCACAATCAGTGACATCCGTTTTTATACATCTATATATAAAATTTTAACTATGCTGTTAAGCAGTCCTTCTTTACAGTTCATAACTCTACAGTTTAAGTCTACCTTGTTTAATAGCACATGGTATGTTGCCAAGAAGGACATGAAAATGGGCGTTGCTTTTTTTCCCCCATTTTTAAAGGTTATAGTTTGAAGGGTGTTATACCTAGACTCTCATACCTTTAAGCCTCTTTTTTGTTTCATGTTACCAGGCAAACTCATTGATGTTAGGTGTTGCAAACTTAGGCTGGCTGTACACAGCAGGAACTGGTCGAGATTTGAACCGTTCGATATTTGAACCATTAACCACTTGCTTACTGGGCACTTATACCCCCTTCCTGCCCAGGCCACTTTTCAGCTTTTAGCGCTGACACATTTTTTATCATTTTCTTCATACAAATAGAGCTTTCTTTTGGTGGTATTTAATCACCACTGTTTTTTGTTTTTTTTTTTGCTGAACATTTTGGAAAAAACTTTTCATAGTTTGTTATAAAATTTTGCAAACAGGTAATTTTTCTCCTTCATTGATGTGCGCTGATGAGGCGGCACTGATAGGTGGCACTAATGAGGCGGCACTGATAGGTGGCACTGGTGGGCACAGTTTAGGAGGCACTGATGAACACTGATAGGCGGAACTAGTAGGTGGCACTGATAGGCAGCACTGATGATGAGGCACTGATTGGCAGCACTGGTAGGTGGCACTGGTGGGCACTGCTTAGCAGCAGTGACTGTCGGT
Source organism: Aquarana catesbeiana (assembly GCF_042186555.1). NCBI lineage: Eukaryota > Metazoa > Chordata > Amphibia > Anura > Ranidae > Aquarana > Aquarana catesbeiana. The sequence continues at coordinate 127,047,362 of NC_133324.1, read as the reverse complement.
GTGTGGGACTGATGTTTCTTTTACATCAGCCAGTAATCGGTTTGTTTTTTCTCATCCGGCTTCTGTTTACATCATGTGATCAGCTGTCATTAGCTAACAGCTGATCACGTGGTAAAAGGCCAGGATCGGCCCTTTACTCCGATCTGTGATCATCCGAGTCCCAAGGACTCAGTGATCACAGAGCACGCCGCCCGCGTGCCTGCAGGGGGCGCACGAGCATGGGAGGACATCCATGTACGCCCTCCCGGCAATTTAAGCCCGCGCTGTAGCCGTCTTTCGGCTATAGTGTGGGCATCAAGTGGTTAATGGGCAGGCTGAATGTACCAAGTCGATCAATCAACTTGGGTACAACCAGCCTGCTGGATTCTTTTGCGATTATTGCGTGTGGCTGCTTTAGCCTCTAGCTATAATCCATAGTCTTCTCCTGGCGGAGACGGCTTCCCCCGCCCTCCCTCACTTCCTCCCCCCTCCGGGAGAAGACAATGGCTCGGCAGGCGGGATTCCCACATCAACACTGTGTTGATGGGGGAATCGAGCAAATTTCTTTGCTCCGTGTATGGCTGGTCTTAGATTGTCTCATTAACATCATCTTTGTTCTGCCCGGAATAACAAATATGTCTATCAAATCAAACTCTCAAAACAACCTACCAGCTCTGCCAGACAAACATGAAGGCACATGAATAAAGTAGAACTATATGACATTTCCAGAATATATTAAAGGCCAATTTTATTTAGTTATTTATTTTTACTTTGCTTCAGCCCCATTCATTTCTATGGGAAAGTCTTGGAGCAGGACGCACAGTGAAGATCGCTGGATTGAGGGTGAAGGTAAGTGTAAGTGGGCAGCACTAAAATAGTAGAGGCAACTAAGCAAGGAAGAAAAAAAGAGTACAACTTTAAAGTGACACTGTCACTTACACTGCTTATAAAAAAAAAAGATGAATGTGTCCTGCAAAAAATGAGCTCTTACAATCCCCCTGTCTATGTGAAGTAACTTCCCTCCATTTCAGCTCTGAATCCTGCATCAGTCTCTTGACATTCGCTACTTCTAGTAATGTGGAATCCATGTGCATGCCATGGTTCCATCCTTCTACCCCTGTGTCACTGCTCAATTTTGTGGTACAGGTTGGAGTATATAATACAACTGACAGGAGAGGTGAGTATATAACTGTGTATGTTACTGAAAATACAGAATTAATAAACATTTGCACAAATATCATTACAACATAAAAAGTTGAAACTACCATAATTTTATTGAACAGGTCTTCTGCTTTCAGAAAAAAAAATATGTAACCAAAAAATTAAAAAAATGGTCTCCCAGAGAGTGTTTTAAAAGAATACCTGGTGATCCTACTATAAATGTTCTTGTCCAGGTACTTCCTGTTATGGGTTGAAAACTGTCTCCCAGTTGTGTTCTAGCGTTGTCACCTTGGGGGTTATTTACGAAAGGCAAATCCACTTTGCACTGCAAGTGCACTTGGAAGTGCAGTCGCTGTAAATCCGAGGGGGACATGCAAGGAAAATAAAAAACAGCATTTTAGTTTGCACATGATTGGATGATAAAATCAGCAGAGCTTCCCCTCATTTCAGATCTTCCCCTCAGATTTGCAGCGACTGCACTTCCAAGTGCACTTGTAGTGCAAAGTGGATTTGCCTTTTCGTAAATAACCCCCCTTGTCTCATGCACCCCCAGCTAAGACTATAGGCAGCCGTGCCAGCATTGTTCTAGGATGAGCCAGTGATGTCACGATCAGGAAGCTGGTTCTGAGCAAGGATGTGGAGAAGACACTGCGGTGAGGGAAAGAAATGGCTGAAAGGGGCTGAAGATCAGCAGCATTGAGATGCACAGTATTTTAGTAAACTGACCACACTAGACATAAGAGCACATCTATCCTAGCATGGTCATATTTCTGGCTGCACATGAGAACATTGATGTAATCACATAAATAAAAAAGAGTATTTAACATATCTGTGTATGTGTGTGTATATATACCCTGTTTCCCCGAAAATAAGACCTAGCGTGATTGTCAGTGATGGCTGCAATATAAGCCCTACCCCCCCCCCAAATAAGCCCTAGTTAAAGTCCTTGTAGGTTTTATTTTCAGGGTAGGGCTTATTTTTGGGGAAACAGGGTAGGGCTTATTTGGGGGGTAGGGCTTATATTGCAGCCATCACCGACAATCACACTAGGTCTTATTTTCGGGGAAACAGGGTATATATATATATATATATATATATATATATATATACACACAAATGTTTTGCCTTTCATTTCTATGTTAACCTGACCTGTTTTAAAAGGCAAGGGTTCACATATATTTTAAGTATTAATTGAATATTTGTATTTTTTTCAGAGCACGTTTTGTTGCGTGTTATCAGCTCTATGGCATGTTTGTTGTTTAAGTAACTGTGCCATAATTATGCACTCTTATGTAAATTCATTCACAGAGTATGTAAATGTGCAAATATTATTTACTGTTCAGTTGAGCTACAAGTTAAGGCCCAAAACGTCTTTATTACCCAGGGCCATACACATGTCTTTCATTCTGTTCTGCAAGAAACATTCTGCTAATTCAATTCACCAATAAGAAGGAACAAGTTGCTGTCATGACATCCTGCTTGTCATATCTCAATGAATACAAAAGGATAATGTGAGACTGAATTTTTTAGGCATCAGTAAACATATATCCGGTGTTAAGTATTGAACGCTTCATTTTTTGTTCTTTCTTTTTTGAAATTGATGGATCTTTGCAATTTGCTTCTTAATAGCCAAATCAAACAACTTCATTTAGACAAGAATCAAACTTGATTGAGAAGAGACTCAGCTTGTGCTGATTAATAGACTTTGCGTTTTCTGCATTCTGAAACAGATTTGCTTCCTAACCATTAAGTATGAAATGACCACATTCAATGGCTCTGTAAACACTTAAAGGGGAAGTTTAATAGTTTGATTTAGCTGTCATTTTATTTTCTTATTGTACAAGTGTATAAATTAAGGTTTTGTATCTTTAACTATTTGTGCAGAATCTTTGTCATGCAAATACATATTACTTGCATGCATTCAGGGCAGGCGCTGCCTATAGGCAAGGTAGGCGCCAGCCTAGAGCGCACATTAATCGGGGGCACCGGAGGTGCCTCTTCCTCATTGGCCGGTTGTGCGGGTTAGCGTCAGCCTAAGAATGAAAAGGTCCATAGAAAGTATAGGTTGGCAACTCGACAGCCAAAAATGCTGATGCGTTTCGGGCTTAGGCTTTCATCAAAGCCTTAGGCCTTTTGATGAAGGCCTAAGGCCGAAACGCGTCAATATTTTTGGATGATGTTATTGCTGTAATTTTCAAATAAATATTTTCTATGGAGAAGCTGTGGAGTTGCTGGCCTGTACTTTCTATGGATCTTTTGTGAGCTTAATTAACCAGAGCATTGACTACTCTACACACCAACTATACTATATAGCGGTAGAGCTTGGGTGAGTTTTTCTCTTGAGAATGAAAAGGGGACTTCTGGCCGTGAGAAGCTCTGTGTCTCCTCCCGTCCAAGTGATCAGATGATGGATCCCGGCATCCCAGGTCATAACAGCTGAGTGAGCGGTGTCGGTGACAGCTGATAATTTCCCGCAGAGGATCCCCAGTGACGCATGTACAGGTGCCAGCCTCCGCTCCCCCACACACGCACACCTCCAAGCCCCAACTCCGCACTGGCTGCAGGGAGCGCTCTACTGCTGGGAGTGTCTGCATGAGACCCACCCAGGGAGCTGGCACTCCTCACTGCCCGGTGACTGACACACAAGTAGTAGGCCTCCACCTGCACTTCAGCCTGCTGCCTGGGACTGATCCCTGTCTATATACAACCCTAGCCTGTCTATATACTACCCCAGCCTATCCATATATTACCCTAGCCTGTCTATATACTACCCTAGCCTGTCTATATACTACCCTAGCCTGTCTATATACTACCCTAGCCTATCCATATACTACCATTGCCTGTCTTTATACTACCCTAGCCTGTCTATATACTACCCTAGCCTGTCTATATATTACTTTAGCCTGTCCATATACCTGCAGACCACGGCTGGCATGAGAAAGCAAGCCGGTGTCGCCACTATTTGTTTCAGGCCAGGTCCAGAGGCATAGGTGTGGGCCTGCGGACCACCCCTGAAGAAATAGTTGGAGAGGCACCGCAAAAATCTCCACCTCCACCGTATATATGAGCAGGGCAAAGGGGGGGAAGCCAAGGGGGAGGACGGCAAATTTCGTTTTAGTTTTAGTCATAGTTTTTTGACTAAAATGCCATTTTAATTTTTAGTCATAGTTTAGTCTTTTGACTAAAATGCTATTTTAGTTTTAGTTGTATTTTAGGCATCTTGATTGTTTTAGTTGTATCTTAGTTGACTAAAATAGTATTAATTTAGCTGGTGAAAATATTTTTGTCGAATAAATTAACACAGGCTGTGAGTGCTGTGGTAGTTCATTCATTCTTCCTGTCAGCCTGTTTTGGCTTCCTCGTACAAGGTACGAGCAAGCCTATACACTGACAGATCTGCAGGAGACCTGCATGGCACCCGCAATCTGCTGATCACTGGTGCATTGCTTTACAGGCTCCTGCATCAAAAAATAATAAATCCACATGTTTTTACCTGCAAAAAAATGTGCATTTATTTTATTTCTTTTTTTAAAGTGAGCTTATCCTTTAAAGCTGGCTAAGTGGTTGTAAACCCTTACATAGACCCAATAAAGTGACTGGTCTCAGGTGATGCACAGAGACAGAACAGATCCTCCTACATAATTTGTACCTCTTTTTTCTACAGCCGTTCAAAGTGTGGAATTTATACAGCTTGTCTGAGATTCCAGAAAGCAGGAGGAAAGGGGCTGAAATTACACTCTGCAGAGCTCAGTGAGGGGAGCTCTGAGAGCTGATTGGGGGGAAGGGACACAGCACAGCACACAGGAACAGAGCTGAGGCTGTCAGTCACAGGCTGTATGCTGCAGCTCCCTCCCCTGTCACCTTTTTTCTGTTGGTGTTAGGAAAACCTGCCTGACTCATGTTCATAAGAGGCAGCAGACTCTGGATTGAGACAAGTATGCACTATAGAGGGATATGCTTTGTTCATATTTCATGTTGGAGGTTTACAATTGGGCCAAGCAGGTCCAAACAAACTGTTTACTTGACTAAGAGATGCAGTGACTATGTGTGCATTTGAACTGTATGTAGCCTCAGGACCCTCTTTTGCTTTCAGAACAGCCTGATGTTTAAATATGGCTTCAACTAGGTGCTAGAAACCTTCTTTAAGAATTTTTGGTCCACATTGACCCTAGTTTTTAAGTTCCTAAACATTTGTCTGCCACTCTTTCATGAACTTTCTGTATGTTACAGCAGAAATCACCAGATAGTTTTCTACCCACCCGCCTGTATTACTTGTTCTTCATTAAATGGATTGAAATCTTGTATGTTCTTCTGCTGATGTCAACCATCAATTTCCAGGTTTGATGTTTTGCATGTGCAAGATATGCCTTTCTATTGCAATTTTAACAACTTTGGACTTTCTGCCAGCTGAACCCAGTCTAGCCATTTTTTGACAACTCCCTTTAACGTATAACTAACGGCAAAACTTGTTTTAAGTTTTGGCTACAGTGGAGAGGAATTAGATTAGACCCCTTGTCAGTTTTTTTTTTTTGTTTGTTTGTTTGTTGCCTGTGGCCCTGTTAAAGAGAATCACCCTCTCTATTTGTTCTGTTCACTATTATCATTGAAAGTAAAATAAAATCCTAAATTTTGTGTTGTCCCAAGAAAAGTAATAGAGGGGAAATCTTCCAATGGGGACCCTAGTTCTGGCGACCTGGGAGTCCCCAAGGATTTCACTTAATTTGTAGGGATTTCCTCTCACTTCCTGTTTGGCTATGAGACAGGAAGTGAATCGAAATCTCTGCAATGGGACACAGATGGTGAAAAAAAAAAAATCCTACAAGGGTTATAACCCTCCCTTGCTCTATCCAAAATGAAAAAAAAAGTTTTGCCTATAGTTCTACCTTAATAATTAGTTCTGGCCCAAAAACTGCAGTCCACCTCACTGCAAACTCTGTATGTTGTGTTGGTAGTGTGCTTTGCACCAACACATTTTCTGTGATGGGGATTTAGTAAAACTGAAGCACACACAATCTGGCAGAGCTGTGCATAGTGGCCAATCAGTTTCTAACTTCAGCTTGTACAATTAAACTTTGCTAATAAAAGCTAAGAACTGATTCTGGATCAACAAGTCTCACAGATGTTATCACCTACTGTACAAAACAGACAACTTACTACACATTTTAAAATAAGGACCTTGGACTATAAACTCTATAGTGTGGGAAATGTCAGCAATGTCAGTAGTATCTAATGTGCAGTGACAACTCTATCTGGCATTCAGTCATTTCCCTGTCTGCTCATTGTTCTTTCCCATCTAGATGTTTTGTCAAAAAACAGGTGAATCTTGCTTTATTATATTTCTTTACGCCCACAATTTGGTTATTTTGATTACAGTGGCCAATAAGTGTAAGTTTTAGGATTTGCCTGTAGCTCTTCTTTTAAGAATAAGAGTTAAGTCCAAGCACATCAAGCAAATTTGAAATGGTAAAATCCATTTTACCTTGCCTAGGCTGTCCATCGAGCAATACTAACATCCTCAGTGGCTCTGCCAATTATTTTCTTTCTTTTTGCCTGATAAACCCATCTGCACAGGTTGCAGGTGTGGATCAAGGAGCAACATAATAGTTGATATTTATGACAAAGTTATACTACTTCTAAATCGTATTAATAAACTTGCCAATAATGTACCACTGATATGAATGTATCAAATGAACAATTTTCTTCACAATCCTCATAATATAAGAAAGAAATATTTCTCGAGTGTACTTCTTTTTTTCTTTTATACTTTTATTATTATTCAAGAGCCCTAGTAGTATGGGCGATGCATGGCCATTTATCTCTTTGTATCTTTTTCAGCCGTTCCGAGTTGACACCTCTGCTTATTCATTCTTTAGGAGTATAATGAGCAGATCAGCCCCGGGATTTATCACCCTGCTTGGTATCTTATTATGAGATCGCTAAACCCAGCTCCATAATATCGTTCATGCCCCAGGGGTGCCTTACAAATCTAGAAGTCTGAAATAAATGATCATTATTTCTTTCCAACAAACTATTTTCATAGATGCATGCAGTTTTACATTCACATCTCCAGTAATATGTGTGCAGGCAAGGAAGGAAGAAACCCAAAACAACAAGGAGACTTTGTTTCCCTGTGTTTATGTGGTTTCCAACAAGGTATGTATAATATAAAAGAGAAGTTCACCATTTGTAGGTACTGATTTACAGTGTCGGCCTTTCCATACAGGGCACCTCCCCCCTAATCCATGCGTACGGCCATTAATCTTCATGCAGGGTGCCGGACGCATGGATCCCAATGTTTTTTTTTTCTTTTTAGAAGCATGTGATTAGAGCCTGAGGCTCTAATTGGCTTAAAAAAAGGGTGGGCTTGTGGCGCGGAGCACTGTGCCCTGAGCCCACTCAGTTGTGTGATAATAGTGAACTATTATTCGCTATTGTCTCCCTGATTCTCCTCCCGGCCATTCAGGAAGTATATCCAAAGACCCGATTGGCCAGGAGGAGGAGAGATCGTATTGGCCGCCGCACGGAGGGAAGGAGAAGGGAAGCCGCTATGAAGTCCGAGGCGCAGGGTGAAGCCGCCAAGGAGGAGGAGACGCAGGAAGGAGCCGAAGCTGCCCGTGACCTAGATGGAGTAAATGCAGGGCCAACCAAACATGGGTGGGGGTGTACATTCGTGGCCGACCAACAGGGGGTTGGGGGGGTGGCGGCGGAATGTCTTGTCCCCACCCCGCCCCAAAATATACAACACAAGCCGCCACTGCTGATTATTCAAGTCCAGAAAAACAATATAATCAGTAAGGTTTTCATACTGCTTCTGGGGTGATCTGTAAGCTCTTGTGTTATGATACTGGGGTTGTTACGTGTCTGGTAAAAATTAAAATTGTCAGCTACAACGAGAGGGTGTTCAGACTAGGGTAATATGCTCACCTGCATGTTGGAAACCTAATGGCCGTATAGGAAATATGAATAGCACAGGGATTTAGAGAGCTGGACTGTCATCTGTGTAGCTGAATGACAGGATCAAAATATGAGCCAATGAGCAGCAGCTCTGTATGCCACAAGTGTATTTAAATGCAGGCATTTTTTACTTTGGGTGGAGTAGGCAAGTGTTAAAACTGGTCTGCTCTCTGCTGGGGAGATTCATCTTCTCTATTTGTCCTGATGACCACCTAGTCCAATTGGGGCACCTATTTCAGTAACATCCATATACAAGAGGATCTCCCTCGCTTTGGAGAGATTTTCTCTGTCTCTAAGACATGAAGTGAATGTACAGTATATTTCCCCTGACATTTCCCTAGCAAAAGAAAAACTGTCACAGGGGCCTTACCCTATTAAAAAATAAATAAAAACATTTTGGCTTTTCATTAACTTTATAAAAAATTCAAAACTGCATGTAAAAGCATTATGTGGGAATGGGGCAAATTTCAATGTTCTCTGGCTTTATTCTCTGCAGATTGAATGTTATTTATTGAAACAAAAAGTGTAATTGAGGAAATCTATTATGCCCACTAGATGGCAGAGTTTTTTAGTAAATAAGTATGCTTCTCGGCTGCATCTAGTGACCATAATGCATAGTGTTTTCTCTTTCACTTTTTTTTTTTAAATTAAATTGGAGTTCCACCCAAAAATGGAACTTCCACTTTTTGGATTCCTCCCCCCCTCTGGTGTCACATTTGGCACCTTTCAGGGGGGAGGAGGGAGCAGATACCTGTCTAATACAGGTATTTGCTCCAACTTCCTGGCATAGATCACTGCGGCGTGATCACTGCGGCTGTGACCTATGCCACTTCCGGCGCCTACCCCGTCCTCACCTGCTGTATTCTGTGAGACACAGAACACAGCAGGGGTCTGAGAGGACGCGTAGCGCGACTCGCACATGCGCAGTAGGGAACCAGGAAGTGAAGCCACACGGCTTCACTTCCTTATTTCCTTACAGAGGATGGCGGCGGCAGCAGCCGAGTGCCGAAGGACGGATCGGCTTCGGCTGCCGACATCGCGGGCTCCCTGGACAGGCAAGTGTCCATATATTAAAAGTCAGCAGCTGCAGTATTTGTAGCTGCTGGCTTTTAATATTTTTTTTTCAGCGGACCTCCGCTTTAAATACATTTGATCTGCAGAGAATATAGCCTGAAAACTTTTCCATTTTGACCCATTTGCACAGCACTAATTTACATTCAGTTTTGAATGTATGCAAATTTTAGTTCTAAATCCACCCCTACATGTAAGTTTCAAAGTACATGTTAAAGTTGTTGTAAAGGCTGTGTGCAGCAGCACCCCTCAGCCCCCCTAATTCCCCCTAATTCTTACCTGAGCCCCATCTAGATCCAGCGATGTTGCATTAGTGTCTCGACTACCCTCCTCATTGGCTGAGACAGCAGCACGGCACCATTGGCTCCCACTGCTGTCAATCAAACTCAGTTGGCCAATGAGGAGAGAAAGGGGGCCAGGCCGTGGCTCCGTGTCTGAATGGTCTTCTTTCTCCACATTTCTTGTGGGTAGGGCAGCCCATTGAAACGAATAGACTGCTCTACCTGCGAAATAGGCGCACATATGTGAACAAAGGCTAAAACTAGCTCATAGGTGTATAAGCTCAGTCAAATACATATTGCCAATTATTTTTGACATAGTTAAAAAGAAAAAAAGTGTGCCGTTCCTTACAGATAACATTTTTTTTTTTTTTTTTTACTCCCCCCTACAGAGTGCAGGAGAAATGCCCAGTGATCTAATTTTGCGTGGTAAAACAAAATAATGATGTTTATGTACTTTTTGTCTTTTTAGAACCTGTCTACATTCTAGATTTCAGGACAGAAGATTCCAAACTTGCACATTAAAAATCCCTCACTTGGATTACACTACAATCCTTCGTAAAACTCATCTTTTGTATTGAAAAGTTGCTTGTCCCTCTGAGATCACCTATCTGGCCAGAAGCATATTATTGTGCCAGGATTTTGTATTCTTTTATCCTTCAATTCATTAAAAAAAAAAACAGCTTTAAATCCTCGTACCCACTAGAGACTTCTTGTCGAACAATCTAAGGTCTTTTGTTCCGTTTCTGCAAGTTAAGAATTGTACTTTAGGTGATACTGCTTGTACTTTGTGTTTGAAGGGGAATTTTATTTTCAATAAGTAGACAAGTAGACAAAAAAACAACAAATTTGTTTTTTAAAAATTTTTTGGGGATATTTATTATAGCAAAAAGTAAAAAAAATTGTATTTTTTCAAAATTGTCGCTCTTTTTTTGTTTATAGCGCAAAAAATAAAAATGGCAGAGGTGAGTAAATACCACCAAAAGAAAGCTCTATTTGTGGGGAAATAAGGATGTCAATTTTGTTTGGGCACAGTGTCGCGTGACCACGCAATTGTCAGTTAAAGCGACGCAGCACCATATCGCAAAAAATGGCCTGGTCATTAAGGGAGCAAATTTTCCGGGACTTATGTGGTTAAGTACCTGAAATAAATAAATAATTTTTTCTCCTTAAGCTTACTTCTCATACTGCTCCCCAGCCACACTGCGTGACTCCAGGTATGTGGGTGCCAATATATTTTTGGACATGTATGGTCCTGATTTCCCAATAAAGAGTATCTGTTACAACCCAAAGCTATCCCAATGGACTTGTTCAACCCTTGTGATGGCAATAAAGTAAATGAAAAAGAATGTTAAAAGCAAAATTGAAAAACCACCCTGTTCCCCTATGCCCTCATGAAAACGCGCACCGAGGACTGGCACCTATTTGTAAATGGTGATTGCACTGAATGTGTGAGGTATCGCTACAAACGTAGAAGTGGGAGCAATAATTCTAGCACCAGTACTCGCATTTAATTCTAAACTTTTAAAGCGTCCCCTATGGACACATTTAGGCACCCTAATTTGTTGCCATTTCACAGGCATGCACAATTTTAAGTATTAACATGATTAATATCTAATCGCTTGATGCAAGATTATCTTTTATATTGTGCCAAAAAAATGTTATTATATTGAGTTGTGTGCACTAAAATTCATTTAAGTGTATTTTTTCCTGAAAATTGGCATTTGATAAACCTCTGTACAAATATCATGCAGCATAAAAAATGCCTAGCAAAAAAAACTGCAGATATTAACCTATGTGAAAAATTTAAGTGGTTAGTATCACTTTAAATAGAGTAAAAAGAAAAAAAAAAAGAAAAAAACACTATGATAAATTCTTCATGGAGTTTTTCTTTAACCACATTGGGGACGTATTGAAGTGATAAAACAACTAGCATAAACTAATAAAAATGGGCTTTGGCAATGCTCACCAATCAGGATTTCTCTCATTTTACAGAAAAATGAAATAAGGATTGCAAGCAGGTTGCAGCTTGCACTATATGAGCAACTAGGGAAATAAACATGAGCACTTATAGATTTGATAACTTTCATTAAGGAGCACATATCCATTATATGTCTAAAACAGAGGATGTATAGAGGTCTTCTAGTAGTATGGTATGTGCAGCTGGGTCTATAGACACCTCAGAAGCTGTTTATGCAGTTCCTCTGTGCAGCCAGATGGTAGCATTCCATGCACAATATTCAGCGACAAAAGTCCGTGTTCACAGTCATTCGTTTTCATTACCTGAAAGTATCCCTGTGTGTGCTGCACAATCCCAATTAACTCTGGCCCTAGTTCTGTTAGCCAGCTTGTAAGTTCTCCCCTTCTCAGCAGCGATTCACAGTACAAATGAAACATGCATTAATTGTTCATTTATTGGGCTGTGTCTTGTCCAGGTTTGCTTTTTTTCACATATAATCCAAAAATGGATATATGCTGTTTTGTAGACAGATCTGGGAATCAAAAGCAAGTATTAAAATGGCATTCCTCTTAAAGGACTGCTGAATGTAAGATACACTATATTGTCAAAAGTGTTGGGACGCCTGCCTTTACACGCACATGAACTTTAATGGTATCCCAGTCTTAGTCCGTAGGGTTCAATATTGAGTTGGCCCACCCTTTGCAGCTATAACAGCTTCAACTCTTCTGGGAAGGCTGTCCACAAGGTTTAGGAGCGTGTCTATGGGAATGTTTGACCATTCTTCCAGAAGCGCAATTGTGAGGTCAGACACTGATCTTGGATGAGAAGGCCTGGCTTGCAAGCTCCACTCTAATTCACCCCAAAGGTGTTCTATTGGGTTGAGGTCAGGACCCTGCAAGCCAGTCAAGTTCCTTCACCCCAGACTAGCTCATCCATGTCTTTATGGACCTTGTTTGTGCTCTTGTGCACAGTCATGTTGGATCAGGAGGGGGCCATCCCCAAACTGTTCCCACAAAAATGAGAGCATGAAATTGTGCAAAATGTCTTGGTATGCTGATGCCTTAACAGTTCCCTTCACTGGAACTAAGAGGCCAAGCCCGACCCCTAAAAAAAACAGCCCCACACCATAATTCCCCCTCCACCAAATGAAGTTTAGGCTGATATGTATTCTTCTACGTATTTTTGGTAAAAAAAATCGCAATAAGCATATTTTGATTGGTTTGCGCAAAAGTTATAGTGTCTACAATATTGGAGATAGTTTTATGGCATTTTTATTTATTTATTTATTTATTACTAGTAATGGCGGCGATCTACGATTTTTATCGTGACTGTGACGTTGCGGCGGACATATCGGACACTTTTGACACCATTTTGGAACCACTGACAATTATACAGTGATCAGTGCTATAAAAATGCATTGATTACTGTGTAAATGTCACTGGCAGGGAAGGGGTTAACACTAGGGGGCAATCAAGGAGTTAATGTGTTACCTAGGGAGTGATTCTAACTGTAGGGGGAGGGGACTCACAAGGGGAGGAGACCAATCGGTGTTCCTCTGTACATGGAACACATGATCGGTCTCCTCACCCATGACAGGATGTGGACCTGTGTGTTTACACACATAGGTCCACGTCCCGGCTCTGTTACTGGGCAATCGCGGTAACCTGGCGGACATCGCTGGCGCCAGGCACACACATCGGCTCCCGAGTGACGTGGCGGGGGTGCGCATGCTCCCGAGTGACGTGGCGGGGGTGCGCATGCGCCCCCCAGACGGCCGGGAAGCCCAGGACGTCATATGATGCCTGCCCAGGATGGGAGATCCCTCCTGCGGACATCATTTGACTATGGGCGGGACCTGAAGTGATTAAAGAGCTACATTCATATTTGTGTATGCAAAGCTGCAACAGAACAGAATATCAGATACTTGACATTTTTGTAGCTTTGCAGCATGCCCTATTGCTCTGTTTTAGCAACCATATTATATAACAGTAGGCACCAAAGTGACAGTTTTTTCTGCTGTAGGACTACTGAACAGGAAGCCAATTGTGTGTTGTAAAATGATGCCCTGTGTATTTAAACTAAACTTGTAAGCATAATTCTTTTACTGCTCTGTACTTCATCCCTGAACTGTGCACCTCACACTGCACTTCCTTAGAAAATGACGGCCCTTACCAAAAGTAGTATTCTGGTTATGGGTGGACCCAGTCCCTCCTTTCTCCCCTATATCTGCTGAGAACTCTGGTAAGATTTGTTTTGTGTGCACCCAGATTCACTTTCATAATGAATTGCTACGTTGTGAGCAATGCAGCTACTAAATGGTGTCATTGTCAATTACTAACACTACTAACTAAGCACAGAAAAGTATCTCCCCTTATGCCACACAGCTTTCTACTATGGGGTTACAAATGTAAATATAAGGTGCAAAAAAACAAATGATTTTTCACGAATGCATCAAGTAACTTGTATTTATGTTTACAATGTTCTATTTCACGGGTGGTGGAATGAAACACAATTTAAAGTAGAACGAAGGGCAACATTTTTTATTTTATTTTGGACAGAGTAAGGGAGGATTATAACCCATGTATGTTTTTTTTTTGTCATCTTTGTTCCGTTTGGGAGATTCTTGTCCTATAGCCAAAACAGTTAGTAAAAGGAAATCCCTTCAAAATGAAGGGAATCTTTGGTTGTCACCAGAACTAGTGCCCCCATTGGAAGATGGCCCCTCTATTGCTGTTCTGGTGACAACCCAGAATTTAAAGGGGTTGTAAACCTTTGTTTTTGTTTTCTTTTATTAAAATAACAAACATGCCTAAACTTACCTGCTCTGGGTAATGGTTTTGCACAGAGCAGCCTCAATCCTTTTCTTCTGGGGTGCCCCACTGGCTCTCCAGGCCCCTCCTCTTCATAGGGTGCCCCCACGGTAAACCGCTTTCCCTTGGGCCACTTTTGCAGGCAAGCTCGCGAGTCCTGCTGCTGCGTTCATTGAAACAGACAGCAGGACTCGACCCCGCCCCCTGCTCCTGTGTCACTGGATTTGATTGGCAGCAGTGGGAGCCAATGGCTTCTGCTGCTATCAATCTCTGCAATGAGAAAGACATCGGCTAGAGCTGCTGCACTTGTGCACATCGCCGGATCGGGCTCAGGTAAGAAAAATGGGGGTGTCTGGGGGAGCTGTAGCACAAAAGGTTTTTCACCTTAATGCATAGAATGCACTAAGGTAAAAAAACTTTAGGCTTTACAACCACTTTAGGATTTTCTTTCCCTTTCACTCTCAATGATAATAGTTAGCAGGACAAATAGATAAGGTGAATCTCCCAAACTTTTTTGACTACTTGAATGTATATATACCCAGAGAGAGAAAGGTGTAAAACAAGCTCATGCTTTTTTTTTTTTTTTTTACTGCGTTATTGCCACTCTTAAAAAAAACTAGCTAAATCATGTTCAGTTTTTTTTAAGCTTGTTGTCCCAGAAACCTAGATAGACCATTAGCAGTAGCATTAAGACCACTTTTTTTTTGTTACCTAATAAAAACTAGATAAATTTGTTACCTTGATTGGCTGTAATTGAATTCCACTCACCACTAATTAACCACTTCAGTCCCGGAAGGATCTACCCCCTTCCTGACCAGAGCACTTTTTGCGATACGGCACTGCGTCGCTTTAACTGACAATTGTGCGGTCGTGTGACGTTGCACCCAAACAGAATTGACGTCCTTTTTTTCCCACAAATAGAGCTTTCTTTTGGTGGTATTTTGTCATCTCTGCGGTTTTTATTTTTTGCACTATAAACAAAAAAAGAGCGACAATTTTAGAAAAAAAAAACAACATTTTTTACTTTTTTGCTATAATAAATACCCTCAAAAAATATATAAAAAAAATAATTTGTTTCTCAGTTTAGGCCGATATGTATTCTACTACATATGTTTGGTAAAAAAAAAAACGCAATAAATGTATATTGATTGGTTTGTGCAAAAGTTGTAGCGTCTACAAAATAGGGGATGGATATATGGCATTTTTATTATTATTTATTTTTTATTAGTGGCAGTGATCTGCGATTTTTATCATGACTGCGACATTATGGTGGACACATCGGACACTTTTGATACCATTTTGGGACCATTGTCATTTATACAGCGATCAGTGCTATAAAAATGCACTGATTACTTTGTAAATGACACTAACAGGGAATGGGGTGAAACACTAGGGGGCGATCAAGGGGTTAAGTGTGTTCTAGGGAAGTGTTCTAACTGTGAGGGGATGGGCTACCACTGACATGACAGCGATCACTGCTCCCAATCGATCTGGAGCAGTGATCGCTGTCATGTCACTAGGCAGAACAGGGAAATGCCTTGTTTACAAAGGCATCTCCCTGTTCTTCCGCTCCGTGACACGGTCACGGGCCCCCAGCAGACATCTAGTCCGCAGGACCCGCGGACACGGTCGCGGAGTACGTGGCGGGCACTCGCCCACAATGTCAAGATTTAAAGGGGATGTACCTGTACGCCCATTTGCCCAGCCGTGCCATTGTGCCGACGTACATCATCATGCGCTGGTTGGCTAGCGGTTAATATGCCTAAGGCCTCTTGAACACTGCAACTTGAAAAAGCTCAGCAGAGCTTTTTTTTTACTGAGCTAAAATACAGCGTCATTAATTGTAATGTGCCTGTGCACACAGGTACGTAAACAAGAGCCGTGCATTCTTCAGTAAAAAAAAATAAATTAAAAAATCAGCATTTTTGATCAGTAATTTAAGCCACATGCATGCAAATACATGCGATTGTGGACAAATGTTTGCAAATGGGCATTTATATATTGTGCGGAACAAAAACATAATAAGTTTTCACGCACGTGCGCGAACACATATGCGTGAAAATGCACGCAAATACATACAAAAAGAAAACGTCTGAGAAAGTAGATGCTCAAACAAGAGTATCATGTACAAGAGGCCTAAATAACACAAATCCACAAGACTTTGTAGTTGTGGACAGGTGAGTTGCATTCACATCATACAGTAGTACACAGGGAAGGGGTGAGCAGTAGCCATACTAGCCAATAAAAGGGCAACTTTTCACAACACAGCCAAGTTATCCCATTATATTAAGGTCATAGGGAATCATTACAGAGCTTGTAAGTACACAATAATACTCAGAAATTTGATGATACATTTTTCATATATTTATCCGTTTCCCTAATACTTTTGTCTGATTATGTAATGTTTTGCGTCTTTATTAGGCCCATTTTATGGTCTGTTCATTTCATAGATATTCTCCATTGAACACCTGTCCTCTTAAATAGCAAGCATAATTATTTTTTTGATTTTTCTTCTTTTTTTCTCTTAACATTTTATTTAATTTTGATACAATGCAACTCAGAAACAACAAGACAAGCTATGTTTTAAACATTGCTAGGCTTGTTTCTAAAGTTGCTGCATATGATCAACCCATTATGATTTTAAAAAATGAATATAGGTTCTTTCAATATGAAGTCAAGATTAAGAACTAATCTTAGAAAGTATTATTTTACTGAAAGAGTATTTGATGCTTGGAATAGACTTCCAGCAGAGGTCATGAGACAATCAACAGTAAGTGGATTCAAACATGCTTGGGACAAACGTAGATCTACAATGAGTGAAAAAAGTATTTGATCCCCGGATGATTTCGTACGTTTGCCCACTGACAAAGAAAAGATCAGTCTATAATTTAAATTATAGGTTTATTTTAACAGTGAGACACAATAACGACAAAAATATCCAGAAAAACACATTCCAAAAATGAGTGAAATAAGTATTTGATCCCCTATTAATCAGCAAGATTTCTGGCTCCCAGGTGTCTTCTATACAGGTAAAGTGCTGCGATTAGGAGCACTCTCTTAAAGGGAGACTGACATATAATCACACACATAGGTTGGACTTGATGGACTTGTGTCTTTTTTTTCAACCGCACCTACTATGTAACTATTTAATCTCAGCTTGTTACCTGTACAAAAGACACCTCTCCACAGAAGCAATCAATCAGATTCCTATCTCTCCACCATGGCCAAGACCAAAGAGCTGTCCAAGGATGTCAGGGACAAGATTGTTGACCTACACAAGGCTGGAACAGGCTACAAAACCATTGCCAAGCAGCTTGGTGAGAGGGTGACAACAGTTGGTGCGATTATTCGCAAGTGGAAGAAACACAAAATAACTGTCAATCTCCCTCGGTCTGGGGCTCCATGCAAGTCATACTTCATATTCCCATTGCACACATTTCTGGATGAGCTCTCAAATTTTGGTGCTGCAGCAATAACCAGCTGGATACTGGTTTCCATGCAAGGTCTCGCCTCATGGAGAACGGTGAGGAATTAGCCCAAAACTGCACGGGAAAATCTTGTCAGTGATCTCAAGGCAGCTGGGACCATAGTCACCAAGAAAACAATTGGTAACACACAACGCCGTGAATGACTGAAATTCTGCAGCGCCCACAAGGTCCCCCTGCTCAAGAATGCACATGTACAGGCCCCTCTGAAGTTTGCTAATGAACATCTGAATGATTCGGAGAAGAACTGGGTAAAAGTGTTTTGGTCAGATGAGACCAAAATCAAGCTCTTTGGCATCAACTCAACACGCCGTGTTTGGAGGAGGAGGAATGCTGCCTATGACCCCCAGGAACACCATCTCCACCGTCAAACATGGAGGTGGAAACATTGTGCTTTGGGGGTGTTTTTCTGCTAAGAGGACAGGACAACTTCATTGCATCAAAGGGATGATGGACAGGACTATGTACCGTCAAACCTTGGGTGAGAACTCCCTTCCCTCAGCCAAGGCATTGAAAATGGGTTGTGGATGGGTATTCCAGCAGGACAATGACCCAAAACACACGGCCAAGGTAACAAAGGAGTGGCTCAAGAAAAAGCACATTAAGGTCCTGGAGTGGCCTAGCAAATCTCCAGACCTTAATCCCATAGAAAATATGTGGAGGGAGCTGAAGGTTCAAGTTACAAAACGTCAGCCTCGAAACCTTAATGACTTGGAGAGGATCTGCAGAGAGGAGTGGGACAAAATCCCTCCTGAGATGTGTGCAAACCTGGTGGCCAACTACAAGAAACGTCTGACCTCTGTGATTGCCAACAAGGGTTTTGCCACCAAGCACTAAGTCATGTTTTGTGAAGGGGTCAAGTATTTATTTCACTCATTAAAATGCAAATTAATTCATAACCTTTTTGAAATGCGTTTTTTCTGGATTTTTTTGTTTATGTTGTCTCTCACTGTTAAAATTAACCTACCATTAAAAGTATAGACTGATCATTTCTTTGTCAGTGGGCAAACATACAAAATCATTTTTCCCTCACTGTATATTAGGTCAAAAAACTTTCCAAAAAAAATACAAAAACATGTATTAAAAAAAAAAAATGGAGCAGACCTGATGGACCACTTGGTCTTTTTTCAGCCATCACTCTTCTATGTTCTAGCAAGCCTTCAGCTCTGGAGCAGGAAAAATAGCTGATCTCCGGTGATGTTATGGGAGAGTCCATGGTGCTATTGTAGTGTAAGATTAGTAAATGCATAGATGAGCACCATTAAGCAGGCAAAGCAGAGTAACACCAAATCTGCAGTTATGCAGAGCAGTATATAGTGTAGGGTTAGGGCACAGACACAAGAAGGATCATTTACTTAGGTCTGCAGGGTCTCACTCAATGCGGAAAGTGCAGCAACTAATCAACAATCCTCTTTTAATAAACTGGTTGCAGTAATCTGCTTGCTATTGGTTACTGCAGTTTGGCCATCCTTATTGCTCTTTAACCACTTGACCTCTGACAGATTTACCCCCCTTCGTGACCATGCCATTTTTGCTAAACGACACTATTACTTTGATGACAATTGCGCGGTCGTGCGACACTGTACCCAAATAAAATGTATGTCCTTTTTCCCCCACAAGTAGAGCTTTCTTTTAGTGGTATTTGGTCACCATTTTGGTCAAGTATTTTTATTATTTGTGCAATAAACAAAAAAAATCCCAATAAGCGTATATTGATTGGTTTTTCACAAAAGTTTTAGTGTCTACAAACTACATAAGTGGATCTCCGCTATAAAGCTGGACATACACGGCTCAAATTTCATTTGATTGCTGAATCAGGTGAAATTTGAACCATGGGTGGCCCTGCTGGCACTACCCAGCACCACAAACTTTAATTGAAAAATCAAAGGAGCCAAAAAAGAAAAAGTCGGTCGAATAGTGACTGCAGCCAATCAGATAAGTTTGGGTATTCTGACAGCCGTGTGTGCCAGCTATCATAAAACAATATCAGGGAGCTGGAGATATTCATCCTTTCACACTTTCAATCTACTGTCAGAAGTCTGAATTTCAGTCTGAGATTTCAAAGTTACTTTCTAGGGATATATATGTGGGAGAATAGAAAGGGAGTAATAAAGAGCCTACAAAAATCTATGTACAGGTATAGGGATCGCACACTCTGACTGTTATCAGTTACATTGTTCTCAGCTTTTTTTTTTACTTTTTTTTACAGTTGACATTTTGGCTGCCTTATTATACTGTGCTTTTCTCATATTCTTTTCTTTTGGGATCTTTTTATTTTATTCTCCTAATGTCCCAATGAACAATGGCCAGCCTTTGCTTTATGCAGAGGGCAGAATTTATTGTTAGAGCTGAAAAAAAAGTCCTCAGATAACAGAAGTAAAAGTTGTTTTCACAAAGTCGCTTTGTGTTAGAGTTCATTTTTTTTTTTCATTACCTTTCATTATCACCTGTTGACATTTCTGAAAGCACCCCTGTGAATACGGGAGGTTTTTTCCATGAAAGCAAAATACCATGAAACCTTTTATTCGGCATTCGCTGGGAACCATTGTCATTTCGTTTCTGTTGATTCCATAGAAATAAATTGCTTGCATCCTATAACTCATAATGTAAATAGTACAATAATGACACTTATGAAAGCTTGCATGGTAAGCCACTTAAAAATTTATGAAGCACAGTTACAAGTGCATTCCTGTATTCTATAGTTATCTGCTACAAAAACCAACAAGGCGTAGGATAGAAGTGTTTACCATGTTTACTAGAAATCTGAGCTAAGAAAGTTTATGTGGACAGATATTTCCATTTTCATGAATTTTTTTCAAACAGGAAGCTGTGTTTTTGAAAAAAAACTTTAGAGCTGCATTTACTAAAAGTAGAACTCCAGCCAAAAAGAACAAGATAAAAAACAAATATCCCAACATAGAATAACAAAATTAGATTTAGCTGCAATTTTCACCCTCGATCCAGAGATTTTCTCTGCAGTACTTTTAGAGGAAAAGTAAGCCGACAGTTCTTGCAACCATGCCTCCTGTACCAGGGAATCTTCTATCAAATGTTCATTTAATCTCCAACGCTGTGGATGTTTAGTGGCTGGGGCAACTTGGATTGTAAGCATAATAGGAGCGTGATTGAAAAGGAACATTGGTTCTGTTGTGCAGTTGGAGATTGAGGGCAGGAGAGAGTGTGGAATCAGGAAATATTAAATCCTAGAATAGGACTGGTGGAGGGGGGACAAAAGGTGCAGTCTCTTCTATAGGAATGTGTCAGACACCATACTTGAACCAACTACTCTGTAAATCGGCATTTCTCAAAGTGTTAGGGTAAAAGTATTCAGTTGGGATAAGCCCCATGAGACATCCAGCAATGGATCCAATACCACTTTAAAGTGTCAGCCCACAATGATTGTGCCCTCAGCAAAGTTAGAATGATGGTTCAGACATTGTTCCAGGAAGTCAATTTGGGAGGATTTGGGAATATATCCATTAACTAGAGTGAACAATTTTCTGTAGGTTGTACCCTTTAAGAAAATAAAATGGCCTTGAGCATCGATCATGAGATCAACAAAGATCCAAGCAAGAGTCTTGGAGAGCAGGATGGATACTCCTTTAGATTTTGAGTGGTTATGCCCTGTACACACGATTGGACATTGAACGGACATTCCGACAACAAAATCCATCGGATTTTTTCCGACTGATGTTGGCTCAAACTCGTCTTGCATACACACGGTCGCACAAAGTTGTCGGAAAATCCGATCGTTCTGAACGTGGTGACGTAAAACACGTACGTCAAGACTATAAACGTGGCAACAGCCAATAGCTTTTGTCTCTTAATTTATTCTGAGCATGCATGGCACTTTGTGCGTCGGATTTGTCTACACACGATCGGAATTTAAAGGATCGGATTTTGTTGTCGGAAAATTGTATATCCTGCTCTCAAACTTTGTGTGTCGGAAATTCCGACTGAAAAAGTCAGATGAAGCCCACACACGATCGGAATTTCTGACAACACAATCCGATCGCACTTTCTCCATCGGAAAATCCGACCGTGTACACAGGGCATTAAAGTAACTTTGATAAGAATTGGAATATTTGTAGTTAAGGAACCTGGAGGATTAGTGTTGCAGAAATGTGTCTCTTGGATAAATGCGATCTGCTCCCTCATCCTTCAAGTATCTCTCAGCACTTGTGTCCTCATTTCAGGGTTATTAGGGCCCTTAGAATTCAGAGAAACTGTGATTGGGTGAGCGAGTCTGTCCTGAAATTGTAACTAGAAGGTTGGGTAAGTGGGGGGGGGGGGGGGGGGGACAGAAAAGATGATGATTAATAAGGGGAGAGGAGAAGAAATAAACAAAAGAAACGGCCTTTAAATGCCGTGTCAAGCACCAAGTCACCAGAATCTCACCAAAGACTCTGGGAAATAGAGGTAGGGGAAAATTACAGACATGTCCAGAGTGAACTGCATGCAATCCAGCAGTTTTTCTATCTAAAGCTAGCAGCAGTTGTTCGGACCCAGTAGGTAAATTACAAGGCAATGGTAGCTAACAGAAACAAAACATAGTACATACAGGTCATAGAGACCTAAGGAGCTATAATGATAAGCACATCTATAACAACATTTAAAGCTCAATTTCTAAGTATATAACCAATTTGTAAGGTCAACTATCCATTGCGGACTAGGATGTATAGTTAAAGTCAGCCATTCAGTGAGATGACAGATATTTCAAGAGGGGACACAAATGTAGTCCATACGTACTATAACGTCCCATTGAAAAAAACGTTCCCAATCCTGTAGATGGATAGATTGCACTTCTACATCTTCAGGAGGACACATCTTGTAAAACAGAGTATGATTATGTCCAGCAAAATAGACATAGACTTATGGGAGAAATTACAAACCCCACTTGGAGGACACAAACATGGCAATATCCCCAGTATCTTAGTGTTATTGTCTCCTCCAATGTTCTACTTGTTATATTAGCAAGACGTCCCTTGAGCAGACAGATCTATTTGTTAGCCTAGACAAGTATCTCATGATGGCCCACTAGAGCATTTGACAGTTAGAAAAGGAGACTAATAGACTCTCTAGAGATGGAGGCATATGGTAGGCCATCATTGTATCGTCAGCAGACCGTGAGTATGCTATGCATAGGTGAGTCATTATTTAGTCAAATGTTTAGTATTAGTTTAGACAGGAGAAAGTTTTGAGGAGAGACCTCAGTTAGAACAGTGAGATTAAACAATGCATTATTTTTTATATCTACCTTGAGTTTAGCATTCAGGTTCTGTTTAGTGTGTTGTAAAAGGACATGGAATGATTATACTGGGTGATTCATAAAGAAGTATACAGTTTCAACACACTATAAAACAAGAACATTGTAAGATACTTTATGTTGCCTATGACAGTCACAGATGTTCTCTGTGTGCACGGTAATCCATTTTTGCCCAAACGGGAGTTAAGATATCTGAATCAAGTGCAGTGATAGTGGCCGTGATACGCTATTTCAACTCCACTAGACCAACAGGAAGGGGCGAATACCTTGTCCTTTTCATACCCCCACAAGAAAAAGTCAGAAGGTGTTAAGTTAGGACTTCTGGGTGGCCATTGGGGCATGTTCTAGTCGGTGACTCATAAAATCCTTTGGTGAGGAAGATGTTCATCGAGGTAATCTTGCACGTCGCCTGACCAGTGTGGTGTTGCACCATCCAATTGGCGAAAATGCTGTTGCAGAACAGTTACAGATTCCGCTTTGCTCAATTCAAGAACACAAAACGCCTTCTCCACTGCAGACGCTGCCATTTTGACTGACTAGTCATGTGACACCCACGCCTACGCGATATCACCTACGTTTCTTCCCTCAGTAGCGGGACACAAACTTTTTGGAGTACATCTACCTAACCGTTCACAGTTGTGGTCCGTGTCTTCAACTGTTACTGTTTTACAGCATTTGGAAACTGTACTTTATTAATCACCCTGTATTTATTTTATGGGTTAAAAAGGAGTTTCACTTAAATATCATAGCAAGGTTTTTTCCCAAAAAATCCAATACCTATACTTTAACCTCTGTTCTAAAGTTTCTCTAATTAGGTATACTGTGATCTTTTTGGAGTGCAATGCATTCCACAAGTATTCTAAATGTATTATACTGCACATCTAGAATAATCACTATCTCTTCTGATATCCTTTAATTAAAGTCCAGGCGCTGGAGACTATATATAGGAACACATTGAGATATAAGGCAGCGATATGCTAGAAATCAGCGAGAAGTGTTTTTTTTTTTTTCACCTCTGCCTAAACCAAAGCAAGCGATGCATGAAACAAATTGGAATAAACAAGTAAATAAATGCTTCTCCTAAAGGCATACATTTACATTCTACCTAGAATAAAATCAAGTGCTTGGCACTTGTTTTCATTGTCCCATAAATCTTCTCCACTTTTCTTTTCTTGGCGGTGTCATGGAAGTGTGTCCCCTAGCTAATGTATTCTTTTGATCTTGTAATATAGCAGGAAAACCCCAGTATAAACTAATTATAGATATTGGGTTAACCTGCTTTTGTCAGTGTAAAGGCCGTTCATTTTCACTTGCAAATATTTCAGGCATTACTTAGATCTTTTACTAGAATAAATTAATTGTGGCATTAGTTTAAGACATCAAAATGTTCAGGTTTTGTTAGGAGATGTACCGTACGTTGCCAAAAGAAAAAAAAAACTGTTAAAAGTTCAGCTGATGTTCCATAACTCATTGTTGTTGTTATGTTGATTTAATTAAAGCCCAACTTCATATTTAATTGAGTCAGTGCCGGTGTTCAAAGTAAGCAACAACAAGGAGAAAAGCAGGCATCCTTCTAAGAGTAGTGTTTAGTTGTCCATAAATGGAAAGTATAGGAAACATTGTGCTAAGCGTATACTGACATTCATTTCATTGCTGGATATCTGTCCTGGGGCCAAACAACCTATTTTAGCCCATGTGGAGAATATGACTGTCTGCATGCAGAATATAGGCAGTCACACTCAATGCCCGTCTGGGTTTTCTGGAGAGTCCTAGACTGCGTTAGGCTGCGGTCAGGTCTGGTTGTCAACTGGATAGTGCAGAAATCTCTGGATGACTTTAGATTTAGTCCCTCTGCTCATTTTGGCGCAACCCACATGCATACAAAAAAAAAAAAAATTAGTTGGTCCAGTGGTATCACAGATCCTATTCACCACTTTCTTCTTGGCAGTGGGCAGATCCTAAATTCTGTGGAGATCTTCACAATGTCACTATATGGCATTACTCTCCTTTGAGTCCAGGTTGTGGGTGGAGCCTTTTCACCCTGGGCTCAGACAGAAAAATGAATAAAGCACATCCATCTATAGGGTGTACTAGCCTAAATTCCAATGCACTGAGTCTGGTTCCTCTCTGGACTCTGTGCCATCTGCATGAGTCACTGATAGAACTCTAAGCCAACACAACAGCCTCAGGTTGACAGCCCACCCCCCATCCAGCTCACAGCAAATTACTTGTATGATTTTTCTATGAGCCTGTGATGGAGGTTGTCCTTTCCCCCTACTCAGCTAAAGGATTTCACAGAGCAGTCTGTCTGAGGAGATGTGGACATCATACTCCATTGAAGTAGTTGTGAACACCCCCCTTCACACAGTAGATGGAGAACATGCAGAGCTAAGGATATCAGTCATAAACTGTGTGCTGGAGCTCTCCTCCCCCTCACCTTTTTATATCTTGGTGTCGGGAAAATCTGTCAGAAATGACTCAGGAAAAAAAAAAAAGTTTTCCCCAAAGGGGGCAGAGGTTATAAACATGACAGAGAGTGTGCTCTGCTATTGTTAAATAAGTACATACTTTTATTAATGTTCATGAAATATGACATATAAAATCAGAGTGCTAGCGCAGCCATAGGGTGAGGGATATAAAATTTGCTCAGCATTGCAAGGAGGGTAAGCTGGCACATGTCAAAACACTAACAACATCATATAACAAACACGTCCAGATGCCAAGTGAAGTGGCACATGGGGCACCTCCACGGCATGTGAATTGCTCCGGTGTGATTTTGGCCCATTCCTCTACACAGTCAGTCTTCAAATCTTGAAGGTTCCATGGGCCTCTTCTCTGACAGGGCGTTATCAAAGACTGTCGGGAAGAACCGTGTCTTGGAGTTGGCGTCCTAACATCCTGCTCACCAGTCTAAGCCTGTTTGGCCCACACTCAGTACTGCCTGAGGGGTCCATCTAATCTGGTGAGTCTAACCATTTAGGGGGGTGTGGAGCACGAATCACCTGTGTGGTCTTAGAGCATTGCAGCACTTTGGGTATTGCGAGCACAGCGGCACCTGTGAAGGCACTTTTGCATTTGGAACTTTTTTCTGTACACATTTGAATGTTCACTGGCTACATGCTTGTTCAAGTTTTTTTTTATTAGTTTTGTTTGATCATCTTTATTGACTATATTATTGATGCACAGCACTGGCACTTTATTAGTTTTTGTATTTGGATTTGTTTTCCGCTGTGGTATATATACTTTTTTTTCACAGATATAACTAAACCTTAGATTGTACGCTGCTTGAGGGCAGGGACTGATGTGAATGTACAATATATAAAGTGCTGAATAAATTGTCAGCACTATATAAATACTTGTAATAAATAATAAATAATCAGCTGGCAGATGGATTTTGAACAGCATAGGGCTTTTTTTATGCAATGCTTTAGCAAGATTTTGCCATAAGCCTTCCCAGCAATACCCCGCACAACACATATATTGTATACACACATTGGGCTTGTTTATGATTTTTTTTCATATTTTAATAATTACTATACATATTTTAGGCCTATATGTATATTCCAGCAAGCATTCATCAAGACCTGTATTTTTTTTTCATCTGGGAATTTTATTTGTACAGATGATCCATCAGTTGATCACAACAATTACATTTTGTATCATAAAGCAACCTGATGCAATAATCAGCCTGGCGGTTTCTTTTTTGTCAGTAGGTTAGTCCACTGTAATATGTGACCCTAAATATTCCATCAGCATATTTAAAAATGGATATCCTTCTTTTTCAATCCATCCCGGTAAAATCCATAGCAAATTCATTTTTATATAATAGCAGTCTAGATTATATGTGAGATTTAGGTTGAACAATAGAATAAACATATATATTTTATCAGTATATAACATTGTTTCTGAGAAGTGACCTTGCCAGTCAAGTTATAGAGTTGCCAGTCCCCCAAGATGCTCATTTTCTAATGTTGGGACAGGCAGACATCTACAGCAGTTCTGAAAAGGAACATGGATCAGTAAAGTCCACAAATCCAGTGTTCTCCCTCTCGATAAGTGACACGGGCAGAATCTACCGCTCATAACCTACTCCTCCTCTTTGCAGTTAAACAGAATTTATAGATTTCTCTGCTTTGCTTCTTTTGCTCCAGGTAGATCATACATCCCATTAATCATTCAGTCGGGTCATTAATCATTGAGATTTGGAAATACATAATAATACCAGTGGTAATTTACCTACTCCTTGCAGGATCCCTTTAGCAAGGCATTGTATCTTTTTGCCTCGACAGGGACCCTGAATAGTCCAAATATAGTCCCAAAATGTTGGCATTTGAAGGCCATTATGATGACTGAATAAAAGACTTCATATTTTTTATATGGAGGTGTGTTGTTTACGAATGTTATACACATATTTTGTAAAGACTTTAAAATGGTTAGTGTAATTAACCAAAAAGTAGGTGGCTTAAAGTGTAATTGAACGTTGAATCCCCAGGACCCCTTATTCCCCTGCCCCCAATCTGCAGAGATCTTGCACAGGGGCCAGTTGTTGTATATTACATTCAATTGCCTAGTTTTGATAAATATGTATTCTGAACACCTATATTTGTTAGGGGCACAGTTTTTAGATATTTGATATTGGTTTCTAGTGAACTGAGAAGTTACTTATATGATTTTTTCAACTACCTATGGCTGCTTCATGAGTGCTTAAGTTAGTGTGCACTTAAAGTGAAAAGATGCCTAAACCCAAGGAAAAATGCAGTATATTGCAGTTGACAGCCTTTAACTGTGATGACTTCATTCATTTTTTTTCTAGTTAAGAAAATTTTCAGTAAATAAAGAAATTATCTGTTGACATTTCCAGAAATAGTGTTCTCATCACTTCCTGTGAGCTGTACCGAATATTTTCCTTTCCTACTTATCGTCTGTAAACTACAAATTGCCCTGCTCCCCATGCCATGAAGATGAAATGATACAGACACGTTTGTAATCCATATCAGAAGAGAGGCCTAGGGTGACAAGCAATGTATTCCAATGGCCCTAGTTCACACCAGTGCAGTCAGTTCCAGTCATTTTCCAGTGCAGAAAAAAAGTAGAACATGCTGCATTTTTTCTGCACAGAACTGTACTGGAACATAGCAAAACACATCAATAATGCACTGTAATGGAGTGTGGTGTGAACTGTAAGCAAACACATATCTGAAACACACCTAGAGTGCTTTTTTGTGGTGTGAACTGACCCTAAAAGATGCAGTGGAGGAATAATGTAGCCACCCATGGACAGAAAATGTATTATTTGCAGGATTACTAGGTGAAAATAAAGCAAAAGCTTAAAAACAGATGCAGCTACCACACCAAGGACCAGTAATCTGCACAATACAAATGTTTTGTTTTTTGGTTTAGGTACACATGCACCTATGTTTTGTCTATGCAGGAAAGAACAGGTTTACTGAACTTCTCCCATTCCCAGTATCACAAATTCACCTGTGATAATTCACATGGGGTAAGATTCTACTTGTGGTATGTAGCTCAAGCAGGACAGAGGACACATTTACTGCACTCATGCGACTACACTTGGCCAATACGAAACACCACCACTGTCAAGTGGGAGAGTAGCCTTCACTTTGCGAAAAGTGGAAGGAGCATAGAGAATGGGAGTATAACTTGGAGAAAGGTGGGGGGGGGGGAGTAGGGGAAGTTAAAGCCTATTTGTGTGCCCTTGCTGAACAAAACATGGGTTCAAATGAATGTTTAAAAATTAATCTTTTCCGGAAGCCCATCAAAGTCAATGGTACAGTGTAATACCTTATTAATTATTTCTCAGTTTAACCATGATGAGTATAGTGCAGTGTCCAAGTACAGTCCCTGGGAATTCATCCTTAAACATTTCCTACAAAGGATATCAAAACTACCAACTTTCCGCTGTGAATTATTTCTCATTGGTGTCATAACTGTAATGCCCCGTACACACGGTCGGACTTTGTTCGGACATTCCGACAACAAAATCCTAGGATTAAATGCGGTGATGTAAAACACGTACGTCGGGACTATAAACGGGGCAGTGGCCAATAGCTTTCATCTCTTTATTTATTCTGAGCATGCGTGGCACTTTGTGCGTCGGATTTGTGTACACACGATCGGAATTTCCGACAACGGATTTTGTTGTCGGAAAATTTTATATCCTGCTCTCAAACTTTGTGTGTCGGAAAATCCGATGGAAAATGTGTGATGGAGCCCACACACGGTCGGAATTTCCGACAACAAGGTCCTATCACACATTTTCCGTCGGAAAATCCGACCGTGTGTACAGGGCATAGAGTGAAAAGTAGATTTCTACATTGTCCTAGGCTGAAAATAAATGTAATGAAGTTACAGAATGAAACCGTTCCATTGGTACAATTTAGCAATATTTGTAACAAGAAACAACTGTATTAAAGCTACAATATAAACTTGTTATGCAAGAATTTATTTTTGCTATGCCATATGTTATATATGTGTCAAAACCTTCCCCCAGGGATAGAAACTCAGATTCATTTTTCAAACTGTAACCTTAGGCAGAGGATCCAGTCCTCTAACTCCAGTCCTCTGGGACTGTGAGCTATGCATGGTTTCTCCACTGCTGGGAAGGGGCACATCAGTATTAATTAGTAACCTGTGGAAAGGCTAAATTATGTGGGCAAAATGAATTGCTTCCTACTGTACTGTTTAACATCTTTGTGCGACACATTAAAATCATTGTGCTGTAAATGATTGCCAGCAAGCGTTATTAAAAACTGCTTATGTAGTTTAGCCTAGAACAGTATGAATTATTACATCTGTGAGACTGTGAGGAGATCTAAAATCCAAGCACTGTTGATGACTCCTGAGGACACGAATTGGGCACCCCTGAGGGGCATCCTCTCTGGCATCATTAGTTACCCTGCATAATAGCATTTAAAAAAATCAAAGAACGTATTATACCATTTGCAACAGTGTTATTAAAAAGACCCAGTCCTGTACAGACAGCAAGGCATTTCATTTTCATAACTATAATTGTAGGAAATCATCCCAGTCTAGTCAAAGTCACTGACTGCAAATCACGGACAGCTGTACCTGTTAAAAATAACAGGTACATCTTTTCCAAAAATTTTGCTGTTGGCATATATTGTGATAGGTCTGCAATTTATTTGTGCAAACTTGTAAAGTTACTAAAAAGCCCATTTTGAGTATCTGAGTTGCCTTAATCTTCAGATTGACTGATGCGGAACCCTCTGGATCCTAGGCCCAAGCTGTCTATGGGGCCACAATTTGAGTTTAAACCATGCCCCTGCTGACACTAAGCTCTGCCCCCTTTTTATTTTATCAATAAAGTCCAAAAATTTTGCTTTAGGCCCTGTTAGCACTTCGCAGAGTAATTTTTGTTCCCATGATTTCCTTTTCCACGTGTTGTGCATAGGGCATTCCTATTTGTGTTTGTCAAGCCAGTGAAGCTCATGTACAGTGAGGGAAAAAATATTTGATCCCCTGCTGATTTTGTACGTTTGCCCACTGACAAAGAAATGATAAGTCTATAATTTTATTGGTAGGTTCATTTTAACAGTGAGAGACAGAATGACAACAAAAAAATCCAGAAAAATGCATTTAAAAAAATGTATAAACATAGTATTTGGTATTTGGTGGCAAAACCCTTGTTGGCAATCACAGGGGTCAGACGTTCCTTGTAGTTGGCCACCAGGTTTGCACACATCTCAGGAGGGATTTTGTCCCACTCCTCTTTGCAGATCCTCTCCAAATCATTAAAGGGGTTGTTAAGGCAGTGCACACATCCACTGCCAGTCCCTCTGCTAGGATTACATGTTGTATACACTATATGCCATTTTCTAAAATTCTTCTTATAAATACCATTTTTCTTATCCCCGAGCAGCGGTCATGTGACTGCCCGGCACTGTTTTTCTCTGATGTATGTATTACAGAGGGAGGGCCGAGCTCTCCCTCTGACGTCTGCCAGGCGGTCACGTGATCTCCCTCTATAATACAAACATCGGAGGAAGACAGCGCATAACTGCTGATCAGGGATAAGAAAAACAGTATTTATAAGAAGAATTTTAGAAAATGGCATATAATATATACAACATAAAATCCTAGCAGAGGGGCTGGCAGTGATTGGAAGCAGTAATGTGCGAGCTGCTCGGAACGTTGCTAGAAGGAGAGGGGTGGCTTCACACACAGCTGACAGGCAGAGAGGGGAGGGGGGAGGAGAACACAGGAGAGAGAGCATGGCTGTGGATGACAGAGGCACGTAAACTGACCATGGTGTCAGGACTCAGCAGCCATGATTAACCATGGTCAGTTTACATAGGAGAGGGCAGAAACTGGCAGGATCAGCCAGGTATTTCAGGTGTTATAGGGGGTAAAATGACACAGCACAAGCACTGTGCTGTATAACATGCTTTAAAGAAACAGCATCAATATTTTTTTTTTTTTTCGTGTGTTAACAAACGCTTTAAGGTTTTGAGGCTGACATTTGGTAACTCGAACCTTCAGCTTCCTCCACATATTTTCTATGGGATTAAGGTCTGGAGACTGGCTAGGCCACTCCAGGACCTCAATGTGCTTCTTCTTGAGCCACTCCTTTGTTGCCTTGGCCATGTGTTCTGGGTCATTGTCATGCTGGAATACCCATCCACGACCCATTTTCAATGCCCTGGCTGAGGGAAGGAGGTTCTCACCCAAGATTTGATGGTACATGGCCCCGTCCATCGTCCATTTGATGCGGTGAAGTTGTCCTGTCCCCTTAGCAGAAAAACACCCCCAAAGCATAAAGTTTCCACCCCCATGTTTGACAGTCGGGATGGTGTTCTTGGGGTCATAGGCAGCATTCCTCCTCCTACAGACAGGTTGAGTTGATGCCAAAGAGCTTAATTTTGGTCTCATCTGACCACAACACTTTCACCCAGTTCTCCTCTGAATCATTCAGATGTTCATTAGCAAACTTCAGACAGGGCCTGTACATGCTCTTTCTTGAGCAGAGGGACCTTGTGGGCGCTGCAGGATTTCAGTCCTTCACAGCGTAGTGTGTTACCAATTGTTTTCTTGGTGACTATAGTCCCAGCTGCCTTGAAGTCACTGACAAGATTCTTCCGTGTAGTTTTGGGCTGATTCCTCACTGTTTTCATGATCATTGGAACTCCACGAGGTGAGACCTTGCATGGAGACCCAGACCGAGGGAGATTGACAGTTATTTTGTGTTTTTTCCATTTGCGAATAATCGCACCAACTATTGTCACCCTCTCACCAAGCTGCTTGGCGATAGTCTTGTAGCCCATTAAAGCCTTCTGTAGGTCTACAATCTTGTTCCTGACATCTTTGGACAGCTCTTTGGTCTCTGCTATGGTGAAGAGATTGGAATCTAACTGATTGCTTCTGTGGACAGGTGTCTTTTATTCAGGTAACAAGCTAAGATTAGGAGGACTCCCTTAAGAGAGTGCTCCTAATCTCAGCTCATTACCTGTATAGAAGACACCTGGGAGCCAGAAATCTTACTGATTGATAGGGGATCAATTACTTATTTCACTCATTAAAATGCAAATCAATTTATAACTTTTTTGAAATACGTTTTTCTGGATATTTTTGTATTTGTTCTGTCTTTCACTGTTAAAATATACCTACCATTAAAATTATTTTTTAGACTGATCTTTTCTTTGTCAGTGGGCAAACGTACAAAATCAGCAGGGAGTCAAATACTTTTTTCCCTCGCTGTACCAAATTTTGGCACTGAGCAGGGAGCATTTGGCTGTAATTTTCATGCGACAGTCGCCATCACCACGTTAGGGGTGCAAAAATGCCCTCTCTTCTTTTGGCAAAATACAAAGGTCAAGGCTAAATTTCTGCACAGCTAACATTGACAATAGAGTGATGAAGGTGACAAATGTCTACTTACACTTTTGCTGACTGTCAGTACCACATTTTCAGGTATAATAAATGGTTTTGAACAGCTGTCCTGTTTGCCAGTGCAATTTAATGTAGCTAGATTATCATTGTGGATGTCCCCGTACAACTTGTGCATTTTTTGTTTTCTTTTTATCAGACGTCATGTTCACAGTTCACTCACCCTAGGTCAATACTGTTATGCCCCGTACACACGGTCGGATTTTCCTATGTGTGATAGGACCTTGTTGTCGGAAATTCCGACCGTGTGTAG
Source organism: Aquarana catesbeiana (assembly GCF_042186555.1). Classification (NCBI taxonomy): domain Eukaryota; kingdom Metazoa; phylum Chordata; class Amphibia; order Anura; family Ranidae; genus Aquarana; species Aquarana catesbeiana. The sequence goes on along the minus strand of NC_133324.1, from coordinate 127,014,221 downwards.
GCTCCATCACACATTTTCCATCGGATTTTCCGACACACAAAGTTTGAGAGCAGGCTATAAAATTTTCTGACAACAAAATCCGTTGTCGGAAATTCTGATCGTGTGTACACAAATCTGACGGACAAAGTGCCACGCATGCTCAGAATAAATAAAGAGATGAAAGCTATTGGCCACTGCCCCGTTTATAGTCCCGACGTACGTGTTTTACGTCACCGCGTTTAGAACGATCGGATGTTTTCCGACAACTTTGTGTGACCATGTGTATGCAAGACAAGTTTGAGCCAACATCCGTCGGAAAAAATCCTAGGATTTTGTTGTCGGAATGTCTGAACAAAGTCCCACCGTGTGTACGGGGCATTAGAAGAGTAGAATGACAGTCTCCCTGTTCTTGGCTATTGTACTGTGGGCAAACTGTTTCTTTTGGTCTTTCAGCTCCCAACCTCAGCATGTTATAAGTGGCTACCTCTCCATGTCTTAAATGTCTGTTTCATCTCATTAGTGTGTTGCTAAAACTAATTAGTCACGGGAGAGGGCAGCATAAGATAGTTGGCCTGGGGGAAGAGGGGGCAAGAAAGATTAATCTGGCCCTGATCGATCAACACCAATGTTTTTTTTTGTTTGTATTTTTAGGTTTGTCAAGTAAAGTCTTAGTGATTGGAATGACCAATTATTTTGTTCAAGTATTGGTCCTATTTAGGAAATGGTTATATTGAGTCCCAGTACCTATTCTGTTAATTACTGCTCAGTATATAGCCATACATGCCCATCCTGCATAAATAGAGCAGCTATGTAAAAAAAAAATTAAGATTGTTCAATTTGATGCATGTACAATTAGGCTAATTTTTAAAATGTACTCTAATATTTTAAAAGTTTGGGATAATGCCCAGGCTAATATCCTGGAACTAAAGCCTTGGTCTTCCAGTTTATATCTACCATGCAGGGTTTGCTATGGCTATTTTCTTCTACATTGTGTAATTCTTAGACTACATTCTGAGAATTGATGGATAATGGTGAAGCTTATTATGGCATTGATGTGTTTTGTTTAGAAGGCCTGCTAACTGGTGTGCCAGACTTGCTTAGTCTGTGACCTTGCCAACTTTTAGTAATGAAGATTTTTTTTTATACAGCAGGTTTTGGAATGAGAGAAACGTAAAAAGTGACCATAAGTCTTTAGGAATTAATGGGCCATGAAATAGACTGACCAGAAAATGTTTTTTTGTTAACAGCAGGGATATATAGAATGCATTTTTGTTGTTGTTTCTCTAGGTTTACATATGAACTCCTGACAAACGCAGTAATAAATAAGTGGGAATAGCGATTTAACGCTGAAGTTTAATCTGCTTATATTTTACCTTTCCTGGTTCCTTCTTTCCCCTGTCATGGACTTGCTAATGACATTTTTTTTTAAACATGATTTTATTTAAGAAATTTTTTTTTTGTAAACTTAAGAACACAGAAATAAGTCTCCTCAAAGTGCAGGAAAGATCCAAAATAAGGAGCAACCAAAGCAAAAAGGTAAAATTACAAATTAGCAAGTATCTTAGACCTAAGCTGGTATGGTTTCAGAATCAGATGTGGCATGGTTGAGAAAGCATAACTAGCATACATCTAATATGGCACATAGAGACCTAGGAAAGGGTAGGAAAGAGTTATTAGTTACACCTTGCTAGTACCGGCTTGGACCTCCTTTTGCCTTCAGAACTGCCTTAATTCTTTGTGTCTTAGATTCAAAAAGTGTTGGAAACCTTGCTCAGAGATTTTGGCCCATATTGACATGATAGTATCACGCAGTTGCTGCAGATTTGTCGGCTGCACATCCGTGATGCAACTCTCCCATTCCACCACATCCCAAAGGTACTCTATTGGATTGAAATCTGGTGACTGTGGAGGCCATTGGAGTACAGCGAACTCATTGTCATGTTCAAGAAACCAGTTTGAGATGATTTGAGCTTTGTGACATGGTACATTATTCTGCTGGAAGTAGCCATCAGAAGATGGGTACACTGTAGTCATAAAGGGATGGACATGGTCAGCTACAATACTCAGGTAGGCCGTGGCCTTTAAACAATGCTCATTTGGTACTAAAGGGCCCAAAGTGTGCCAAGAAATTTTCCCCCAGGCCATTACACCACCACCACTAGCCTGAACCGTTGATACAAGGCGGAATGGATCCATGCTTTTATGTTCTTTACATCAAATTTTGACCCTACAATCTAAATGTCACAGCTGAAATTGAGACTCAGCAGACCAGGCAATGTTTTTCCAATCTTTTATTGTCTAATTTTGGTGAGCCTGTGCAAATTGTAGCCTAAGTTTCCTCTTCTTAGATGACAGAAGTGTCACCCGGTGTGGTCTTCTGCTGATGTAGCCCATCTGCTTCAAGTTTCGATGTGTTATGGGTTCAGAGATGATATTCTGCGTACCTTGGTTGTAACGAGTGGTTATTTGAGTTACTGTTGCCTTTCTATCATCTCAACCCAGTCTGCCAATTCTCCTCTGACATCAACAAGGCATTTTCGTCCACACAACTGCCCCTTACTGGATATTTTCTCTTTTTCGGACCATTCTCTGTAATCCCTAGAAATGGTTGTACGTGAAAATCCCAGAAGATCAGAAGTTTTTGAAATACTCAGACCAGCCTGCCTGGCACCAACAACCATGCCATGTTCAAAGTTACTTAAATCCCCTTTCTTCCACATTCTGATGCTCAGGTTGAACTTCAGCAAGTTGTCTTCACCACGTCTAGATGCCTTAATGCATTGGGTTGCTGCCATGTTATTGGCTGATTAGCAATTTGTATTACCAAGCAAATGAGCAGGTATACATAATAGTGAGTGTATATTCAATCCGTTGGGACCACCAATAAAAATTTTGATTAAAACTTTTCCATTTACATTCCATACCTTATTTTAGTCCTAGATTCTAAGATGCTGGCTATAGCTTCTTGAAAACATCCCGGCACCCGGCTTCACTATGCCTCTCACAAACCCTCAACACTGAGGCATGTAGTGGGCAAGCTCATAAGAGAGGTTATACAAACGTAGAAATGGCTTGCTGGATGTAAGTCTGGAGGAGTTTATGATCATAGGTAGGCTGGATTTGCACGCAGGTTGCCCTAGGTAATGTGATGCTGAGCCTCAATTATTTTTATCCTCAACTCCTGAAAAAAAATAATGCAATATGTACTGTATTTGGTTTATTATGGAATTGGGCTTTAAGTCCATCATACACAAATAAAGACTATTACATGTGTCAGGCCATGACACAAAAGCACTGATGATCAGTTGGGTTCAAATTTTCCACTACACTTTCTGAACATCACCATGATATAAATGAAGACGGTCCAGTACTAATCCTTTCTGCTTCGTAGGCAGTCCTGAAGACATCCCTTGTCATGTGAAGTGATGGGTGTGCATGTCATTTGCAGCTAATCGTTGTGACCACTCAGCAATGAAACAGGAGGGATCAAAAGTTACAATATGTCTCCTGTATAGGGAGAACCTTTGATATCTTGTGTAGATGAAAAATAAAGATTGTAAAAAAGGGATAATTAGGCTTAAAAATTTTGTAATAATGAAATATACAGATGTTGTCATAATAAAGGAATTATTGTATTTTAATACCCAAGTAACAAAGCTAGTACATAGTGGAGTACCATTTGTAAAAGTCAATTTGATGTAGCCGTATGATTGGCTATTTGATTTCCTTTACTGAGATAAGGGGGCAGTAAGCTTTTCTGAAGGCTGACAATATCAGCAGTTTATTTGGGGCAAAATAGGAAGCAGTCTTGTGGAGTGAAAACAATAGCCAAGCTGAAATTGGAGAAGCAGCGCTCAGTGAAGAGGAAAGACAATTACTGAGGGACACAGTTGAGGTAGAATATCATGGGGTTGGGATGTAACGCTGATTGTAGTGGTGGAAATTTCAATTATGTGATGTGGCGTTGCTCCGTTATTGCTGGAAAGCTCATGAATCTAAAATGAAGAAGGACAGACTCCATAGAACTTAAAATCTGAGCCTGAGCAGTAGGTAAAGGGAAGTGTATTCTATATAACCCAGTGACACTACAACTGTATGATGAGTTGTATTGTTGTCTGGCACACATAACTGCTGTTGTTGGAGCCTCAGTACACCAAGGTGTGCCAAAAGCTTGTGGCTTCTCTTTCTATTTTCATGAGTTCCTGCTACATTACACATAAACCAGGTAATCCACTTTTAGGTAACATTGCAGTAAAGAATCACAATAGTTATAATAATAACTTGTCCATTTCATATCAGTCTTGTGACATTGTTTGGCCCTGAATGAGCAAGGTGGCAATCTTTTTACCTCTTCCTGCTCCATGCCCATATTTAATCCATTTACAACTATGGGTATTTTATGCCTAAGTGACTTGAGTGGTTCTTATTGGATATTTCTTTATCTTTGTTTTCCGATGATGCTTGGAAAGTGTTCAGGCACTGTGTAACTGTCTGGCCCTCTTCTCCTTTCACTGCTATGTCACAGCAAGGATACAGAGCAGAAACAATGTCCCTCTGTGGAGAAAAATGCACCAAGTTGGATAGATTGGCAGGAATGTATCCTAAGGCTGTGGTTACCCTTAGTCATCCAAATTGATGGCCTGAACCTAAATGTCTAATGCTTGTGAGCACAAAAATAGATATTATTATGTCTACACGAGCAGTAAACATTGGTAAGTAGCACACAATACAGACCGTTTTCTTGGTTTGGTCTTAATTCCTATTAGAATGTTGTGATAATGTATAGGTACTGCTTTTTTTTTTATTGTGAAGCAAACAACAAATAGGACAAAATAACAGAAAAAGTCAATGTGCATTACTATTCACCCCCCCTAAAGTCAATACTTTGTGGAGCCAGCTTTTGCAGCTTTCACAGCTCCAAGTCACTTTGGATAAGTCTCTATAAGCTTACCACTGGGGTTTTTGCCCATTCCTCCTTGCAAAACTTCTCCAGCTCCTTCAAGTTGGATGGTTTGCGCTTGTGAACAGCAATCTTTAAGTCTGACCACAGATTTTCTATTGGGTTGAGGTCTGGGCTTTGACTAGGCCATTCCAACACATTTACATGTTTCCCCTTAAACCACTCAAGTGTTGCTTTAGCAGTCTGTTTGGGGTCATTGTCCTGCTGGGTGATGTGATGTGTTGGGTTTGCGCCCAGACATAGCATTTTCTTTGATGGCCAAAACGTTTAGTTTTAGTCTCATCAGACCAGAGCACCTTCTTCCATACATTTTGGGAGTCTCCCACATGCCTTTCCGCAAACTCAAAACGTGCCATTTTGTTTTTTGCTGAAAGTAATGGCTTTCTTCAGTCCACTCTGCCATAAAGACCAACTCTATGGAGCGTACGGCTTATTGTCGTCCTATGTACAGATACTCCAGTCTCTGCTGTGGAACTTTGCAGAACCTCCAGGGTTACCTTAGGTCTCTATGCTACCTCTCTGATTAATGCCCTCCTTGCCTGCTCTGTGCGTTTTAGTGTGCAGCCATCTCAGCAGGTTTGCTGTTGTGTCATGTTCTTTCCATTTGGTTATGATAGATTTAATGGTGCTCCTAGGGATCATCAAAGATTTGGATATTTTTTTATAACCTAACCCTGACTCGTACTTCTCAACAACATTGTCCCTTACTTGTTTGGAGAGTTCCTTGGTCTTCATGGCAGTGTTTGGTTAGTGGCGCCTCTTGCTTAGGTGTTGCAGCCTCTGGGGATTTTCAAAAAGGTGTTTATATGTAATGACAGATCATGTGACACTTAGCTTGCACACAGGTGGACATCATTTCACTAATTATGTGACTTCTGAAGGTAATTGATTGCACCAGAGCTTTTTATGGGCTTCATAACAAAAGGGAGTGGATACATATGCACATGCCAATTATCAGTTTTTTATTTGTGAAAAATAGTTTTATGTATAGATTTTTCTAATTTTACTTCACCAACTTAGACTATTGTGTTCTGATCCATCACATATAATTCAGATTAAAAAACATTGAACTAAATGCTGTAATGTAACAAAATAGGTAAAAAGCCAAGGGGGTGAATACTTTTACAAGGCACTGTACATTGGTCCAAGGTCAAATTTACCATTTATTTCCCTTTTGGAGAGAATTACTTTCACTTCCTGTCCTGTCGGCACAGCAGAAATTCAGAAAACTCTCCAAAATAATATAAATACTCTAATTGTCATTGAAACAAGTGCCTCCACGTTAAGATTTCATTTATGTTACTGCTTTCATGATAACTACAAAATTTGGACATTTTTCTAACTTGGTGAAATGATCATCAGCACACACAGAGTGGGTTAGAAGCAGGCTAAGGTTCTACACACTCACCATTCTATCCAGAACAGTAAAAAAATATTTTTTTAATTTTAAGAACACCTTCAATAAACTGACACACTGTAATGTGCAATGACATTACTTTTATTTGACTGAGGAAACCTTCACACCTGCCTGGTGGGGTTAAAGATGCTATAGAAAGAATTCTTATTGCTGTAAATGCCCTGAGTCAAATAAAAGGAATATGGAACTATTCATATTCAGTTGTTCTTTATGTTTACAAAATTTAACAAAAATGATTAAAGCGGAACTTTTTATTTAAAAAAAAAAAAAAATGCTAGGAACTCCTAAAAAAAAAAAAAAAAGGCCTCTCCTTAATCTAGCAAATTTTTAATAGTGTACACTGCCTGTGAAACATGCCCAGGGCAGCTTACATGCCAACTAATTCTTCAGAATATGTGAGATACCAGGAATGTATCTGGGTGCCAAGGACAATGTAGCTTTTTTGCACATGGGCAGAAGTTAAATCAAAAGTTGCCAACCAATGGTAGGGGAGGAGAGCTAGGAAGGCTGAACAAGTGGAAAAGTAGAAAAACGCTGGGAAAGGCTACCATTACATTTCCACTTTAAGGCAACATCTAGTAGATAGCCTGTAGCTATTATTAACTCAGTCACCATGAATTTCATTAAACCCAAACCAAATGAATCTGTATTGTTCCTAAGTATATGTGTAGGCGGAACTTTTTTTTTATGTTTTTGGATGGATTAGAGAATTGCTAAAGCCTCAAAGTGTGGAGAAATATATTCTTAGAGAGTTGTTCTGAGAACAGGTGTCCTCATTAGAAGATTTTTCCGGTCCCGACCCCTTACCATGTGATCAGCTGTCAGCCACAGCGTGAGGAGAAAAAAAAGCCGATCACCGGCTCATCTGCAAGGGACATCGGTCCTGAAGAGCAAGAGGCAATTATGCCTCATCTGTGCACACTAGTACCCCCTGCCAGTGCCACCTGCCATTGCCACCTGCCATTGCCCACCAGTGCCACCTATCAATGCCCATAAGTGCCACCTATCAGTGCCCACAAGTGCCACCTATCAATGCCCACCAGTGGTGCCAGTCAGTGCCACCTAGCAGTGCTGCCTATCAGTGTAACCGATCAGTGCCCATTATTGCCACCCATCAGTGCCCATCACTGCCACCTATTGGTGCCCATCAGTGCCGCCTCATCAGCGTACATCAATGAAGGAGAAAAATTACCGGTTTTAAAATTTTATAACAAAATATATTAAAAAATATATATATACATTTTCTAAAATATAAAATTTGGGCTTTTTACATTTTTTTAACAAAAAATAAAAACCGCAGAGGTGATCAAATATCACCAAAAGAAAGCTCTATTTGTGGGAAAAAAATGATAAAAATTTCATTTGGCTACAGTGTTGTATAACCGCGCAATTGTAATTCAAAGTCTGGACAGGAGGGGGGTTTAAGTGCCCAGTAAGTAAGTGGTTAAAAACATTTATTTCCAGTAAATAGATAGACTGCTAGATGAAGGTGAACTGTGTCCAGGTCTACAAGACAGTGGGAGGGGATCCTAGCACCTATCTGACCCACATCTTTGAGTGTGTTCTGTGGCAATGCAGGTTACTTTTTGGTTATTTTTTTTCTTGTAGTAGAACATTTCACAAAATGCTGAATATTTTCAAAAGCCAGCCGTGAAAACAATTGCATTTTTTTATTCTCACTTCAATTTGTAATTTTCCAATTCTGCTGTGCACAATTAAAAACTGGCCAGTTTAAAGCTGCATACATATCTTCAATGCATATTAAAATGTCCACCTAGTTCAGTGTCCAATACAATATATTCGCAAGCTCAATTTACTGAAGCAGGGAATCAGCAAATGTTTTGTCTGACAAAATAGGGACAGAGGAAAAAAATTTGATCCTGTTCTGGAGTTCAGCAAGCACAATTCATGCTGAGAATTGAGCAGGCAATTGTGATCAAAAGTAAAATATATATTTCTACTAGTTCGATAAACGTCATTGAATGTATTTAGAAAATGCTGACTAATTAAAGATCATATATGCTCTACATGACCATTGGACTCATCTGCAGAGTACAGTATCTGCTAAAATACTGCTATTTTATACTGGTAATAAAACTGAAAAGTTTGAGATATGGAAAAAGTAAACACACACACTCACCTAGGTGGATCTGTCCCCTGCTGTCTCAAAGACTGAGAACTGAGCGTTCAAGGACCGCTGATCATTCATTTCTCAGTCTTCAGTGAGCAGAAAGGCAATGACTGACTCTCTACTCTGCCCCTCAAGCTCTCACTGGAGCGCCAGGCTGTGCAGGGGGTGGGAGCCACTGGCTCAGGCTCTCAGCGGTATGCTAATAGGTTGAGTCAGATGCCAGTCCAGGCAGCTGGGTGGATCCTGACATTAAAGTTGGGATCTCTCCAGAGCCTGGACCGGCTGAGTGACGTCAGCGACAGTGGATTTTAGGCTGCTGTCAGCTGAATATGGGTTTACAGGAGTGCAGAACAAATTGCATGCCTGTGATCCCCAGGAGAAGTAGGTCCTACTTCGGCCCTACTTCACCTTTAAATTTGTTACTTGGTATTTGTAGCCATTCAGGCACTGCCTTTTTAAAATTCATGCATTATTTTTCCATGACAATGTTAGTCAATGCTGTCCTATTGCAAGAAAAAATACATACCAATGTTATTACAAGAGTGAAATGCCTGTACACCTATGACTTGAGTATTACTGAAGGTTAGAGCTGAACCCTAAGTAAAGAGCTAAATACCAAAATGAAATATATACATGAGAGCTGTTTAACCTGGCAAAGGAATGTGAAGTAATACTGTATACCATGGGTGCTCAACCTGTTGCGCAACTACATATCCCATAATGCCTCTGCCTTTGGGAGTCTTTGGGATAACTGTCAGCCTTGCAATGCCTCATGGGACTTGCACATCCACAACAGCTGGAGGGCCAAGGGTTGAGCACCCATGCTGTACACCATCTCCCCTGGTCCCCACCACACTTAACCTCTGTGGATGATCCACTTTCACTACCCACACAGCCACTGCAGGGATCTGGGGATTTGAAAGTTGTGGTCTTCTTCCAGGATGAATCAGAGCGATTCTGACTGGCCATGTGATCACTCTTAGCATCCCTAAGGAAAAAAGGGGAAGAGGATCATGGCTTTCGAATTCCTAGACCACTACACAGCTGCATGGGCAGTTAAAGCTAATCGTCCACAATGTTAACTGCAGCGGAGATTAGGGAGGTGGGGAAAGGTGTATGGTGTTGGTTCACCTTTTCATTTTTTGTGAAAAGATGAACTTACACTTTAAGTAACACTTACAGGTTTAGTCCCTTCTTTGGACTGTGACTAGATAGTGGATGGGCTTATCACTTTGCTCTTTCCTCCTATCAGGATGTTCCTTGCTAGCACATAAGCACTGAAGCAGAACTGGTTCTTTCCTTGTGCTGTTTCTCCTCCCAATCTCTACTCTCTGCTGTATAGGAGGGACTGCAAGAGGCTGATACCAAGTAAAGTTCGAATACTTACAGTTGTTGCATTTACTGTATGCAGTGAATAAAAAATCAATACAGAGCATTAGTGTATGTTATGTGTGTGTGAAGATCTGGTTTAACCACAAAATGTGTACCTAGTGATTGGCCATGTAATCAAAGACAGATTAAAGGAAACCCCTTATTTACTAAAGGGAAAAAATACACATTTGATTTTGTTATAGAAGGTGAAATTGAAGGGAAGCTACAGAGAATAAATTGGTATACATACACAGAATTATTGATGCCTACTATCTGTGACAGGATGTTCTAGAGAAAGTCCAAGCCTGCGCAGAAGATTTTATGATAAGACTTGTTCCTGGAAAGGAAATAACAGGCAACAGTTATTAGAATATTCTCTTAACTCTAAACTACTAAAAGTAGTACAGCGAGTTCCTTATAGCAGTATTGAAGGAATAGAGCTCTAAATGGCAGACCTGATAACAGTACTCTACATAAAGTAAACCACACTACATAGTTTTTTTAGTTTGTTTTTCTTTACCCATATGAGGTTTTGTGTGAGAAAAAACAAATATTTTTGCTAATTTGTAAACTGATTATTAACTTTCCTTTAACCACTTGCCTACAGGGCACTTAAACCCCCCTCCTGTCCAGACCAGTTTTCAGCTTTTAGCGCTGTCGCACTTTGAATGACAATTGCGCGGTCATACAACACTGTACTCAAATGAAATTTTTATCATTTTTTTCCCACAAATAGAGCTTTCTTTTGTTGGTATTTGATCACCTCTGCGGTTTTTAGTTTTTGTTTAAAAAAATTGAAAATGATCGAATTTATTTTAAAAAAAATTATTTTTTTTTATATTTTGTTATAAAATTTTGCAAACAGGTAATTTTTCTCCTTCATTGATGTACAATGATGAGGCGGCACTGATGGGCACCGATAGGTGGCAGTGATGGGCACTGATTGCTTACAATGATGGCAGCACTGCTAGGTGGCACTGATTGGCACCACTGGTGGGCATTGATAGGTGGCACTTGTGTGCATTGATAGGTGGCACTTGTGGGCATTGATAGGTGGCCCCTTACCCAGATCTGTGATCATCCGAGTCTCCGTGACTCGGTGATCACAGCGGGCGCACCGCGCGCCCTGCAGGGTGCACGTGGTGCGCGTGCACAGGGGAGGACGTCCCATGACGGCCTCCCGGAAATTGTGGTCCGCCCTGTAGCTGTCATTCGGCTATGGCCCGGACCACAAGTGGTTAAAAGAAGCTGCTTGATTTGGTCAATATAAATAGCTGACCTCTTATAGATTTTTTTTTTCTTATAGAATGGAAGACTTTGGCTCCGTTCACAATAGTGCGACTCCGAGTGTGACTTTGATGTGACTTTACACTTTCTGACACTCCAGTCACTTCAAAGTAGTGCAGGAAGCTTTTCAAAGTCGCTGTCACACAGATTGGAACAGATGTCATTAAAATCAATGGGCTGTGACTTGTCATGCTACTTTGTATCCAGCAAATCAGCCTGCAAAGCATTGCAGTGGATTGTATGCCCTCCTGACCCCCAAGTACCATGCCCTTCTGACACCCTGTGTCAGTACTGTACCCTCCTGACCCACCTTCTGATGCCTTGTCCTCTGCCCTCCCGACTCCCCAATACCATGCCTTCCTGACCCCCTGTAAAGCGCCATCGTGACTCCCTAATACAGTGCTCTCCTGGCCCCTGAGTACCGTGCCCTCCTGATCCCCAATACCATGACCACCCCCCGTATCATGCCCTCTTTACCCCCCTGTATCCAGGCCCTCTTGACTGCCAGTACTATGCCCTCTGGACCCTCCTGTGCCAAACTCTGCTGACCCCCCTGTACCAAACTCTCCTGATTCCCTGTCCTTTGCCCTACTGACACTGCCATACCTCGTACTCACCACTGTACACTGCCCTACCTACTACTGAGCCCTGTACTATGTTCTACATACTACTTACACTGGCAGGAATGCAGACCATACAGCCAGGCTAGCATTGAGGCCAGCCAGGCCTGAAAAAGACCTCTGTAGTCCATTCTACATGATGTCATCCACAAGCGCCTTGGATGGACTGGAGAGACTACACTCAAGGGATGAGCACAGGAATGTTTGAACAAGATCCCAAGCCTTACTGAGCTATCCCTTCTGAAAGCTGTCCAAGCTGAGAGCGAATCATTGGCAGTGGAGACATTTCCCACCCCACAGCCGCTTGTATGCAATGGGCATGCTGTGGGGCTGGGAATGCATCCACCGCCTAGGATTGGCTTTGACAGCTTGAGAGCTCAGGCAACAAACATCCTGAGCTCATCGCTTTCCTGGGCCACTCTGCCACTTGAAGGTCAGCAAGGCAGGGACGCTCCTGCTTTACACTAAGGTCTTGTCCACACTACATCAATTGAGTTGCTTTGATCTGCACAGATTAAACCAAGCTCAACACCACATAGAAAGTAGTTGTTTTTTATGTGTGCCGTTTGCACTATAATGCTGCATTGAGGTGGATAGCGGTGTATTTCATAAAAAAGCAGGAATTTTTTCCCATAACACCTCACCTCATGTTATTGTTTTTCACTGCAACAGCTGATATGCGTAGAAGTGAATTCAATATAATTTGTCACATTTCATTCATGTAAAAAACAAAAATGTAAACATTGCCTTTCGGGCTGCGAATAAACCCTTATTTCAAGTAGCTATTAAAAAAATAGTGATTCATTGATATATATTGTAGGTATTAAAAGTCTATTTAAAGCCAAAACATGTTTTAATCACTGTCCGGTTTTTGTTTTAATCTGTGACCCATTTGAGTCACTTCCTGTTCTTTGAGCATAATAGAAAGTGAGAATAAATATCTCCAAAATGAAGTATGTCCTATCAGTTTTCACAGCAGCAAAAGTGATTGTAAAGTCTCCATTTTCTTTCTTTAAAAATAACAAACTTTTTTTTTACTTACCTGCTCTGTGCAGTGGTTTTGCACAGAGCAGCCCAGATCCTCCTCCTTTTCTTGAGTCCCACGCTGGCTCTCCTAGCCCCTCCCTCCAATTAAGTGCCCCCACAGCAAGCAGCTTGCTTTGGGGAACCCGAGCCGCAGCTCCCTGTGTCCCTTCAGGCACGAAGCTGTGGTTCAGCCCCTCCCCCCCCTCTCTCCTGATTGGCTAACTGACTTTGATTGACAGCAGCAGGAGCCAATGGTGCCGCTACTATGTTTCAGGCAATCAAGAGGGAGAGTCACTCTCCCGAGACACTCGTGGACATCGCTGGAGGAAGATGTAGCTCAGGTAAGTATTAGGGGTCTGAGGAGGACTGCTGCACGCAGAAGGCTTTTTACCTTAATGCATAGAATGCACTAAGATAAAAAACCTTCTGCCTTTACAATCACTTTAATTCCTGTTCTAGTGGCAACTAAAAGTTTTATAATTTCCCTCACCTTCAGTCCTGGTGACCAGCAAAATCAACAGGACAAGTATAGAGAATGCAACTCCCTAATGGAGACTCAGAAAGCATTAAAAACCTGGCAGAAGTTCTAATCCTTCCCTACTCTAATCTAAATACAAGTAAATACATTTGCCTTTAGATAAATTTTAATCTATAAAATAAATAAATGTATTTTAAAAATGTACCTAGTGAATGTATCTGAACTTTTCCTCAGCCTTCCTGTAAATCCCTTTTATAATGATCATTCCTGTGGAAAGGTCTTCCTTTGGAAGGCATAATAGACATCCTCTTCATAGGAATAAACATAATATTCTGCATGTGAGCAGAAGAGCCCAGGCAGGAGACTTCTACAGTGTGGCTCTGCTGCTCCCCTTGGCCCAGGGAACAAAGATTTCAGTGGAGAGGGGTGACGGAGAAGTGTAACTGTTCTAAGACTACCTTTAAAAGCCAATCATACCCCTTATTATTACATTTTTTTTCCTTCATCCAGAACTTGGTTTGAAGATGTCTATAATAGTTGTATGTGTGAGTTTTATGGACATGTGTCTCTTTTTAAAGCTTCCTAATTAAAATTCCTGCTATGATTTCAGACAATATAACACCATGGGAAATCTGTAAAGGGATCCTTGGCGGTTCTTAATTCCATTGGCATTTTCATTTGCAGGAGTCTATTTGCTCAGTGCGTAGATTTGAGATTATTTTTTTTGACTGCAAAGAGTCAGTTCATGCTGATTTTATAGCACTATAAACCTCTTCCTCTGTCTGAAGCTTTTATATTACAGATTTAAAGGGGTCTATTTAGAAATGTTTCCGCAAAGCATTCACAAAACTTCCATCCGGGATTTATACAAAATGTGTGAATTTTCAGTGGACGTTGCATGAATCTTGTTTTAAAACATTTATAAATAGACCGTTTAGTGTAACCCTGCAGGTAAATTGTGTACACTTCAAGGATCGTAGCAAATGTATGCAGGTTTATAACTTTTGTCAGCAAGAAGTTGCTGTTTTTTTCTCAGACTGATTTCTGATAGGAGGGTCAGCCTTCATTTTAACCACTTGCCAACCAGCCGCCGTCATTATACTGCGGCAGGTCGGCACATTCCTGCGAGCCGTTGTAGCTATACGTCGGCCCCTTTAAGAGGAATAGCAGGCGCGCGCTGCCGCACTGCAGGGGTGCCGATGCTCATGGCCGATGATCGCGATGACCGTCGGCCACGAGCGATTGCGCACATGAGAGGCAGAACAGGGACATGAGTGTGTAGACACCCAAATCTCTGTTCTATTCTGTGAGGAGAGACAGATCATGAGTTCCTAATAGCTAGGAACCACGATCTATCATCCCCTCTAGTCAGTCCCCTCCTCCTACAGTTAGAACACACAGTCAGAGAACACAGTTAACCCCTTGATCCACGTCCTGTCAGGGGAGAGGAGACCGATCATGTGTTTCGTGTACAGAGGAACACCGATTGGTCTCCTCCCCTTGTGAGTCCCCTCCCCCTACAGTTAGAATCACTCCCTAGGTAACACATTAACTCCTTGATCGCCCCCTAGTGTTAACCCCTTCCTTGCCAGTGACATTTATACAGTAATCAGTGCATTATTATAGCACTAATCACTGTATAATTGTCAGTCGTCCCAAAAATGTGTCAAAACTGTCCGATGTGTCCGCCATAATGTCTCAGTCATGATAAAAATCGCAGATTATCATGACTGCCATTATTAGTAAATAAATAAATAAAAATGCCATAAATCTATCCCCTATTTTGTAGATGCTATAACTTTTGTGCAAACCAATCAATATACGCTTATTGCGATTTTTATTACCAAAAATATGTAGAAGAATACAAACTGAGAAAAAATTAGCTTTTTTTTAAAAAAAAAAGGGGGATATTTATTATAGCAAAAACTACAAAATATTGTGGTTTTTTTTCAAAACTGTCGCTCTTTTTTTGTTTATAGTGCAAAAAATAAAAACCGCAGAGAAACACCACCAAAAGAAAGCTCTATTTGTGGGAAAAAAAGGACAGCAATTTTATTTTGTTTGGGTACAGCATCGCACGACCGTGCAATTGTCAGTTAAAGCGACGCAGAGCCGTATCTCAAAAAATGCTCTGGTCATTGAGCGGCCAAATCTTCCGGGGCTGAAGTGGTTAATCACCAGAGCAATTTTAGGGGTTGATTTGCTTCCATTTTTTTTTTTTGTCGAAGCTTAATTGAACAAGCTGAAGTTAGAAACTGGCTACCATGCACAGCTGCAAATTTTGCACTCTCCAGTTTTAGTAAACCAAACCTTTAATGGCTGTACACACAAGCCGAATATCAGGCGGTTCAATACAAACAGGCCAACGTTTGGCCCGTGTATACGGCAGTCGGTCCTACAGAAGTTGGCCGAATTTCCGGCTTCTGTTGACGGGGCATGACCAAAAAAGGTCTGCCGATCAGCATTCTCAGCCAATGGCTGAACACAATAGCTCAGCAGGGAGATCACTGCACTAACATCTGGTTCTTAGTACAGGATCTCCTCCCGCGCTTTCCAGTTTCTTTGTGTTCAGCCTGCTAGGTTGAATGAAAAAAAACTGATAGTGTATACCAGGCTTTAGTTTTATCATGAAAAAAGCCACAGTGTCAGCATCCTCTTAGAAGTGGACTAGCCTTAAGGCCCAGTCCGCCATTTAAAAAAAAAAAAAAGTGCATTTATATTTTTATTTTTTGGCAGATAGACAATGGGTAGTTGGTGTAATGCCAGGGTCCTGTAGACTCTTCCCTTGGTTCTCTGTCCATACTGAGGTATGGAGTTTCAGTTAGAGAGCTGGAGCAAGTGCCAAAGGCCTATGAATGTGGTGATCATTGCACTTGTGTTCCATTGAGAAATACAAGTCCCGTCCATCAGTTGTAGCAGATGGGATTTGTCGTTCATGCAATCACAGATCTTTGTGAATGAATGACGTGGCTGTGGGGAGAAGGGTCCCCTCGTGCTGTTATGGTTTTGCCTGATTCCTGCTAAATCGAGCAAAGTTCAGGCAGTGGTTGGCCCAGGTTTGACAACCTTCAACTTAGAAATCAAAAGACTTAGGTGGAAAACTGATGAACATAAATTTTTTTTAAGTTCTTTTGAATGACATTTTTCATAATTGAATGTACGGATGAGAATTTTCTTATGAATATTCATAAAAAGGTCTGTTCGAAAATCTATGAATGTATTGCTAGCTTAAGTGCATATATACTTTTGGCCATATGGTGTGTTCTATCAGTGTTTTAGCAAAAATGAAGTGTTACGTTAACAGCGTACCATATTTTTTATTATAATTATCACCTTTCTTATCTTATAAGTTCCAGTTTCCTGTATATGTCATACATATTTGGCTTCACATTCCAAGTTTGTATTTATGTGGCCTCTCTGTGTCCTTTGTTTCACCGACGCATTTCCTCCAACTAATCCCATTTTCACTTCTTTTTTTTAATTACGTTTGTACTAGTTCTTGATTTATATTCTCTGTTTTTTAATTGCCATTGTTTTGCATTAATTACACTCTCAGGCTTCAATGCTTTCAAGTTTCTGAACATTTGTAGAATGATGCTATTCTTTACTAAAATGAAGAACGCACATGATTAAAGTGCTTTTGAGGAAATGAAATAACTGAGCACAGGTAAATTAAAATGGTACAGATGTTTACAGCAATTTGCCTTTGATCATATTGTCCTTGCAAACTTAAAGGTACACTCGAAAATTAAAGTGATCTGTTTTTCCCCTACTCAACTTTGGCTACTGAAAGTGAAGATAGGGAACCCTGTGTAAGTTACAAGCCTAAACTTGGACCTTACACAAGGGTAAGGCTTCTTTCTTTTATCCCCCTTTGTAATAGTACTGGGCGCCTGAGGATCCAATCACAAGCTTTAGCACATATCACATGGAAGTTAGATGAATGAGTTGTATGTTCCACATAACCAGTAGTGGGCGTATGTACTTCTGGGGAGGGTGGCAGAAAAAGCACATCGCATATACTAATTTATGTTAGGTGCAAGCATGCTAAGTAATGTATGTATTATCTCATACAGAGACCTGACAATACATTCACAAGGAAAGATCCATCTTTGTTCAGGCTTCATCCAGGGTTATTACCTACTTCATGGACTGGGATTTGAGCTCAGAGTTGGCACAATCATGTAAACCTTGGGGCCTTTGTAGTTCTTTTCTATGTTTACTAATAGATCAGCCCCTTCTTAAGCTGCTCACTGGCTACATGTTGCAGTCTAGTCTGCTAACGGAGGAAGAAGAGGCTGAGGAAATCCTTCCTCCTACCTGCAGCAAACTGATGACATCTCAGTCTAGACGAAGTCACTTGATTGAAGCTCAAGAACTGCTCTTTTTTAACCACTTGCTTACTGGGCACTTAAACCCCCCCCCCCCCCCCCCCTCCTATCCAGACCAATTTTCAGCTTTCAGCGCTGACGCAATTTGAATGACAATTGCGCAGTCATACAACACTGTACCCAAATGAAACTTTTATCATTTTTTTTCCCACAAATAGAGCTTTCTTTTGGTGGTATTTGATCACCTTTGCGGTTTTTATTTTTTGTTAAAAAAATGTAAAAAGACCGAATTAAAAAAAAATATATATATATATTTTTTTTTATATTTTGTTATAAAATTTTAAAAAAGGTAATTTTTCTCCTTCATTGATGTACGCTGATGAGGCGGCAATGATGGGCACCGATAGGTGGCAGTGATGGGCACTGATGGGTGGCAGTGATGGGCACTGATGGGTGGCAATAATGGGCACTGATCTGTTACACTGATAGGCAGCACTGCTAGGTGGCACTGATCGGCACCACTGGTGGGCATTGATAGGTGGCACTTGTAGGCATTGATAGGTGGCACTCATGGGCATTGATAGGTGGCACTGTGGGCACTGTCAGGTAGCAATGGCAGGTGGCACTGGCAGGGGGTACTTGTGGCACATATGAGGCATTATTGCCTCTTCCTCTTCGGGACCGATGTCCCTTGCTGATGAGCCAGTGATCGGCTTTTTTTTCTCCTCCGCACGAGGAGAAAAAAAAAAAGATCACAGAGCTTTTGTTTTGATCATGTGATCAGCTGTCATTGGCTGACAGCTGATCACATGGTAAGGGGCCGGGACCGGCCCCTTACTCGGATCGGTGATCACCCGAGTCTCAGTGACACAGTGATCACAGCGCGCGCAGGACACGTGCACAGGGGAGGCCGTCATATGACAGCCTCCCAGGAATTCAGGTCCGCGCTGTAGCCGTCATTTGGCTATAGCACGGATGTCAACTGATTAAATTATACTGCTGTTGTGATATTGGGTGCCAAGACAAATGAAATTAATGTTTCAATTCTAAGCCCAATATCTTGAAAAGTGAACGTCTATATTAAGGGGGTCACCATACCACCTCCCCATGATTGTGAGTCCATACTGTATAAGGTGAGTATCAGTAAAAAAATCACTCCATGACTTCCAAATCAATTCAGTGATCCACCACCAAAAGTAGGGCAAGCCTTTTTACGAGAAAATGTGGACCCATATACCATAGGTAATGAGTCTAAAGAGACCTAATGTGATTTCCACTCTCCCATGACAGGATTCATTCCAACCATTTTACCCATATGAAGATTTCCAGGCCTTCCCAGATGGAACCAAATGTGGGAGAACACGGGTCAGCATCCAATTTCAAGGACATATGTGAAAGCATACCAAGCATCCGCACATAGTGTAAAACCATAACTTAAAAATGTATTAAAAAAATACACAGAACACTTACATAGAGTCTGAAGAAAAACAGTTCTGTTTTTCTTCAGACTCTATCCACCAATCATAGAAGTAATCCAAGGTGTTAGGTACAAACATGCAATGACGTCACATACAGGAGCTAGACCCATGACCGTTTGGGTCAAGCTCCTGTCTGTGACGTCATTGCATGTTTGTACCTAACTCCTTAGATATTATAATAACTCACAATATACATTTAAGCTGGGCATACACCATACAAATATTTTATTCAATTTTATTTAGATTTACCTTCAACTATGTAGTGCAAGAGCCTGCCTGATTGCATACAAATTGAAAGTGTTTAGGTTTGACCTGCTATTATATAGTTCTGGTGAATCTAAAGGAAAGTTGTGCAAGAGAATTGTATAATGTATGGCCAGCCTTAGTGAAAATACATCAAGGAGAATTCACTGAAACTGGAGCAGATATAATCTGAAGTAGCTGTGTATAATAAGCAATCAACTTCTAGCTTCAACCTGTTCAGTTAAGCTTTGAACATAAAAGACAAAAACTGATTGGTTGCCATGCACATCTGTTCCAGATTCTGAATGCTCTGGTCTTAGTAAATTCCCCACATTATATTTTTCCTTTGGGCCTTGAAAAAAAATTGTGAAGAGCAACATTTCATCCAAGATAATTTCACTAGCAGCCATTAAACCATAGCTGTGGCTCTCGTAGATCCTGGTTAAAGTACAACAAAGAAAATCAATTTATGACCTGTGAGCTGCCAAACTGATGCCAACTTCTGGAAGTGGCAAAAAAAAAGTCAACAAATGATACAGTGATTCTTGTAGTGTCATTTCTGTGGTTCTTGTCCCAGCAATGTATTATCATACAAGCTAAAGTAATTTATAAGCCAATTTAATTGGATTGCATTAAACACTCAACTTTCATTATCATCAGATGATTTAATTTAATTAAAATAATCAAGCATTGTTTAATCAATTGTTTCTTATTGTCAACTTAATGATTCAAAAGCGTGTCAGGGGCATAAGATGCCACTTGTGACATGCCGAATATCCCTTAGAAAGTACACAGATTCATCAGCATGCAAAGCACATGAAGTTGGGATGAGCAAACCTATGTGAACTCGTTAATTAGACACGCTATCTTCAGGCCTGGAATGACCTTCAGCACTTTGATAACCATAGAACAGAAAAGCTCACATATGTTTAATTAATATACCTTACAGTGGGAAAAGGCATAACCGTATAATCGCGCATTAGGAAGGCTATTAGGCCGGTCACAGATACAATATGGATTTTTTTTTTCTGCGAAGTATCATACATTGGTATGATTTATTAAAGAAGAACCTTAGGGTAGCTCTGAAGCTTCACAAAAAAACGACATCATGCTAATGGTAGAGTGGTTTAGGTGCTGAGAACGTGGAAATTCAAAGTGCAATGGTTTATCCAAAAAGTGGAAATGTGCATCCCCCCTTACCCCCTGATTTTTAGACTGACACAAATATCCTTCCTGTATACTGCTTGGAAGGAAAGGACATATTGCTTTTTAAAGTAGATCTGAGCACCACATAAACAAAAATGTATTTCATTTCATTTTAAATATTCAACGCAAACTCCCCCATTCATGTCACCATCCTTTGTTGAGAAACCGTTTTGGAAAACACCCCACTAGCATTTCTGGATGTGACCATCCTGAGTAAGGGAAAATGATTCATGTAGCACACAGGTGTCGAACTGGCGGCCCTCCAGCTGTTGGGGAACTACAAGTCCCATGAGGCATTGCAAGGCTGACAGTTAAAAGCATGACTCCTACAGACAGAGGCATGATGGAACTTGTAGTTCTGCAACAGCCGGAGGCCTGCCAGTTTTACACCCGTGATGTAGCATTTAAATCCTGGAATCCATCCCTTGTTCAGTGCGCCTTCTGATTCTGTAAATGGAAAGTATGGCAGACGGCTGTACCACCACGATTTTGACTAATACTGACCTTGTGGTTTATATTGTTACATGAACTTACCTGTGACCATCAGTTGTTAAGGCTGGCATTGTACTATACTGTTAGTCGTTTTCCCTTTTTTATTTCTGTTGTTCTATTTGTTCCCTCCTATGTCTTCTCTTGAAAATCAATAAAATTTATATTTGAAAAATCCATCTGCCCTCAGCTCAATAATACATGCACGAGAGAGTGCGCTTAGCCAAGAATACCCCCCCCCGAAGACTCAGAAATATATGACATTTGCCTATGGAGACTGATGGGGTGAGTTGAAGGGTGGAAAGATAGATTTGTGTGTCGTCAGTGTAGAAATGATATTGAAAGCCGTGAGAGGCTATCAGCTGACCCAGGGAAGAGGTGTAGATTGAAAATAAAAGAGGTCCAAGAACAGAACCTTGGGGGACCCCGACAGAGAAGGGAAGAGGAGTGGAGGAAGTAGAATTGTAAGTGACACTGAAGGTGCGTTGGGATAGGTAGGATGAGAGCCACTGAAGAGCACAGTCACGAAGACCTAGGGAGTAAAGTTTTTTTGAGGAGGAGGGGGTGGTCAACCGTGTCAAAGGCAGCTGAAAGGTCCAGAAGTAGGAGTACAGAATAGTGTCCGTTGGTTCAAATATGACACAATATACAACAGTTTTTACTTGTAAAAATTATATTCGCTTTTATATTATGTGTTTTATGTTAGCACAGCACTGGTTTTGTATGTAGTCATTCCGATACCAGTGGGTCTGCATTGATGTGTGGCTTCATGGGATCCATCCTTTATGACCACCCACCTAATATTGAATAGGTCTTCTTTAGTTGCCACAACAGCCCTGACCCATCGAGGCATGGACTCCACTAGAGCTCTGAAGATATGCTGTGGTATCTGGTCATCAAGCCATCAGTAACCAATCCTTAAAGTCCTGTAAGTTTTGAGGTGGGGCCTTCATGGTTTGGACTTGTTTTTCCAGCACATCCTACAGATTTTGAATTGGATTGAGATTTGGAGGCCAAGTCAACACATCAAACTCTTTGGTGTGTTCCTGAAATCATTCTTGAACCATTTTTGCTGTGGCAGTCATTATCCTGCTGGAAAAAGCTTCTGCCATCAGGGAATACAGTTTCAATGAAGGGTTGTACTTGGTCAGCAACAGCGTTTAGGTAGGTGGTATGTGTCAAGTAAACATCCACATGAATGGCAGGACCCTAGGTTTCCCAGCAGAGCATTGCCCAAAACATCACACTGCATTTGCTGGCTTGCCTTTTTCCAATACTGTATCCTGGTGCCATCTGTTCCCCAGGTAAAGGATGGGCACGCAACTGGATATCTACATGATTGCTCAATGGTCCAATTTTGATGCTCATGTGCCCCATTGTAGGTGGGGACATAGTTCAGCATGGGCACCCTGACCGGTTTGCTGCTACATTGTCCCATACACAACAAAATCCAATGCCCATTTTTTCTGCTTTCAACGCTTCAACTTCAGGGACAACAAGTTGACTTGTTGCCTAATATATCCCACCCACTTTCAGATGCCATTGTAATAAGATAATCTATGTTATTCACTACCTGTCAGTGGCCATAAAGTTATGGCTGATCAGTGTATATCTCTCCTGTGGTTTTTAAAATATTTATTGGACTCGCAATATAAGTATAAATGTAATAGGTAGAGTGAGATATAAAATGAGTAAGTCTTTATTTTCAAATTTCATAGCCTGGATAGGGCTATAAGGTTGTGATTAGTGGTAGGATTATGTGAAAACTGCTGGCTTGATTTAAGCTGATGAAAGCCCCGGGATTCAGTCTTTTGTGTGATCTAAAGCTATGAAGTTTGTCAGTATTGTCGACGCTTAATTATTATTCTGGCTGTGGGCTAGTGAACTTTGAGTATTATCTAAGAGGACCTTTTAGTGGCTTGTTTTATAGCTTTACTTCTTTTATATTTTACTTCATCATTTATGTCTAATATTTATATCGGCCTTTACTCCTAAACCCTTAGGCAATGTACTCTTATTACACTATTGATTCTTTTCTATAAATAATACATACATTTAGGGACATTATTGTTTTCAAATATTTCAACAGTGCTTTTATAGGTATACTGTCTGTGTTTTAATCTTGCAAATGCTTATTTCATTGATACATTTATATAATTCAATATATGATACAATAGTCCTAATAGTTATATTATTGATTTACTTTTAAATTAAAGTGAACATCTGAATACATGATACATACAATATATGTGGACTGTTCAGTTACCAAGAGATTCACCATTCTGTCCAACCAGTCTAGTGACCTTGGCACACCTGGAAGGTGGCACAGCCAGGTCACTGACATTTCTTTAACCACTTCAATATCAGGCACTTACGCACCTTCCTGCCCATGCCAATTTTTAGCTTTCAGCGCTGTCGCAATTTGAATGACAATTGCGCGGTCATGCTACACTGTACCCAAACAATTTTTTATCATTTTGTTCCCACAAATAGAGCTTTATTTTGGTGGTATTTGATCACCTCTGCGATTTTTATTTTTTGCGCAACAAAAAGAAAAATACCGAAAATTTTGCAAAAAAACAAGTTTTTCTTTGTTTCTGTTAATTTTTTTGTAAATAAGTATGTTTTCTTCAATGAAGGGCACTGATATGGCTGTTCTGATAAGGCGGCACTGATGGGCACCGATGAGGTGGCACCAATGAGGTGGCACTGATAGGTGGCACTGGTATGCGGCACTGATTTGCACTCATAGGTGACACTGATGGGCACTCATAGGCGGCACTGGGTACTTATGGGTGGCACTGATGCGTACTTATGGGTGGCACTGATAAGTGGCATGGATGGGCACTGATAGGTGGGCATGGATGGGCACTGATAGGCAGCACTGATGGGTGGCACTGATGACACTGATGGGTGGCATTGCTGGGCATCCCTGTTTTGTAATGTAAATATGTGCCAGTCAGTGGCCATTTGTGGGCACTGATTGGCATATTTTGGGCATTTTTTTTTACAAGTAGATGGCCATAGGGGATATACCTGGCCATCTACATGCTGGGGACTTCCCTGGTGGTCCTGGGGGCTTCCCTAGTGGTCTAGTGTGGGCATCTGAGGGGGGGCTGCGCTGATAAACAATCAGCGCAGACCCCTCCTGTCAGGAGAGCCGCCGATCGGCTCTTCTCTACTCGCGTTTGTCAGACGCGAGTGAGGAAAAGCCGATCAACGACTCTTCCTATTTACATCGTGATCAGCCGTGATTGGACACGGCTGATCACGTGGTAAAGAGCCTCCGCTGGAGGCTCTTTACCGAGATCGGTGTAGGGGTGTGTCAGACTGACACACCGCACCACTGATCGCCGCGATGCGCACCCCCACAGGCGCGCGCCGGCATGTTATCCTGCTGGACGTCATATGACACCCAGTCAGGATAACTGAACCACCTATAGCAGAATGACGGCCGGGCGGGAAGTGGTTAATACAGTTTAATACAGTCACCAAGCTTCCTGCTAATTAAACTATAAGGCTCTGTTTCCACTACTGCGAGTTGTTGTGCGACTTGACACGTGAAAAAAATACGGGTGTTTGGTCACAGTATATGGTCATATAGTGTCGCAGTAAGTGGGCTTAGCACTATATGACCATATAGTGTGACCAAACCCCCGTTTTTTTTTTAATATGTTCAGGTGTTTTTAACTAGCCTTGCAGGAAATGTCATTCTTGTATGTGTGCGCTGTAAAATATTTTGTACTGTTTGTAGGTCTTATAGCAGCACCATCTTGAATTTAAACGCATTGTAGGGTGTGCCCCCCAAATATGTTCTTGTATATTGACACATGTGAAGTCGCATGACAAGTCAAAACCCATGTATTTCATGGTCCCCGTTCTAATTGGTGTGACTCAAGTCGCAGCGACTCCAAAAAAGTTTTTTGCACTACTTTGTTCCGACTTCGGTGTGACTTGTTCTCACGTGGTTTTCACCGGTCGCATGACATTGCATCGCATTGCAAAGTCGCACTGTAAATCGCGCGGTTTTGGGGTTGCAATAGTGGAAACAGAGGCTAAAGGGGAGTCAAAAGAATCAAGAGGAGCCTATCTCCCTTTTTTTCCCCCTAGTGTTAGACAGCATTGTGTGGTGCAGAACTGTGATAGGCTAATGGTTCTGCACCTACTACTCAATCTAAATCATCTTGTGTAAGGAATTGCATAACAATAAATTCATGCACTTACGTTTTTTAAAATTTAGGGCCTACAAAATTACAAATGTATGATCCTCAATACCTGCAGCACTCCATCTTCCTTAAAATAGCCCTCCCAATGTTAGAAATGCAGCTTTTGTTGCACCTCCTATCTAGTGTTGGCCCTCACAGCTCACTGGCATCCATTGCTGGTTCCATTCCAGGTTGAATGATGGTCAGTGCCATTCAGCCCACTTCCTAGGCTGTCATGGAAATGAGCAGAATTTGTTATAGACATGTTAGAAGGATGGGAAGTTTGCACATGCAGTAAATTTTTTACCCAGACTTTTGAACAAATAATCAAATTTTCTAATCCAGTGTAATTCAGATATTACCTTATGTTATATTAGTGAATGGTTCTCACAAGTATTGGTTTGCCTATTTTCTATTGTTTTGCCCATTAAACAGCATGCAAGTGACCTTTATAACCTAAAGGACCACTAGAATATGCTGCCTCTGGTGCTGAGGATGTCCGACATGACCGTGCATTAAACAGTCAATGGAGGGGTGGGACCTTTCATGTGTAGACTAAGACACTGAACATTTGGCACACCGCCAGTAATCAATACTATTGAACTCTGCTAATTGTCATGAGACAGTGGCTTAAGCTAATGAGTTGATGACATGAGTCGCAGCCTGATATGGAATTGTAAATCTGTTAACCTTTGCTAAGGGCATGAAGGAGGTATTTTCGCTGTTTGATTAAAGACCTGCAGTTTCTGTTGTGCTATTTTGCTTTGCATTATTGAAGAGGTTACATTGAGCGAAGACTGGAACTCAAATCTATGTATGTAGCAGATATAAAAATGGAAATAAACGGTTTCTGTTTGCTTGAACCTACTTGATGCTTAATCATACAATGTTAAATCCTAGGTGAAGATTCTGAGAATTTGGTAGTATGTCTATGATCTGTAGTAAAATGTAGTAGATGGGTTCTGTTTTTTAAAGGCTAACTGCAGATATAGTTTATGCTGGGGCAGTTAAATAGGCTGGGTATCATACATGTGTGCCAGCAGCAGAAATGCCATTTTACAACCAGCGAACTATAGTGTCAGGGGAGTAACTACAGATCATAGGACCCCATCGCCAAAAATTTTGGAGGCCCCAGTGACCCCCCCCTTCTGTCATTCATCTTAATATAAAGTATGTTTATATTGGGGAGAGGTAGCTGGAAAGCTGTCCGCATAGTCAGTACATTACTAGCGCTATGAATAGAAGTTGGAGGGGAAGTGGGATGGCATCAGTTAATGTATTTCAACCTGTTAATCTTAAGAGGAGCTCCAGCACCCCCCCCCCCCCCCGAAAAAAATTAAAAGTCAGCAGCTACAAATACTGTAGCTGCTGACTTTTAATATAAGGGCACTTACCTGTCCAGGGATGCAGGTGCAGTAACTCTCAGGGGCTCAGTGTAAATTCTAAGCCCTCTCACCACTTCCACCATCAATGCAAGCAGGTGATGAAGGAGCTGATCTAGTAGTAAGTTAAAAGAAAATACAAAATAATGCCCCGTACACGCGGTCGGACTTTGTTCGGACATTCCGACAACAAAATCTTAGGATTTTTTCCAATGGATGTTGGCTCAAACTTGTCTTGCATACACACGGTCACACAAAGTTGTCGGAAAATCCGATCGTTCTAAACGCGGTGACGTAAAACACGTACGTCGGGACTATAAACGGGGCAGTGGCCAATAGCTTTCATCTCTTTATTTATTCTGAGCATGCATGGCACTTTGTCCGTCCGATTTGTGTACACACGATCGGAATTTCCGACAACGGATTTTGTTGACGGAAAATTTTATATCCTGCTCTCAAACTTTGTGTGTCGGAAAATCAGATGGAAAATGTGTGATGGAGCCTACACACGGTCGGAATTTCCGACAACATGGTCCCATCACACATTTTCCACGGAAAATCCGACCGTGTGTACGGGGCATATGAGTTGTAGTAGCAATAATACTGACCAACACAATATTTTATATGATGACATACACTATATTACCAAAAGTATTGGGACGTCTGCCTTTACACTCACATGAAACTTTAATCACTTGCCAACTGGGTACTTACACCCCCTTCCTGCCCAGGCCATTTTTCAGCTTTCAGCACTGTCACACTTTGACAATTGCGCGGTCATGCTACACTGTACCCAAACAAATTTTTTTATAATTTTCTTCACACAAATAGAGCTTTATTTTGGTGGTATTTAATCACTGCTGGGTTTTGAAAAAAAAAATGTTTTTTACTTTTTTCACTGGTGGGCACTGATAGGCGGTACTGATGGGCATTGATGGGTGGCACTGATGGGTGACACTGATGGACAGCACTGATAGGCGGCACTGCTTGCCAGCACTGATTGGCATTGCTAATGGGCACTGATTGGTGGCACTTGTGGGCAGTGGTGGGCACTGATTGCTGCCACTGGTGGGCACTGATAGCTGGCAATGGTGGGCACTGATTTGTAACACTATTTTGCAATATTGTAATCAGGGCACTGATGATCAGTGCCCAGATTACATTCCTAGATGTCCCCCTGCGTGGAGATGCCACTGATCGGGTCTCCTCGCCACAAACTGTCAGTGTGAGTCAAGGAGCGCCGATTACCGGCACTTCCTTGTTTACATGTGACCGGCTGTGATTGGACACAGCCGATCACATGGTTAAAGAGCCGTGGATGTGGCTCTCTCCTGAGATCGGTTGACAAACAGCTAAAATTGTACCCATCTCCAAAAAGGGTAGCAAGGTAGATGCTGGCAAAAACAGGTCAGTGAGCTTAACATCTATTGTATTTAAATTAATTAACCAGGTCTCATAGCAGGCATATTGGCTGCTTCAGTGTGGTAGTAGTTCTACCACTGTATGCAGGGCCGTCTTTAATATTGACTGGACCCTGGGCAAACATTTTCTTGGGCCCCCTCTTCCATGCAATTTCGCTAGCCACATGCTTTGAGACATACAATAAATAGCAGCTAGACTCAAAATCAGTTTACTGAATAAAATCAGGCAGCAATTGTGATTGGTTGCCAGAGGTTACAGTGTATCATTACCGCTCACTGACTGGCTGCTAGAGGTTACAGCACACATTATGGCTCACTGATTGTTTGCTCGAGGTTACAGCACATGACTTCTGCTTGTTGATTGGTTGCTAGAGATTACTATACATCAATACTGCTCACTGATTGATTGCTAGAGGTTACTCGACATCTTTACCACTCACAAATTGGTTGCTAGAGGTTACTGCACATTATTACTGCTCATTGATTGGTTCCTAGAGGTTACTGCATATCTTTACCGCTCAATGATTGGTTACAAAAGGTTAGTGTACAGCATTACTGCTCACTGATTGGTTGCTAAAGGTTACAGCACATCATCTCCTCACTGCCTGCACACCATGGACTGAGGAGGTGAGGGGGTCCATCAATAGACAGAAAACTCCTAGGACTCCTGGGATCAGTGGCAATGCTGGGGGGTTGATGGGATCAGTGGCAGTGGTGGGGGGATGGGATTAGTTAGGAGGCAGTACACTGTGACAAATTCTGAATCATGTAAAGCAAAGCTGGAAATCTTTGGCAAGTTTATAGTGGGGGATTCTACCAATGTAATGGGGAATTTACAGTGACCACCAATGTGAGGGGGGATTTAATTTGACCATCAATGTGAGGGGGGATTTGCACTGACCACCATGTATAAGGGGATTTTACGTCACCCACAATAGAAAAGAGGAATTTCTACGCTGACACCAATGTAATAAGAGCATTTACGCCAACCACCAGTGTAAGGGGGAATATACAATGACCTCCATGTAAGCAGGAATTTACACTGACAACCATTGTTGAGGAGATTTGTACTCCCCACCAATGTAAGGTGACAATTCTACAATGTTACAATTCTACAATTCTACAATTCCACCAATGTTAGGGGAAATGTACACTGATCACCAATGTTATGAAGAATTTACACTGATAACCAAAGTAATGGGGAATTTTACATCCAATAAAGGGGGATTTCTACACTGGCCACCAATATAAGGGGGATTTACACTCACCACCAATTTAAAGGGGGCTTCTACATGGACCACCAATGTAAGGGAGGATTCAAAACTGACCACAAATGCAAGTTTGGATTTTTTAACGATTACCAGTATAACGAGGAGTTTCTACACTGGCCACTAATGTAATGGTGATTTACACTGACCATTAATGTAATAGGAGCATTCACAGTAACCACCAATGTAAAGAGGGATTTACACTGACCACAAATGTAAGGGGGACCTTCACCCTGGCCACTAGTGTGAATGAAAGGATTGTACACCAAGCCCCGATGTAATGAGAAGATTTACACTGACCACCAATGTAACTGAGACATTTAGCCTGCGTTCACATTTGTGTGTGTCGGGAATACATGCAAAATCGCTTTCCTGACACCACAGAAACATGCTGCCCTTTAGCAGATACACAGAAGTGCCATTAATTGTTAATGACACCCTCATGCATCGGCTGAGATGTGCGTATTCACATGCACCAAAATTCAGGGTGCTGTGGCACCCTGTTCTTTTGAAGAAGGGTTCCACCTCCAATTTGCTTACCTTTGCAGAATAGGCTGATGTTAGGCTTAATGAATATAGTTGCAGGCAGGACTTTCAAGCGTGCTCCTTTACCTCCCCAGTGGGCAGATTCAGCCTAAGTGATGGTAAATATGACCTCAGGGGGACATGATATACATATGTAAATGCCACCTCTATTTACATATCAATGCCGCAGTCTGTGACTATTTACATATCAATGCAGGTTATTTACATGTAAACACAGGAGAGTCATCTGTACATGGCAATAGGGCAGCAGCAACAGAACTTTACACTGAGATATCGGGACACAGCATGGGACTAAAACTTCAAGGGATAAGGGAATTTAAACTAGGATGGTTGGCAAGTATGAGGCAGCTGCTTTGGGCCCCACAACAATGATGGGGTCCAGGACAGCTGCCCCTTTTGCCCTGCCTTAAAAGCGGCCCTGACAGTATGGGGTCATTAAACATTAGCAACAAGTCAGGAACCTTGTTCTCCTCAGCATGTTCTCCCCTAGCTTATACATGCTATTTAGTGGAGAAGGGACTGTAATTAGCTGGTTCATAATACATTTTCCAGACCCTGACTATCTATATCCCAATTGTATGCAAGGGTAGGGTATTAGTTGTTTAAAAATAAAATATAGATTTCAGAAAGATTTATGGGTCTTCAAGTGTACCATATGGGGCATTTCTAGTTATCAGAAGTATATACAGGCACCTGCTGGTTCCTACTTTCACATAAGGACCTTACATATTTATGTGACAGATTCACTTTAAAGTGCTTGTAGAGTTTGTGATTATGTAGTGAGATGGCATCAATCTCCATAAATTTGGATACATAAAAGGAGCAGAATTATCGTTAGATCATCATTTTTATTCTGCAGATAACTGAATGCAATATAACATTTTATAATTGGTGCAACGCATATTTTTTTTCACATAACAGCTTTGATAGCAGCATATACATCAATTTGAATTGCCATGAGGCATTTAATAAAACAGCTGGCAGGTGAAGAGCGATGGTTGTAACACTGTCCATGAGAAATATCTCCGGGGACATTATCTGTGCAGAGAAGATCTGTACGAAAACTCTGTCTCTGTTTGGTATCTGTCTAATACTACACATAGCTATGCAGACTGCTTTAACCTAGAGAAACTTGTGGCATCTATGGCTAATGAAATAAACTATAACAAAACTAAATTGGAAAAAATATCCTCCCACAAATGGTTTGCCTTTAGACGATCATATGACCACTGATCGCTCAGTTCTCAGTCTTCCCGGAGCAAAGATGGATGACTGTCAATCACCGCTCTCTGCTCTGCTCTTCCAGCGCTCACTGGAGTGCCAGGCTAGAGAGGGGGTGGGAGCAGCTGGCTCAGGCTCTTAGCCGCACTCTGAAGAGCTGAAACAGCTGCCAATTAGGCATCTGAGTGGATCCTGAAAATATGGTCAGGATCCTTCCAGAAACTGAAATGGCTTTGTGACGTCAGCTGCCTTTAGCCCGCTGTTGGCTGATTTTGGTTCACAAGAGTGTAGAAGCAAGTTCACCCCTGTGACCCAGAAGAGAAGTACGACCTGTTAAATCCGATTTAGGGGTATCAAGACAGATGATGAGTCCAGATCTTAAGATAAGTAGGTTCTTTTTATTCACTGCAGTGGAGAAATACAACACAGTTCTCAGCTACCATATGCAAGCAAAAGTGAAAGTGTTTCTGAGCTTACATCTACAGGTTATACAATTTATACTTTATGAATATGCATAAGCACTAGGCGTTTTATAGGTGTGATCATATAGTTTAGTCCAATCAGCATTCATATCTTCTTAATAGCAAGGGAACAGTTAAATGGGTGGGTGGTTACATCATGTGACTCTCAAAAAAAGACAATTCAGCAATATTTGGTCAGTTCAGACTGGTTTTGATAAGGAAGTCAGCTTTCTGGGTTCTTATCAGTTTCATATCCTGTAGTTTCATTTTCCAAGGAATTGAAACAAAGAAAAAGGAGAACATCTAGGGAAAGTAAACAAATCAAGCATATTATCAATTCTTAAAGTGACAGTCGCTTTATACATATATATATATATATATATATATATATATATATATATATATATATATATATATCAACATTATCAGACCCCCTATATACTCAGACCCAAAAAAGGTTTGGCCGTACTTCTCTTTTAAATACAGCTATTGTACAGTATGTACTTAAAGCGTTTGTTACTCTAAAAAAAAAAGAATGGATCCTGTTCCCATCATCCGATGTCTCTCCTCTGTCCTCCTCTCCCCCCTTTGGGGGCACCCAAGCCAAGCTGCAGCTCCATGTGTCCATTCAGACATGGAGCTGTGGTTTGGCCCCGTCCCCTCTACTGATTGGCTAACTGAATTTGATTGACAGCAGCCAATGGCACCGCTGCTGTGTCTCAGCCAGTCAGGAGGGAGAGTCCAGCAGAGGGACTCGTGGACATTGCTGGGGCTCAGGTAAGTATTAGGGGGCCTTCTGCACACAGAAGACTTTCTATCTTAACCACTTAAGCCCCGGACCATTTGGCTGGCCAAAGACCAGAGCACTTTTTGCGATTTGCCACTGCGTCGCTTTAACTGACATCTGCGCGGTCGTGAGACATGGCTCCCAAACAAAATTGACGTCCTTTTTTCTCCACAAATAGAGCTTTCTTTTGGTGGTATTTGATCACCTCTGTGGTTTTTATTTTTTGCGCTATAAACAAAAAAGAGCAACAATTTTGAAAAAAAACACATTATTTTTAAGTTTTTGCTATAATAAATATCCACAAAAATATAATAAAAAAAACATTTTTTCATTCAGTTTAGGCTGATACGTATTCTTCTACATATTTTTGGTTAAAAAAATCGCAATAAGCGTTTATTGATTGGTTTGCGCAAAAGTTATAGCGTCTACAAATAGGGGATAGTTTTATGGCATTTTTATTAATAATTTTTTTTTTTTACTAGTAATGGTAGCGATCTGCGATTTTTATTGTGACTGCGACATTATGGCTGACAGATCAGACACTTTTGGTGCTATTTTGGGACCATTCACATTTATACAGCGATTAGTGCGATTACAAATGCATTGATTACTGTGTAAATGTGATTGGCAGTGAAGGGGTTAACCAGGAGGGGGCGCTGCAGGAGTTAGGTGTGTCCTAGGGAGTGATTCTAACTGTAGGGGGGGATGGGCTACGTGTGACTTGACACTGATCACCGCTCCCGATCACAGGGAGCTGTGATCAGTGTCAATGTCATTAGTCAGAACGGGGAAATGCTTGTTTACATCAGCATTTCCCTGTTCTTCCTCTCGGGACCCGCGATCGCACTCACGGAGCTCGCGGCAGGGTCGCGCGCACAGCGCACCACACAGCAGCAAATTTACAGGGACGTACCTGTACGCTTATTTGCCTGTCCGTGCCATTCTCCCAACGTAAATGTTCGTGCGGCGGTCGGCAAGCGGTTAATGCATAGAGTGCATTAAGATAAAAAACCTTCTGACTTTATAATCACTTGAAAGTGTATCTAATGAAGCCCATGCATGGAGCAAATTTCTTTCCTGCAAGCGTTTGTTGTATGTTTTACTCCATAACTTTTTGTAAATGTGGACTGCGATGCCTGGCTTCATTTGAGAAAGACACAGCACTGGCGCTGGATTCACATCTGCATTCAGCACTGGTTTGTACTTAACCTTAGAGTAGCAACCAAAAAGTGATCATTTCTCAGCAGTTTTTTTTTTTTCACAGGAATAGTTATCGTGGAGTGTCATGGGGTGGTTGCTAGGCAACATGAGTGGATATATTAGGAGTGGTTCACGACCTTGCACTTCTTACTGTTCTGATATATGTATCCTTCTGTAGTGTGGGTGGTGCACCTGTTCTAATTTAAACCCTGCAGGGGGAAACCGGCAAAGCTGAAATATCGCTTTAACTTTTTATTTTTCTGTACGCGATTATTCATCATTTCAGTGTAAAATATTCTGCACAAATATTAATAAATCATATAGAAAAATAATCACTTTCCCTATCTTTGAATACTATTTACATATGGCGGAGATTAGGCTTTGAAGCTGCAAAGCACAACCTGCCTGCACCTATTGCTGTGGAGGAAATTAAAGTATATCAGTGTGCATTATAATGTATCTATCCTTTCTGTTCTCGCTTCACAGATCGCTCTGAGGGACCCGGTACATGCAGTGTCACTACAGCAGTTTGTCTATGAAAAACTAAAAGCACAGCAGGAATTGCTGGGGGATGAAGGATTCCGATCTCTAATGGAAACAGTAGACACAGAAATCGTCAATCAGCTGCAAGAATTCTTACAGGGGTTCTGATATGACTTACAACAAAATTTGTTACAAAATTGTTTAAAAAAGAGACATATTTGTTTTGAAGAAAAATACTTTTTGCAAACAGTTATTTTGGTTTGATTAAACATTGAACTAATTAAAAAAAGTTTTAGTAATTATTTGATATTATTGATATATTTGGTTGATATGGTGTATTTTTTTTCATGGCGTTCACTTCATGTAATAATACCAGATAACAGATTTCCATAACTATTAAAATAAAATAAAAATTCTAGTTATCACTAAAAAATGTTTTATGATTTATGAT
The DNA here is from genome assembly GCF_042186555.1 of Aquarana catesbeiana. NCBI lineage: Eukaryota > Metazoa > Chordata > Amphibia > Anura > Ranidae > Aquarana > Aquarana catesbeiana. Next base: position 126,979,780 of record NC_133324.1, on the reverse strand, counting down.
TTCTTGGATATTTTTCAAGAAAAATGAATAACACAAAAATGTTTCTTTCACTCATGTTTAGTGTTTGGCTGAAGCCATTTATTATCATTCAACTGTGTTTACTCTTTGCAACATAATGGCAACAGAAACTACCCAAATGTCCCTGATCAAAAGTTTACATACCCCAGTTCTTAATACCGTGTATTGCCCCCTTTAACATCAATGACAGCTTGAAGTCTTTTGTGGATGAGGCTCTTTATCATCTCTGATGGCAAAACAGCCAATTCCTCTTGGCAAAAAGTCTCCAGTTCCTGTAAATTCTTGGGCTGTCTTGCATGAACTGCATGTTTGAGATCACCCCAGAGTGGCTCAATGATATTGAGGTCAAGAGACTGAGATGGCTACTCCAGAACCTTCACTTTATTGTGCTGTAGCCAATGACAGGTCGACTTGGCCTTGTGTTCTGGATCATTGTCATGTTGGAATGTACAAGTACGTCCCATGCACAGCTTCCTGGCTGATGAATGCAAATGTTCCTCCAGTATTTTTTGATAACATACTGCATTCATCTTGCAACAATTTTGACCAAATTTCCTGTGCCTTTGTAGCTCACACATCCCCAAAACATCAGCGGTCCACCTCCATACCTTTCATCATAAACCTTGTTGACTCCTCTCCAAATGTAGCTTTTATGGCTGTGGCCAAAAAGCTCAATTTTGGTCTCATCACTCCAAATGACTTTGTGTCAGAAGGTCTGAGGCTTGTCTCTGTGCTGTTTGGCATATTGAAAGCAGGCTACTTTGTGGCACTTGCGTAGTAATGGCTTTCTTCTGACAACTCGACCATGCAGCCCATCTTTCTTCCAGTGCCTCCTTATTGTGCATCTTGAAACAGCCACACCACATGTTTTCAGAGTCCTGTATTTCACCTGAAGTTATTTGTGGGTTTTTCTTTGCATCCTGAACAATTTTCCTGGCAGTTGTGGCTGAAATTTTAGTTGGTCTACCTGACCGTGGTTTGATTTCAACAGAACCCCTCATTTTCCACTTCTTGATTAGAGTTTGAACACTGCTGATTGGTATTCTCAATTCCTTGGATATCTTTTTATAACCCTTTTCTGTTTTATACAGTTCAACTACCTTTTCCCGCAGATCCTTTGACAATTCTTTTGCTTTCCCCATGACTCAGAATCCAGAAATATCAGTGCAGCACTGGATGAAAGATGCAAGGGTCTGTCAGGAGTCCAGAAACTCATTGACCTTTTATACACACAAATTACAAGCAATTGTGTGCATGTTATCAGGCCAAAATCACCAGGTTATGTAAACTTTTGATCAGGGTCATTTGGGTAGTTTTTGTTGCCATTATGATTTAAAAAGTGTAAACACAGTTGTTTAATAATAAATGGCTTAAGCCAAACATTAACCATGAGTGAAAGAAATGTTTTTGTGTTATCATTCATATTCTCTGAAAAATGGCCAAGAAATCATAAATTCTGCCAAGGTATGTAAACCTTTGAGCACCACTGTACCTGGTCTGTCATAGCATCCCTTCACCGGGGGAACTTTTTAGCCTCTGTGCATATCGAGGATGCGTATTTGCATGTCCTCATCTTTCCAGCACTTTAATGCAGATTCTGATTGACAACATGGCATGGATAGTCCAGACTTTAAGGTCTGATGGAATCCTGAACCTTTAGAAGTCAGCGTTGGAACTGACACTTCTCTTAGTGTATCTGGATCCTATCCTAGACACAGCTTAAGCCACAAGAAAAACGTCTAATTCCATCTGATTCTGCATGAGAGTCCTGGGCCTGATGGTAGCCTCCTTCAAGGCAATTCCATTGACTGTGTTCCACTCCAGACCACCCCTACAATTTAACTTTTTGTCATAATGGGACAAATTGGTACAGTCTCTAGACAAAGCAACTCACTGACAACAAAGTCCAGTTATATCTGGCCTGATGGCTCAGGAATCCAGATCTGAAGTTGGGGAAATCCTTTCAATGTCTTGGAAGATCCTCACAATGGATGGAAGCCTTAAGGACTGGGGAGGAGTGCAGGGGAAATGTAATCTCCAGATCAACATTCTGGCACTCCAAGCAATTTGGTTGCCCCTACAATGCTGGACCTCCTGGCTAGGGGCACAATCCAGATTTAGTCAGACAAGGCCATTGCAGTGGCATATATCAACCATCAGGGTGACACAGAAGTCTTTCCGCGGCCAGAGAAGTAGAGAGGATTCTATCATGGGCAGAACTTCACATTTCCAGCCCTGTCTACTGCAGGCAAACTATTTCAGCCAGCAGTACCTGAGCCTGGGAGAAAGGTCCCTTCACCAGGAAGTGTTTCAGGATCTGTATCACAGGTAGGGGATGCAGGACATGAACCTAGTTTGTTCAACCACAAACTAGAGAGGTTTTTCTTCAGGTGCAGAGACTCTCAAGAAGAAGCCATGGATGCTCTGTGGGATCAGTACAAATTGATCTATGCCTCCTTCTAAAATATCTCCCTCGTCGGTTTTGCAGCATCAGGATGGAGGGCACTCCCAATCTGTTAAACGCTTTACTGTTGAAACTTACTCTACTAGATCTGTGATCTTCTGTGTATATGTTCTCATGCTAATATGATGCCTGCTTTGGGTATAAGGTCTTTTAGGCAGCTATTTTAACTGCTGGCAGTCCTCAGTCCCATTGTTTTGTTATGTTGGCCAGTTAGTGTTTTGTTACTGTTGCTTTAGTTAGTCTGCTTTTGTCTGTCCCTCTTATCTCTGACTCCTATGTCCCCCAAAGAATGAGAAAGAAAATGGGATTTTTGTGTGTAGCCAGATACAGGCTACTAAGAAATGGAGAAGAGGAGTCGTTACCAAAAAGGAATCCTAAAATTATAGGGGGATCATCCTACCTGTTAAAGAGCAGATTATTTTGGTACCTAGGCCTGGACCGGGACATAAAATGGACCTGGGCAATTTAGACTGACCGGCCAAATTTTTCAGGGACCAGGGCGGCTGGAGGTTTGCATGACGGGATATTCATAGAGTCGGTCCTCTGCACTGCAATGTAAAGGGGCACTGCGATATAAAGAGGACTGCACTGTGAAGGGGCACTGTAATAATTACATTACATTACAGTACCCCTAGCAATCACAGTACCCCTTGCAGTCATGCTCTCTGCCTTTCCTGCACAGTCCTACTTTTGGCAGAGCAGAGGCAGGATTCAGCCTATGTGTCCTCCAGTTTTAATTTTGGCAGCAAATTTCGATTTAGTTTTAGTCCCATTTTAGTCTTCTACAATTGTTTTAGTTTTAGTCGTATTTAGTCGACTAAATTTCCAGTACATTTTAGTCGACTAAAATGTCCTACGTTTTTAGTCGTCTAAAATCTCTTGTACATTTTAGTTGACTAAAACTAATTTTAGTCGTCTAAAATCGAATGGGTGTAATTAAATTGTACAAATTAAATTGTAATGCATTAGTTAAACTTTCTCTACTATTTCCAAACTCATTATATACTGCTGGAGTGAAAAATCTCATATGTTATTATTTAAGGTATTGACGTATGAACATGCACTACAGACCAGTGTTAATATTGAAGTCAAATTTCAATTTAGTTTTAGTCTTAGTCTTTTTACTAAAATGCCGTTTTATTTTTAGTCATCTCAATTGTTTGTTTTAGTCGTATTTTAGTTGACGAAATTAACACTGGTGTCCTGTCTCCTGCCCGCCGCCAATGTCATTCTATCAGCAGGGCAGGGGGCGGGAGGAGCTGCAGATCTGGATCATATGAACAAGTGGGTGATTACCTGCTTGTCATAATGAAGAGACTCCCATTCTCTGTGCAGATCTCTAGCTCCTCCCACCCCCTGCTCTGCTGATAAGGATGGCATTGTTGGGGTGGGAGAGGAGACACAGGTATAACGGGAGGTGAGCAGAAACTGCGGCCTGTGTTAGCCATGCCTGGAACATGGTCGCTGCTTACCTTCTGCTGTGAGGCCCAGTCATCAACAGGCCACGTACCGGTCCATGGCCCAGGGGTTGGGGACCCCTACATTAGCCATCTCTTGTTAGGACATGCGGTAAATGCCTGGTGTGCCCTATGACCAGTCTGGGACTTTTGGGCCCTGTAGTCCCACAGTTAACACTCACTAAAAACCCTTGGATTTATTTGAAACTGCAAATCCTAGGAAGCCAAATAAACAGGGGATTTGGGGAAAGTATATAAATTTGACTGGAACTGGTGGGCTCACTCTGTTAGCTCTGGGACATCCACAGGGTTGGTTAGACACTGCCATTCTTATTTATTTTCTAAATCAATAACTAGTCATTGAGAATTCTTATGAAAAAATGTGCAAGTTTGCGAATCCACAAACTAACAGACATAAGTGTATTCCATTTACAGTCACTTTAATGTAAAGTGGCCCATCCCTCCTCAGTGGTCCCCTATGCTCTTTTGAAACTCTGACAGAAGAGGGCATGCTGTACTACCAAGATACATCCCTGAAATTGCAGGAATATATCTGTCTGGCCAGATAGTGTATAAAACAAAAAGTGTCTGCCTTTCCTACACTGACATACAACTGTATACATGTCCCTGTGATTGATCCAATAAATTGGTTTCCAGTAACAAAACCAATATAGCAGATTGTATGTCCTGAATTTGATTTCTCTGCTAGAAACCCAATACAAAAAATTTGCAATAGTGTAAATCTTCTTTAATATATGGCAGGTTTCACAAGTTTAACTTTTGCCCTCTCCAAGTGTTATCGCTTGGATTTTGGATTATTCGCCTACCGGGCAGTGTGGGCCCCCCATACATGTTAGGCTCTATAGTGGGTGTATCTTCTACTACTGTAGTTTTGCCCCATGTATATTTTCTGGCGCGTTTTTAATAAAAGTAACATATAACTCTTGTACTATTATTTATATCCCCTGATTATTATAATTATGTAGGCACTGTAGTTACTGACATACATTTGTGAAACTTGGTAGGAAAGCTTAGAAGAAATTCATGCACATTCAGAGTACAGATCAATTCACTGTTAAAGGTCCTCTGTATAAAGCAATAGGAATCTTTTGTTCCCTTTTTAGTAAAATGTTCAAACATCTCCTGGATGTATAAGTTTTAATAGCAAATAAGGTATTGAAAGGGGGTTGACACAGGCATGAAAGAAATGGAAATGTATTGTTTTCAGGTGCCAGTCTTTCATCCTGTGGAAGATAGTGGCTTGGATTGCATGGGTCATTATAGATAGATGCCACTTCATTGTGCTTCCTTTATGGCCATACAGATTCTGGTGTGTTTTGATGCTGAAAGTTTTATATATTTCACTTTTTTATTTTTTATTTTTATAGTAATTTCAGAATCCTGACAAATCACTGAAAGTTTAGCACCAACCCTTTTTGTCTTCTTTCACACTGCAAATTAACAACACTGCTGTCTTTCTCCACTGACTATGTATACCTTATCTGATAAATCCACAGGGAACCACATCCATGCATTACCTAAATGTACCCCCAAACCTCCCTCTCCCTTCTAAATCATGTCTCAGCTTTATTTTATTTTTTTCCTTTACTATGTTCCTGTAGGGATAAACAGCTTTCAATATCCTCTGTGAGATCATCACCGGGCTTCTAAATCAATGTGAGGCAGCTTCTGGGAGGTTAGTTCCTATTAAGGTGGGCACACACCCAAATTATCTCCCAAGAGCACTTTCCCTACATAGTGTGTGGCGTTCGGAAATCAATGCAGAGGAAATCAATGCTGGGCAAAAAATCAATGTAAGTTCTGAAGTCCATCAGGCAAGGCCAACAACGCTAGTTGAGAGGAATTGTGTTGTCAGCACAAAGAGAAAGTTAAAGTTCACCTTTAAGTTCATCTTTAAAATAATAATAAATACACATATTTTTTGCAGGAAAAAAGTGTATTTGCCATTTTTTTTTACAGGAGCCTGCAAAGCATTCCACCTACATTCAGTGGATCAGGGGTGCAGTGCCAGGTCTCCCACAGTACACAGAACATGGAAATGCAATTATTTTAGTAAATACAAACTGCCAAATACCTTTTCTCATCAGCCATATATAGCAGTCTTATGACTTCTGTCAGTATCTGGTTAAAACTTGTAGGAGGAGTTTTCATTCTACTCTGACTGCCCTATGAGGCTGCAGGACCCCTAACCCTCTGTCTAGACAGTGCTGATTGGCTTTATGCCGATCACTTGCACTCTTCCAAGATAAAAAATAAAAAAACTCTCTTGCAATACACACCAAACTGAGCATGAACAAATTTGCCTCAAGGCTCTGTTCTATCAGCAAATAGATTGGGGACAATAAAAGAAGGGGGGATTAGAGAAGACTGGATCAAACAGCCTTTTTACACAATGCAGAGGATTAACCCCTTCGGTTCCACCTTGAGTAGGACAAGCATGCTTCACTGCTTATACAGACTGATTTTACTGTTGTGGGTTTAGTAACACTTTAAATGAGGGGAGCTTTGTACTGTTATAATTTAGTATTGATTTTCAATGTATGAAGAGCATATTAGTGTTAGCTGGCTACTGATGTTCGTGTATAGGGACCTTATATATAAGTAGCAGCACAGGAGTTCCACACTAAATAAAAGATGTTTATATATAGTAAGAGCTGTTTCTTCTGCTATTATATCTTATAGCTTCCTTTTTCTGCTGTCAAAGTTGTTATGGAAGCCATGTCTTCTGGCCCCATTGCTGGCCGGTAATCCTAGCCATGTAAACAAAGCAGCTGGGATGATTTTAATAAAAGACAGTGTGGGGATCCCCACGTCATTCTTACCAGGCCCTTCAGGAAATCCCTAACTATTTGTTTACAAAAGGAAGTAAAGTGGATGAAACTGTCAATTGGCAGCAACTGAACCACTTATCGATAGGCTCCTGTACATATACGTCGGCAGATGGATATCTCGGTAACGGCAGCAGCTGCTGCCACAACCGAGGTATCCATCTTTAGAGCCGGCGGTTCTGTTTACGATAATGGTGGTCTGTGCGGCGGATTCACCACAAGATCACTGTTATCGGCGGCGGGAGAGGTGCCACCCCCTCCCGCCGCTCTCCGCCGCTTACCGGAGCCGTCAGCAGCAGCGGAGGCGATCGGGACCTGTCCATGGCTGGGTATTGAGACGAGTGAGGGGACGATGGCCCCCACCCGTCGCCATACCATAGCAAGTTGGAAGTGACGCCAAAATGTCACTTCCGCTCATACGTCTTAAAGGGCCATTTTGCTGTTGTCATTTTTTCAAATGACAATTTTTTTTTTTTTTTTAAATTGCATTTAAGTCCAAATATGAGATTTGAGGTCTTTTTGACCCCAGATCTCATATTTAAGAGGTCCTGTCATGCTTTTTTTCTATTACAAGGGATGTTTTCAATCCTTGTAATAGGAATAAAAGTGACCCATTTTTTTTTTTTTAAACAGTGAAAAAATAAATAAAATCAAGTAAAATTAATAAGAAAAAAAAAAAAAAATTTTTTTAAACGTCGCCTATGGAGATTTTTAAGGGTAAAAGTTTGACACCATTCCACGAGCGGGCGCAATTTTGAAGCGTGACATGTTGGGTATCAATGTACTTGGCGTAACATTATCTTTCACAATATAAAAACAAATTGGGCTAACTTTATTGTTGTCTTATTTTTTTTCTTCAAAAAAAGTGTGCTTGTAAGACCGCTGTCTGTGTGAAAAAAAGTATTGCAATGACCGCCATTTTATTCTCTAGGGTGTTAGAAAAAAAAACAATATATAATGTTTGGGGGTTCTAAGTAATTTTCTAGCAAAAAAACAGTTTTAAACTTGTAAACACCACAATCTCAAAACAAGGCTGGTCTTTAAGTGGTTAAATGGCATGTTTTTTTTTCTCGTTTTTTTTTGTAAATGTCAGTTTTGCTGCAATAGGTTGCATCACAGATAGGTTCAGGGTATCCCACAGGAATGGCATTTTAAAAAATGTTGCACTCCCACCTGCCCTGGTGACACTTTAAGTTCTGAATGCTACGGGGGATGGGAGGAATCGGTGATCGTGTGACCACTATGATTGGCTGTCACAATGATCACATGATCATTCGTTCGGGACCAAGAGATGACTTTGACAGCTTGGTCTTGGAAGTGCATAGTGAGTGCACTTTCAGCACAGAAACAATGTCTGCCCAGTGATGCATATGTGTGGGTGATAAAGCCCACTCTTTTGCCTTGACTTCAATGGATTTCAGATTCAGCACCCAAACTTCTGTAATGTTTGCTGTACCTGCCTCAAACCGAACCCATTGCATTGGACTCATCGCTAATTATAAGTTATTTTGCTTTCCACTGCCATTTTCCACTTGGCAAAAAACACCTCCCACCAGAAAATGTGGAGGAAGGAAAAGCTTCTGCAGTTTTGGAGATATAGGACCACAAAAACATATTCCCTTATGCCTTAGTGGTTATCACTTTGTCTTGCATTACTGGGGTCCTTAGTTGTAATCCCAACCAGGACACTGTGGGTTTGCTCTGGGTACTCTGATTTCCTCCCACACCCCAAAGTTCTGCTGGTACGTTAAATGGCTCCTGTCTAAATCGGCCCTACCATGTATGCACATGAGATAAGGACCTTAGATTGTAAGCTCCTTGAGGGCAGGTGACTGATATTAATGTATACCATGTAAACCTCTATGTAAATTTTTTGCACTATATAAATATCTATAGTAAATAAAATAACAATCAGCTATTAGAACTAGTATAATCAGGAGTGTAACTAAAATTCAAGGAGTCCCAAACACAGCCTCTCTCTGTGACACCTGGCAATGTCAACTGGGACAATAGTTGTATTCATTCTAACATAAGGTATGTTTAAATCAAGGACAGGCAGCAAGAGAGCTGTTAACCTAGTCAGTACACAACTAGAGAGCAGTACTGTGTATAGAAGTTGCTAGAGAAGAGCAGCAGTGCAGGGAATTACCTTTTAACTTTAATTCTCCAGTTAGCTGCTTCCCAGCATTTTAGAACATCAACTGATCTTTGCTGGAATATAAAATGTTAGAGTTTAGGTGTAAATTCTAAATCCTGCAACCGTTTTATTACCCCAGCCAGCAAGTTCAGCATATAGAGTACTAGTACTGTAGATGCCACAGTTGGTTAGTGAATATTATATTATCAAAAGGATATGTAAGTTTATCTCTTTGAGTCTTTATCAAATGGTGGTGCAAGAAAGTAGAATCTTTTGGACTTTCTATGGTTGTTGTTGTCTATGCTTTTATTGAAAATTGTTTTATTCAATCTGCTTCCTATTATACAGTTGTGCTCAAAAGTTTACATACCCATGCAACAATCATGACATTTTTGCATTGATATTGAAAATATGACTGATCATGCCAAAAAACTGTTAGTGACCATGATTAGTAGTGATTAGTCAGTGATTATATGAAGATATTTAATATCACATTATTGTTTAGCTCCTTTTTAAATCATAATAACAGAAATCAGAAATCACCCAAATGGCCCTGATCAAAAGTTTACACCCCTGGAATGTTTGGCCTTGGTACAGACACACAAGATCACACACACAGGTTAAAATGGCAATTAAAAGTTCATTTCCCCCATCTGTGGCTTTTTAAATTGCAATTAGTGTATGTGTATTAATACTCAATGTCATTTACTATAGCGCCAATAAATGATCCTGCAGTATAAAATAGCACCCAATTATGGCCAATTAAGACTTCAACTCTCAAAAACTGGGCGCTAATGCAAATGGAAAGCATTGCTATTGCGGGCGAACATGCCTGTCAGATCACATGTGCTGGAATAGTGGAAGTCAATGGGGCTCGAACCTGCAAAATCCAAAGTTCTCACTGAAGGCTTATATGCAAGTTCATTGCCATAAAAAGTGTTTGGGGACCCGGGTCCTGCCCCAGGGGTCATGTATCAATTGGAAAAAATGTTTTTAAAACGGCTGTTTTTTCAGGAGCAGTGATTTTAATAATGCTTAAAGTGAAACAATAAAATAATAAAAATTAAAAATTCCTTTAAATATCGTGCCTAGGGGTGTCCTTAGTATGCCTGTAAAGTAGCGCATCTTTCCTGTGTTTATTACTGTATCGCAAAATTACATTTCTAAATGAAAAAATGTAATTTAAAATTGCTTGTGGCTGTAATGATTTGCCAGTTCCCGGCAATATAGAGTAAAAATCAAAGAAAAAAACAGCATGGGTTCCCCCCACCAGTTCATACCAGGTCCTCCAAGTCTGGTATGGATATTAAGGGGAACTCCACGTCAAAAATTTTAAAAAATGGCGAAGGGGTCCCCCCAAAATCCATACCAGACCCTTATACGAGCACGCAGACCTGGCAGGTCAGGAAAGGGGGGAACGAGTGAGTGCCCCCCCGAACCGTACCAGGCCACATGCCCTCAACATGGGGAGAGTGCTTTGGGGTCCCCCAAAACACTTTGTCTCCAACTTGTTGGAGAAAAGGGCCTCAACCCCACAACCCTTACCCGGTGGTTGTGGGGGTCTGCGGGCAGGGGGCTTACAGAATCTGAAAGCCCCCTTTAACAAGGGGGCCCCCAGATCCCAGGCCCCCCCTATGTGAATGGGTATCGGGTATTTTTTTAAAAATAAACCTAAAAATGCAGTGAAATGTGGCAAAGTACAATTCCTTTATTAAAAATGTCTTCTCCTCCCCCCCGCTTCTTCCTCTGGTATTCTCCATCTTCCTCTGGCTTCTTCCCCCGCTTCGTCCTCCGGTCTTTCTCCTCCGCCGCTCCGGCCACCGACCTGCTGAACATGAAAACACCAAAACCTCCTCCGATGCTGCGGCCATCTGATCTGTCTGCTTCCATAGTGCACATTTCATATATAACCCCACCCCATTGTGGGGTTATATAACCCCACCCCATTGTGACATCACTGACCCATCATGCCCCAGGCGGTGAATTCAAAAGGGGTGGGGTCTCAGAGTTACGTCATTCGCAGCATCGGAGGAGGTTCGTTTTTTGAATGTTCAGCAGGAGCAGGGGAAGAAGAAGCCGGAGGAAGATGGAGAAGACCGAAGGAAGAAGCAGAGGAAGAAGGAGAAAACTGAAGGAAGACCACAGGAAGATGGAGGAAGAAGCAGGGGAAAGAAGACATTTTTAATAAAGGAATTGTCAAAAACCGGCTATTGTTTTTTGTCACATTTCTCTAATTTTTTTTGGTGAATTTGTAGGGGTACAATGTACCCGATACCCATCAATATGGGGGGGGGGCAGGATCTGGGGGCCCCCTTGTAAAAGGGGGCTCCCAGATTCTGATAAGCCCCCCGCCCGCAGACCCTCACAACCACTGGTACGGGACAACCGTACCAGGCCACATGTTGAGGGCATGTGGCCTGGTACGGTTCAGGAGGGGGGATGCTCTCTCATCCCCCCTCTTTTCCTGCGGCCTGCCAGGTTGAGTGCTCAGATAAGGGTCTGGTATGGATTTTGGGGGGGACCCTCACGGAATTTTCTTTAAATTTTGGTGTGGAACGTCCCCTCCAGGTCCATACTAGACCCGAAGGGCCTGGTATAGACCTGGGGGGACCCCATGCAGTTTTTTTTAAATTTTTTTTTGGCTGGCATTTTTTTTACTTTCAGCGGGGAAACCGCTGACAGCTGATGACTTATTGGTTGTTAAAGATGCGGCGGCTGGCTTCCCGGCCCCCCGGTTAGCAACCAGCTATATACAGTGTTAAAATAAGAACCGCAAAACACATCAAAAATCTCATCACAAAGGCAACAGTTGCATTTTTGGTGCAGTTCCATTGAAATCTATTACCCGCAAATCACGTGAAAAAAGTCCCCGACCATTTCCAAAAACACACTGGCCGAAAAACACATAGATGTGAACTAGTACCATAGCAAACCATGTTAAATGGACTGTAGAGTGTTTCTGCAGACTGCAAAACGCACTAAAAAATGCATAGGTGTAAACCTAGGGTCAGGGCCAGTGCACACAGGAGTGATGCGGGAACCCTGCAAATCCAGCACTGGTTCCCACATCGCATACAACTTGCAGGCAGTTCACACTGCCATATGCGAACTGCTGGGAGTGTCAGTAGGAAGCCAATGACACCCCCAAATCAGTTCACATATCTCAGAGCGAACTGCAAATTCAGACAACACCCATGCAATCTGATTCTGCTGCGGACCAAAAAAAGGGTCTGGTGAGAGTTTGGTCCGAATGCGATGCAAATTCAACCATACAATCTGTATGGCTGAGTTTGCATCACACAGACATCGCATGTGATTTGCAGTGGGGGGCAAATCACATCCGACGTCGGACAGCACAGCAGGGCTCAGGGCCCGTTCACACTTGTGTGACTTGTCCTGCGACTCCTGTGTCCATAGACCTCAAGATTACACTAGCATTGCTTTAAATCACATTAAATTTGCGGCAAAATCACGTGACTTTCAGGTCGCACAATTGTGAAAGGGGCCTTATGGATCTCAAGTTGTATGAAAAGTCGGCCAAGTGTGAAAGGAACCTTATGAGATTCATTGATAACACCTTTGAATTAGGCCCCATTTGCACTTGTGGGACCAATGCCTGTGTAATCTTGCGGTATATGGACCTCAAGTCGCATCAAAGTCAAACCAAAGTAGTGCAGGGACGAATTTGACCCACTTGCAGGATGCACAAGTGAGAATAGTGCCTAATTCAAAGATATTATCCATGAATCTCATTCACACTGCTGCTACCTAAAAGTCACACTATTTTGGTGGCACTTTGCTGCTGCAACTTGGCCCCAACTTCTGGGAATGCCTGTGTAATATTGTACCCTATGTACCTCAAGTCACATGAAAGTCACTCCAAAGTAGTACAGGGACTACTTTGAAGTTGTTGCAACTTGAAGTAGCAGAGATATGAATGGTTATCATTGAGAATCAAGGGAAACTTGTCATGCAACTCGGAGGTCTAAATTTGCTGGAAAAGTCACCCAACTGTGAAACAAGTCATATATATTTTAATAGAAAGGAGCTCTCATTTATATTTGCATAGTCCTTACTGATTTACATCAGCAGAACAAATGTAGGAAGTGATGTGTGCACATGAGCCAGAAGCAAATGTGTGGTGATGCCAGACAAATCAATGAACCCCACCCACACCAAATCCAACTACCACATCCATCCCCACACTGAGTAAGCACAAGTACATATCCTACAATTACCCGGCAAATGAGCAGCACCTCCTCTTTGCTAAAGAGGGACCTGGCCATGTCCAACTAGATAGAGATCCTGCCCAGCACAGGAACTTCTGGATGAGTACAATGACTCATTTCAGGGTCAGAAGGTGAAACCATGCTCTTTTGATCATAGCTGTGTATATTTGATCGCAACCTTGATTAGATTTTTTTTTACTTTTGTTTATTTGCAGATATGCGAATCTGTATTTCTACATATGATATTTGAAGGTAAACTTAAGGGGTTCGATAAGAAATGGTGTCCCTGGGATAGCAGCACATGAATTGCAAAGGTCCAGTTTGATCCCTGGTTCACACTGACAGCGGGAGGAAATCGCGCAAGTTCAACTGAATTCACGCAATTTCATTCCTGCATGTCAGTCCCGACTGCAGGGGGGATTTCAGAGACATCTGTGCAGGTTTCTGCACTGATGTCAATAAAAATCACACCCTGAAGTTGGCAAAAAGTAGTACAGAAACTACGTTTGGAAATTGCGGCGCCACACCAATTAGAACGGTGCAATTGTCAAATCACATGTCAAATCGCACCAATGTGAACCAGGGCTGACACATACAAGACTGCCTATCCACCAGCTGAATTCATTACCTGCAATTCTCCACAGCTGTTATATATAAAGATTCCATCTTTACCATTTACTTGCAGTTGTGCTGAAGAGATTAGTTTTTTTGGTGCACAAATAGATATTATAAGATATAAAAGAAAGATATTGCACTTGCCCAAAATCACCACTCCCGAAACTAATTAAAAAGAAGAGAAAAAAAACACACACACAACAAACAAGCTCGTAATGTACTTTTATTTTATTTTGCCAGCAGAAACAAAATTATGTACATTCATTTACTAGCTTCAAAAAATATTCTACAGGATATATGGTGCTACATTTAGCAAAACAGTAAGCAATTGGGTCTTAAGGGCCCTGCTCAAAGGCGCTTACAATCTAAAATTTGTCTAAACCTTAGAGTGGACACATCTTTACTTTCAGTGTATAACGGGTAACATTTCATAGTACAACTCACCCACCAGCCCACATTTTTATCTGCAGGATTATAGAAACATACTTAAGTCATTATTGTTACAAAGCATTCCAACATAATATTTAAAAAGGCACAGATTCAATATAAAACACCCACCACCAGCCCACAATCCACACACATACATACATTGGTGAGTATGTTCTGCTGGAAGCTGCATTTCTGTGTACATGATTAAGCAATGAGATCAAAGATGCGAAGGTCGGCACATGCTCCCAAATCATGTTTGCATGGTCAGACAGGAACAATACACACACAACATTGAGAGCATGGCCACATAAACCCACTTTTGATGGAAAAAATGCACACGAATTTCAGCAAACAAACAACCCTAGTTGGGCGTTTGTCAATATGCACAATATCATTCCTTCTCCCCCACAAATCACAGCAAAAAACCTGGCCTTCTCAGGCCAAATGAACCCCCCCCCCCCCACTGCAGCCCTTAAAGCTGAATTCACACCTGAGCATTTCAAAGTCAGGCGTTTTTGCCACGATTTTGTACAGGTCACCAATGTAAAAGGCAGACAAACGCCTGTAATCTGTCCCAAAGTAGCTCATGTTCTTTTTTTTTTTAGGGCGTTTTTCAGGCATTTTGCTTCAGGTGACAAAACGCTCAGATGTGAGCAGGTGCAATTGAAATGAATGGGATTTTGCATGTTGGGCGTTTTACAGGCGTTTTACAAGCTGAAAATGCTCAGGTGTGAATGCAGCCTTATATAAGATAGGTTGTATTGTTAGCACACTGACACACACCCAACAGTATTTTTCAATCTGTCTCTTCATGTATGTCTAAAGTGACTGCACCTGATGAGCAGGAACACATAACACTTTTTGCAACTGTGTTAGCCCGTGGCTATGTGCATCAAATCTCCAACTACAAGAAAAGGTTAAAGTCCATTTGCATGCACAAAAACAAAGCAACAGTTTTCTAAGCATATGTACCTGTGCAGTGTAAACCCTACAATTTTAAATTTCCAAGTCCCTGGGCATGATTAGTGCTAACAAACATTAACATCAGTACCTGGCTGCAATGAGCTTCCAATCGAAAGTCCAAAACTAACTTTCTTACATTAGAGACTATTTCGACAGGAGACAAATAAAATACCAGCATGTCTTTGGATTGTGCTGAGAAACCCACACAGGGAAAACATATAATCTTCAACACAAGCATTGGCATGTTGGGGAATTGAACCAGCAACCCCCGTGCTGCTAGACAGAATTGCTACCCATTTAGCCAGCGGGCAGCCTCACACATGTTGTCTGCATCTCTGTGGTGTGAACCATCCCTAATTCCATAGCCATGCTCAGTGTCGCAAGCAATATACAATATATTGTCCAAAGTATTGGGAGACCTGCCTTTATACGCACATAAAATGTAATGGCATCTCAATCTTAGTCTGTAGGGGTCAAAATTCATTTGGCCCACCCTTTGCAGCTATAACAACTTCAACTCTTCTGGGAAGGGTGTCCACAAGGTTTAGGAGTGTGTCTATGGGAATGTTTGACCATTCTTCGTTAAGTGTATTTGTGAGGTCAGGCACTGATGTTGGACAAGGAGACCTGGCTTGCAGTCTCCTTTCTTATTCATCCCCAAGGTGTTCTGTTCTTTTGAGGTCAGGACTCTGTGCAGGCAAGTCCAGTTCCTCCACCCCAAACTCACTCATCCATGTCTTTATGGACCTTGCTTTGTGGTTAAGGGAACTCTTAAGGCATCAGCATACCAAGACATATTGGACAATTTCATGCTCCCAACTTTGTGGGAACAGTTTGGGGATGGCCCCTTCCTGTTCCAACATGACTGCACACCAGTGCACAAAGCAAGGTCCATAAAGACATGGGTGAGTGAGTTTGGGGTGGAGGAACTTGAATGGCCTGCACAGAGTCCTGACCTTAACCCAATAGAACACCCTTTGACTGAATTAGACCAGAGACTGCAAGCCAGGCCTTCTTATCCGACATCAGTGCCTGGCCCATAGACACACTAAACCTTGTGGACAGCCTTCCCAGAAGCTGTTCTAGCTGCAAAGGGTGGGCCATATCAAATTTTAACCCTACGGACTAATGCTTCGTACACATGGTCGGACATTGATCGGACATTCCGACAACAAAATCCATGGATTTTTTCCGACGGATGTTGGCTCAAACTTGTCTTGCATACACACGGTCACACAAAGTTGTCAGAAAATCCGATCATTCTGAACGCGGTGACGTAGAACACATACGTCGGGACTATAAACAGGGCAGTAGCCAATAGCTTTCATCTCTTTATTTATTCTGAGCATGCGTGGCACTTTGTGCGTCGGATTTGTGTACACACGATCGGAAATTCCGACAACAGATTTTGTTGTCGGAAAATTTTATAGCCTGCTCTCAAAGTTTGTGTGTCGGAAAATCCGATGGAAAATGTGTGATGGAGCCTACACACGGTCGGAATTTCTGACAACAAGGTCCTATCACACATTTTCTGTCGGAAAATCCGACCGTGTGTACGGGGCATTAGACTGGGCTGCCATTAAAGTTCATGTGTGTAAAGGCAGGCGTCCCAATACTTTTGGCTAAATAGTGTATCTGGCAAGATTTACAATGGTGGTGGAACCCTCCTACACATTAAATACTACATTTAGACATCATTTTAGGACCTGAGTCAGGAGTTATGTTTAACAACTTAGGGAGATGAGACACCTTCTCTACACGAAGCTGCATGTTTGGGATTTGAACCCAGGCGCTCAGGGATGTTAAGCAGAAGTTCTAACCTCTAAGCCACGGAGCTGCCACTTGTGACAACCTCCTACACATAAATACACATAAATACTGCATTTCTTTGGACATACAGGTGGTGGAATTACATTACCCGAGAGTTATTCTTCTTGATTTATTCTTTGATATTTGGTGGTTCTTTGTGGGTGAGTGTAGAATAGTGATATTACCCTCAAATTTTTGTGAATTACATATTGATTTCTGATGTTGGTACATATATTACATTTTTGGGCTCAATTTATGATTAATTGTAAATAATAAAAAGCACAAAAAAAGTGTGACTCATTTTAAATTTGCATCAGCAATGGTATTATTTGTGGTTTGTAAAGACACCCGTGTGAGTTTGGGATAAAGATTGTTGGGAGATGGAGAGTAACAAGTGAAAGTGACAGAGAAAAACATATTTTACCAAAACATCAAAACATTCCACATTCTAGCATTCTTAAAAACAAAATAGATTAAGTAGAAGCAACAATGTTGCAAAGGAAAATGTATTTCAGAGAAAGATACATTTCATCTCAACATTAAAAGGATTTATTTGGGGAAGTTACAATTGTAACATTAGAATCAATTGCTAAAACCTGCATTGGACTATAATAGTACCGATTTTCACTCCCAAAAAATGCTCTTTAACACAGCGCTCATTTTAGTATTTACTATAGCGCCCTGTAAAAAAGACATTGGAGCTAAAATGAGAGCTATTTGTAGGTCTGAGCATGCTCAGTTGTGTTGGCACCTAGTTGTACAGAGGGGAATTTATCTCTTCTGAGACTTTTAAAGATATTTCAGTGTAGAAATTACTTTTTCACACAGTTTAAAAGCAGATTATCTTTAAACAATATACCGCATATTTCAATACCAATTAGGCAATTATATCATGCTCTAAACATTATTTCCATGTGCACTACTCTTGGTTTTAGCAGAGTAAGGGTTTGGGCGCTGTTTGTTTTCAGGGAACTATAGTAAATTCGATTTTGGGAGTGTTTTTTTTACCAGCGCTATAGTGAATACCATGTTAGCGTTAATAAGTGCTAATTAGCGCCTTGGTGCTATAGCAAATTACCCCCAATGAGTTTGTTAGCTCTCATGTGGATGCACTGAGTAGGCTAGATACTGAGCAATGAGAAGCAGAAAAAAATTGTTAAAAGACCTGCCCCGGTAATGGGACTTTATAAAGATGGAAAAGGACATAAAAAGATATCCAAAGCCTTGAATATGCTAGTCCGTACTCTTCAATCACTTATTAAGAAGTGGAAAATTCAGGGATCTCTTAATACCAAGCCAAGGTCAGGTAGACCAAGAAAGATTGCAGCCACAGCTGCCAGAAGAATTGTTCAGGATACAAAGAAAAACCCACAGGTAACCTCAGTAGAAATACAGGCTGCTCTGGAAAAAGACGGTGTGGTTGTTTTTAAGAAGCACAATATGATGATACTTGAAGAAAAATTAATTGCATGACCGAGTTACCAGAAAGAAGCCTTTACTGCGCCAATTCCACAAAAACGCCTGGTGAAGCATGTCAAGGTGTTGTCGGGCATATTATAACTGGGCTTTTTGTGGCATTGGCATAGTAAAGGCTTCTTTCTGGCAACTTGACCATGCAGCTCATTTTGATCGTTGTATTGTGCTCCTTAAAATCAACCATACTGTCTTTTTCCTGTATTTCTCCTGAGGTTACCTGTGGGTTTTTCTTTGTATTCTGAACAATTCTTCTGGTAGTTTTGGCTGCAATCGATCTTGGTTTACCTGATCTTGCCTTGGTATCAAGAAATTCCTGAATTACAGTGATTAAACAGTACTGACTGGCATATTCAAGGCCTTGGATATCTTTTTATATCCTTTTTTATCTTTATAAATTTCCATTGCCTTGTTACGCAGATCTTTTGACAGTTTTTTTCTGCTCCCCATGGCTCAGTATCTAGCCTGCTTAGTGCATCCACCTGAGAGCTAACAAACTTATTGACTATTTGTACACAAACAATTTAAAAAGCCACACATGTGGGAAATGTACCTTTAATTGCCATGTTAACCTGTGTGTGTCACCTTGTGTGTCCAGGGTATATAAACTGTTGATCAGGGCCTTTTAAGTGATTTCTGTTATTATGATTTTAAAATGAGCCAAACAGCTATGTGATAATGAATTACTTCATTGGATCACTATCCTTAAATAAAAGGCATTTTTTTTGGCATGATCAGTTATCTTTTCAATATCAATGTCAAAATATCATGATTTCTACAGGGTATGCAAACTTTTGGGCACAACTGTATACTTATTTTATTCAGTGTGGTTTGCAACTGTCTGTATTTAGGTATTATATATTTCTACAATTTTTGTACCACTATACTTTTTTTAAAATTGGATCTATTGATTGTATACCCCTGGTAATATACAACATACTTGTAGGGACAAATTATATGTATATATTATTCATTTTTATTATAGTGCTTGGTATTTAATGGGTTACTATATTGTACTTGCCATCTTACCTACAGCACCATTTGTGTTCATATATATTTAGTTCAAATCGAGGTGAATTGTGTGTGGGAACTCTATATTTTTACTGCATTCCAGTAGAAAAACAAATTACCCTGGAAAAAACCCATAATGAGAAACGTCACAAATCACAATGGATATTCATGGCATAAATTGAATTGTGCACATCATTGGCAGAGCAGGTTTAAGAAATTTGTTCATCTGTAATCTTTAATTTCCTGTTTTGGCTCAGCCGGTGCCCATACACGGGCAACAATGAAATAAGATCTTTCTGACATCCAGTCATTCATGTTATTGTCTGCCTACAGTCCTGGAAAGATGGAAATCACCACAGCAGTATTTTTACCTAACTTCTTTATTATGCTATGTGCCTATTTATAGTCACTGCAGCTTTAAAGTGAACCTGTAGTTTCAGAGGGAAAGCTAAGGTTTAGTGAAGTAGGGTATGGAATGTATTGGCAGCCTTTGAAATGGTTATGTTAGGTCCTGCCACTTATACAAGTGAATAGTTCTGTTATGACCAAGGCAACAAGTGAAATAACAAAAAATCATAGAGTCAAAGATGTTCAAAAGCAGCAGTAATGCCGCGTACACATCACCGGACTTTACAGCATACTTGGTTCGGTGGACCGGAGTCCGTCGGACAATTCGATCGTGTGTGGGCTCCAGCTGACTTTTTTTCCCCCAAAAGTTCGATGGACCTAGAAATGAAACATGTTTCAAATCTTTTCAACGGACTCGAGTCCGGTCGAAAAGTCTGCTCGTCTGTATGCTAGTCCGATGGACAAAAAACAACGCTGGGCAGCTATTGGCTACTGGCTATGAACTTCCTTGTTTTAGTCCGGTCATACGTCATCACGTACAAATCCATCGGACTTTGGTTGATCGTGTGTAGGCAAGTCCGTTCATTCGGAAAGTCAGTCGTAAAGTCCGCTCGTGTGTACGCGGCATAAGAGGTCCATTTATGAAGCAGCTTTATGACCACCATACTGGTGTGGGTTTTATAAAGTGAGCAGAGTGCAATGCACAGTTCTAAAGCACACTGCCTACTTCAGGACTATAAAATGTATGGGAAAAAAAAGCAGGAGGAGATCTTGGTCTAATGACCTGTCAAAGTCATGTAATTTGCCTTATCTCCAGTGCAGAGTTAAACCAAGATAGTTTTGTGACACACCACATGTAGCATGCATTTAATGGATAGGCTGCAAAATGCAGGCTGTGGTTTGGATCCAAGTGTCCAAAGTTGGAGCTTTCTTGCGCACATGGATTTATCCTGGTTGTTTGGAAGACCTCAGACTTTGTATAATAATGAATGTTTTTGCATCGTTCTTCTATGAAGGACCCAGGACAACTGGATGGGTCCAGTCAGTTCCATTAAGGTATTGAAACAGATGAGCAATTGATCTTCTCCAAGAGTCCATGCAAGGAGGCATGGCTTTTTCTGCATTATGTTCCCAGGTAGTGGCCCTCAGGTTTAGCCTCTGGCAGAGCTGAACTCAAAATAAAGTTTTGCAGTCTTATAGGGAACATTTAACATTATTAATACTAATTATATGTGATTATTATTAATTTTGCCTAAGCATTCCTGAGAAATGTACCTTTTCTTATAAACACCTTCAGAAAAATAACACAGCATTTCCTGTGCCTTGAGGCTCTTAGCGGCATATCTGCAGTGTGAGGTTATCTAAGGCATTGCTGCCTGTAACTGTTAGCTACATGACATTTGGTAAGGTCTCTCCTTTGCTGTTCACTTTTCTTCCTGCTGGAGATAAAGCTGTACCTGAGGACCTGCAGTGAAAGCATCTCTGTTGCTCCGCTTCAGCCATTCTGTGGATCTCTGGTTCCTCCACTGCTCCTGCTGAACTTTGAAAATTACCCACCAGTCAACAGGATGGCAGCTCCGTCATAAGATAACTAAGTTCTGCCTCTACCAAGAGCCCACAAATGAGAGTTCTCCCAAAGACTGATAAGAGATGTAACTGGATGCAATTCAGTAAATGAATGCCATGTTTTATGTCACATGCCTTTATTTATATTTTTTCCACATTATTATGCAGGCCAAGGAGACATTTACAGAGTTGGGACAAATCACATAACCCTGCCAGGGGCGTCTAAGATGGTCAGCTTTTAGACCTCATTCACATGGGGGTGTATCAAGGTGTACCTGTGAGAGGGCAGTCTCTGCCCGCATAAGATGCACAGGTATTTTGCACATTTGCATAATATGTGCGTTCGGGGACATGTACCACCACCTGCATGGATACCGATTTGGGACCAGCAGCTGTGTCTGTGCAGCTTCTGTTTCCCAATTGACAGGAATGGAACTTTCTTGCACACAAATGCATGCAACACCTGTGCATCCCATGGAGGCAAAGGTGGACCTTGCATGGTTATATGCTTTGATACGCCCCATGTAAATGAGGCCTTATTCATACATTTTAAACCTTATAAAGAAAAAAACTGTTGCGGTATCTGCAATGTGTGTGTTGGAGTGCAGCTTTAATTTCATTTCATTTAAATTCATTTAAAACCACATGTCCATCTAAGATTACCCTGTCCACGCTGCTGTGTGATTTCACTGCAGAAAAAACAGCATTGTCACCCTATTACAAGATATAGAAAAATTACAGATCCACTTGCAGGATCAGCAGGTAATAAAACTCAGAAAAACAAAAACTGCTTTTATTCTTGCTGACAGACTACATTGTATATGTCTTTTATTTTTACCCAGGGTTTCACATTAGCTCTAATATAAGTTCATTGTAATACCCCTAATATAGTTGGTTACCAAATCTTATATAACATAATACCAAATATGATTAAAAATGATTTTCTAATTAGCAAGCTGAAGGGCAACACAAGAAATCGCAAAGCTTTTAAAGGAAAAATAGCCCTCATTAGCTGGTTGTAGTACAGTACAGCAAGGATACGTAAATCACAAGATCGGCTGAACACATTTACCCGTTAATTGGCAGCAAACCAGCAGACATACAGCATATGCATTTCCACTGTTTCTTTAGCTTTTTAAAGATAGTTTTATTTTAATTATTGCATGTTTGCATTGGTGAAATTGTTTATTTTTTTTCAAATAACACTATAATTAGCAAACATACTACACAAAATTGGCATACTGCAGGTCCTATGACATTGTCTATTGCCAAAACTGTACAAGAAAAAAATATAGCTGTGCTAAAGTCAGAAATCCACGTACTTTCCCATGAGTTTTTATGTAAAAAAATGTTTTTTTAAAATGTGCACAGCTGCTATGAACAGGAGAATCTCTGGCTTGCATTTAGTAGTCCATTAAAATAATCCACACAACCAGCTGTTACTCTTAAAAACCTTCATATTTATTAGAAAAGACACAGTGTACAAATGCAATAAAATAGTTGATGCATTTCAGCGTACAAGGCCTTAGTCGTAACTCAGTCATGATTAAGGCCTTGTAGGCTGAAACGCGTCAACTATTTTATTGTGTTTGTACACTGTGGCTTGACTAATAAATATGAAGATTTTTGAGAGCAAAAACTGGTTATGCGGAACATCTTATAAGATTTCTTCCCTCAGACAAACAACTATGGTTCAAGCACCTGTGAGCTTTGCTGATATGGTGTTGTATGGGTAGAACTGAATCTTTTTGTTTGCCATTGGACCTGCATACAGTAGGCAAATATTTAGGGCCATCCAGAAGATTCCAACAGCTGCAAGAATTTAACAAGTGAAGGAACCAGATGCACACGATGAATGCCAGAATAAAATAATCACTTGCAGGGTACATTGTGTTAATGAATCAGGCTAAATGCAACATTTTGGGTTTGGATTTATTAAAGACTGTGCACTTTGCAAGTGCAGATGCACTAATTTCCCCCCAGAGCTTAGTAAATCAGTTAAGCTCCTCTCTAATCAGTGGAGCAGTGTGTGATTGCTCTGAGTTTCACTGACTATAGGTTTGACTGCTTCCCCCTGCCTTCTGGAAAGTAGTGGGCTGGATTAAGCAAATCGCCAGCTAAATATGTATACCATCTCAGCCAATCCCTGGGGGTGGGTACCCAGATGGCAGCTGGGAGTGAGCATCAATATTCTGAAGCCAGGAGCCATCCTGTTCTTGTCCAGGAAGAGAAGTTCCCAAGCCTGGAGGGCTGCTGCCTTCTCAGGCAGCCAGCTGACATTTACCAGGGGCTTATTGAGCTCCCAGCCATACTAAAGCTAAGGGGTCTACTTGCTAGGAAACTCTGAAACTAAAGGAGGGAGATTTCACCTAGGATTCTGGCTGGAGACTGCACTAAGGTAATGTTTGCCTGAAACTGGAGGGAGGCATCCAAATACCCAAGGAATTGTGAGTGTAGACCTGAGTCAGAATCTGGAAGATTGATGCTGCTGGTAACCCCCTGGTGCACTAATACTAAGGCTTGCCTGGCCTGTCCCCATGCTGT
Source organism: Aquarana catesbeiana (assembly GCF_042186555.1). NCBI lineage: Eukaryota > Metazoa > Chordata > Amphibia > Anura > Ranidae > Aquarana > Aquarana catesbeiana. The sequence continues at coordinate 126,955,868 of NC_133324.1, read as the reverse complement.
CCATTCCCTGAGCTATTGTTGAAGAGACTAGAGTAGCTGCAGAGTGAGAATGGTCCTTTTATTACCATTCAGTGTTCTGGAGTATCCAACAGTTCCCAGTACTATCCAAGTTGTTAAGCAATAAATACAGAAAAGGGCAGCCCCTAGACTGTTTAATTGAACCAGAAGAATGAATGTTGCTCTGTGCCTGGCTGCCGTCACACTAGTGAGAAAGAGCCAGAGACAAACTCAGTTGCCTGTTCGGGCACATCATCCATTCATATGCAAACAAAAATGATTTTTTTTACATTTTCCTTCAACCTGATTGTGTATTCTTTACAAGGTGAAATTTCACCTCATTTACTGAGCTCTGAAGAAAATGAGTGCAACTGTACTTGCAAAGTGCACAGTTTATTTGCCTTTAGTAAATCCACCCATGTGTTGTTTTACAGAAATAAGCATTCTAACCTGGAAATCGAATTAATGTTGGTGCTATTTAATAAGAACAATGATAGTGTGCACCATGCAGGAACTAATTTCCGCCCATCAGATTTACTTTGCGTTAGTCAAATCAGTACAATCTGAATATAGGTCATTATGGGTTATTGCACCTTGCACACTACACTTTGTCTAGATCTGCATTTGTGAATATAACACTAACGACTTAATTGTCTCAGTTCAGGATAATTTTTTAAAACATAAACTAAATCGATGTTCAGTATACCATTGAAACCTCCTCTATAGTTAAAGATGAGCACAGAATTGCTAAGCAATAATTCAGGGATTAAGACTGCAAAATGTTTTATTGACAATAATTGTCTGAACTGTTTTATAGATTGCTGCACTCTGTAGACATTGCCAAAATTGGACCAAAAAAAGCATTGGTCTTGACTCTAGAAATTATAAATGGTCATCACTTTGATCATGCTGAAAGGAGAGGATGCCTGTTATTTCTTTTTTTCTTGTGAAGTCTAGTTATAACACGTGGAAAAAGAAGAATTTTATCTTTACTTCAAGGTGTTCCAACAGTCTTTGTCCCCATTGAGATGAATAATATGTTCATTAATTCATTTGAGTCTTTCTTTCTATCGCTGACTACAAAGAGCTGGACTTGATCAATGTTGCCAACCCCATTTTAAAGAAAAAAATGTAAAAAAATTAAAAAATCCCAGGTAAAGTTAAAAACACCCTATATTTGTCCCCTACAGTAATCCATTTTTGCCACAATATGGTACTGCTCTTGGCTCTGGGCCAATTAACCCCTTATCCTGTGAGCCTAGTTGGTCAATGATCTGTCCCCTGGAGATATGCCTTCCAAGTGCCCTGTGCCCACAGAAGAATGTAGCAAAGAATGACACCATGTAATTTACTGCAGTTTGTTAAAATACACAAAACTATATGTAGTGCTACCCCCAAAAGGAGTCGATAAATTATTTTGTGATTTATCTGCGCACCTGCAGATGACATACCTCGCTAACACCTTAAGGTATTTCAAATGATTTATTAGCCCAAGCATAGCCTAAAAGGAATGCGGATTAGCAAGTGTATAGCATTACTTTGAGAGGCCATTTACCTTACAACAGTATATAAAGACAGTCCTAACTTGTTATAAAAGTCTCAGTTTTAGCTCACTGGCCAATGATTGATGAAAATAAAGTTGGCTGACAAAGTTGGGGCCCTTGAAGAAACCACAACATATTACCTTGTACAATGTTAGTGTCTTACTAAACCAAGGACATCCTCATCTGGGTCTCTGGACACAAACTCTGGTTCAGTTCAAGTCCTCAGACGGGGATAGGAATTGCTGTGATGCTTCTCTCTTTTCTTGCAGGGACATTCCCTTCTTTCCTTCCCCACAAGCTCTCTTCAGTACAGTCTGATCCCACCAAGTGGCCAGATCACACCTCACATTCTTCCAGGGTGAAGTTTGTTGGTCAGCTATGGCAGAGATCCATTCATTCAGCAGCAGCACCTCAGTCTTTTCCCCACACACCTGCTTGCTTCAAGGCAGTCCTCTCCTTTTTCCCTCAGCAGCCTTCAGACCAACTTGTCCTTGCCGAACTTGTCGAATCAGACCAAAAACAAGATGGCTGCTCCCTACAGCCTACAGTAGAGACATTCCACAGATGAGCACTGCAAAGAGGTCTCCCTAAAGATGGGTGCTGCACTTCTACATTAAAGTAGTGTGGACATCCACACTGGAGAAGGATAATAATATAGAAGTAACAAAGGAAGACGTTCTGCAGCCGTTATCAGCTATAGTCCAGGTTACATATATATTACAATAAGAGATACTTTAAAGTAACCAAGCAAGCACAAACTTGAAAAGAAGAAAGATCTACCTTAGTGGGTGGGGCTTAATGCACCTAATGGGGAACCCATTAGTAGCGCTCGCTAATGCCTGCATCTACAGGCTGAGGCTGCCAAAACATGAGATCGTTATTAAGGCAGCCCTCCGACTTAGAAGCAAGCACACTCTACACCACATGTTGGGTAACTTTCCAGACACCAGTACAGTCACTGTACAACACTCGCTAATACCTGCACTACAGGCTGAGATTGTGGTCACATGAAATCAGCGTTAGCGCAGCGCTCTAAATTAGAAGCGAGCTGGTTACTTTTGCACAGTTAGCCCTTTGTGTATATAGTTACATAGTCAGGTTGAAAAAAGACAATCTAGTTCAGCCAATTAAAAAAAAAAAAAAAAACCATACAATCCCATATACACAATCTTATACCCACAGTTGATCCAGAGAATGGCAAAAACCCCCAGCATAGCATGATCCAATTTGCTACAGCAGCGGAACAAAATCCTTCCTTATCCTCCAAGAGACAATCGCATATTCCTTGGATCAACTTTACCTATAAATTTTAGTACCCAGTTATAATATGTACACGAGGGATGAGCCCATGGTTCGATTCAAACGTGAGTTCGAGTCGAACATTGGGTGTTCGTTTGTTCTAAAATGAATCGAACATATGGGGCATTCGAAGATAATTACAGTGCTGCAGAATGCCTCATAATGCACTGCGAGATCGCAGTGCACTGCTGTATGATGATTGGCCAAAGTATGCACCTGACCTGCATGCTTTGGCCAATCATATGGCGCTCTGCTGAGGGAGCCATAATTGGCCAAAGGCAGGGTGCCTTTGGCCAATCATGGCTCAGAGGGACTAAGTCCACGTCCCACACTATATAAGCTTGCTTACCAGTGGTGGTGCGTCCATAAGGGTGCACGGGCGCCACCCCCTCTCTCCAGCCACCCCTCTATCACCAATAGATAGATTCATGCATTGAATATATCTATTGCCATCGCTGCCACCCCCTTTTCAGGCGCCCTGCCCTTTTCTGGATCCGGGTGCCTGAATTACAGCGGCGGGGTATTTTTTTTAAGCACCTGATTAGAGCCATAGGCTCTAATAGGCAAAAAAAAGGTAAACAGCGAGCGCTATGCTTGGCGCTCTCAGTTCACTCAGCTATGTTAAAAAAGCGAATGAATATTCGCTTTCCTAACACTGAACCGCCTCTCTGCCAATCGGGTGCTTGGGTCTGTTACCCGTCACCTGATTGGCTGAAACGACAGGCGCTGTGATTGGATGCCTATCAGGCGTCCAACCATAGGAGAGGACAGGAGAAGACATAGAGGACATGGAGGAAACCGCTTGCTGCCGTCACCCGCTGCCCCACCAAGACAGGGTAAGTGCCGGGCAGACGGCGGGTGGGGGGGGCACAGTGGCAGCATTCGATGGGCACCGTGGGAGCATTTGATGGGCATAGTGGGAGCATTTGATGGGCACACTGGCTTCATTTGATGGGCACAGTGGCAGCATTTGATGGCGCAGGGGCTGAGTTTGATGGCACAGTAGCTGCGTTTGATGGGCACAGTGGCAGCAATTTATTGGCACAGTGGCTGCAATTGATGTTTTTTTTCTTCAGTTTGCGCGCCCCCAAAAAAATTTGGAGCACCTGCGGCCGCAGTTGCTTACGGAGCGGCCGTTTGTAGTGTTGTTGGCGTGGACAGAGAGATAGCTTGAGTTAGATTAAGCAGGCAGGTTATTCAGTTAGTGGCAGTGTATTTGATATATATATACAGTCAGTCTAGTATTGTCAGGAAACGTTCAGCCTGCTGGTGGTGCTGTCAGATATCTGGCTTGCAGTACTGATATCTGCCAGCGGGTGTCTCCTTGCAGTCTGGAACTGTCAGGGGAGCTTTCACCTGCTGGTGTCAATATCTGTTCCTTGGGCCACAGTACTGGCATCCACCAGCGGGTGGTTCCCGGCAGTGTGGAGCCGACATCATCTCCTGCGGTCAGGCGTCACTTGAGCCTGATTGCAGGAGATGTGTATAAATACCCGGCAACACACACACACACAGTTACCTTGGTATCTTCCTTGCGCCCTGAGCTGAACCTGAGAGCTTTGTACCTGATCCTGATCCTGTCTCTGTCTCTGTACCTGATCCCTGTGCCCTGTACTTGTACCTGTGACCCTGTTTGATCTCCCGTTGATGACCCTGGCCTGGCTACGTTTATGATTCCGGTATTCCCCATTACTATATATATATATATATATATATATATATATATATATATATATATATATATACACTCTGCATTTAACATACTATATATTCAGTGTTTGCTCGATATTCAGTCAGCGCAGGCAGTTTATATATATATATATATATATATATATATATATATACTCTGCATTCAGTGTAGCCTATATCTACAGTGTGTTCCATGGTGTACTGTTTCTAATACACTTCAGGCAGTGTGCACACCATCTAATACATGTGTACAGTTTCTATTACACTTCTGGTGGTGTACACAGTATACAATACAGTGCAGCCGTTGAACACTTACTAATACACTTCAGGCGGTGCCACAGTATCTAATACAGCGTAGCGTGGTGTTGCAAAACAAAAAATACATCATGTCCGGAAGGCCACCAAGGAGAGGCAGACGCTCACAGGCGGACTGTTCCACCGGCTCCTTGTCTACAGTCACTCCTTCTGTAGCCCCACCATAATGCATGGAGGAGTCCCCAGAATTATTTGACCACAGTGTCGGTTATATGCTGCTGGAGGATGCGCAGCAATTTGAAGGCTCTGATGTTGGTTCCCAGGTTGAAGAAGGGAGTAACGTGAGCTTAGAGAGAGGGGGTGCCACAGAAGGACAAGAAACTGGCAGTCATGTTTCACAGCAGGGCCCGTTCAAGTCAAGTCAAGTCAAGTATCTAGTATCAAGTATTTGTGAGGGGTTACAGTGTTGTGGCACCACCACCACCCAAGGATCTAATTTTTCCACCCCGGTTTAACAGGGGCATGTAATTACAATTCTTGATATAATATTTCACAGCAGGGCCCGTTCCTGCGCCCAAAAAGAGTAACTGTGAGGGCTTTCAGTGTTCTAGTACCACCAACACCTGTTATAAACACTCACTGCTCCCGAAAAAACATCAGTTTTTAAAACTTTTTTTTGCATTGATACATGTCCCCTGGGGCAGGACCTGGGTCCCCAAACACATTTTATGGCAATAACTTGCATATAAGCCTTTAAAATTAGCACTTTTGATTTTTTACGTTTGTGTCCCATAGAATTTAACAGTGTTTGCATGTTCAAACAAATATAAAAGCTGAATTTTAACTACTGGTCAATCTGGGATAATGACACAAAGTCAAAATAGCAGCGCTAAATGTTTGTGCACAAGGAGTATTAAATCCCCTAAAGTGACATGTGACTCACAATTTACAAATGAGAATATAACTGACGTGCTAAAATATAATGCTAAAGCACTAAATTGACAAATAGCATTAAACACCCTGTGACAAGTGAAGTGATATGATGTAGCTAGTGAAGCTACAAAAGAACAAAAAAAAAATGTATCCAAAATATAAAAAATAAAGTCCATAAAATATTGAAGAGGATCTATAGTCGATGTGAAGATCTCTTAATCCATTCACCACACCAATGTGTCTGTGATCCACTCCCCTAAAGAAACACACTCACCTAATTCAAATGCCTACATTCTCATGTTAGGCTAAAGCGCATTTAAACCACATGGATAGGGTTTTAGAGCAAGCATCCGAACTCCAGCCGTGCGTCTCATATAATATGGTACAAGTTAAAAGACAGCAAAAGTGACTAAGGTAAGCCTTTCAAAGCCTCCAGAGCAGCGGATAAAATGGCCACGGCGGACCCAAGGTGTGCAGGCATAGGGTTGAATCTCACCCCTCCCTTGGTCCTGGATCTAAACCTGCTCGTCAACTTGCTGGTGACACCTCCAGCTCTGGAGGCTTTGAAAGGCTTACCCTTACTGGAATGAAAGCAGCGGCACTTTCGGGTCAGTTTGCAGGCGCTATTATTAGCGCAATAGCGCCTGCAAACCGCCCCAGTGTGAAAGGACCCTTATATTCTCATTTGTAAATTGTGAGTCACATGTCACTTTAGGCGATTTAATACTCCTTGTGCACAAACAATTAGCGCCGCTATTTTTGACTTTGTGTCATTATCCCAGATTGACCAGTAGTTAAAATTCAGCTTTTATATTTGATCCTTTAAAGTGGCAGCTTCCACATACTCTGTATCTATCCAGAGGCGCAGTGGCGGTATTTTGAGTAGTGGCCTTTTTCTCAATTATACCCACAGGATTACATGTTCAAACAAATGTTTTGCCTGTTCGCATGTTCTGCTGCGAACTGGATATTTTTACAGATCTTGCTGTGAAGAAACCTTTCCATATTTGGAGATGAAATCTCTTTTGATCTAGACGTAAAGAGTGTATGTTTCACTTCCATAACTTCTCCTAGTGGATGCAGCAACTCTGAGTAGGTACCGCGGAGCCTGTACACCACTCCACCTACGCAGCCTGACATGTCACCTCACTCCCAGTGACACTATGAGACTTCTCCCTGACACTCAGAGGTGACCTTTTTCGTATGTTTCGGAACTTCTCAATTCCTGAAGCCTCTCGCTCACTTCTCATCTGCTGTGACATCTCAGGCTAGGTACCTAAGATACCCTGTGCCACAATATCAGTCCCTGTATGTGGGGCACACAGGTGCACACAATGAGGCCCAAAATGCACCGCTCAGCGCTATTGATGATTGATCCTCCTAGTTATCTTAGATGTCTAAATTACAGCTTAAAGTCCTTTAATCTTAAATAGCAGCTACTTAAAATAAAACAAGTATGTAAAACAAATGATGAAAAATAAAAAATGCAAAAAGATGCCATTTTTAAAAAATATCTTTTAGGAAGTACTCCAAACACTATACAGTCCGGCTGGAGTTATTAACAGCAGTCTTCGTAATAAATCACTATAAAATCCACTTAATGTTGCAAACCATCAGGTGGAGGTCTTTAAGAGCCTGTTTTTAGGAGACCTGGATAAATTGACTCCAAAGAAGAATGTTGATTTTAGACATATACAGGAGGGTATCGAGATGCTTGAAAAGAGAAAGGAGATTGTAATAAGATCTGCAGACAAGGGCGGTGGAGTCGTTATCTTGTCTAAAGACTTTTGTCACAGCCAGATCTCGGAAATGCTCGCAGATTCTGAGACTTATCAAAAATTAGATCACGACCCTACTGTTGAATATAGAAATCAGTTGGATATTCTTGTAAATAAGGGATTCAATACCGGTGTACTTTCTAATAAAGAAAAAGCTTTTTGGTACCTAGTAATTGTCAAATTCCGCCGATTTACACTCTTCGGAAGATCCATAAAGACCCTATTCACCCTCCAGCAAGACCCATTGTGAATAGAATAGGTGCGGTGGCATCCAGAATGGGTCAATATTTGGATCACTTTCTTCAGAAGAGTGTAATAAAAACTACATCTTATTTGAGAGACACCAAGAACCTTTTAAACTGTTTGGAAAAAATAGACCTAACAGGAAAAGATAAAGTTTTCTTGGTTACTGCAGATGTCTCATCTCTGTTTACAATAATACAACATGAAGATGCTCTTTTGGCCTCGAACTGGGCATTAAGTCAATGTGACGATTTGCCCCACAATCAGAAAGTTTTTTTGGGAGATACCCTTGATTTTTGTTTATCCCATAATTATTTTTGGTATGGAAACCAATTTTTTTCCCAGCGGAGAGGGATAGCCATGGGAGCCAAATTCGCACCAAGCATCGCAAATTTGTTTATGGGAGAATGGGAGGACAAGGTGATTCATAACACCAAAAGAGATGAGTTAATCTTCTATAGACGGTATATAGATGATTTGTTTTTTTTATGGGCAGGATCAACAGAGTCCTTACAAGAGTTTATTATACAACTCCGTATGAATAAAAATAATATTAAACTCACCTCACAGTGGAGTAGTGAAGAAATTCACTTTTTGGATGTCACCATATATCGCCAAGGTAACAAATTGGGCAAAAGGTGTTTTTTAAGTCAACGGATCGCAATAATTACCTCCCTACCCAAAGTGGACACCATCCACTTTGTCTTAAAAACATCCCAAAGGGTCAGATTATGAGAGTAAGAAGAAATTGTTCACAAATAAACAATTTTGACTTACAATCAAACGTACTCACTGAAAGGTTCAAGGCCAAAGGGTATAATCCACAATTTCTGGATAAAATTGTGAACGAGATCAGAGATGTCCCCAGAGAAAATTGTCTTACTGACAAAATCATAGATACATCAAATCAAAATCATGACTGGTGATTTATCTCTGGCTTTCGTTCACAGCTCAGAAAAGTGGAGGCCATTTTTAAAGAACACTGGCACATATTGTGCCTTGATAAAAAACTTCAGAGTGTAATTCCACAAATTCCCAAGTTTATTTATCGGAAAGCCCCTTGCTATGGGGATCCGGTAGTCAAAGAAGTATTAGACCCTCCGAGTAGACCTCCATCCTTTGGTGGAAGGAAGGTTTCTATGCATGTAGAAGGTGTAAGGCCTGTTGGGAGGTTAACAGACCAGTTAGAGGCCTTAGTAGTTTTAAATCTATTGCCAACAATAAAAGTTTTGATATTAGTTCATCACCTGCACCTGAGATCTATCTAAACGTGAGACCCAGTGGATTTTTCTCACAGACACTCTCTCACCAAGGTGCCTCACTATAGATATGGACATCAACTGTTTCATCAGTGATGCATAAATATATACATTATCCAAACTTTCATAATGCCATGCAATTTTTTAATACCTTATTATTTTTATTTTTAGTCATGATATACAGTATCTCACTAAAGGGAATACACCCCTCACATTTTTGTAAATATTTTATCATATCTTTTCATGTGACAACACTGAAGAAATTACACTTTTCTACAATGTAAAGTAGTGAGTGTACAGCTTATATAACAGTGTAAATGTGCTGTCCCCTCAAAATAACTCAACACACAGCTATTAATGTCTAAACCGCTGGCAACAAAAATGAGTACACCCCCTAAGTGAAAATGTCCAAATTGGGCCCAAAGTGTCAATATTTTGTTTGTCCACCATTATTTTCCAGCACTGCCTTAACCCTCTTGGGCATGGAGTTCACAGGTTGCCACTGGAATCCTCTTTTACTCCTCCATGATGACATCACGGAGCTGGTGGATGTTAGAGACCTTGCACTCCTCCATCTTCCATTTGAGGATGCCCCACAGATCCTCAATAGGGTTTAGGTCTGGAGACATGCTTGGCCATTCCATCACCTTTACCTTCAGCTTCTTTAGCAGGAAGTGGTCGTCTTGGAGGTGTGTTTGGGGTCATTATCGTGTTGGAAGACTGCTCTGCAGCCCAGTCTCTGAGGGGAGGTGATCATGCTCGGCTTCAGTATGTCACAGTACATGTTGGCATTCATGGTTCCCTCAATGAACTGTAGCTCTCCAGTGCCGGTAGCAATCATGCAACCCCAGACCATGACACTTCCACCACCATGCTTGACTGTAGGCAGGACACACTTGTCTTTGTACTCCTCATCTGGTTGCCGCCGCACACGCTTGACACCATCTGAACCAAATAAGTTTATCTTGTTCTCATCAGACCACAGGACATGGTTTTTAGTAATCCATGTCCTTAGTTTTCTTGTCTTCAGCAAACTGTTTGCAGGCTTTCTTGTGCATCATCTTTAGAAGAGACTTCCTTCTGGGATGATAGCCATGCAGACCAATTTGATGCAGTGTGCAGTGTATGGTCTGAGCACTGACAGGCTGACCCCCTACCCTTTCAACCTCTGCAGCAATGCTGGCAGCACTCATACATCTACTTCCCAAAGACAACCTCTGGATATGACGCTGAGCACGTGCACTCAACTTCTTTGGCCGACCATGGCAAGGCCTGTTCTGGGTGGAACCTGTCCTGTTAAACCGCTGTATGGTCTTGGCCACCATGCTGCAGCTCAGTTTCAGGGTCTTGGCAATCTTCTTATAGCCTAGGCCATCTTTATGTAGAGCAACATTTTTTTTTTTCAGATCCTCAGAGAGTTCTTTGCCTTGAGGTGCCATGTTGAACTTCCAGTGACCAGTATGAGAGAGTGAGAGCGATAACACCAAATTTAACACACTTGCTCCCCATTCACACCTGGGACCCTGTAACACTAATGAGTCACATGACACCATGGAGGAAAAATGGCTAATTGGGCCCAATTTGGACATTTTCACGTAGGGGTGTACTCACTTTTGTTGCCGGCAGTTTAGACATTAATGGCTGTGTGTTGAGTTATTTTGAGGGGACAGCAAATTTACACTGTTATATAAGCTGTATACTCACTACTTTACATTGTAGCAAAGTGTCATTTCTTCAGTGTTGTCACATGAAAACATATAATAAAATATTTACAAAAATGTGAGGGGTGTATTCACTTTTGTGAGATACTGTATACTTGGCTCTTGAAAAACAGCTTCCTTGGTTCTTTGATATAGAACCCAAGTTAGCAATAGCAATATAAGTTATTATCATACAATCTAAAAACATTTCTGTAAATTTCTTAGTCCAATAAGATGTTGCCAATCTAAATAGTATTTAGCTGCATTTTTTTGCGTCTTGTTTCAGTCGCAGCACCAATATATTGTAGCTGTTAGGATGGCGGCTCACAAAATATTCTAACAATAACAATATGTTGGAGTTTATTTAGTCAGCTATGCGCTAGATAATAATATGCAATTTTATGCAATTTATATTTAGAGTAGTCTCAATGGGTCGCATCATTGCAGGTTAAAGAAATCTACCAATGAGATCTTGTAAAAAGATGGCCATGAGTATATTGTGATTAATTGGATTATAAAATACTCAGATTAAAATGGTAGTGATTAATATATATCGCATTATGTATTGCGACTTATATAAACACATGGGACTATATACTTTTTTTAATTAATATTGCATGAACATATATTTTTTTAAATATTTTTTCTATGAATTAGTCTAGTCCATATAGTCTAATCTATAGTTTTATATATGGGTGGAACTTTTTCATGCCATATATAATTTTATATGTAATTTATTATTATAAGGTACCTCTCAGGTATTATTATTGAATTAATTGATATTTGCAATTATTGATTTTTAATTTTTATTCTTGTAAGGAGCATTTTATTGGAGTTGGGCTGCCTGTTTAGCAAGAGTGGACGTCCATCCCATCTATAGCATTCGTTTCAGTGCGATTGCTGAGTGGTGGGAGGAGTTGTTTTGTTTTTACTTTAATCAGCTACAGGGTTCGCGCACTCGCTGTGTTTAAATGGTGCTGGCTTATTGTGGAGATCACGCTTTTTGACAAAGTCGGAAGTGACGAAACGTGTCAGCTGCGTGCTTTCCACGTTACCCGGAAGTGACGTGTGCGGGTCACCGACAGGAGTCGGGAAGTAACCAGGCGCAGCGGTTACCATTAACGCAGGGGTTTCCTTGTTGCTGGCAGTCGACGTCTCTATCACAGTTTTCATATATGCTTCTTATACTAGTTTTATCTGGTACGTTTATTTTGTAAGGGGGCCATGTTAAAGACTTTAAAAATTTAAATGGGATTACGCTATATGAACCTTATTTTTTCTACATGACCCTGCTATCTTTGGAGCTGTTCTTACCTACATAAACACAGATAACCAGTGGATGTCCTTAAGAAGTGGAAGCACAAAGATATATATTCTGAATGCTTAAGTTTACCAGTTTTCTGGTGAGTTTATCCCCAAAGGGTAGAGTTTCTCTTCACGTGGTGACAAGCCTGGGGTTTGGTGCATGGATTGATGAACTTTCTTTTCTCCATCCTAAGAAAACTTGCATTTTCCTCACTTGAAGCCACTTCTATGGACTATTTCGTTCATTCACATATCCTAATACTGATTGTGTACAAGAAATTGTTTTAATGTCATAAGAAATTTATAGTGACATAAGCGCTGCTATGATGTTCTAAAAATTGCATCTTTTTGCATTTTTATTTTTCATCATTTGTTTTACATGTATGTGGGCCACTGGTCATTAGGGGAGCCAAGCTCACAAACCCCCACATTACCAGGGCCTTCTGTCACCCATGTCATGTCACTATGACTTAAGGTTGCCACCCACCATTTCCTCAAGTCAAACCTGAACACTTTAGCGGCGCGCAGCAATTTTTTTTTAATAGTATAAACTATACATATATTTTGCTATTAAATAACATTGCTAAACATATGACGTTAATAACAAGAGTCCCCCTTTACATCAGACTCCACAGATTTCCCCCTTTACATCAGAGTCCACAGAGTTCCCCCTTTACATCGGAGTCCACAGAGTTCCCCCTTTACATGGGAGTACGCAGAGTTCCCCCTTTACATCTGAGTCCACAGAGTTCCCTTTCACTGTAAGGGGGGACTCTGCAGACTCTGATGTAAGGTCGAACTCTGGGGACTCTAAGGGATGGTCTGGGAACCCTGATTTAAGAGGGGAACACTGAGAACTCTGATGTACGAAGAGGACTCTGCTGTAAGGGGGAACACTGTGGCCTCTGGTGTGAAGGGGAACTCAGATGTAAGGAGTGCTCTGAGAACCCTGAATTACCTTACCCTAGTATACTCACTCAGAGGCAGGAGAGAGAAGGGGGGAGACTTCAGTCACAGACAGAGATGGATGGTGAGCTCACTCTCCCCTTGGCACTTGGCACTTCTCATTCAGATGTATCTAAGGCTTCTAGACTTCCAATTTCCGGCCCCCACTATCCTTTTCTGAGGCACAGTACCAGGGATTGGAGTGTGGGCAGACACGGAGGGGTAGGGGTGGGAGAGAGGGGCAAATCAAGCCCTCTCTCCTCTCCCATCTGTGTGGTTTTTTTGGGGTGGGGGGGATTGTTAGTGCTGGCTTTGGGCAGTGTGAAAGAGAGTGTAACAGACACTCTCAGCTCAGCCAACTGCAGCCAGCAGCCCTGCTGGGAGGCCATAGTCCAGTCTGAATTATGTGTCTGGGTTTCAGGCAGTCTGAAACACGAATGCATGATTCCAAACCCGAACTGCCCGGGTGAAACCCGGACAGGTGGCAACCCTACTATGACTCCCGGGTTTAAAGGGATGAGGTGGCAACCATAGCACCACTTCTGCTGGGCATCAACTAAACAGTACAACTAACACAGCAGAAAATACACTGACCCCCAAAAAATAATGAACACAGGCATCACAGTAATACCTTATTAGGCACCTTGTCCCTTCATCCTCAGGATTCACTGTCACCCCCCATCCTCAGGCTTCTCAGCCTACCCCCCCCCCCATTCTCAGTCCTCACAGTCAGTTTTTGAGCCATATGCTTCACAGGTGCATGCTGGGTGTCAGGAAACTGCTTTGGAGCAGTAAAGAGCTAGAACCTGTGTTCGATTTTATTGCCAAGCTAGAGAGATTCACCTTTGCTGTTTTCACCAGGACAGAGGGTGATGAATTTTTTTTTTAAAGGATAAGTTCACCTTTTGAAAAAAAATAATAAATGCGCATTTTTTTGCAGGTAAAATAATGTGCATTTATTATGTGCATTTTTTGTTGCAGGAGCCTGTAAAGCATTGCATCAGCATGGCATCGCTGATTCCATGCAGGATTCCTGCAACCTATCAGTGTGTCTGCTTACTCATTCCTCACAAGAGCAAGCCGATACATGCTGACAGGAAGAATCAATGAACTACCATGGTGCTACCATGGTGCTCACAGCGCCGTAGTAGTTCATTGGGAATTACAAACCGACAGCCGCTAAGGACTGTGAATGAGTGACATGAGAAGATCCCCCGCTAGCTGTCACAGCGGGTGAATGGGAGCCGGTCCTTTTCATAACATGTTACAACCTAAATATAGATGTAACATGTTATGAAAGGTGAACTTATTCTTTAAAGCTGAATTTTGGCTTTAAAAAAAATGCTCTATAGCTTTAGTCCGCATTGCATGACTCCAGATCAACTTTCTTTTCAGTCTGCAAGTCTGCTGCAAGTTCTGATTCAGTTATGTTGTGCAATAGTCATCCCACCACAGGGGTCATTGTGGCTGAATTTTCATGCTGTAGACTTGCAGAGCTCTTGCTGTAGACTCACCACTGCAACTTTGCTCTTGCTAAAGATTTGCCACACAAGTTTTCTACAAATTGGAAAAGTGTCAACTAGAACTTGCCAGTGAAAATGTTCAGCAAGTTAACAGACTTACAATTCAACACTGCCACAAATTTGTGGCAATTTATCCTTGCTATCTGGGGATGCCGCATCCTCTTCTTGTCTCTGAGCTTTTGGCACTGTGGAGGTTGATAGGATTGGGTCTTCTGTTTAAATGTTCTAAACGAGAACCTTTCCCCTCCTTCCTCATTAAAAAATGTTTCATTGTTGTAGGGTCAGTTCACAGCGTGCCGCATTCCTCGTGTGCAATTCTCACGCAGTTTGATTTTGCAGCTTATTCATTTGAATGTAGAAAAAGCAGTGCAGCGCAAAACATACAATAACATGATAAATAATGAAAAACTCCATAATGTTCATGTTCACATTAACCACTTCAGCCCCGGAAGGATTTACCCCCTCCCTGACAAGAGCATTTTTTGCAATTCTGTACTGCGTCACTTTAGCTGACAATTGCGCGGTCATGCGACGTTGTACCCAAACAAAATTGACGCCCTTTTTTCCCACAAATAGAGCTTTCTTTTGGTGGTATTTGATCACCTCTGCGGTTTTTATTTTTTGCACTATAAACAAAAAAAGAGCGCCAATTTTGAAAAAAAGCAATATTTTTTACATTTTGCTATGATAAATATCCCCAAAAAATATATAAAAAAACAAAAATCGCAATAAGTATATAGCATCTACAAAATAGGGGATAGATTTATGGCATTTTTATTATTCAAATTAATTATTACTAGTAATGGCGGTGATCTGTGTTTTTTATCGGGACTGTGACATTATGGTGAACACATCGGACACTTTTGACACTATTTTGGGACCATTGTCATTTATACAGCGATCAGAGCTACTAATAGCCACTGATTACTGTAAACATTAAACTGGTATGGAAGGGGTTAAACACTAGGGGGCAATCAAGGGGTTAAATGTGTCCTAGGGAGTGATACTAACTGTGGGGGGGGGGCTCACTACAATATGATAGAGATCACTGCTCCTGTAGTAGCAGTAGCTCCCTGTCATGTTGCTAGGCAGAACAGGGAAATGCCTTGTTTACATAGGCATCTCCCCGTTCTGCCTCTCCTCGCTGCAATCACGGGCCGCCGGCGAACATCAAGTTCGCGGGACCCGCGGGCACGCTCCCATGGCGCGCCCGCGCGCTATAGGCAGCAAATTTACAGGTACGCCCATTTGCCTGCCTGTGCCATTCTGCAGCCGTATATGTGTGTGCGGCAGTTGGCAAATGGTTAAGATGAATAATAAACACCACAAAGTGTCCAAATGAGTGCTTCAATGGATGAGATACAAGGTGATTATGTGACAACCTCCACCAGCGATATTCCTAGCAGCTCACCTCAATGAATGGACCCCTGAGTAAATCAAACAGGTCACACAGGCAGTTCCCTCACAAGGGTATTGTCAGAAACCATGAATCAGACCGAGACAGAAGTACAGTTAAATCACACTTGTTTAATAATAAAAGTAAATAGAACAACAGCTCTTTTTCCCCAATCTCGTAAATGCACTCTGCAGGTGACAACTTCTTGGAAAAGTAGCCACAAGAATGCATCGCATTATCAGAGGTAGGACGTTGAGACAGAAGGGCGCCAACTCCAGTCTCAGAAGCATCAACCTCAAGGATAAAAGGTAACGTAGGATCAGGATGTGCCAACACAGGAGCAGAAACAAAGGCAGCCTTGGGACTCTCAAAGGCCTTAATGGACTCCGGAGACCAACTCTTTGGGTTACCGTCCTTTCTGGTCATATCAGTCAGGGGCTTGACCAGAGACGAGAAGTTATGCATAAACTTCCGATAATAGTTGGCAAACTCACGTAAACCCACTGGTCGGGGCCGCTGTAGGACTGCTGAAAGTTCCTCTGGGTCCATCGAAAAACCAGCAGTGGAAATGACTTAACCCAGGAATTTAACTTGTTCATGATGGAATTCTCACTTCTCCAATTTACAATAGAGATTGTTCTCTCTTAGTTTCTGAAGCACATGACAGACATCTGTGTGGTGGCTCTCCAGGGACTTGGAAAATATGAGGATATCATCGAGATAAACCACCACACATAACTGCAACAAATCTCGGAGGACATCGTTAATAAGTTCCTGGAAAACTGCCGGAGCGTTACAAAGGCCAAATGGCATTACGAGGTACTCATAATGGCCTGTTGTGGTATTTAACGCAGTTTTCCAATCGTCGCCCTCCTTAATCCTCACGAGATTGTATGCCCCTCTCAAATCAAGCTTCATGAAAATCGTTGCTCCCTTGAGGCGGTCAAATAACTCCATAATCAACAGAATCGGATAAGCATTCTTAATCGTGAAATGATTGAGACCCCTATAATCAATACAAGGTCTCAGTTCACCACTCTTCTTCTTCACAAAGAAGAAACCAGCACCAGCAGGAGACAAGGATTTGCAGATGAAACCTCAAGAAAGTGCGTCTGCAACATACTCCTCCATGGCCCTATCCTCTAACCGACAAAGGGCAAACCCGGCCACGAGAAAGTATGGCACCAGGTTGAAGGTCAATTGCGCAATCATACGACCGATGTGGAGGCAAACTACAGGCTTGACCTTTGTCAAAGACATTGCTAAAATCGCGGAACTCTGACAGGGAGGAGAGTGAAGAGGTGCACAGGACCTTGGCTGCCTTCTGGAAACATGTCTTACTGCATTGTGGCGACCAGGAGAGAACCTCAGCATGGTGCCAATCAAAAGAGGGGTTGTGCCTCTGTATCCAAGGATAACCAATAACCAGCGGAAACTTAGGTGAGGAAATAACTTGGAATTGGATTATCTCATGGTGAAGAGCCCCTATGGCCATGGACAACGGAACAGTCTCATGAGTCACATGGGCAGGCTGTAGAGGTCTTCTGTCAAGAGCCTCACTGGCAAGTGGAGTGTCATGCAGCTGCAGCGGAATCGAGTGCTTCGATACAAAGGCAGCATCAATGAATGGGCCTGCAGCCCCAGAGTCAATTACAGCCTGTATTCCAATGGACGACTCAGCCCAAGAAAGGGTAACTGGAACCAGGGGCTCATCTTTCTGGATAACTGGGGACAAAACAACGCCACTTAAGGTCTGTCTGTGACAGAACCTCAAGGTTCGGGCATTCCCTGGACGGGTAGGACAAGACTTCAAAAAGTGACCTGCCTGGCCACAATAAAGGCACAACCTCTCCCTCCTCCTAAGAGCTCTCTCATCCGCAGAGAGACGTGTGAAGCCCAAGTGCATGGGTTCACCTTCACTGACAGACTTGGTACCAGGAGGCATGGGAGGTGAGGGAGGCACGGGTGGGACTGCAAAGCTTGGAGCCAAAGGTACAGGAGGCTTCCGCAAGCACTCCTTAAAGGAAGGTCTCTCTTGGAGTCTGGAGTCAATAAGTATGGCAAACAAGATCAACCTCTCCAGCTCAGTGGGTATGTCTCGGGCTGCTATCTCATCTTTGATTCTATCCGAGAGACCGTGAGATAAAGCAGCCACAAGGGCCTCATTGTTCCACGCAACCTCTGCTGCCAGAGTATGAAAGTCAATGGCGTAATCAGCAACAGTTCTCGTACCCTGTTTGATGGACATGAGGCAGCAGAAATGGAGCGTGCGGGAACGTCAAATACCCTTTTAAAGGAAGCCGCAAAGTCTGGATAACTCAAGCCAATGGGTTTTTGCGTCTTCCATAGAGGGTTAGCCCAGGCCAAGGCTCTCTCAGAAAGCAAAGATATTACAAAACCTACTTTGCTTCTGTACGCGCAAAATGCCTGGGGCAGCATCTCCAAAGTATATCTCAACCTGGTTGAGAAACCTTCTGCATTGAACTTGATTGCCCCCAAATTGCTGGGGAAGCAGAGCGAATCCAGACATACCTCTTATAGAGGTAATACTCGAGGCGGGTGCCTGCACAGAGACTGGGGCAACAGCAGGGTCGGCCTGCAACACAGGTTCTACTGGGGCGGCCACAGTGGGAGATTCCAGGTGAGCCGCGCTGTAACGCCATGGCAAACTGATCCATGCGCTGATCCTGGTCATCCAATCTGGAAAAAATATTACCAACAAGTGGATTAACTGCATCTTCTGAATTCATGGCCTTTGCCTACTCTCAGAAACCATGAAGCAGACTGAGACAGAAGTACAGTTAAATCACACTTGTTTAATAATAAAAGTAAATAGAACAAACGTAGTCAAAACATAGCCAAAGTTCGGTAACCGGAAGGAATAGTCAGACAAGCCAGAAAGTCAGGAAGCCAGGAATCAGCGTAGTGGAACAGCAAGCAGGATCTGGAGCCAGAAGGAATGTCAGCAGAGCAGGTCTTTAACAGGAGCGCAGGAGAAAGTCTTTATGATGTTGACCAAGGCAAAGGCAGAGATCATCTGGGCTGGACGGCTTAAGTAAGCAGGATTGACGAGCAGGATATCATCAACAGGTGAGTCACTGTGGAGAGATAGGAGCTGGCAATTAGCCGACAGTTGAGCGGCCAGCTCAGAGAAGGAAGGGCTGAGCCCAGCCCTGACAGGTATAACGGCTGGATCACTGGATATGCTGAACACTGGAGAGGAGTGTATTCTAATGATAATGAAATCCCTTGTGCTCTGACCTTAAGCTCTGGTTCACTTGTACATGGAATAGAAGCAGCAAAATATAGTGCTCTCCGTTTGATAAAAGCATTTATTTAAAATGAAAGGTTGCACTTACAAGTATAGCACTGTATCTCAGTGCAAGGTGACAGAGCAGATAGTAAGCAAATCCACGTAGACTGGATTATCATAGACTGATACCTATATCGTAGACTGACACCTAAGGACGTTAGGGATTTTGCACATGATTAATCCCCAATGGAAACCCTGCTGACTCCCGGAACCAGCTAGGAAGTGACCTAACACTTAAGTAAAAGTTAAAAACAGAACATTCGTAACAAGCATAACCTGTCAGGATGAAACTAGTGTACATTACCAAGCCCATCAAGATGGAAAGAATGCATACTGCACCTATCAAATGATTATCAAAACCTAAGGAGAGGACAAATAATGCACTATAACTCCCATCTTCAAATGGGCATAAATGCACACAGTAATTAAGAAGATAAAATATCTATCATAAAAATAATCTATCATAAAAATAATTGTGATATTGATAAAATAATGATTATTCATTATAATTGCACATCAATCCGCATCCTCATTGGTCCTCATAAACAACACGAATGCACATATGCAAATATCAAATTCACGTCAAAATCAACGTTCAAGCCTGCTGGTACTAAAACTATTGTCTCATGTATCCAATGAGATTCCCTGCGACTAAGTTGATGTATAAAGTTGCTTCCTCTCCAATGCTTAGTGAATCTTTCAATGTCCCAGAATTTCAAACCCCTAGGGTTCTGGTTATGGACCAATTTGAAATGACTGGATACATTGTGAATCATTAATCCTTTCTTGATGTTGTTTACATGTTCCCCTAATCTGACATGGAGGGGTCTAGAGGTCCTACCAATATATTTCAGACCACACTCACATGTAAACACCACCAATAGTCGCGCAAGTAATTAATTGTTGTATCCTGTATTTTTTATTTGTCGTTGAAGCTTGAAAATCTTTTTGCTTCTTAATGTTACACTTTGAGTGTTTACAGGCGGTACACTGCCTGCAGGCATAAAATCCATAAAGGAATGAGAATAACCGTCTTTCAGATTGGACCGGTGGGTCAATGACTCCTGGGGCCAAACGGTCCCGTAAAGAAGGGGCTTTTTTGTATAGAAATGATGGTCGCTGCGGTAATAGAGGGCCTAACACCTTATCCTGTTTCAAAATGGACCAGTTGTTTAGTACTATCTATCTTCTCAAACTTTTTGTGCTGGACGTTGTAGTTTAATACCATCTTAAAATTTGAGACATCAGTACTATTTCTTTAGTTTGATTTGATAACAATATCTGTCTGTCCATAGTGCGCATTCTCTCTATTTCACTATCCAGGGTAGATTTCTCATAACCCTTTTCCTGGAATCTATATGAGAGGACCTGGGATTGGGATACAAAGTCCTCCTTGCGAGTGCAATTCTGTCTGAGCCTAATGAATTGACCCCTGGGGATGTTGCACAACCATGACCTATGGTGGCAACTCTCCAGGGTTATATAGGCATTCCGGTCAGTCGGTTTGAAATAATTGCACAAGCGGAAGTGATCACCATCCTTACTGATCTCAAGATCAAGAAAAACCATTAGTTCCATGCTTATATTCCATATTAACTGGATATTTTTGGTATTCTTATTCAATGTTTGCATGAAACTATCCAGACTAGATCAATCTCCCTCCCAGATTAGGATGAGCTCATCTATGAATCTCCTGTAGCAGGGAGATTTTTCTCCTGTAGCAGGGGAGATTTTTGAAGACAGCCTCTTCCTCCCAGTGGGCCATACACAAATTGGCCACACTGGGAGCAAAACGGGCTCCCATCGCAGCCCCTCTTCTCTGCAAATAGAACCGTCGACCATACCAAAAGTAGTTTCTGGATAAACAGAAACTCGGGCCTCTTGAAAGAAACTTTTTGTGTTTGCTTGGAAGGTCAGAAGTGGATAAAGCCCATTGTACTAAAGACAATGCATCCTCATGTCCTATAATGGTGTACAATGAGCTAACATCGGCAGTAACAAGGATACTAGATGGTGTACAACTGACCGATTCAAGAATCTGTATAATGTGTTTGAGCTGCTAGGAATATCGCTAGTGGAGGTTGTCACATGATCACAAAAAAACCCCCCAAAAAATACTGCGCTACCTATAGAAAATATCCCCCCAAAAAGCAGCAGTTAAACAGTGAGATGTGCACTAAAATAACTAATAAAAAGGAAATAACCGCGCTAAATATAAGTGAAACACGTGAAACAATCTCCAAGACTTCCATGAGGAAGTACATATATAAATACAAAAATGTTGAAAATTATTAACAATTAAATTATGAAAAGTACATGGGTCAACACATGTATGTATGAATCAAACATGAGTGTCCATATGTGATATTTACGAATAAAAATAAGTGTCCATATATAGTAACAGAAAATAAAAATGTGAAGTAATGATCTGAAAACAGTCCAAGAAAGACCCATTGGATGAATCCAACCAGAGTCAATGGTGTAAAACCCATACAGTATCCGCAAATACCCAATAATTGCGCTTACCGCAAGGCAAGCGTACACCAGCCTGTATCACGTCTTGGGTTGGAGAATCCAGATGGTCCTCTTAGACTGTATACATTGTAGCTGAAAGGATGCAATGAGGACACCAAACTTCCATCTCATGGACATGTAAATAAAAGGAAACTGGCCATAGTGTAATACTGCCAAACTAGTTAAAGTTTAGAAAAGGTAGAAAACTTACACTAGTGCATAAAGATACAGCAGGAAAAAATCAAACTCAGTAGTGAAGATGAGACCCCACACTCCATGCAAATATTGCGCTTACCACAAGGCAAGCCAACAACAGCTTGTGTTCAGTATTGGTTAACCACACCACACTACGTGATCCACCACCAGGCAAATAATGCGCTTACCGCAAGGCAAGCCAACCACAGCTTATGTTCAATAGCAGTATGAGAGATCCATTGGCGTTCTGGACTGCTTGCGGCAGGAACCGGGGGATACAGCAGAGACTCCAAAATGACATCTCACAAGCATGTAAATAAAAAGGAACTGGCCATAGTGTAATACTGATAAAAATTATTTAATAGATAAAGGTAGAAAACTCACATGAGTATGTAAAAATACAGCAAACAGCCGGGCGGCATAGCGAGCACCCGTCCACACTGAAAATGGCGATGACGTCAGAGCGTCAACCTCCCGACGTACGTTTCACCACAAATGGCGTCGTCTGGGGATCACCTTGTATCTCATCCATTGAAGCACTCATTTGGACACTTTGTGGTGTTTTTTATTCCTCTTAATGTGAACATTACTGCCTTTTTCATTATTTAACACGTTATTGTATGTTTTGCGCTGCACTGCTTTTTCTACTTTTACTGCTATTTGGGATTTGATCATTTGACCCTCAGTGTTCAGCTGCTGTGGCTAGGTTTTTCAATTGCGCTGATTAATTTGCATTTTATATATATATATATTCATTTGAATGGGCTGCCAATCACACTGGAAGGCAGAAAAAATTTCAAAATCTCATGATACTTAGGTCCAATGCAATTTGGTGGCCACAAACACACTGCATTTGCAATCTGCATTGGGGTGCCATTAATAATACATTGGCACCCGTAGCAGATCACAAGGGCAGTGCGTTTGAGCGTGGTGCAGGAAACACGCATAGAATGCACCTGCACCGTGTTCTGCTGTCACCGGTCCCTTACTGCTTGTAAAATGATCTGTGAATGGGGGAAAGAAACCTATGCCTCAATGAGGAGGGAGCAGGTCTTCGTTGGGAACTTTTTCACAGCAGCTTCACAGAAGACCCGCAGCTATTAACACTGGCTGCGCTGGAAGTTCAGAGACAAGACAAGAAGAGTCCTGGACATCCCTGGAGTGAAGATTTCTCCAGGAACCAGCCGCCTGTACTTCATTACAGGTAAGTTATTTTGCTAAAATTGTAGAGAATGCTTTTTCTTTTTTTTTTAATGGCTAAACTTTAGCCTTAGTTGTCACCAGAAAAGTAGGTGAGGATAAATCTGATGTTGGACACCTGTTCCAATGACAACCATCAAAGAGAGGAACAGGGTGGGTACCTTTGCGCTACCACTAAACTAGTCCAGATATGTGAAAAGGGTTAAGATAAACCACAATAAACATAAATATGAGGCAAATTGCTGCAACCTCTCATTGTGTTCCCACAATCATACAATTGTAATTATAAAATGACATTGTGAAACTTCTATGGTGCAACGTTTTTCATCAAGTAATAGACAATATCATAGAGTACAGTATAATATAACATATAAAGTGCATAGCTATAGTGCAGTCCGTAGACAATTGCAGATGAATAACTCTCAAAGTGAGTGACAGTTCATATTCCAGCGGTGATGTAATTGGATTATCACTAGTTCCTAAATAAAGTGCTTCCCAGGCAACATACAATATTATTAGTGGTGTTTTCCCTCCTTGTGACACCTCTGTGCTCACAGAACTATCACCTTAGTAAATGATCAAATGCGCTTTTGCTTACACAAAGACACTCAGGCTGATGCTCCTCCAGTCCTATAGACATTTGGGGCGATGTACCACCCATTCTGGCCTGGTTCCTGGTGTTCCCTGTGTCTTTAGAGTTATTGATAGATTTCCTCGTTGTGGTCCCTTTAAGGCTCATATATGGAGTGAAGTAAAGTAACCTCCCATAGTGTAGTAGTTAAAAGTAATGTTTATTTAAAATAGTAACTCTTACATTCAGAAAGATGATAACGACTTGTTAACTGCAGATACAGGTTAAAAAACTTCTTCCAACATCACTTCTGGTCCGGAAATGCCCTACGCGTTACATCACGTGATTTCATCAGGGACTATTACTATATTGTTCACACAATACTGTATACCTTGCCTTGACATAATCTGCACAGATCAAAGCAGGCTCAACATAGGGACAATTCTGTAGTGCATCACACTGTGTGTCCATCACAATGCGTTGCTGTGCAGAAATTTCAATTAAGTAAAAAAAAAAAAAAAAAAAAAAAAAAAAAAGTAAACAAGTTTAAAGGAAGAAAATGTCTTAACAGCTAACAAAGGGCTCCCTGTAGCATGGGGTCCTTTGTTCTCTTATGTTGGCTGTGCATGTACAGTGCCTTGAAAAAGTATTCATAGCCCTTGACATTTTCCACATTTTGTCATGTTACAACCAAAAACATAAATGTATTTTATTGTGATTTTATGTGATAGACCAACACAAAGTGACACATAATTGGGAAATTGAAGGAAAATGATAATTGGTTTTCAACATTTTTTACAAGTAAATATGTGAAAAGTGTGGCATGCATTTGTATTAAGCCCCCCTGACTCAATACTTTGTAGAACCACATTTCGCTGAAATTGCAGCTGCAAGTCTTGTTGGAGATGTCTCTACCAGCTTTGCACATCTAGAGAGTGAAATTGTTGCCAATTCTTCTTTGCAAAATAGCTCAAGCTCTGTCAATTTGGATGGAGAAGGTCTGTGAACAGCAATTTTCAAGTTTTGCCACAATTTTTCAATTTGATTTAGGTCTGGACTTCGACTGGGCCATTCTAACACATGAATATGCTTTGATCTAAACCATTCCATTGTAGCTCTGGCTGTATGTTTAGGATCGTTGTCCTGCTGGAAGGTGAACCTCCGGCCCAGTCTCAAGTCCTTTGCAGACTCTAGATTTCCATTCATCTTCAGATCAACTCTGACCAGCTTCCCTGTCCCTGCTGAAGAAAAGCATCCCCACATCATGATGCTGCCACCACGGTGGGGATGGAGTGTTCAAGGGGATATGCAGTGTTAGTTTTCCGCCACACATAGAGTTTTGCTTTTAGGCCAAAAAGTTAAATTTTGGTCTCATCTGACCAGAGAATCTTCTTCCGCATGTTTGCTGTGTCCCCCACATGGCTTCTCACAAACTGCAAACAGGACTTCTTATGGCTTTCTTTCAACAATGGCTTTCTTCTTGCCACTCTTCCATAAAGGCCAGAATTGTGGAGTGCACAACTAGTAGTTGTCCTGTTGACAGATTCTCCCACCTGAGCTGTGGATCTCTGCAGCTCCTCCAGAGTTACCATGGACCTCTTGGCTGCTTCTCTTTTTAATGGTGTCCCTGCCCGGCCTGTCAGTTTAGGAGGACGGCCATGTCTTGGTAAGTTTGCAGGTGTGCCATACTCTTTCCATTTTCGGATGATGGATTGAACAGTGCTCCATGAGATGTTCAAAGCTTGGGATATTATGTTATAACCTAACCCTGCTTTAAACTTCTCCACAACTTTATGATGCTGTTTGTTCACTAAGGTTCTCTAACAAACCTCTGAGGGCTTCACAGAACAGCTGTATTTATACTTAGATTCAATTACACACGTGTGGACTCTGTTTACTAATTAAGTGACTTCTGAAGGCAATTAGTTCCACTATATTTTAGTAGAGGGGTATCAGAGTAAAGGGGGCTGAAGACAAATGCGCGCCACACTTTTCACATTTCACACAATTTTGAAAACCATTTATCATTTTCCTTCCACTTCACAATGATAAGCCACTTTGTGTTGAACTATCACATAAAATCCCAATAAAATACATTTATGCTTTTAGTTGTAACATGCCAAAATGTGGAAAATGTCAAGGGGTGTGAATACTTTTTCAAAGCACTGTAATGATAAAAAATAGATTGTTCTGTTAGGGAAATAATTCACCGTCTCAGACCGTCCTCGGGCATCAAGGTAATATTTATTGCATATGCAAGAGAAATGAATAGCATTACATCTTCATGCTGTCATCGTCATTTCTGAAGAGAATACTGTGGTACATGTCTTTTTTATAAGCCTTGGACACCCCCCTTTCCTGTCTTAAAACATGCCCAGTCTCATGTATTTTCAACTTTATTCTGGACAGAACAGGAAAGGTGGAAGTGTCTGTTACAGACTGTTATCTTCATCTAACAATGGTTACAGGATACTGACTTGAAAACTCCCCAAGCCAACACAAAAATACAGGATATATTCAGAAAACTGCATATCTAAGCATATTATATTGCTGACTCCATTTTATTAGTAATCTTTAACTTATTCCTAGATTCATAGCTTATTTCTAGGCCATGATAAACAAAATGGCGTCTTTCATAACTGACATTTAAAGTATAATTTCTCTAACATCTCCCCCCTTTTATACTAATAATGTCAATACTTCAAATATCCAGTTTCTTTTATTTTTACCAGGTATTATCATTTAGACAGATAAGTCTTTAGCGAGAGTAAATTCATCATCAGGTTCCGAGTATAGTTCCGTCTCGCTCTGGAGGAGCATAGTTTTTGTTAAAGATGTGTCAATCAGTCTTTGAAGAATTCCCCTAATACAGGGAATGCAGCAACATCCACACAATGTAAGAACTGCGGCTGCCATGACAATAGAGATAAGCAAACTTTTTGCAAGATCACCCCATTTACCTAACCATTTTTCAAAGAGTCTCGTCAGGGGGTTCTCTACACCAGAGTTCTCAGCTAATTCTTCAGATAGCATTTGTAGGCCTTGTAAGGCCTTGGTGATACTTCCATCAGGTGCCGTATTGTTTGGAATAAAAGTGCAGCAGAAGGTGCCCAACATTTTGCATACCCCGCCCCTTTCTGCCAGCAACATACCCAACGCTATACGGTTCTGCCACGCTGTCAAAGAGGTGGCGTCCAATTGTGCTGCTATGCCTTTAATAGCATCTCTGGTGTAATTCACAAACCTCTGCTGGTTGTAGTAGATGTAGTTTATCCAGTCGACGTTCTTTTTGGGCTGGACCCATATGAAGAGTGAGGTGAGTCCTGCTGTTATTTGATTCTGCGCTTTAATTCCATCTGGAACTCCTCGTGGAACACCTATATACACTCGGTTGTCAAATGATCCTTGTGGTGTTTCTCGCTTAATTCGTTTAAAAAAGTATTTACCTGGTAGTTTCATTGATTTATCACTCATGGAACTATATAAAAGGGAAGCAGCAATCGGGTAAGGGCACAACTACCCTCCCATCTAGGTGGCAGTCTGGGCCTTAGTCTCTTATCTCCACACAGACACCAAACATCAGCCAATTGCTGTTTTTGTTCCTGAAACCATTTTAGTTCATACTTAATGTCTGTAGTAAGGGTTGTAATTGCACAGTATTCAGGGGATAGGGTGCCAACATTTGTACCATTACTGTCATTGTTAGAAAAACAAGTAAAATTTCCTGGTAATGCTTGTACTGATGGGGGTATACTTTGCATTTTAGTCTTAGAGTAGCTCTTTTTCTCATTTACACATTCTGACCCAGTAATATTTTATGAAAACATTCTTATTATACAAGTCAAGTCTATTTCCTCTTTAGGGAGAGGAACGGTGGCTAGTTGTGGAATATAATAAGGTTTACCATACAGCATTTCATACGGTGTTAGTCCTTTAGCAGTAGGGGTCATTCTTATACTCAACAATGCCATTGGCAAACACTAAACCCATTTTTTTTTCCCTGTTTCCTCCAACAATTTTCTTAGTTTACTCTTTAAGGTACCATTGTGTCTCCACTGTGCCCACAGATTGTGGGTGGTAGACACAGTGTTTTTTTTTTTTGTGTCAATATTGCACCATTTACCAATTTGTTGTATTGTTCGGTTTACAAAATGGGAGCCATTGTCACTGTAAATCACAGAGGGGATCCCATGAAATGGAATCACCTCTTTAATAAGTACTTTGGCTACTGACTGCCCATTTGGGTGTGTCATAGGAAAAGCTTCCGCCCACTTTATAAACAACAATAATCGTAAAATCCATGCATATCGTGTGAAAGGGATAAGAGGGTTGTGGGAAATGACCTCTTAAGGGTCTTAGGGCACCTTGAGCATGGTATCTGGTACAAAGCGGACATGTGAGGCAAAAATTTCTAGAGTAATTCGTAAACCCATATGTTGTGAACACCTTATTGATCACCTGCACCATCCCTCCTTTTGAGATATGGGCTTGCTCATGGCTCAATAACGCAGCATATCTAAATAGTGATGTAGGTAAGATGAGTTTACCTTCTGTACTTGTGTATATACCATTGACCAGGGTTGCCCCTTTAGATAACCACTTTTGTTTTTCACCTGCCGGTGATGTTTTCTGCATTTCTGATAACCATGTTTTATCAATAGCTTTCCGTACCTCACCATTTTCTTGGGGACCTGTATAGTATATGTGTTTTTTGCGGTCCTGTAGTAGCTTCCCTTGCGGCCTTTGTCTGTTAGTGCATTCCCTAGAGTAATTGGATCTGTTCCCTTTCTGTGTGCTGTACATTTACAAATAGCCACTTGTGTTGGTTTCTGTACATTTTCTAGAAGGGCAAGGATAAGATCTCTATGTGAGATTGGTTTACCTGTGGACGTAATCATACCCCTATTTTTCCATTGCTGGGCAAATATGTGTATAGTAGAAAAAGCGTATTGGCTGTCTGTATAAATATTTATTTTCTTCCCTTCCCCTAGACTACAGGCCCTGGATAGGGCAATAATTTCAGCTTGTTGTGTAGAGTAGGAACTGGGAAGGGGTCTGGCTTCAATGACCTGGTCATGCGTTACTATAGCGTATGCCGTTTGATGTACCCCTTTATCGTCCTTTTTACAAGACCCATCAACACAAAAGGTAATGTCAGCATCTAGAAAGGGAACATCCGTGAGAACCCACAATGAGGTGCTTTACCTTCGTAAATGCATCCTCTGCTTGCACATTCCACTGAATGGAATCTTTTGCAGACATTAGTGAACCATAGATGAGATCAGAAAGAGGCGCCACCTCCATAGCATAATTTGCTATCCATGCTCTACAGACATTTGCCATGCCAAGAAATGACATCATTTATTTTTTGGTATGTGATTTGGGGACTTGAAGGATGGCCTCTTTTCGGATCTCATGCAAAAGTCTACCTTCTTGAGATAAAATGTAACCCAGGCATTTCACCTTTTCTTTCCACAGTTGTAATTAGTCTTTGCTGACCTTTTGACCTTGGTCTGCGAGGAAATGCATTAGAACCATGGTAATTCTACATACATTACTACCAGAATGTCATCCAAATACAAGAGAATTTAACTCACACTGGGAGGTACAAACCGAGACAAATTATTGGACATTCTTTGTGAGAAGGTAGTTGGACTTTCACAATATCCCTGGGATAAACTAGTGTATGTGTACCTCTTTTTTTTTCCGTGTACATAAATGCAACCCAGAACTGACTGTCTTTGTGTAAGGGAATGGGAAAGAAGGATTACTGTTATCGATAACATAAAATACCTTGTTCTCTGGGTAGAGCTCGTTCAGGAGGACGTGCATGTCTGGGACCACCGGGGCCCTCGGTAATACGGCCCCATTGACTGCCTGTAAATCCTGCACGAGTCTCCACCCATCTTTCTCTCCCTTATGCCTCCTATACCTCTGAATCCCTCTGGATTTTAGTTTCTCATCTGTCAGTTGGACCCAGTTCGTGATAAGTTCTCCTAGCTCATGCCATGATACTTTGGGGTTCCGGGTGACCGAAACATGAGGTACAGTATCCTGCCTGTATATTTGCAGAATAGGCTATGGTAGGAGACAAGTAGCCATGCTATTTCCCCTCTTATCACAGTACAGACATTTTAAGAGAACTTCAGTGTTAGTGAGACTCATTAACTGTTTCTCATAGGACTTATCAGGCCCAGAGGTCTTTCCTCACAGACTCTTCATCAATTATTTCTGCCAGGGTTTTGGGTATATTTAATCCCTCAGTTTGCAAATTCCAGGCTGTACCAGTATCGGGGCTCATTATCCACGGCTGTGATTTGTTTTTCACACAGCCGATGGGCTCTGAGACCTCCCTCCACTGGTACGACAGAAATATCAAGAGCGTGCAACATGTCTCTACCCAACAAATTAACAGGACATTTAGTCATAATGACAATTTTACACTGAGCCTATTTACCTGTCTGTGGATCTTCCACAGTAAGGCCTTCAGACATGACCTCCTGGTGCATCAACCCATTTTGCAGATTCTACATATACTACACCTTTTTCTTTACCTTTTTCATATCCAGCGGGTGTATTAGGGTCCTACAAGCCCCAGTATCACAGAGAAATGTTAGCCATCTACCCTTCACAACCAAGATTATTTCTGACTTGACTTTAGCATGCAAACAAGTTTCAACAGCGCACACATCCAAAATTTCAGATTCTTTCTCATCATTTTCTTCTGTATCTCTCTCTCTCTGCAGACATACTAACATCTTCTAGTCATGCTTCTTCCTCTCTGTTTGACCTACATTATTTTACCAAATGACCTCTTTTACCTCACAGGAAACACTCCCTTCACTTTTTTTTTTTTTTTTTTTTCATAGTCCTGAATGCGGGGCCTTGTTCAGGTGTTTCCCATCCTTCTGTTCTCTATCCTTGCTATAAGAGCATTTCTCCTGTTTTCTAGTGCTGCATCATCATGAGGCAACACAACTCCCTGATTGTTTAATCCACTCCAATTCTCCCACTACATGATGCCAGTCGGGACCCAGGATCTGTCTGATATTCTGCTCTATTTCCCTCCCAAAAAGATGATAGTTAGCAATCATTCCCATGATACCATCCCTGATTTGAGCTATGTTGACCTTGGGATGTGGTACCCCTTCAGTAGTTTTTTTTTTAACATCCTCAGGGGTCCAGGGGCGATATACCATCATAGTGTTGGGGACTACTATACCACCTACATTTTGTCCTGCCCTAGGGTTGGGAACTTCAATTAGTGGAAATTCTTCCTCTCCACATTCTGTTTGTTCCCCTGCTGAGGGGGATATCAATTGGTTCCCCAGGTCCCCGAAAAATTTTGTAACAGTTGCTGTAAAGGGGGTCCCTTGTGGACTCCTCTGGACAGCGAGAGTCATCTTGAGAGGGGGTTTAGCTGCAGCCATAGGAGAATCGGTTGCATCTGCGGGTGACCCAGGTGACCATGGGGGAACAACAAACAGTGGAGAGTCAGGTTGCATTTGGTTTGTTACGTTTTGTTCAGTCAATACTTGCTGAACTAAACTTCAGAGGACGGTCATATTATTGTCCTCCTCTTTGTTCAAAAACATAGTCTTTTTACGGTTTTCTGAATTTAACCTATGGTTAGCCTCCTCAAGCCATTTCTTTGCCTGGGGAAGGCCTAATTTCTTCTGTTTTCTTATTTTCATGCCGGCATCATTTTTAAGCTTTCTACACAGTATTACACAATAATCCTTATTTAAAAACGCATCAAAATCATACTTTGTTTTCCACATTTTAAGAAATGTCACATTCTTTTTGTCTAGACTACACATATACTTAACATCTTCATTCACACCAACAGATTTTCCATGGATCATACCTACTTTGTTTATCGTGCACACGGAGCTCTTTTTTTGTTAATGTCTTCTCACAATGACACAACACACGCACACAGTATCTTATCACTTGCAGTCACTCACAGACTTTCTAGTCATGATATATCACTTCTAGATTACTGATCTTGTGTATTGCTAAAACACTGGTGTCTTAAAGAATTACAGAATTATGAGGAGACTGAATTCTCCCGACTGTTCTTTCATCGTTACTTCACTAACTTGTAGAGAGCATTAACAGAATTACGAGGAGACTGAATTCTCCCGACTGTTCTTTCATCCTATCAAAACATTTAATATTTCAGTCCTTGATCCAAGGGTATTTATGTGCCTGCTCAGGATTAATACAACATATGAGGCTGGCATGAACACTGCGGTCCGCCAAATGTCCTCTGTTTGTTACCTGGAAATCTATCAGGCCACACCCTTGTATCGGGGGGGGGTTCTTTATCTGGAAGTATTTTTGATCCAAGGGTATTTATATGCCTAGAAATCTATCAGGCCACACCCTTGTATCAACGGGGGGTTCTTTATCTGGAAGTATTTTTGATCCAAGGGTATTTATGTGCCTAGAAATCTATCAGGCCACACCCTTGTATCAACAGGGGCTTCTTTAGGTTTTGATCTAGGAGTATTTATGTGTCCCCAAGGGATTTTCTGCAGTTTACAAGGCTGTCTGGATCTAAGATCCAATCGACAAATTTCCTTTATCTGCACCCGGATATTAGTATGGGACCATACCCCTATATCAAATGACAATTAACCAGAAGAAACAAACAAGAACACACAAGAGAGAACACCCGCAGTGCTCGACTGCCGCCAGGTCGCCCTGAGCGCGTCTTCCCAAAACGCGGGCTAGTCACTAGGTCTGCCCATCCAGGATGGCCACAGACGGATCTATACGGGGAATACGTGACCACTTATTTCCCCTCAACAAGAGTAAAGCAGATAGGACAGAAACAGATAAACATTCAATCAATCTCTATATTGTATGTATATATTCAAATCCCTTATTCATCAAATTCCTAATCAAGTCTAACACAAAAGGTTAATAATAAAATAAAAATAAAAATCTTATCTTGTCCCGAGAGCGGTCTCTTGTGCTGATCCGGTAAGTCGCTGCCCGGGAGGCACTAGTTCAGCGGACCGGCCTCTTTTTAACATCTAATTTGAGATGGAGGACTTACAGTTTTGCCGTACGGTCATCGGTCACTGTTGGCCAGTGCGTCTCGGGGAAATTGGACTCCCGGCTCGAAAGACCAAATTGTTAGGGAAATAATTCACCGTCTCAGACCGTCCTCGGGCATCAAGGTAATATTTATTGCATATGCAAGAGAAATGAATAGCATTACATCTTCATGCTGTCATCATCATTTCTGAAGAGAATACTGTGGTACATGTCTTTTTTATAAGCCCTGGACACCCCCCTTTCCTGTCTTAAAACATGCCCAGTCTCATGTATTTTCAACTTTATTCTGCACAGAACAGGAAAGGTGGAAGTGTCTGTTACAGACTGTTATCTTCATCTAACAATGGTTACAGGATACTGACTTGAAAACTCCCCAAGCCAACACAAAAATACAGGATATATTCAGAAAACTGCATATCTAAGCATATTATATTGCTGACTCCATTTTATTACTAGTCTTTAACTTATTCCTAGATTCATAGCTTATTTCTAGGCCATGATAAACAAAATGGCGTCTTTCATAACTGACATTTAAAGTATAATTTCTCTAACATGTTCATAGATTAATTTTTTTTTTCAAACAATCTTACAGCTGGAAATAAATGTTTAATACAACAAATACAATTCTTATTATCATGTCATCTTCACATCTTCTATGTTTACCTTTCAAAAAATCATATACGTACATGTATACTCAGTGGTATTGTGGGTAAGAGATTTTAATTTTCCTTCTTTTTTTTGAGAGGTTATAATTTTCCTCCATTTTGTTGATTGTGTTGGAATTTTTAGTTTTATGTTTTGTTTGTATGCAAGTTTTGATCAAAATTATTGCAAAAACAAACACTGCTACCGTCAGGGCATCAGCTTGCATGTACATTGCCTCCTCACTTCTAACTTCCCAGCTTTATCAAGCTGAACATTGATAGAAGCAAACAGATAGTACACTGATTATAGAAGAGATTTAGGAGATATTATTCAGATAAGCATCTTACAACAGCAAAAAAGCCTTCACGCGTTTCACACTATGGCACTTAGTCAATAGGCTGTACAAGGTTATCTGAATAAAACTTTCCAATGCTCCACTCTTATTTATGGACACTGTGCTGTATAATTTAAACTACAATAAATAGTTAATAAATTGTAATTATTTTTTTCCAAAAACACATGTTCAATTATGCCACGGACACTGCAACCTTATCTAAGTAGATTGTAAATTACCATTCACAGCCTAGCTGGTGTTTTCCTTTGCATTGAGGCATACAAAATAAGTGAAAATATTTAGATGTGATCAGATTATATATCAAATTAAACTGTCTTTGACCATCAAGATGGAGAAAACTATCCATATACCCTTTGTGAGGTTAAGTGTGGCTTTTACTACAGTCTAATTTTTCTCATAAGTATGAGAGTAAAAAATAAAGAAATAATTACATTTTTAAGCATTAAAAATATTCTAATAAGAATGACCAACACAATTCTAGTTTCCCTTTAAGTATAAGGGTGCTTTCACACCGAGGCGTTTTTGTGCCAGCTTCTAGAAGCTTTTAGGAGCATTAGCATTTTATTAGCGTTTTTGTAGTACATTAAGAAAAAAAGCTGTTAGGAGCATTTTAGTAACAGTTGAGATGCTTCAGGAGCGTTCAGACTTTTTTTCTGCTGGAAAAACGTTTCAAAAAACTTTACAAAACATTTTTTCTTCTGCTCCCAGATGCTAAAGCTCAAAAAATGGTAATAGCCCAAATAAGTGTGCATGGACACATAGGAGAAAAGCTTCTAGGAGTTCAAAAAAACGCTAGTGTGCATGGAGTCTAAAAAAGAAAGACGCAAAAGAAGCATTTGTGTTTCTGTGTTTTTAATAAATACAAAATTAAACTTGCTCTATAACCCTGTCCAGGTGGTTGAAGCCAGCCCTTTAGGGCTAAGTTGACACCTGCTAAAACTACTAACGCTGACAGCAATGCGAACCAACATGCCCATAGCATTAATGCTTGCTTTTGATGCCTTTAACCTGTGTTTAAAATAACTCACCCCAGATGTACTCCAGTCACCTCACTGAAATTTGATTAACGTTTGTTAAACACGCCATACAGGCGTGTTTACATCGTGTTGCCATAGACTTAATATTCGCTATTGTCTTCCTGCTTCTCCCCCTGGCCAATCAGGAAGCGGGTCTTAAGACCCGATTGTTTAAGAGGAGAAGCGGCTGTCCGGTCTTCAGAACGTCCTCCGCTCCTCTGCTCCGGCGACTGGTCGGGCTCGGTGTCCCCCGTCACCTGGCCCGAGCTGGCTTCTTCTATCTGGGCACTTCCTTTCCTTCCTCTAGGGAACCGAGCCCAGCAATATCCCCATCCCCCAGCAACCGGATGGACACTGAGCTGAGACTGCCCGGGGAGCAGGAGAATGACGACCCCACCGTCTACCCCGAGCTACTGTACCTTCTATACCGGTATGTACTAGGGATGGGGGGGGGGACTGGGATCATACACCACCATAGGCCCTATCGCTGGCGAGTGACGGGGGATTGATTTGTTTGCTGCACCCCAAACAAATGCAGCACAAGTAGCCACTGTTGTAGGCTGATTTACTAGGCGTTCAAGGAGAGGCAAAAAACATGCCTCAAACATCCATTTCTAATGCCAATGTAAACAAGGTCTAAGTGTTTACAGCATCCCTAGGTGTTACGTGGGCTTCCGGTTAAGTAATCACTCAAATCCTGAAAACATAAATGTTTTGCACAATTTTGTAGATAATACTGTTGTAACCTAAATTGCATTTTGTCTACCTGTGAAAAATGAATCCTCATTTTGTTGTAGCCCCCATAAATCTGTTAATCTGCAGGCGTGGCATAGAACCTGAACTTGGGAGGCAGAAGCCTGAGTTCTTTCTCTTTCTCTCTCTCTCTCTCTGTCTCTGTCTCTCTCTGTCTCTTTCTTTCTCTCTGTCTTTTTGGGCTCAATTCGCATGCAATATTTTAATCATGTGACTCATTTGATCCAAATATTACATGCGATATTTAAAATCTCAATTCACTATCAGCTTATGCAGTATTTACCTTAAAAATAAGAAACACAAGGTAAATACAGGATACACAGGTATAAAAGTCAATTCACTAAAAATAAATAAATAAATTCATGAAATAAGTTGTGGTCAAGCCACAGGCTATTAAACAAATGTATTTAATGAATAGCTGGTTGCTACTGCTGTCAGGGCTGGCTCAGCCCTTCCTTCTCTGAGCTGGCCGCTCAGCTGCTGGCTAATTGCCAGCTCTCTTCTCTCTCCACAGTTAACCAGCTGTTGTGGATCTGCTCGTCAGTCCCGCCTACTTAAAGACGTCCAGCTCACTTCCTTCCTGCCTTCACCTTGGTCACATCACAAGAAACCATCTCCTGTGTTCCTGTTTAAAGACTGGCTTTGCTGACATCCCTTCTGGCTCCTTATCCTGCTTACTGTTCCTCTACTTGGATCCTTGACTTCTAGCTTGGCTGATTATCCGATCTGTTTACTGAACTCTGGCTTGGCTGATTACCCGATCTGTTTACTGAACTCTGGCTTGGCTGACTACCCGATCCGGTTACTGGACTCTGGCTATGCTTTGACTACGCTTACTCTATTTACCTTTTTATTTTTATTAATAAACACGTGTGATTTTACTGTACTTCTGTCTCGGTCTGGTTCATGGTTTCTGACACCTGCATCCTAACAACCAGTGACTCATCTCTGTAGTCAGCTGGTGGTTACCGGCTGACACAAGAATGTAAACAAAAGACAGTTAAAAGAAACAGTTAAAAAAGATGTGGGGGTCCCCTCCCCAATCCACACCAGGCCCTTCGGGTCTGGTATGGATTTTTAGGAGGACCCCAGTTCAAAAATAAAAAAAATGTTGTGTGGCCCCCCCCAAAATCCACACCAGACCCTTATCCAACATGCAGCCTGGCAGGCCAGAAAAGGGGGAGGGTGGAACGAGAGTGCGACCATGACTTATTTAACAAATGTATTGAATTTTTTTTTTCTTTTGGAAATTGACTTTTATATCGGTCAATGCATAATTTATTGTGCGTTTCTTATTTTTGCGGTCAATACCGCATAAACTGATAATGAAATTATTGCATGCAATGTTTGGATCAAATGAGTCATATGATCCCAATACTGCGATATTTCTTAGTAGGCATGTGCAATTCGTTTCGTAACAAATCGAAATTCGGCTGAATTTTGCATCTTTCGGACATTCAAATGCATCCGAATGTCCGAATAAAAAAATAACAAATTTCAACTAATACGAAAGAAATTATAGCGAATGAATTTGACATGATTCGGTAATTCGTTAAAGATCTAACGAAACAAAAGGTCAACTCAAAGTCCAATCAGCTGATTAATTTTGTGTAGGAGGTTGGATTACTGGCAAAGTGCATTCCTGAGAAGTGAGTGAGAAGGGTGTTGTATTGTATTTGAGCAGAGGAGAAGAGATATTGTCATTGTGTGTGTTAATAGATTCAATAAACAAACGACTTTCCAAACTATGAATCATTATCACGAATATATATACATACATAAATATCGAATTTCAACTAATACGAAAGAAATTATAGCGCATATAATGAATTAATTCAACATGATTCGATATTCAGTATAACGAATATCGACACTCTACGAATAATAACGAATTATCCCAAAAATAATGAACATAACATAACGAATATAACAGAACGAAATTATATATTTTATGAATGACAACGAACCGAAACTAAACGAAATTTCCCGTTATGCACAAGTCTATTCCTTAGTGAACTCTCTGTCTCTGTTTTCTCTTTCTTTTCTTTCACACAGCTGAAGGGGAAGGCTCGTTCACATCGCCTTCTGCACAGCCTGTCACTCAACACAGAAGAGAAAGGCCATCCTCTAATATCTTCTGGTGTCGGCTGGAGTCTGCTCAGAAGAACAGTGAGGATTGCTAATAACAGCGAGTGCAGAAACATACCTGACTAACCATACCTAAGCACAAATGCTTAATCTATTCAATTACCTAATCACATAGAATTTTTTCAGATTTAAAACAACTTTAAAGCCTGACTCTGAGCAAAAACCTCAGTCATCACTCACATTCATCAATGACAGCAGACAATGGATACCCCATAATAAATCTATGGATGATATTACCACCCAGACTCTGCAGACGTTGTTGCTGCTCTCTCTTCTACCCTTAAGCCAGCTGGGGAGATCATCAGATGACCGGACTGGAGTGCCCTTAGATAAGTAGGTATACAAAGTAGAAAAGTGCCTTTAAATGTAGTATGATTAGTAAAATTTATTAGACCCCTAATTAGGGCTACTCACGCGAATGTCTTTCGCCTGTAACGCTGGAGAGATGTGCCTCGGCAGGCCCAGAGTTGGTGTTGGAAGTCTGCTGATGCCCGTTCGGATGCGGTGGAACGCATCGTGAAGCGCAGCGTAGAGGAGGTGGCAGTGAGAGTAGTGACGTCAGAGGCATCCAGGATGCTTTGCGACGTGTTTCGGAGCATGCACCATGCCACATCTGGGCATATGTGCTCCTTTCTCAAAGTATACAAAGTGTACACATCGTTACAGGGTACTTAGTATAGGACTTAGAATGGGGGAGGGAGCAGGTTTAAGTTTAGTTTAGTTTAGGTTTAGACCAGACTTTCACTTTAACTTGCAAGGTTCTGCTGGTACCTGTTATCCCAAAAGACTAGTTGCTACCTGCTGTTGATTCAGTTACCTACATGCCCAGGTCATATCCTATCAGCTAGTGTTCCTAGCACCAGGTCCCCCAGGTCCCCCAGGTCTACTTTTTCCCAGTGTTTCCTAGTGGAGTAGATTTCAAGAGTTTCCTATGGAATGAGATTCCTAGTGTACCCCAGTGTTTCTTAGGGGAGAAGATTCCCAGTATGTTTCCTAATGTACAGTGCATTGAAAAAGTATTCATACCTCTTGAAATTTTTTACATTTTGTCATGTTACAACCAGAAACGTAAATGTATTTTTTTGGAATTTTATGTGATAGACCAACAAAATGTGGCACAT
Source organism: Aquarana catesbeiana (assembly GCF_042186555.1). Taxonomy (NCBI): domain Eukaryota; kingdom Metazoa; phylum Chordata; class Amphibia; order Anura; family Ranidae; genus Aquarana; species Aquarana catesbeiana. The sequence continues at coordinate 126,917,102 of NC_133324.1, read as the reverse complement.
AATTGTGAAGTGGAAGGAAAATGATAAATGGTTTTCAAATTTTTTACAAATAAATATCTGAAAAGTGTGGCGTGCATTTGTATTCAGCCCCCTTTACTCTGATACCCCTAACTAAAATCTAGTGGAATCAATTTCCTTCAGAAGTCACCTAATTAGTAAATTGAGTCCACCTGTGTGTAATTTAATCTCAGTATAAATACGGCTGTTCTGTGAAGCCCTCAGAAGCTATTTACTAATTAGGTGACTTCTGAAGTTAATTGGTTCCACTAGATTTTAGTTAGGAGTATCAGAGTAAAGGGGGCTGAATACAAATGCACTCCACACTTTTCAGATATTTATTTGTAAAAAATGTTAAAAACTATTTATCATTTTCCTTCCACTTCACAATTATTTGCCACTTTGTGTTGGTCTATCACATAAAATCCCAATAAAATACATTAGGATACACACCCATCAAATACACACCCACCTGGGGGGCGTGTCCGGACTATGGAGGAGTGAGGACGTGTACCTTCTCAGCTCCGCTCTACCGCAGCACATTACCAGCCTCACAGCGGAGATAACACCCGCATCCGCAGCGAATTATGTCCCTGAGACACCGGGCATCCTCCAAGCCACAACGGACTGACCGATCGCGGCAATCCCAGCTGGATTCCTTCTATCCTGGGCAGACCGGGAGAGGCCGTGAGCCTTCCAAGATGGCGCCGACCGGGAAGACACAGCGTGCTAACAAGGCCGCAAAGACCTCCGCTGGCCAGCCACAGCAACTGGACGAATCTCCCATACCATCTCCAGGGTCGGTGAGTGACTCAGTCCCCCTGATCTCTCCAGGCTCCCCCACTTCCCAGGACAGTGACTCCGCTGACCTAGACCCCCTGGCAGATGCAGATATCAGGCGCCACATTATGTCCCTACCCACGAAAGCTGATCTTGAACGCTTTGCTGACAGAGTAGAGAAAGCTTTTAAGGAGGACATTGCTCAGCTCAAAGCTGATACAACTCATCTAAGAGGCAGGCTTGAATCCTTGGAACAGAAATTTGAGGAAACTCTCCCTGTCATCTCCATGCTTCAGGACAAATGCAACATACAGGGCCAGCAGATTGAGGCCCTGCTATGTCAGTTAGATGACACGGAGTACCGTAGCAGATGGGCAAATATCAGGATACGAGGCCTACCTGAAGCTACTGGACCCAGGGACATTATTCCCACTCTGGAAGGAGTCTTCAAGGAAATCCTAGGGCTGCCTGCCACTGCTACGATCGAAATAGATCGTGCACACAGGGCCCTGAAGCCCCCATCTCAGGATGCAAATAATCCAAGAGACATCATCTGTAAATTGCATAAATACACACTAAAAGACCGCATCATGCAGAAAATGAGGGGGAAACCCTATTTTGATTTTGGCGGCGCACACTTGGCCTTTTACCAGGACATCTCGAGACGCACTCTGATGCAACGTAGAGCACTACGTCCTCTCCTAACAGCTATCCAAGATGCAGGCCTGGTGTATCGCTGGGGATTACCCTTCAGCCTTCAAGTCACCAAAGATGGTAGAACCATGACTCCTCGCAACAAAGATGACCTTCCGCACTTTCTGACCTCCCTGGATCTGGACCCGGTAGACTTTCCTGATTGGAGATGTTCCTCAGAACTGGGAACTGCTAAATCACCTACCCACCAACCGTGGCAACCCGCCAGAAACCAGAATCGCAGGAGAAATCGCAGGCGACATCTCTCTGAATCCTCGCTGGGAATGTCCTTACCTGGGAACTAACAAACATGCCTCTCTAGGTCAAACGAACTGTTGTTGGGATTTTTATACCCAAGTGTTTTTCTTTTATGCATATTGCACTTAGACTCTCCCCTTAACATCAGCCGTAAGGCTACTTGAAGGTTTGCACGTTTTTGAACCTCCTGCCCTCTCTTTTAGACGGCACACTAACCCCCTAGTAGGCCGCCCTGTGTTTTTTGGGCACTAATCCCCTTTGGGATAAGGCAGGGGTCTCAAACTGGTGGCCCTCCAGCTGTTGTGAAACTACAAGTCCCATCATGCCTCTGTCTGTGGGAGTCAAGTTTGTAACTGTCAGCCTTGCAATGCCTCATGGGACTTTTAGTTTGGCAACAGCTGGAGGGCCGCCAGTTTGAGACCCCTGGGATAAGGGGTCATGGCCTGGACTCCCCTCCTTTTCTAGGGGGGGCTCCTCGACATGACCCTTAGTAGTAGTTGTTACACATGTGTGGATGCTACCATCCATACTGTTTTGACGGTTATGACTATGTTTACATTTTCTTATCTCATACATGTTTTGTCTTCTCTCCCTCTTCTTCTCACCCACTCTCTACCCCCCTCCTTCACTACAGGTTGCTCCATCTTGCTGTCTGCAACGGGCCCCTCGCAAATCACACACCTTGAACACCCACGTATCATCCCATGGCCTCCCTACGGGTAAGTACATATAATGTACGGGGACTGTGCTCCCCACACAAACGTAGTAAGCTTTGGGGGGAATTAAAACGTCTGAAAACTCAAGTGGTTTTCCTCCAGGAAACCCACTTTACGCCAAAATCTCTTCCCAAATTGCCTACTCACCTTTTCAACCAATGGTTTATTAGCACATCCCCAACTCCTAAATCTAAAGGGACAGCTATCGCCATACACAAGACATGCCCTTTCCAACCGGCAGATCACGACGCAGACCCCCTGGGGAGATATGTCTTCCTACAGGGCAGTATTGCTGGTCAAAAATACACATTCGCGACTATCTATGCTCCGAATGCTGATCAATTTACCTTCATAGACAATACACTAGACCGCTTGGCTGATTTCAGAGAAGGTTTCCTAATCCTAGGGGGTGACTTTAACGTTAGCCCTGACTCAATGCTGGACACCTCTCATGCAAGACCCTCACACTCCTACGCATTTTTGAAGCACTTCCGCAGGACTATTCAGTCCCACCTGCTTACCGACAGTTGGCGGACGCTTAGACCACTAGACCGTGACTTCAGCTATTACTGTAAAGTACATGAAGCATACACAAGAATTGACCACATATACGTGGATCACAATATTCTTGAACTTCTACAGTCTGCAGACATTGGTTCCATTTCCATTTCCGACCATGCCCCAGTAACGATGGCTTTTTCTTTACCATTGGGCACAAGCGGATTTCGGACCTGGAGACTTAATGAAAATCTATTAGATGATGCGGTAGTGATGGCTGAGGTCGTGGATACCCTAACTCATTATTTTACGGAGAATCCCATAGGCGAGCAGAATGAAGGGACGGTTTGGGAGGCTCACAAGGCTGTGGTTCGGGGGGCATTAATTTCCCAGGGCTGTAGACTTAAAAAGATACGACAAGCAGATTTTTTGAGAGTATACACCGAACTCCAAAAAGCAGAACTCAGGCACAAAGCTAACGGAAGCCCAGAGGCACTGAAAAAACTGACAGAGCTACGCGAACTGTTCCTACGCCTACTCGACCGTCAAACACGCAAACAATTCCGATTCATGGCACACAGGTACTATGAACATGGAAACAAATGCGGCCGCATGTTGGCTCGGGCTCTCCGGAAGCGTCAAGCCCAGACATATATACATAAACTACATAGCGCTACGGGAACCCCGATCCTACACCCGTCTAAAATTGCTGCTGAATTCTGAGCTTATTACGCCAAACTGTACAACATAGACTCCGACCCCTCCCCTACATTACGTGACACTAGACAAAACGCAATCCGAGATTACCTGACTGCAGCCAGACTCCCAGCACTCACGGACGAGCAATCCTCAGACCTAGATGCCCCAATTACCCTAAATGAGCTTCGTGCCACGGTGAACTCCTTGCCCAATGGGAAGAGCCCTGGACCTGATGGGTTCACTAAGGCATACTATAAAGCCTTCCTGACTCATCTGGAGACCCCCATGTGCAAGTATTTTAATTTTATTGCAGATGGAGGAACCATTCCATCAGAGGCACTTCTGGCACACATTACCGTAATCCCGAAAGAGGGCAAGGACCCCACCGTCCCCCCGAGCTATCGGCCAAACTCGCTCCTTAACCTGGACATTAAAATTCTAGCGAAAACACTGGCAAAAGACTTAAATATCTTATCCCTGACATTATCCACCCAGACCAAACGGGATTCATAACAGGTAGAGAAGCCAGAGACAACTCTATCAGGGCGGTACACCTTATTCACTGGGCCCGTGCCCGCCCCGAGCCACAGCCTTACCTTATACTGTCAACAGATGCTGAAAAAGCGTTTGATCGCGTTGACTGGTCTTACCTGATGGAGGTGCTTCGATCACTGCGGATGGGACCGAGAATGTTATCCTCTATATTAGCACTATATTCGGCACCTTGTGCACAGGTCAAGGTAAATGGAACCCTTTCAGCTCGCTTCCCCATCAGAAATGGCACGAGACAGGGGTGCCCCCTATCACCTCTCCTGTTCGCCTTAGTGCTGGAGCCTTTGCTCTGCACAATACGCGCTAACCCTGACATTAAGGGTCTTACGGTTGGTAACACAGAAAATAAACTCTCGGCATATGCCGATGATGTCCTGTTCCATGTTTCAAACCCCCTGAACTCACTGCCCAACCTGATGAAGGAATTGAAGCTCTTTGGGTCTCTTTCAAATTTTAAAATTAATTTTTCAAAGTCAGAAATCCTTCCCATTTGCATGACATCCCAATTAACAATGAGCCTGAAATCCGCCTTCCCCTTCACCTGGGCCACGTCGGCTATTCGATACCTCGGTGTACAACTCACAGATAACTTTACCAGCCTATATACCGCGAATTACCTCCCACTGCTAGCTTCAATTAAGAAAGACCTATCTCAATGGACACAGACGGCCTTCACATGGTTGGGTAGAGTGAACATAATAAAAATGAACATCTTACCACGCATACTGTTCTTTCTACAGATGCTACCAATTCGACTACCCCGATCTTTCTTTGACAAAAATCTAGCCTACTGTCAGACTTTACATGGAATGCGCGTAAACCTAGGATAGCCCTACGAGTTCTCCGATGCTCGAAACAGAATGGAGGCCTGGGCCTTCCAGACGTTAGACGATACTACTGGGCTATAGCGGTACAGAGAATGCTCAACTGGTGTTTCCACACTCGCTCTAAGATATGGGTACCTCTAGAGAAGTGTTTAGCAGGTAGGAATTTATCATATACTCCCTGGCTGTCCTGAGAGCATAGAGGACTGTCGGAGACGACGTCCCCCTTGACAACCCAGGTATTGTCAACTTGGGATAAGATTAACCCGCTGCTAAAATTGGCCCCCTCGGTGTCCCCGCTGGCCCCACTGGGAGGTTTCCTATGGTTCCCTCCGGGAGAACAAATGGGCTTTTTTGAATCGTGGATAGAGGGGGGAGACGCCAGTTGTGGTAAACTTATGAAAGATGGCAAACTCCTGAGCTACGAATCTCTGCCTATAGACCGACAGGGCACACCAATGAACTTCTGGAAATACAGACAACTACACCACTTCTTTCAATCACAAGGCCATAAGATTAGAGACCCCTCGTTTCTCACCCACCTTGAACAACTCTTTATTGCAGAAGAACCTACACCACACTTGGTCTCGGAACTGTATAAATTATTAGGCTCCTCACTCCCTCATACTACACCTGCTTATATTAGACGCTGGGAAAATGACCTAGGCATTGTATTTGCAAAGACAGACTTGACTCACTTATATCAGCTTACTCATTCATCCTCGATAGAGTCCAAGACCCAGGAAACAAACTTTAAGCTACTATCCCGTTGGTATAGAGTACCTGCGGACTTGGCCCGCTTTTACCCTTCCACATCCGAGCTGTTCTGGAGAGGATGTGGACAGAGAGGTACACTGAAACATATATGGTGGGATTGCCCTCCGATTAAATCCTTTTGGGAAGACGTACGAAACCAAATCAAAATAGTGACAGAGATAGAAATCCCTTTTTCCCCGACCCACTTTCTTCTGCAGGTCCCCCCGATCTCACTACGTAAATATAAGAAAAGTGTGCTGCCGCACTTATTAAATGTGGCTAGGCGCCTGATCCCAATTCATTGGAAGAAACACACGATTCCCACACGTGCCGAGTGGATCGGAAAGGTTAGTGAGATCTGGGAGGCTGAGGACTGGGTGGCGACCAATAAAGGCCACAAAGAACAATTCCATGGCATCTGGGCGTCATGGGCTGAATACACCTCGGACCCTACTGCAGTGTCATCTAGTTTGGACGTTGCACTATTGGAACTGGCAGACCCTACTCTTAGAGTACTTAGGCTAACAAAAACTCAACCCTGTAGGCAAGACCCTAAAACCTGACTTACTCGAGGAATATTGAATCCAGCTCCGAGGGGTCTGTTGCAGAGGCAGAGGAAGCTTACCACTATTTGCAGGTAACCTGATCCAACCCCTCTCCCCCTCCCATTTCCCTCCTTCCCTCTCCTATTCCCCCTTCCCCCCCTTACTGTATCCCTCCTCCCCTCTTTTCTCTTTTTTTTTCTTTTTTTTATTTCCCTTTTATTTTCGTGTTTCTACATTTATTACTGTTAATTTGTTATAATACTAGGCAAACTCACGTGAAATAGCTAACTATGGGACATCCAGTATAGACACGAAATCCACTGAGGGAGACCTCTGGATTTCCAAGAGCCCGATAAATTCTGCATGAACAAACCACCGTTGCGTGGTCGCGGGGGCCTACATGGGAGCGGGAGGCGGATCGATGGAGGCCCCGAGCCCCCCCTTCCTGCCCCTGCCGTGGGCCACCGGGCTGTATATCCCGTGCACTCCAGAGGGCTCCCCAACTGGAATATACCCTCGCGAGCCCCTAGGCTGGTCCCTCACCATCTATATATTCCACGAACATATAGGGCCTACGGAGCCCCTGATTACCCCCTTAGTGGGTCCCATAGAGTTATCCCTAGTATAGCACCTTTCATTAGGTAAATAGTAATGTATGTATCTGTTCAACCCATATATTGCATATTGTCACTGATACGACCCTGCGTGGTCATTGTTTACATGACTTACACTGTTGGACATGCCATGCTATGTCTTGTTCTAAAAATAAAAGGTTATTATACAAAAAAAAAAATACACACCCACCTAAGACATGTACCTGAGCCACTCCCATCAAATCATCCCCAGCTATTACCTTTAGTACCACCACCCCCCTCCCTTTAGAATGTAAGCTCTACGAGCAGGGCCCTCCTATCCCTTCTGTATTGAACTGTATTGTACAGTGCCTTGCAAAAGTATTCACCCCCCTTGGCATTTTTCGTGTTTTGTTGCCTCACAACCTGGAATTAACACGGATTGTTTGAGGATTTGCATCATTTTATTTACAGAACATGCCCACAACTTTGAAAATGTTTTTGTTTTTATTGTGAAGCAAACAACAAATAGGACAAAATAACAGAAAAGGTCAATATGCATAACTATTCACCCCCCTAAAGTCAATACTTTGTAGAGGCACCTTTTGCGGCTATCACAGCTCCAAGACGCTTTGGATAAGTCTCTACGAGCTTGCCACATCTTACCACTGGAATTTTTGCCAATTCCTCCTTGCAAAACTGCTCCAGCTCCTTCAAGTTGGATGGTTTGCTCTTGTGAACAGCAATCTTTAAGTCTGACCACAGATTTTCTATTGGATTGAGGTCTGGGCTTTGACTAGGCCATTCCAACACATTTACATGTTTCCCCTTAAACCACTCAAGTGTTGCTTTAGCAGTGTGTTTGGGGTCATTGTCCTGCTGGAAGGTGAACCTCCATCCTAGCCTCAATCAAACACAGAGTGGTACAGGTTTTGCTCAAGAATATCCCTGTATTTAGCACCATCCATCTTTCCCTCAACTTCGACCAGTTTCCCAGTCCCGACTACTGAAAAACATCCCTACAGCATGATGCTGCCACCACCATGTTTCACTGTGGGGATGGTGTTCTTTGGGTGATGTAATGTGTTGGGTTTGCCCCAGACATAGTGTTTTCTTTGATGGCCAAAAAGTTCAATTTTAGTCTCATCAGATCAGAGCACCTTCCTCCATACATTTTGGGAGTCTCCCACATGCCTTTTCGCAAACTCAAAACGTGTCATTTTGTTTTTTTGCTGAAAGTAATGGCTTTCTTCTGGCCACGCTGCCATAAAGCCCAACTCTGTGGAGCGTGTGGCTTATTGTCGTCCTATGTACAGATACTCCAGTCTCTGCTGTGGAACTCTGCAGCTCCTCCAGGGTTACCTTAAGTCTCTGTGCTGCCTCTCTTAATAATGCCCTCCTTGCCCGGTCCGTGAGTTTTGGTGTGCAGCGGTCTCTTGGCAGGTTTGCTGTTGTGCCATGTTCTTTCCATTGGGTTAAGATAGATTTGATGGTGCTCCTAGGGATCATCAAAGATTTGGATATTTTTTATAACCTAACCCTGACTTGATCCACCACATATAATTCAGATTAAAAAAACATTGAACAAAAGGCTGTAATGTAACAAAATAGGTAAAAAGCCAAAGGGGGTGAATACTTTTGCAAGGCACTGTAATTGTGCTGTCCCCCCTCTACATTGTAAATCGCTGCATAATCAGTTGGCGCTATATAAATCGTGTATAATAATAATAATAATTTACATTTTGGTTGTAACATAACAAAATGTGGAAAATTTCAAGGGCTATGAATACTTTTTCAAGGCACTGTAGATCCCTAGTGTTCCCCAGTGTTTCTTAGGAGAGAAGATTCCCAGTGTTCCTCATGTTTCCTAGTGGCATGGATTCCTATTGTCGTCATCCTGTTTTCCCGTGAGGCCTAAACCCCAGTACTGTAAGTGCCACTTATCAGTATTCTGTGCCCTGCTTTCTGAGTACACCACCATCCAGCATGCAGGCTGCATGGAGGGTCAACAATCCCCATACATTTGTGCTAGCTCCATACACGACAGGTGGGAAGTTACAAGTACACTGTTTTTTTTTTTGCCATACTAGTATTTAAATGTATCTGCAGAAAATGTATTGAGACTAAAAAAGAAAACAAATGCAGCATCCACATTAAATAACTGATAAGCTGTACTGTATTACATTTTTGTTTTTTGTTCAGATTTTATTTAAAGGGGTTGTAAATCTTCGTGTTTTTTCACTTTAACGCATCCTATGCATTAAGGTGAAAAAACACCTGGCAGTGACCATCCCCCCAGCCCCCCGTTTTACCTACCAGAGCCCTGGAACTTGACCCGGCGGGGACGCGCTGTCTCTCTGCCCGGGGTTCTCGGCTCTTGATTGGATAGATTGATAGCCATTGGCTCCCACTGCAGTCAATCAAATCCAATGACGCGAGCGGCTGGGGGTGGGGGCCGAGTCCTGCATTCTGCCTCTATGGATGCCGAATGCTAGACTCGGGAGCACGCCCGCAAGGTAACCCCTTCGGGGAAGCACTTCTCCGAGGGGGTTATCTGATGTGGGGAGGAGCCGCAAGAGCTGCCGGGGGACCCCAAAAGAGCAGGTTCGAGGCCACTCTGTGCAAAACGAGCTGCACAGTGGAGGTAAGTATGATATGTTTGTTATTTATTTTACTTTTTTAATTTACCTTTACAATCACTTTTACCTCTTGGCACTGATAGCACGCAAATATGTGGCCTTTTGGCAGGTGGGCCTCGGAGCCGAGCGGCTGCATGGTTGCGTGCAATATTGCAAAAACAGTTGTGCCGAGAGGGCGTGCCCTGTGCACTCCAGGCACAGTTACTGGCGGCTAACCAAGAGCTACCGATCGCTGCTTGCGATCAGCAGCTTTACGATCATCGGTCACATGTTTATAAACCCAGCCCCGACTCCCGGCATCTTAAACCCCTTAAAAGGCCAGTAGGCCACGGCACCAAGGGGTTAAAATTTAACCAAATCCAAGAGCAAAAATGAAATATGTTGCTGCCTACAGTCCTTAGATGTTGTGGCTGTGTTTGTTTAATTTTTTTTTCAACCTAAGAACATTTATAGCAAATACCGGTAGATCTTGCCAGAAATACAGGGTCACTTCCTGTGGGCTGCACAAAAAAATATTTTCCTTTATATCTATCGTCTTTAAAGTACCAATTGCTCTTTCCACCATGTATAGGAGATGAAATGATATGAACATATGTTTGTAGTCCATACCAGGAGAGCAGCCTAGGATAACAACCATGGCTATCTCCATAGATATAGTGGAGGAGTGACGCAGCTATCCAGGGACAGGAAGGGTGTTATCTGCAGTATTACATGGTGAAATTAAAGCAGAAATTTGAAGAAAAAAAACAAATGCAGCAATCACACCAAGGACTAATAAGCTGCTATATATTACAATTTTCGTTTTGGGTTTAGATACCCTTAAAGTTGTGTACCACCAGTATGACAACCATTGACTACCAAAGTTCGGTAGCATTGGTCAGATCCTAATAAACTTACCTAGGTAAACCAATCTGGTCATAACTATTTTTTAAAGCTGACTCCTGGCCAGTGGCGGTGCGTCCATAAGGGCGCACGAGCGATGCCCCCTCTCTCTAGCCGCCCCCCTCTATCACCAATAGATTCATGCATTGCCGTCACTGCCACCCCCTATTCAGGTACCCGGCCCCTTTTCGGCGCCGAGCGCCTGAATTACAGCAGCGGGGGGTATTTGTTTTTTAAGCACCTGATTAGAGCCATAGACTCTAATAGGCGTCAAAAAAGGTAAACAGTGAACACCATGCTTGGCACTCGCAGTTCACCCAGCTGTGTTAGAAAAGCGAATGAATATTCTCTTTCCTAACACTGAACCTCCTCTCCACCAATCAGGTGCTCCGGTCTGTTACCCATCACCAGATTGGCTGAAACGACAGGAGCTGTGATTGGATGCCTATCAGGCGTCCAATCATAGGAGAGGATGGGAGAAGAGGACATCGCTCGCCTCCCGCCTTCATCACCCGCTGCCCCACCGAGACAGGGAAAGTGCCGGGCAGATGGCGGGCGGGGGGGCACAGTGGCAGCATTCGATGGGCACAGTGGGAGCATTTGATGGCACAGTGGAAGCATTTGATGGCATGGTGGGAGCATATGATGGGCACATTGGCAACGTTTGATGGACACAGTGGCGGCCATTGATGGGCACAGTGGCTGCATTTGATGGGCACAGTGGCTGCGTTTGATGGACACAGTGGCTGCGTTTGGTGGCACAGTGGCTGCGTTTGATGGGCACAGTGGCTGCATTTGATGGCACAGTGGCTGCGTTTGATGGACACAGTGGCGGCCATTGATGGGCACAGTGGCTGCATTTGATGGCACAGTGGCTGCGTTTGGGCACAGTGGCTGTGTTTGATGGGCACAGTGGCTGCATTTGATGGACACAGTGGCGGCCATTGATGGGCACAGTGGCTGTGTTTGATGGCACAGTGGCTGCGTTTGATGGCACAGTGGCTGTGTTTGATGGAACAGTGGCTGTGTTTGGGCACAGTGGCTGCGTTTGATGGGCACAGTGGCGGCTATTGATGGGCACAGTGGCTGTGTTTGATGGCACAGTGGCTGCGTTTGATGGCACAGTGGCTGCATTTGATGGAACAGTGGCTGTGTTTGGGCACAGTGGCTGCGTTTGATGGGCACAGTGGCGGCCATTGATGGGCACAGTGGGTGCGTTTGATGGACACAGTGGCGGCCATTGATGGGCACAGTGGCTGCGTTTGATGGCACAGTGGCTGCGTTTGATGGCACAGTGGCTGTGTTTGATGGGCATAGTGGCTGCGTTTGATGGGCACAGTGGCGGCCATTGATGGGCACAGTGGCTGCTTTTGATGGCACAGTGGCTGCATTTGATGGCACAGTGGTTGCGTTTGATGGTACAGTGGCTGCATTTGATGGCACAGTGGCTGTGTTTGATGGCACAGTGGTTGCATTTGATGCTACAGTGGCTGTGTTTGATGGGCACAGTGAGTCTGCAATTGATGTTTTTTTCTTCTGAATTTTTTTTGAGCACCAGCCGATACTGCTTCTGGCACTGTTTCAATGCTTACCATTAACAGTATGTAAATTTAAACACTTATGTGTACACATAAAAGAAAAGTAAGAAAAGAAAATTCTAGGAATTACATTATATAAATAAAGTGATCAGTCTGAAGTCTGAGATTGTTTTAAAATAATGTACTGGTATATATCTCAATAAAATATATGGGCACAAGGGATGCATCAATGGCTTTTATTTAAACTTTAATTAGGAATGGCATATTTCTGGCTGTTGTATATGTCAGACTGGCTTCTGCTGGGTTAGAGGTCTTGGTTTAATAGATCCAAGTACTAAAAAATAATTAAGCGCATATTTGGTTTATTGTTTGAGGTTTACATTCAGTTTCATCGTGCCTTTGTATTCTGGCAGCCTGTGAAGCCTCTAAAGCCACGTAATAAGGTATAAAATGCAAGTAATTTTTACCATCTAGTACCTTACAGAGAAAGAGAGAAGCTAATTTTTCGAATTGTGTCACTGCACAAGTAAAGAACTCAGACAGATTTTCCAAGAAAAGCATTCAGTCATATTGATTGTGCAACATATATGTCATTCTGAATTTCAATCATACAAGTAATTACTGTTAGAAAAACACAGAGGATAGAAGCACATGTCACAAGCATTTATATGGAAACCGTTCGGCAGGCGCATTTTTCTACAAGACTCAAATAAATTGAACAGTATCAACAATGTGTATAGCCATTTAGCTATTCCACAGAGAAGGCTGAAATTGTTTGTGTCTGTCTGTGTCACTATGTGTGTGTCTGTATATACAGTGTCTTGAAAAAGTATTCATACCCCATGAAATTTTCCACATTTTGTCATGTTACAACCAAAAATGTAAATTTATATTATTGGCATTTTATGTGATAGACCAACACAAAGTGGCACATAATTGTGAAGTAGAAGGAAAATGGTAAATGGTTTTCCAATTTTTTTACACATACATATCTGAAAAGTGCAGTGTGCATTTGTATTCAGCCCCCCTGAGTCAATACTTTGTAAAACTACCTTTCGCTGCAATTACAGCTGCAAATCTTTTTGGGTATGTCTCTACCAGCTTTGCACAGCTAGTTATTATTATTATTATTATTATTATTATAATTATCAGGACTTTTCCAGAGCCTCTCCCATCCTCTGGAATTCCCTGCCCCAGTATGTCCAATCAGCTCCTACCCTGTCCACCTTTAGGAGATCTCTGAAAACTCATTTATTCAGGGAAGCCACATAACTGTCCCTGAGCCACCCTCATCAAATCATTCTTTGCAGCTATTACCTTTTGTACCACCACCCCCTCCTTTTAGAATGTAAGCTCTACGAGCAGGGCCCTCCTGTACCTTTTGTATTGTACTGTAATTGTGTTTTCCCCCTCATACATTGTAAAACGCTGCGTAAACTGTTGGCGCTATATAAATCTTGTATAATAATAATAATTATTATTATACAGGATTTATATAGCGCCAACAGTTTATGCAGCTCTTTACAGTATAAAAGGGAGACAATACAGTTATAATACAATAAGATACAAGAGGATTAAGAGGGCCTTGCTCAGAAGAGCTTACAATCTAATAGGGTGGGGCAGGTGGTACAAAAGGTTGTAACTGTTGGGAATGAGCTGGTGGAAGTGGTAGGAGATTAGTTGGAGACGTGATAGGCTTTCCTGAAGAGATGCGTTTTCAGGGATCGCCTGAAGGTAGCAAGAGTAGGGGATAGCCGGATAGATGGAGGTAGCAAGTTCCAGAGGATGTGAGAGGCTCTGGAGAAATCCTGGAGATGAGCATGGGAGGAGGAGATGAGAGAGCTTGAAAGCAGGAGGTCTTGAGAAGAGCGGAGAGGTCGATTTGGGTGATATTTGGGGACAAGATTAGTGATGTAGCTCGGGGCAGAGTTGTGAATGGCTTTGTATGTTGTGGTTAGTATTTTGAATTTAATTCGCTGGGTGATTGGGAGCCAGTGTAGGGATTGGAGTAGAGGGTTGGCAGACACTGGTAAGGTGGATAAGTCTGGCAGCAGCATTCATGATAGACTGAAGAGGGGATAGCCTATGGAGAGGTAGGCCAATGAGAAGAGAGTTGCAATAGTCAAGGCGAGAGATAACAAGGAAGTGAATGAGGAGCTTGGTGGTTTCATTTGTTAAAAAGGGGCGGATTTTAGAGTTTTTACGGAGGTGAATTCTACAAACTTTTGACAACGATTGGATTTGAGGCTGAAATGACAAGTCAGAGTCTAGGATTACATCTAGTACCCTGGCGTGAGGGAAGGGACTGATGGTTGCATTGTTGATTTTGATGGAAAAGTCATGGAGGGGGGCACGGGCGGGGGGGAATATTAATAGCTCAGTTTTAGAGAGATTTAGTTTAAGGAAGTGGTGCGACATCCATGCTGATACATCAGTTAGTAAGTTAGTAATGCGAGAGGAGACTGAAGGAGTGAGGTGAGGAGTAGACAGATAGATTTGGGTGTCATCAGCGTATAAGTGGTATTGGAAGCCGTGGGCAGTTATTAAGTGACCAAGGGAGGAGGTGTAGATAGAGAAGAGAAGGGGTCCAAGAATCGAGCCTTGGGGGACCCCCACAGAAAGGGGTAATGGAGAGGAGGGTGAGTGACATTTTTGCCCATTCTTCTTTGCAAAATAGCTCAAGCCCTGTCAGATTGGATGGAGAGCGCCTGTGAACAGCAATTTTCAAGTCTTGCCACAGATTCTCAATTGGATCTAGGTATGGACTTTTACTGGGCCATTCTAATACATGAATATGCTTTGATCTAAACCATTCCATTGTAGCTCTGGCTGTATGTTTAGGGTCGTTGTCCTGCTAGAAAGTGAACCTCCACCCTAGTCTCAGGTCTTTTGCAGACTTTAACAGGTTTTCTTCTAAGAGTGCGCTGTATTTTGCTTTGTCCATCTTCCCATCAACTCTGACCAGCTTCCCTGTCCCTGCTGAAGAAAAGCATCCCCACAACATGATGCTGCCACCACAATGTTTCACGGTGGGGATGGTGTGTTGAGGGTGATGTGCAGTGTTAGTATTCCACCACACATAGCGTTTTGCTTTTAGGCCAAAAAGTTCAATTTTGGTCTCATCTGACCAGAGCACCTTCTTCCACGTTTGCTGGGTCCCCCACATGGCTTCTCACAAACTGCAAACCGGACTTCTTACGGCTTTCTTTCAACAATGGCTTTCTTCTTGCATAAAGGTCAGATTTGTGGAGTGCACAACTAATAGTTATCCTGTAGGACTGATTTTCCCACCTGAGCTGTGGATCTCCGCAGCTCCTCCAGAGTTACCATAGGCCTCTTGGCTGCTTCTCTGTTTAATGCTCTCCTTTCCCGGCCTGTCAGTTTAGGTGGATGGCCATATCTTGGTAGGTTTGCAGGTGTGCCATACTCTTTCTATTTTCGGTTGATGGATTGAACAGTGCTCTGTGAGACATTCAAAGCTTGGGATATTTGTTTATAAGCTAACCCTGCTTTAAACTTCTCCACAACTGTATCCCTGACCTGTCAGGTGTGCTCCTTAGCCTCCAGGATGCTGTTTGTTCACTAAGGTTCTCTAACAAACCTCTAAAGCTTCACAGAATGGCTGTATTTATACTGAGATTAAATTACACACAGGTGGACTCTATTTACTAATTAGGTGACTTCTGAAGGTAATTGGCTCCACTAGATTTTAGTTAGGGGAATCAGAGTAAAGGGGGTTGAATACAAATGCATGCCACACTTTTCAGATATTTATTTGTAAACAATTTGGAAAACCATTTATCATTTTTCTTCCACTTCACAATTATATGCCACTTTGTGTTGGTCTATCACATAAAATCCCAATAAAATACATTTACGTTTTTGGTTGTAACATGACAAAACGTGGAAAATTTCAAGGGGTATGAATATTTTTTCAAGGCGCTGTGTGTGTGTGTGTGTGTATATATATATATATATATATATATATATATATATATAAATTCTGCCAGGGTATGTAAACCTATGAGCACAACTGTATATACAGTGTCTCACAAAAGTGAGTACACCCCTCACATTTTTGTAAATATTTTATTATATCTTTTCATGTGACAACACTGAAGAAATGACACTTTGCTACAATGTAAAGTAGTGAGTGTACGGGGGCGTGGCCAAGGCAGGCATGTGAGAGGACGCATCTCCCACAGCTCCCAGCAGCGATCCGGTAACCGATCCTCCCCCAGCCCACATACCGAATTTATTTTGCCCTATGCAGCACGGGCACGATCCTGAGACCCCAGGGGATCATCCGCCGGCTCTCTGCACCAGAGGAAAGTTCCGAAAAGGACAGACGGAGATGACGGGCCTGGAGATCCAAGATGGCGCCGCTGCGTCCCCAGTGAAGCACACACCGCGTGGACAGGACAAACTGAAAGACTATGGGCCTAAATCAAGTAAGACGCCAAAAATCCCTGGTAAAGATGCCCCTAGAGACATGATATATTATGCACAGAAAATGGCTGGGACACTGGGAACAGAGCAGCCATCCAGCCATGCTGGGACACAATCTATACAGGAGGCCATGCAGGCAGATAACACACAGGTGCTCTGGGGAGAGGAGGAGGGGGAGCAGTCAGCCTATACATCTGGGGAACTACAAGGTTCAGCGGACCCGGACAATGTGCAGCCTACTTTAGCTGACATACTCAGAGCTGTGAATAACTGTACAGCCTCTGTTAACACTTTGAAGGAGCAGTTTGGGGGTCTGAGAGAAGATATGTCGCTACTAAGGCAAGACATGCAAAAGATACGTGAGTGTACCACAGCTGTGGAAAGCAGAGTCAGTGACATGGAAGATCAGCTACCACCCATGACACAGGATACCAGAACAGCACTACAATTAGCTAGGGATGCATATGATCATGCAGAGGACTTGGAAAATCGCTTAAGGCGAAACAACGTTCGCATTGTGGGGTTGCCCGAGAAAGTTGAGGGCAGGGACCCCACCACGTATGTTGAAAACTGGCTAGTGGAAATCTTTGGAAAAAATGCATTTTCCCCAATGTTTGCAGTGGAGCGCGCTCACAGAGTGCCCTCACGCCCTCCTCCACTAGGGGGCCCTCCAAGATCCATTCTTGCAAGAATTTTACATTACAAGGACAGAGAAGCAGTGCTGAGACAAGCTGGAGAAAAGGCAAATGTTCTCCATAATGGTGTCCGGGTATCCTTCTACCCGGACTTCTCGGCAGAAGTCCGGAGGCGCAGAGCAAAATTCACAGACGTGAAACGCAGGCTGCGACTTCTGCAGCTCCCATATGCTATGCTATATCCGGCGAGGCTTCGGATTGTGGTGAAAGGCCAGGCACAATTTTTTGAATCCGCTAAGGACGCTTCAGTCTGGTTGGATAGGAATGAGCAGGCATTGAAACGGCAGGCTCCACAGGAAGAAGATTGAAATGACTAAACCGGCTGCTTTTAGAGTGCTGAGCTACTTGAAAATGTAATTTTATACTATTTTCCAGATGGGCAATCAGAGAATACTTTTTCCCTTCTTTTCAAAGTTGAAAGCTGTTCCTTGGCTGGGGGACAGAATACTGTATTCCTAAGCAGTGTAATGAGAGCGCATTGGATCAAAAGTTGAATTTACGAATGACCATTTTCATTGAAAAAGAGCGATGGAATATCGCAAATATAGTTACCGTTGCCATGTTGGCAGAAAGTGCAGTTTACAGCACAAGAAAGTTTCCTTTTTCACTACCCCCCACTGTTGTGGGGAAGAATTTATCAATAAGGGACACAAGCAGAACGAATAGTACCTCAAATGGGCACGAATTTATTAACCTCACGGCAAAAGGCAAGTCTAGAAGAACCTCGTTACAGAAGTGGATTCACCATCTCGCACAGGTGCATAGAAATTACCAGTCAATATTATTCGCTTACCAGCAGACATGGCGGACATCCTAACAGTATCCTGGAACGTTAGGGGACTTCACTACCCGCTGAAATGCACTATGATTCGTATGTGTTTGAAGAAGTACATCCCCGGAATTCTCTGCTACCAGGAGATGCACTTGACTGCGGACACTGTGAGCTTTCTAGGATACTCCTGGGTGGGAAAGGCCTATCATTCTACGCACACTTCCTACTCTAGGGGGGTGAGCGTGTTGATTCATGGTAACCTGGACTATGAAGAATTTGCAAACAAAATTGATAGTGAAGGCCGATATGTTTTTCTCCATTGCAGGTTGGGTACATTGACTTGTGTGCTGGCGGTGGTATATATTCCCCCTCCCTTTATGGCGGCGGTGCTTAGGTCTTTGCTAACATTTATGGGTGACAGGCCTGACGCACCGCTGTTGGTAACGGGGGACTTTAACTGCTGTTTAAATCCAGTTGAAGATAGACACCCAGGACCCGGAGCCTCTGCCCTCTCCAGGGATACCCCCCTGGCGCGGATGTTGCAAGAGGTGGGCTGGGTGGATGTCTGGAGACATAGGAATCCAGGAGTTAGACAATTCACATGTTTTTCTAAAACCCATGGTTGTTTGTCTAGAATTGACCTGGGGGTGTGCAGCTTGAACATGCTCCTGTTTGTTTCTGATATGATACATAGGCCTCGCAGTGTATCTGACCACTCTCCAGTGGTTATACGGATTACAATTGCCCCAATAGTTACACTACCTAAAGCCCCTTGGAAATTCAACGCTTTTTGGTTGAAACTGTTCCGCTCACATGAGGGGATAGTGGGGAGCATGTGTGAGTTTTTTTCCAAATGACTCTATGGTTGGGCAGTGGGATGCCTTTAAGGCATATTTGAGGGGTGTGTTAATCACTGAAATGAATAAGGTCAAACAAGACTCATCTGCTCTTAAAATTGAAATTGAAGCTAGAGTACAAGAGAAGGAACAATTATATGTTGTGGATCCTTCTGACTCGACCAAGGAGGCATGGCAGGCAGCTCTTTCTGCATACCATCAACTGCTATCCTCGTCGGCCGATAAGAAGAGATTCTTTGCAAAACAGGCTGTTTTCGAGGAGGGCGAGAAAACAGGCAGCATACTGGCGAGAATCGCAAATTCATACCAGAAGTCCCCAACCATAGGAGCTATTAGGACTAAGACGGGTGCTGCAGGAATTAACTACTTACTATGAAGACCTATATAGGCCGGGTACGTCTTACACTCCTGAGGAGCTAGAACAATACTTAGGACAGATAGATTTCCCCAAATTAAACAAAGATCAGAGAGTGTTCTTGGAGAGTCCCCTTACAGTGGAAGAATTACAGATTGCGGTTGGATCCTTTCCTAACTGTAAAGCGCCAGGGGAGGACGGAATTCCCATAGAGATATATAAACAATATCCTACTGAATTACTACCCCACTGGCTTAAGGTCTTTAATAGAGCTCGGGTGGAAGGGCGCTTACCAATATCAATGTCCAGGGCCAATATTGTTTTGCTACTTAAACCTGGTAAGGATCCAGTAGATCCGGGGGCGTATCGCCGATTTCTCTGTTACAGAGTGACGTGAAAATATTAGCTAAAGCTCTGGCCATTAGATTAAATGGAGTTATCACTTCAATTGTGCATGGAGACCAAGCTGGTTTCATGCCCAATAAATCGACTGCAGTTAATTTGAGAAGGCTATTCCTTAATATACAATCCAAGGCAGACAATATTAGTTCCAGGGCCCTGCTGTCATTGGATGCCACTAAGGCATTTGACAGCATAGATTGGGATTATCTGTGGTCGGTCTTGCAGAATTTTGGATTCGGTCCACAGTATATCTCTTGGGTCAAGCTACTTTATAGTCAGCCTGAGGCTGCTGTGAGGGTGTCTGGTTTTCTGTCTCCGAGTTTCGCGTTGAGGAGAGGTACGAGACAGGGATGTCCCCTGTCTCCTCTCCTCTTCACGCTGGCTATTGAGCCATTGGCGATTGGGATCAGGGCAAATCGGAGCATTACAGGCTTCTGTTATGGTGACATGCAGGAAAAAATTATGTTGTATGCCGATGATACCATGCTTTTACTTGGTGATACTGGCCCCTCCCTTCAGGAGGCCATGTCGACCATATCTAAATTTGGTGGCCTTCTTATAAATTGGTCAAAGTCTGCCCTTCTTTTATTGGATAGAGATGAATCACAGGAGGTGTGCGCCACTCGCCCTATCCCGATTACTACTTCCTTCAAGTATTTAGGGATTCAAATTACGTCCCAGCCCCGGGATTTTATACATTTGAATATCTTTCCACTCCTACAGCGCTTCCGGGACAAAATTAAGACCTGGAACTCTCTCTTAATGTTGGTAGCAGGTAGAGTAAACCTAGTAAAAATGATTCTTATGCCACAGTTACTTTATCTTCTACATAACACCCCTATGGTCATTCCCTTAAAAATATTTCATATAGTTAATGCCATATTCCGAACTCTTATTTGGAAAAATGGTCCCGCCCGGATTAAATTAGAACATCTACAGAGACCCAAGGATTGTGGTGGATTGGCATTACCCAACCCATGGTTGTACTACCTGGCCTCCCAATTACAGCACCTGATTGGTGCATTTGTCCCGTCACAAAACTCATCTCACAAGTTAATGATTCATACAGTAGGTAGGGGACCGATTCATATGGCTCTAGAGGCATTGGCCTTCACTAAACCACATAAAAAATACCCAACGTTTAGTTTGATTCAAAAGGTGTGGAATAAGTCCAAATATCTCCAGAATGTTGATGGCTACATGGAATATAGTCCCATTTGGCACAATGAAACATATGGGGAACTAGCTAAATTACAATGTGGAGCTCGTTGGAAGCAGTTTGGAGTCACACATATCAAGCATATATTTAGGGATGGAGTGTTATGAACATTTGCTGATTTAAAGGAAGCGTATAATCTGCCAGCTTCAATGTTATTCTATTATGTGCAACTTAGACATGCTGTACTGACCCAGAGCCGCTCCTCAGAGTGGCATTTGTCCCCAACCCCGGTATTTAACCTTCTGAGGGATGCTGACTCATCTAAAGGATTCATTTCTCAATGCTATGCCATCCTACTACAATCTGTGATGAGACACCATCCCTTGAGGGTGAGAGAGAAATGGGAAACAGAGGTGGGACAGCTAGACGGGGATCAGTGGGAGGAGATCTTTCAGACAGTGAACCAATGTTCACTTAATGTGTCACAAAAACTTACCCAATTATATATACTATTGAGAACATATTATACTCCACACAGACTACATTTAATGAACAGGCAGGCGGAACCAACGTGTACTAGATGCAAACGTGAGCATGGGGACCTTATCCATATGCTGTGGAGATGTCCCAAGTTACACACGTATTGGGCAGGAGTGGTGCAAAACATTAACTCAATTTTTAATGTGAGTCTTCCACAGGACCCTAGAGCATGTCTCTTGGGGGCTTTGGAGGAATACGAATGGGAAGGACACAACAGAGAAGCTGTGCATAGAGTACTTTTTCAGGCCAGAAAACTGATTATGACCCACTGGAAGTCTGATAAGCCCCCGACCATTAAAGAGTGGACGGAGAATATTAACACAACTCTAAAAATGGAAAAGTTGATTTATCAACATAGAGGTAGCATGCCAAAATTTGAAAAAATATGGGGTCCATGGTTGGATGTGCCGGGATTAGCACCTATGGAGTTGATATATGACAGGTTGCTAGGAATCAACGCCAGGTGAGATATGGATAGAGGTTGACTGTAATTGGAATAAGGTCTTAGCCGTGTTATATTGATGCTGTTGATTGTTTACTGGATTATGTATTGTATAAGAGGAGCCATGTAATTCTGCTTACAATGCTTGTAAAGTTTTTCCTGCAAACTTAATAAAAATTTTTTTGTTGGATTAAAAAAAAAAAAAAGTAGTGAGTGTACAGCTTATAAACAAAGGTAAAATTTGCTGTCCACTCAAAATAACTCAACATACAGCCATTAACGTCTAAACCACTGGCAACAAAAGTGAGTACACCCCTAAGTGAATATGTCCAAATAGAGCCAAAAGTGTCAATATTTTGTGTGGCCACCATTTTTTTTCCAGCACTGCCTTAACCCTCTTGGGCATGGAGTTCACCAGAGTTTCACAGGTTGCCACTGGAGTCCTCTTTTACTCCTCCATGATGACATCACGGAGCTGGTGGATGTTAGAGACCTTGTGCTCCTTCACCTTCCTTTTGAGGATTCCCCACAGATGCTCAATAGGGTTTAGGTCTGGAGACATGCTTGGCCAGTCCATTACCTTTACCCTCAGCTTCTTTAGCAAGGCAGTGGTCATTTTGGAGGTGTGTTTGGGGTCATTATCATGTTGGAATACTGCCCTGCGGCCCAGTCTCCGATGTGAGGGGATCATGCTCCGCTTCAGTATGTCACAGTACATGTTGGCATTCATGGATCCCTAAATGAACTGTAGCTCTCCAGTGCCAGCAGCACTCATGCAGACCCAGACCATGACACTCCCACCACCATGCTTGACTGTAGGCAAGACACACTTGTCTTTGTACTCCTCACCTGGTTGCCACCACACACGATTGACACCATCTGAACCAAATACGTTTATCTTGGCCTCATCAGACCACAGGAGATGGTTCCAGTAATCCATGCCCTTAGTTTTCTTGTCTTCAGCAAATGGTTTGCGGCTTTCTTGTGCATCATCTTTAGAAGAGGCTTCCTTCTGGGACAACAGCCATGCAGACCAATTTGATGCAGTGTGCGGTGTATGGACTGAGGAATGACAGGCTGACCCCCACTCCTTCAATCTCTGCAGCAATGCTGGCAGGACTCATACGTCTATTTCCCATAGACAACCTCTGGAAATTGACGCTGAGCATGTACACTCAACTTCTTTGGTCGACCATGGTGAGGCCAGTTCTGAGTGGAACTTGTCCTGTTAAACCGCTGTTTGGTCTTGGCCACCGTGCTGCAGCTCAGTTTCAGGGTCTTGGCAAACTTCTTATCACCTAGGCCATCTTTATGTAGAGCAACAATTCTTTTTTTCAGATCCTCAGAGAGTTCTTTGCCATGAAGTGCCATGTTGAGCTTAGAGTGACCAGTATGAGAGAGTGAGAGCAATAACACCAAATTTAAAACACCTGCTCCCCATTCACACCTGAGACCTTGTATCACTAACAAGTCACATGACACCGGGGAGGAAAAATGGCTAATTTGGCCCAATTTGGACATTTTCACTTAGGGGTGTACTTACTTTTGTTGCCAGCGGTTTAGACATAAATGGCTGTGTGTTGAGTTATTTTGAGGGGACATCAAATTTACACTGTTATACAAACTGTACACTCACTACTTTACATTGTAGCAAAGTTTAATTTCTTCAGTGTTCTCGCATGAAAAAATATAATAAGATATTTACAAAAATGTGAGGGGTGTACTCACTTTTGTGAAATAATATATATATATATATATATATATATATATATATATAAAATCTATATCTATACCAGTCAGCTCAGCCATAACATTATAACCCATCAAGACGTGGACACCACCAGACCTCCGAAGGTATGCTGTAGTATCTGGTGAGTAGCAGACCCTTTAAGTCCTGTAAGTTGCGAGATGAGGCCTCCATGGATCAGACTTGTTTTTTCAGCACATCCCACAGATGCTCAATTGGATTGAGATCTTTAGAATTTGGAGGCCTAGTCAACACCTCAAACTCATTGTTGTGTTCCTCAAACTATTCTTGAATTCATCAGACCAGGCCACTTTCTTTGATTGCTCCGTGCTCCAGTTCTGATGCTTACATGCCCATTGTAGGTGTTTTTGGCTCTGGACATGGGTCAGAATTGGCCGCCTGACCAGTCTGTGGCTACGCAGCCCCATATACAACCAACTGCGATGCACTGCGTGTTCTGACATCTTTCTATCAGAACCAGCATTGACTTTTTCAACAATTTGAGCTTCAGTAGCTCTTCTATTTGGATTGGACTGGACAGGCCAGCCTTTGCTCCCCCTGTGTATAATTGAACGTTGGTTGCCCATTACCCTGTTGCAGATTCACTGTTTTTTCTCCCTCTGACCACTTTTGGTAGGTACTGACCATTGTAGACTGGGAACCCAAAGGAGTTGCAGTTTTTGAGATGCTCTTCCCTAGTCAACTAGCCATTACAATTTGTCCCTTGTCAGATTCGCTCGAAATATGCTTGCCCATTTTTTTGCTTTCAACACAAATACTTAAGGGACATGTTCACTTGTTGCCTAATATATCCCACTCACTTCCAGATGCCATTGTAATTAAATAATCACATGGTTTCCAATATTTCAAAAAAGTTTCCAGGTGTCCTTTATTTGCTGTGTGTCCAGCAAGCCATTGTAGTCGGAGAATGTACTATAATTAGGGGTGGGGCAATCATCTAAAATGGGCGTGGTTCTACAAGAAGCATATTGTTAACTTCATTTATAAATTCCAGGCATATACTGTATACTGTATATCACCAACAATTTATGCAGTGCTTTACATATTGTATTTAACAATTTATAAATAAATAAATACAAATTATGTATATATATATATATATATATATATATATATATATATATATATATATATATATATATGAAAAGTTATCATAATAAGGACAGAAACACAGCCAAGAAGGTCTTGTTCAGGGGCACCATGGCACAGTACAGGAGGGTCAATCATGCCAAATAAGCAAAGCCTTCTGTTCACAATGCAGCAGAATAGATGCACGGCACATGACCTGGAGATCACTGGAGTAGTGGTGCCTACTACCAGGGCCAGCTTTTCGCACGGCACCCCTGGGCCCCAGGTGCATGGGGAGCCCTTGAAGTCACCCATCCCCTCCCCCAAAAAAGAAGGGGGGAACATCTGTTGAGTGGACAGAGTGGATGACCGTTGCAGCAGGTGGGGAAAATAACTGAACCCAATCTTTTGTGACTCTCATTGCAGCAGCTAAAAACTGACATCTCCTACTCCAGCTACTACAGTGAGTGCCACAAAAGATCAGTCTCAGTTACCCCCCACCCACTGCACTGATCCAGATTTATCTCACTGCCTGGACATCCCCATGTGCCCCCCCTCCACCCCTCTCCCCCGCAGTGCTTCTGGCTCTTCCCCCTACCCTCTCCATCAGGCATCAGCTGCAGACACACAGGGGGATCTTCAGGGTGGAGAGTGGGGGAAGGGGCCAACAAACATATCATTTACCAGCAATTTCCTTTTCTGAGTGAACACAGTGCGTGTTTGGTACTGATCACTCACTGTATTCATTCATAACTGAAACATAGTAACAGTATTTACTATGCTTCTGTTTATGATTTAAGAAGTGTAGCTGAGGCTACAGAGAAAGAAACTTAGGAATGTTTCAAACGTGAGACTTCAGGGGTCTGTTTGGACACCTGATAGTTCACCAAAGCCCCAATATATACAGTACAGTATGTACCATAGTTTGTGGACTGTAACTTTCCTACAGACTAAATAATATACACTGATTTGGGTTATTTTCACCAAAGAAATGTAGCAGATTACATTATGGCCTAATTCTGTTTATTGCATGTCACAGAAATTGACAAGCTATACATACATATAAAGCTTAAATTAGTTATTAGTCTGAAGAAAATACATAATGTACATGTAAATACATGCTTACAAAATTTCAAGTATATTTTTAGGGAAAACAAATTAAAAAGAACATAACTACAGGGTGCTCTACAGTATGTATATTTTCCATAGATAACAATGATTGACTCATCAATTTAAAATTAAACTCTGAATGCAAAATCATCGTTATATGGGTTTGATGATACCTAAATGCACTTCTTTGCTCTTGAACATGTCCCCCCCAACGAGAGAGGGGGTGACAATGATAGGATTTTATTGCAGCGTGAGGCACGTTGGATCTCTGACCTTGGTGCCCTCAGACCCCCAGGCCTCAATGATGCCTTAAGTTTTAAGTCATTTCTTTAATTTGTTTTTCTTTCCCATCTTTTTTATCCTTGTCTGTTTTCTTCTCTGCTGCCTTATAGCTGACTACAATTACAATATTGTTCTGTATAAATTTGATGCTTTCATTAGAAATTATATCGTATTATTTTTTGTACAAACATGTGGTCACTGTATTTGAACCAAGCACCACCATTCACTGCTAACCTTCCTATGCGTATTTATTGACTACATACGCAAATCATGCTGTTTATTCACTAATTTGATTAATATTTAAATGCATTCCTTGCACATTTTGTGTTTTCCATCTTCCGCCTGTCACTATAGGTATTGCTTGTATGGGCACCTGGGGCATTCACTGGTTGATATGTTAATCAATCATTCGACTGGTGTGTTGCCCTTATTTTGGTTTTGTCCATTTGCTCAGCCTTGGGTTGTAGAGTTTTTCCTGTGCGATCGGGATGAGCTGTTCGATTTCGTCCACCCACCCCCTACGCATTGGCTATGTCCTCGTCATGCCTTGATGAGGGCATTGGACTTTCCAAGATGGCGGCCTTGTTCCTATGATGCTTCACGTCTGTGGTGCATGTGCCGTCCGTCATCCCTGGCGCATGCGCAGTGGCATTGCTCACTGCGCCCGCGACTCGGCGGTGACGTCAGGCGCCGCCGAGTCAGAGAGGGGCTATGTAAATGGCAGCAACATGCCTCTACAGTCTTCCTGAGACATCTGAATAGGGATGAGCTGATATCCCTCCCGGGTCTTGAGTATCTGCCTTATAAACTTTTCGGTAAGATGCCTTCCCTTTTTTTGCACACTCAACCATTTAATTGCTCCTGCATTATTCAAAATTTTATCAGATTTATACTTTACACTCTATATTACTTATAGGTCCATCCTGCAATTGGTGTCCAGTTTTTCCAAACCTTGTTGTTTTCATGTCTGGTACCAGGTTGAGAATAATCAGTTATCTGCCTTCAGCAGTACCAGTTTAACCCCTTATTGATTCAACCTTATTGAAAATCAAGGTAATCATTTTTTCTGAAACTTTTTTGGTCAGGAGCTATATTTTTACACTTACTGTACTGGCTGCTCTAAACCCTTGTTCTATAGGCTTTATTTATATATTTCTTTTTAGAAATATCACCAGTATAGCTCTTCTCTGCAAGCAACCAAGGTGGTTGAGCTGGATGAATGGGTTGTCAAACGCACTGATCACTTTCATTGTTTTGTTTACATCTCTTATGTAATTAAAGCAGTCCTGGTGAGGTTTGGTTCCTTTTTGTGTCCATATGTTTCTTATCTTGTCCTTTTGTTTTGATATTATTGTTTTTTCTTCAAAAAAATTTGCATAGTTCCCTTTTAAACTCTGTGCCAATTTGCATGTTTAGTCATGTCAATGTATTATCCTCTAATACGTTCATGAGATACTTACTCAATTGTTTTTTCATTCATAGTATAAAAAGAGCCACACCATCAATCTCCTGAAGAAACTCTATCGAGTGAAACATGTCGAGAGTGGTAGTGCTTTGCTTGGATGTACTTTTTTAATTAACTTATCTTTTGATAAGGATGTATCCTTCCTTCTCATGTTTTTATTCTTTTCTTTAATAAAAAAATTTAAATTTTTTTGCTACTTGATGAGTTTTGATCTCTATACCCAAGACCTTTAAAGTCCCGAGGTTTGTTACCTCTTTGCCCCATTTTTCAATTATTTGAAATTTTTCTGAATGCAAAAGTTTATCTAAGCTAAGACTGGCCATAGAAGATCATTTTTTTTCAATCAGCCAGCAGGATGAAAAACAAAACAAAAAACAAATGGATTCCCCTATCCATATAAGCGAGGCTGAAGTAATCCTCCCTGCTGGGCCATTGTATTCTGACAGCAGGGACTCCTCAGCTTTTGAGAATGCCACTGATTGGCAGCTCAAGTTATACTAACCTACACGTATATGTATATATATATATATATATATATATATATATATATATATATATATATATATAGAGAGAGAGAGAGAGAGAGAGAGTATAGAGTCTTTCTTTTTACATTTGGATTTGCCATATGAAAAATCATTAATGGTCTTTTCAATCTGGATTATCTTTATAACATTGATCTCTACTTGCCGTAGGTACAGAGAAATACTTACAAAAATTAATGGATTTGCTAGTTATCTGCTTGCCCCCGCTAAAATATTGTATATGACAATGCTGTACTCTATAAATTAAATGGAGTACCTCTTTGCTTTTCAACATTTCAAGCAAAATAAGCTGGACCTATCTTGGAAGAAGATTTACATTCTGAGGATGAAAAGCATCTCTTCTGCAAACAAAAAGGATCTGTAATAAATAATCAGCCTGGAGCCTTTGCCATCTGCTGGTCATGACCTAGCACTGCAGCTTACATTTTTAGACTGTGCACCTGCAGCCTTTGTCTCCTGATTAGGGTATTGCCCACCTTATCGACTGTATACCATCACCCAATACCCAATTACCACCTTACCAAATTACAATAATTAAGCCAGACAACTTGTTTTTGGGTTAAAATGGCCATAGCAGCCTCTTTATTACACAAAAAACAAACCATAACAAAACTTTAATAAAAGAAATAACTGACTTGAAAAAATTGCATAGGATTATTGAAGGCACCCTTGACTGCTCAAATTTCTGTATCTGGCACTACCTCGCCTATTACGGCCCCCAGCCGTGCTTTACGCCAGCTCTGGGACAAATTTAGTCAAATTCACCAGCCAATACAGCCAACTATTTCTCCCCGCCCTTATTAGGGCAGGTACACCCCTACCATAGATGGGCCCAACCCATCTTTTTCCAAAGAAATTCACTATCCCCGTCTTTAAAAACCCTACGACCTCTTCCATCTGCTATGACACTATACAATCCCCGCAAAAATTTCCCACACAAATAAACATCACATTCCCCCAATATCATATGAAAAAAATAGGGAGGGAGGGTGGGAGAATCTCCTCGGTTGCTGTCCAAATTCAAAGTGATACTGACAGACCAACACCCACCTAGCAACTCATTAGGACCACCCAGCCACACCCTGCCCCACCCTATGATCCTCCAATGGGTACCTCTTATCATATCTCTCCTGATACCTAACCCTCATACCAACTGTATCACTTTCTTAGCAACCCCCACCTTGCTATAGCCTTATAGGGAAAACCCCATCATGCTGGCCCTACTCTTATGCTGCGCTTCAGCTCCAGGCCTATACTTTATGAGGTTTTTGTCTGTTTGGTAATGCCCCGGATATACTGTAGGTCTGGCTGTCTCTGACTTCTGTCTGATTGTTTATGCCTTGGATTATTCTTCAGATTGCTTGTACCCAGCTTGTCTGTGATAATCCCAATTATTGCTCCATTTATCTGTCTTGAACCTGAACTCTGTTATCTGTGCTTAACCTGTCCATTGGTCTGCTGACCCTGCTAGTGTCTGTCATTTGCTCTGACCACCACCTAAGGAATTACACGATTCAAGCATCTGTCCTGTCTGTTGTCTGCTGTTTCCCAGACAAAATGGATGTCTACTGAACACCACGATAGGATCTCTCAAAAAGTTATCCAGAAAAATGAACTGGTGGTGCAAATAAAAAATATCATGCATGCATAATACTCCACTGTTTTATTACAAAGACTCTAGTTTGGCTAGGGTAACCTTACCAGGATTCTGAGAATGAACTTCTCTCATCAAAATGTCCATGTATAGTTATAACACATGTTCATTGCCAATATATTATTAGTTTGTGACTTACATACATGAATGAATGGAGCAGTACATAATTTTATTAATTTTAAAGTGATAGAAGAGGATACTTTTTGGCCTAAAATAAAAAAGATGTTATACTTACCTGCTGTGTGCAACGAGTGGTCCCTTACCTCCACTTTGGCAGTCTCTTGATGGTGCTGTCTTTAGTAGGGATGAGCTGAACACCCCCCTGTTCGGTTCGCACCAGAACATGCAAACAGGCAAAAAATTTGTTCGAACACGCAAACAACGTTAAAGTATATGAGACACGAACGCGAATAATCAAAAGTGCTAATTTTAAAGGCTTATATGCAAGTTATTGTCATAAAAAGTGTTTGGGGACCTGGGTCCTGCCCCAGGGGACATGGATCAATGCAAAAAAAAGTTTTAAAAACGGACGTTTTTTCAGGAGCAGTGATTTTAATAATGCTTAAAGTGAAACAATAAAAGTGTAATATCCCTTTAAATTTCGTACCTGGGGGTGTCTATAGTATGCCTGTAAAGGGGCACATGTTTCCCGTGTTTAGAACAGTATGACAGCAAAATGACATTTCAAAGGAAAAAAGGTCATTTAAAACTACTCGCGGCTATTAATGAACATAAAAGTTCATTGATAAAAATGGCATGGGAATTCCCCACAGGGGAACCCCGAACCAAAATTTTAAAAAAATGACGTGGGGGGTCCCCCTATATTCCATATTAGGCCCTTCAGGTCTGGTATGGATATTAACCACTTGAGCCCCGGACCATTATGCTGCCTAAGGACCAGAGGTCTTTTTCCAATTTGGCACTGCGTCGCTTTAACTGCTAATTGCGCGGTCATGCAATGCTGTACCTAAACGAAATTTGCGTCCTTTTCTTCCCACAAATAGAGCTTTCTTTTGATGGTATTTGATCACCTCTGCAGTTTTTATTTTTTGCGCTATAAACGGAAAAAGACCGAAAATTTTGAAAAAAAATGATATTTTCTACTTTTTGTTATAAAAAAAATCCAATAAACTAAATTTTAGTCATACATTTAGGCCAAAATGTATTCGGCCACATGTCTTTGGTAAAAAAAATGTCAATAAGCATATATTTATTGGTTTGCGCAAAAGTTATAGCGTCTACAAACTAGGGTACATTTTCTGTAATTTACACAGCTTTTAGTTTATGACTGCCTATGTCATTTCTTGAGGTGCTAAAATGGCAGGGCAGTACAAACCCCCCCCAAATGACCCCATTTTGGAAAGTAGACACCCCAAGGAAATTGCTGAGAGGCATGTTGAACCCATTGAATATTTATTTTTTTTGTCCCAAGTGATTGAATAATGACAAAAAAAAAAAAAAAAAATATTTACAAAAAGTTGTCACTAAATGATATATTGCTCACACAGGCCATGGGCCTATGTGGAATTGCACCCCAAAATACATTCAGCTGCTTCTCCTGAGTATGGGGATACCACATGTGTGGGACTTTTTGAGAGCTTAGCCGCGTACGGGGCCCCGAAAACCAAGCACCGCCTTCAGGATTTCTAAGGGTGTAAATTTTTGATTTCACTCTTCACTGCCTATCACAGTTTCAGAGGCCATGGAATGCCCAGGTGGCACAAAACCCCCCCCCAAATGACCCCATTTTGGAAAGTAGACACCCCAAGCTATTTGCTGAGAGGCATATTGAGTCCATGGAATATTTTATATTTTGACACAAGTTGCGGGAAAGTGACACTTTTTTTTTTATTTTTTTTGCACAAAGTTGTCACTAAATGATATATTGCTCACACAGGGCATGGGCATATGTGGAATTGCACCCCAAAATACATTTAGCTGCTTCTCCTGAGTATGGGGATACCACATGTGTGGGACTTTTTGGGAGCCTAGCCGCGTACGGGGCCCCGAAAACCAAGCACCGCCTTCAGGATTTCCAAGGGTGAAAATTTTTGATTTCACTCTTCACTGCCTATCACAGTTTCGGAGGCCATGGAATGCCCAGGTGGCACAAACCCCCCCCAAATGACCCCATTTTGGAAAGTAGACACCCCAAGCTATTTGCTGAGAGGCATGGTGAGTATTTTGCAGCTCTCATTTGTTTTTGAAAATGAAGAAAGACAAGAAAAAACTTTTTTTTTTTTCTTTTTTCAATTTTCAAAACTTTGTGACAAAAAGTGAGGTCTGCAAAATACTCACTATACCTCTCAGCAAATAGCTTTGGGTGTCTACTTTCCAAAATGGGGTCATTTGGGGGGGTTTTGTGCCACCTGGGCTTTCCATGGCCTCCGAAACTGTGATAGGCAGTGAAGAGTGAAATCAAAAATTCACGCCCTTAGAAAGCCTGAAGGCGGTGCTTGGTTTTCGGGGTCCCGTACGCGGCTAGGCTCCCAAAAAGTCTCACACATGTGGTATCCCCGTACTCAGGAGAAGCAGCAGAATGTATTTTGGGGTGTAATTTCACATATTCCCATGGCATGTTTGAGCAATATATCATTTAGTGACAACTTTGTGCAAAAAAAAAAAAAAAATTTGTCTCTTTCCCGCAACTTGTGTCGCAATATAAAATATTCCATGGACTCGACATGCCTCTCAGCAAATAGCTTGGGGTGTCTACTTTCCAAAATGGGGTCATTTGGGGGGGTTTTGAACTGTCCTGGCATTTTATGCACAACATTTAGAAGCTTATGTCACACATCACCAACTCTTCTAACCACTTGAAGACAAAGCCCTTTCTGACACTCATTGTTTACATGAAAAAGTTTTTTTTTTTTTGCAAAAAAATTACTTTGAACCCCCAAACATTATATATTTTTTTAAAGCAAATGCCCTACAGATTAAAATGGTGGGTGTTTCATTTTTTTTTTCACACAGTATTTGCGCAGCGATTTTTCAAACGCATTTTTTGGGGAAAAAACACACTTTTTTAAATTTTAATGCACTAAAACACACTATATTGCCCAAATGTTTGATGAAATAAAAAAGATGATCTTAGGCCGAGTACATGGATACCAAACATGACATGCTTTAAAATTGCGCACAAACGTGCAGTGGCAACAAAAATAAATACATTTTTAAAAGCCTTTAAAAGCCTTTACAGGTTACCACTTTAGATTTACAGAGGAGGTCTACTGCAAAAATTACTGCCCTCGATCTGACCTTCGCAGCGATACCTCACATGCATGGTGCAATTGCTGTTTACGTTTGACGACAGACCGCCGTTTGCGTTCGCCTTAGCGCGAGAGCAGGGGGCGACAGGGGTGCTTTTTTTTTTTTTTTTTTTTTTTTTTTTCTTTATTATTTTTTTGCTTTTTTATCTTATTTTTAAACTGTTCCTTTCATTTTTTTTTTTTTTTAATCATTTTTATTGTTATCTCGGGGAATGCAAATATCCCCTATGATAGCAATAGGTAGTGACAGGTACTCTTTTTTGAAAAAATTGGGGTCTATTAGACCCTAGATCTCTCCTCTGCCCTCAAAGCATCTGATGACACCAAGATCGGTGTGATAAAATGCTTCCCCAATTTCCCAATGGCGCTATTTACATCCGGCGAAATCTAAGTCATAAAATGATCGTAGCTTCCGGTTTCTTAGGCCATAGAGATGTTTGGAGCCACTCTGGTCTCTGATCAGCTCTATGGTCAGCTGGCTGAATCACCGGCTGCATTCTCAGGTTCCCTGTTGAGACAGGAGAGCCAGAGAAAAACACAGAAGACGGTGTGGGGGGGGGGCATTCCCTCCCACGGCTTGTAAAAGCAGTCTAGAGGCTAATTAGCCACTAGGATTGCTTTTACATGAAAGCCGACCGCTGGCTGAAAAGAATGATACCAAGATGATACCTAAACCTGCAGGCATCATTCTGGTATAACCATTCAAAGTTGTGAATGGCGTACCTGAAGACAAAAAAATGGTTAACAATGGTTAACAATAAAGCACAGTAAACAGTAAAGTATAAATAATTACATACCTGAAAAACAAACATGATAAAACATAATAACAATAACAATAACAATAAAACATTGCAGAATAGAATACAGTAAAAAAAGAGCAGAACAATAGAGAGAGAGAATAGAGAGAGAGAACAATAAAACGACAACTATTTTTTTTTATTTTATATATATATATTTTTTTTTACACTTTTTTTGTAACTAAATTTTATAACTGTAACCGGTTCCAGGTTCGGGTCTCTCAAAATGCGATGGCATCTTGGGAGACCCTGTGAAAGTGTGCCTAGTCTGTGCAATGCTGTACCCTACGCTAATAACTAGTGCATGGTAGCGTTCAAAACATTCACCAATGCAAAGACCAGGATTGTCAGGACAGGAGGGACAATAATAGCGGGTGTCACGCCTATATCCGCGCTTGCTGCAGACACGACATCTTTTTGGGGGGGTTCGTTGGGTAGGGGTACTCGGGAGGACATAAAAATGCCTCTCATGCAGCCGACTGCATTTGGTTGGGGATGTGAATGGGGGAAGTACGGGCGCTGCAGAAGCGGTGTGTTCCCAATTAGGATTGGCGAATGCAGCAGGAAGGGCACTATGGGCATGACGGGCCTGTGTTTGTCTTTTTGGTGGCAGCGGGACACTACTTGTGCTTGCCACCTCACCAGCTTGAACTGCACTTATGGGACTCGCCACGTCACCAAGTGTTACTGCAGCGCTGGTTTGACTACGACCGGGGTGTACTAGGCCGCTGGTGCTTGCCAGTTCAATAAAAAGCTTCCAAAAAAACTGTTAGCGATCGCAGGGATCAGGCCTGACTCTGCAAACGCTGCAGTTATGCGTTTAGTGTTTTGTAAGTGACAGTGATCGATCGATACTGCACTTGGGTGGGCTGGGCTGGGCCGGGCAGAGGGGCAAAACGCAGGTGCTAGCAGGTATCTGGGCTGATCCCGCTAACACTGCGTTTTTGGGAACCCTAAACTGCTGGGGACGCTAGTATAGATCTGATCGGATCAGATATTGATCCGTACAGATACTATACCACTAAGGGAGGCGTATGCTGCATGCGTGGGTGTTAGCGGTACTGGCGCTAACCTGACGCTGCCTGGGGCCGGTGCTTGCTAGTTCACCAAAATGCTACCAAAAAAACTGTTAGCGATCGCAGGGATCAGGCCTGACTCTGCGAACGCTGCAGTTATGCGTTTAGTGCCTTGTAAGTGACAGTGATCGATCGATACTGCACTTGGGTGGACTGGGCTGGGCTGGGCCGGGCGGAGGGGCACAACGCAGGTGCTAGCAGGTATCTGGGCTGATCCCGCTAACACTGCGTTTTTGGGAACCCTAAACTGCTGGGGACGCTAGTATAGATCTGATCGGACCAGATATTGATCCATTCAGATACTATACCACTAAGGGAGGTGTATGGTACGTGCGTGGGTGTCAGTGGTACTGGTGCTAACCTGACGCTGCCTGGGGCTGGTGCTTGCCAGCTCACCAAAATGCTACCAAAAAAACTGTTAGCGATCGCAGGGATCAGGCCTGACTCTGCGAACGCTGCAGTTATGCGTTTAGTGTTTTGTAAGTGACAGTGATCAATCGATACTGCACTTGGGTGGGCCGGGCGGAGGGACAAAACGCAGGTGCTAGCAGGTATCTGGGCTGATCCCGCTAACACTGCGTTTTTGGGAACCCTAAACTGCTGGGGACGCTAGTATAGATCTGATCAGATCAGATATTGATCCGTTCAGATACTATACCACTAAGGGAGGCGTATGCTGCGTGCGTGGGTGTTAGCGGTACTGGCGCTAATCTGACGCTGCCTGGGGCGACGCATATCACCGCCGGGCGACCGGGGGGCTAAACCTTTATTCGGTAATAAACGGCGGGTGCCCTGACACTATAAAAAGTAAACAAACTAACCAGCGTCACCCGTAACAGTTATACGGTGATCAGTGGTGAAAGGGTTAACTAGGGGGCAATCAAGGGGTTAAAACATTTATTAGATAGTATATGGGGGTCCCTGTCGCTATAAAACGCTGACGGCGAACCTAAATATTTACCTCCCTAACTAGCGTCACCAGCGACACTAATACAGCGATCAGAAAAATGATCGCTTAGCGACACTGGTGACGGGGGGTGATCAAGGGGTTAAAACTTTATTAGGGGGGGTTAGGGGGGTATCCTAGACCTAAAGGGGGGGTAACAGTAACTGTCCCAACACTGTAACTGTCACAAACTGACACCAATACAGTAATCAGAGAAACAAAAAAAAAAACAAAAAAACTGCTGGTGTCAGTTTGTGACAGGGGGGGGGTGATTGGGGGGGGATCGGGGGGGGCGATCGGGGGGGGGGATCGGGGTGTTTAGTGTGCCTGGCATGTTCTACTGTGTGTGTGTGTGTTGTGCACTCACTCACTTGTCTTCTCTCCTCGGGCCGGAACGGAAATTACCGAGCCGAGGAGAGATGACATCATTTCCTTTGCTGCTGTTTAGCATACAGCAGCAAAGGAATGTTCTCATTGGCCGGCGGCGATCGCGAGGGGGGGGCCACGAACGGATGGCCTCCCCCTCGTCTCCGATCGCCGTGGGAGAAAAGACGACCGCCTCGGGCACCGGGGGGGGTCCGATCGGACCCCCCACCCGCGGAAGGCAAATCACGTACATGTACGTGATTTTGCCTGTCCGTGCCACCTTGCCGACGTAAATCGGCGTGAGGCGGTCGTCAAGTGGTTAAGGGGAACCCCGGCCAAAATTTTAAAAAATTTGGCGCGGGGTGCCCCTCAAAATCTATACCAGACCCTTCAGGTCTGGTATTGATTTTAAGGGGCACCCCGCGACAAAATTAGCCACGAGTAGTTTTAAATGACTTTTTTTCCTTTGAAATGTCATTTTGCTCTCAGACTGTTCTAAACACAGGAAACATGCGCCCCTTTATAGGCATACTATAGACACCCCCCAGGTACGAAATTTAAAGGAATGTTACACTTTTATTGTTTCACTTTAAGCATTATTAAAATCACTGCTCCTGAAAAAACGGCAGTTTTTAAAACTTCTTTTTGCATTGATACATGTTCCCTGGGGCAGGACCCAGGTCCCCAAACACTTTTTTATGACAATAACTTGCATATAAGCCTTTAAAATTAGCACTTTTGATTTCTCCCATAGACTTTTAAAGGGTGTTCCGCGGCTTTCGAATTTGCCGCGAACACCCCAAAATGTTCGCTGTTCAGCGAACTGGCGAACAGCTGATGTTCGAGTCGAACTTGTGTTCGACTTGAACTCGAAGCTCATCCCTACTCCTTAACAAGCTAAGTGCTATGGGGGTATCTGTGCAAGAATTGTCTTGAGCCAGGCTGTGTGTATCCATAGACACATAGAGCGCAGGCAAGCCACACTCCCCGATCCCTCCTCAGAGGAGTTTAACTGACAGCAATAGGACCCTATGGCTTCCGCTGCTTTTAGTGTCTTATGTGAGACTAGGAAATGATACTGCAGCAGGGAAAGTGAAAGGAGTTAGGTAAGCCTAACCCTGTTTTGAGGGGGTTATGACAAATGTCCCTCTCCAGACAGGATATTGTGCTAAACCTGTAGGTAAATAAGAGAACCAGAACAGAGACGAGCACAGCGTGGTCAGTTTTCTAGCTGTGCTAGGAACCTAGCCTGCTCTCCTCCAATGATCAGACTTGTGCCGCCACGTCCCCCCACCCCTGTACAGCCATTTACTGTGAAGTTCAGTGTGCTACTCTTTCTCCTCCCCCAGTTCCCTAAGCTCCTTATGCAGCTGAGAACAGAGGGTATGTGATCACTTATAAAAAAGGGAAAAAAATATTTTTTTATACAGACTGAATACACAAATGTTTTGCCTTTCATTTCTATTTTAAACAGAATCAGTTGTTTTAGAAGGTATTGGTTCACATACTTTAATGCAGGGAATACATTAAGGTATAAAACATTTGACTTTAGAACCACTTTAATCTTAACCTCCTATCAGAATATAAGCTTTACAGAAACGCACCAGGCTGTCCCGGGTTCTGTTAAATGAAGTTGGAAAATTCAACTGACCTGTTAAAAAGTCACAGTAGGTCAATCCTATAACATCATCAGTGTTGTATAAAATAAGGCACCCCCTGCAGTAGAACATGAGTAGTAGACTTGGAGCTCTGTGACCTGTGTAATAGCTGTAGACTGTGGTCGTGTCTGATTTTATACGGTCAAGTAGAACTCCTTGTTGACCTTTAATGTTTTTCTTTTTCCTTTATTTTCATTTGAAAAATCACTTATAACCCACCATTTAATTCTCTGTTAACCCTGCCAAAGAGTCAGTTGTTAGCAGCTGTAATTAAAGTAGATCGTAGCTCAATCACTAAACACTTATACAGTATCTCACAAAAGTGAGTACACCCCACACATTTTTGTAAATATTTTATTATAGCTTTTCATGTGACAACACTGAAGAAATTACACTTTGTTACAATGTAAAGTAGTGAGAGTACAGCTTGTATAACTGTAAATTTGCTGTCCCCTCAAAATAACTCAACACACAGCCATTCATGTCTAAACCGTTGGCAACAAAAGTGAGTACACCCCTAAGTGAAAATGTCCAAATTGGGCCCAAAGTATCAATATTTTGTGTGGCCACCATTTTTTTCCAGCACTGCCTTTACCCTCTTGGGCATGGAGTTCACCAGAGCTTCATAGGTTGCCACTGGAGTCCTCTTCCACTCCTCCATGATGACATCACAGAGCTGGTGGATGTTAGAGACCTTGCGCTCCTCCACCTTCCATTTGAGGATGCCCCACAGATGCTCAATAGGGTTTAGGTCTGGAGACATGCTTGGCCAGTCCATTACATTTACCCTCAGCTTCTTTAGCAAGGCAGTGGTCTTCTTGGAGGTGTGTTTGGGGTCATTATTATGTTGGAATACTGCCCTGCCACCCAGTCTCCGAAAGGAGGGGATCATGCTCTGCTTCAGTATGTCACAGTACATGTTGGCATTCATGGTTCCCTCAATGAACTGTAGCTCCCCAGTTTCGGCAGCACTCATGCAGCCCCAGACCATAACACTCCCACCACCATGCTTGACTGTAGGCAAGACACACTTGTCTTTGTAATCCTCACCTGGTTGCTGCCACACACTCTTGACAGGACCGTTTTTAAAGGCATGGCAAAAGGGGCAGCTGCCCTGGGCCCCATCAGTGTTGTGGGGCCCAAAGCAGCTGCCTCATACTTGCTAACTATCCCAGTTTAAATTCCCTTATCCCTTGAAGTTTTGGTCCCATGCTGTGTCCCGATATCTCAGTGTAAAGTTCTGTTGCTGTTGCCCAACTCTGTCCTTTTGCCATGTACAGATGACACATCTGCAGACCCTGTGTTTACATGTAAATAACCTGCATTGATATGTAAATAGGGGCAAAATGAATATGTAAATAGTCATGGACCGTGGCATTGATACAGTATGTAAACACAGGCGGCATTCATATGTACTGTATATCATGTCCCCCTGAGGTCATATCTACTGTCACTTCTACTGGATGCTGCCCACTGGGGAGGTAAAGGAACATGCTTGAAAGTCCTGCCTACAACTATAGTCATTGAGCCTAACATCAGCCTGTTCTGCAAAGGTAAGCAAATTGGAGGTGGAACCCTTCTTCAAAATAACATGGTGCCACAGCACCTTGAATTTTGGTGCATGTGAATACATACATCTCAGCCGATGCATGAGGGTGTCATTAACAATTAATGGCACTTCTGTGTATCTGCTAAAAGGCAGCATGTTTCTGTGGTGTCAGGAAAGCGATTTTGCATGTATTCCCGACACACACAAATGTGAACGCAGACTAAATATCTCAGGTACATTGATGGTCAGTGTAAATCTTCTCATTACATTGGGGCTTAATGTAAATCCTTTCATTCACACTAGTGATCAGTGTGAAGATCCCCCTTTCATTGGTGGTCAGTGTAAATCCCTCTTTACATTGGTGGTTACTGTGAATGCTCCTATTACATTAGTGGTCAATGTAATCTCCATTACATTGATGGCCAGTGTAGAAACTCCTCTTTATATTGGTGATCATTAAAAAAATCCCAACTTGCATTTGTGGTCAGTTTCTAATCCTCCCTTACATTGGTGGTTCATGTAGAAGCACCCTTTAAATTGGTGGTGAGTGTAAATCCTCCCTTACATTGGTGGCCAGTGTAGAAATCCCCCTTTATCGGCTGTTGATGTAAAATCAATCATTACATTGGCTGTCAGTGTAAATTCTTCATAACATTGGTGATCAGTGTACATTTACCTTTACATTGGTGGTAAGTGCGGAATTGCCCTTACACTGATAGTCAGTGTAAATCCCCCCTAACATTGGTGGTCAATGTAGAAGTGTCGCCTTACATTGGTGGTCAGTACAAATCTCCTCGACAATGGTTGTCAGTGCGAATTCCCCCTTACATGGAGGTCATTGTACAGTATATTTCCCCTACACTGGTGGTTGGTGTAAATGCTCTAATTACATTGGTGTCAGTGTAGAAATCCCTCTTTTCTATTTTTGGGTGGCAGAAAATCTCCTGTTACATGGTGGTCAGTGCAAGTCCCACCTCACATTGATGGCCAGTGTAAATCCCCCCTCACATTGGTGATCATTGTAAATACCCCATTACATGTGTAGAATTACCCACTATATACTTGCCAAAGATTTCCAGCTTTGCGCTACATGATTCAGAATTTGCCACAGTGTACTGCCTCCTAACTAAATGGACAAAGAAAACCTTTTTGTAAAGTTCAAATAGTCTGTGTTCCAGGGCAAGCCTTAGGGGAAGTATGAAGCAGGCTCCAAGGACATGTAAGAGATAAACAGAAGAAAGGCACCTCCGGATCATAATCAGTAAAAGACTTTATTTTATAAAAACGAATATGAGTGAGTGACCTGTGCAGAAAATCTATCCATAGGAGAGGAGGAGGAAAAAGCAGTCCCGTCCAGCAGGAAGTCTGTACTCTATCCCAGAGATGAAACCGAGGCTTGGCTCGGATGAGCTGTAGAGCGCAGGTCTCAGGCGCGATGACGTCACTGGTACTGCGACGACGTTTCGGCGCATGCGCACTGTGTGTTACAGGCGCGCGCCTTCCTCAAGCATCCTCAAGCAGATGCTTGAGGAAGGCGCACACCTGTAACACAAAGTGTTACAATCGTTGAAGTGTACGAATCGTCGTCGCAGGACCAGTGACGTCCTGTATTTTTCCTGAAGTTATTTGTGGGTTTTTCTTTGTATCCTGACCAATTTTCCTGGCATTTGTGGCTGAAATTTTAGTTGGTCTACCTGACCGTGGTTTGGTTTCAACAGAACCCCTAATTTTCCACTTCTTGATTAGAGTTTGAACACTGCTGATTGGCATTCTCAATTCCTTGGATATCTTTTTATATCCCTTTCCTGTTTTATACAGTTCAACCAGGG
The DNA here is from genome assembly GCF_042186555.1 of Aquarana catesbeiana. Classification (NCBI taxonomy): domain Eukaryota; kingdom Metazoa; phylum Chordata; class Amphibia; order Anura; family Ranidae; genus Aquarana; species Aquarana catesbeiana. The sequence goes on along the minus strand of NC_133324.1, from coordinate 126,876,103 downwards.
GCATAACTAGAACCTGAAGGGCCCCCTGACCTCTAGTTCCGGGGCCCTTTCGAATGATCCTGGTGTCCTTTTCTCCCATCACAGGGCCCTTGATTATGGTCCTGCAGCAGGACCCCTTTCTGGCGTCTTTTACACATTTGAACCGATCGGACCACCCATTGTTTTGTATGGGGAGGCGGATGTAAACAGACGTGTCCATTTACACCTGCCTGCATCCGCTCCAATGAAAACAGACTAGCGGATTGGATGACAGTCAGACCGGTCCATAGAGAACAGCAGTCTGTCTCTGTGTCCACTCTGCACAAGTGGAGCAGACATGGACCTGCCATCCGCCTGCTCGGTGGGGATCAGCGGAAAGATCCCGCACTGAGCAGGTGGATTTGCTTGGCAGAGTCCGCCCATGAGAAAGGGCCCTAAGGGGGAGCTCTGTGGACTGTAATGTAAAGGAAAACTGATGTAAGAGGTGCTCTGGGAATCCTGATGTAAGGGGGACTCTGCTCACCAAAGCCCCCCATGTACATCAGAGTCCCCTTTACATTACAGTCCACAGAGCTCTCCCTTACATAAGTGTGCTCAGAGGCTGGCGAGATAAGAGAGGAAGGGTGGGGGACACTTCCCTTACCATAGATGGAGGCTTGGGCCCTGGATTGGTCAGCAAACAAGATCTACTAGCCTGTGCTATACATACACTAAGGCTACTTTCACACTGAGGTGCTTTACAGGCGCTACAGCGCTATAAATAGCGCCTGCATAGCTCCTGTAAAGAGCCTCTCCTGTCTCTCCAGTATGAAAGCCTGAGGGCTTTTACACTGGAGCGGTGCACTTGCAGGACGGTAAAAAAAAGTGTATACACCGCTGTATACACCGCTCCTAAATCACCCCTGCCCATTGAAAACAATGGGGCAGTGGCGCTTTGTGGGCGGGTTCAACCCTTTTTTAGCCGCTAGCGGGGGTTAAAACCGCCCTGCTAGCAGCCGAATAGCATCACTAAAGCGACGGTAAAGCGGCACTAAAAATAGTGCCGCTTTACCGCCGATGCCCACCCCAGTCTGAAAGTAGCCATAGGCTGGCAGAGCATGCTGGGGCATGTAGTGCACCACACTAGGGAAACCCCAGTGGGCTGCTGTGTTGGTTGAGGTGCTCTGGAGGGGACAACACAATCAGTCCCATCAATGACTGACTCACTTGTGTGCTGCTTTCTTTTCAGTCACTGAGAAGTTTCATTAAGAAGCAAGGCAATTGGCTGACCAGGAGAGCTGTGGATCCTCTGTGGAGGGTTGCAGCATCCATAGTACAAGCTGGCCCTTCCTCCACTATCTACCTGCAGGCTGCTGGAGTTTCTCTTTGCTAAGCATGGAGCTGCCGAGGATTGGAATGTGGGCGGGGCCACGGGGACACACACGAGGGGGGTGGGAGGAGAAGATCCTGCTCTCTGTATCTCTTTCCTCTCCTCTCCTGTCCGATGTCCGTGCGAGGAGGGGGGGCTGTCAGTGCTGGGTCCGAGCAGTGTGATAGAGAGTGTAATAGACACTCTCTGCTCATAACTGCAGCCAGCAACCCCCGAGCCACATCCCGGGCTTTTGGGCCCCCCCACATGGGCAGAACTCCAGGGCCCAGTCGCAAGTGCGACTGGTGCGACCCTGGAAATTCCGCCACTGAGTTCAACTACCTTTTCCCGCAGATCCTTTGACAATTCTTTTGCTGTCCCCATGACTCAGAATCCAGAAACATCAGTGCAGCACTGGATGAAAGATGCAAGGGTCGGTCAGGTGTCCAAAAACTCATTGTCCTTTTATACATACACACTAATTACAAGCAAACAGATTACAGGTGAGGGTGGTTACCTTTAATAGCCATTTAAACCCCTTTGTATCAACTTGTGTGCATGTTATAAGGCAAAAATCACCAGGGTGTGTAAAAGTTTGATCAGGGTCATTTGGGTAATTTCTGTTTTGATTATGATTTAAAAAAAAGTAAATACGGTTGATTGATAATAAATGGCTTCAGCCAAACACTATATATTCTGCCAGGGTATGTAAACTTATGAGCACAACTGTATATAGGTTAGTCATATAATATATTCTCCACAGCAACAGGCCATGTACTTTTAAGTAAATGACGTTTGAGCTCCTTTTTGTCCCCTCAATGTACCACGATTGCATTTAGTAATAATTGTAACAGGGATCAGAAATGTTGCTTTTGATGATAAATGTTATAGTTTAGCTCCAAGGACATTGACTAAGAAATGGGTTACACCAATCTCATTTGTTGTTTATATTAAGAATGAGCATTTTATGCCTTAATATTGTCTGTGTTGCTGATTTTAGCCTGTTTTATCATTTATGAAGTCTGTTGACTGCCCTGACCATGATTCCGTCTTTGACCTTTGAATTAGTCCATCAATGAAGTTTACTGCTTGTCACAGCTTTGTATAGTTACTTATTTTACAAAGCACACCAAGTGTCCAGACATTGACCTCTGTGTCATCCTTATTTTCTCCTGCACCATATAATTGAAAAGTGAGCTGCCATTTATCTGGGCAAACAATGTACCTAGAGCTGCAGCCATCGCACAGTCAAGTTTTCGCATGTTATTGGTGAAATTTTCATATTTTCATGATATATTTCATTGTATTATTATATATTTTACATTTGCCCCTACACTGTATTTATGTTTACGATAGCACCCCTATATACACGAGCACAGGGGCACACAGCCATTCATGTCAATCACAGGCTGTATACTGCACTTGGGCTGTCTGGGCAGAGAAAATATGGCTGTAATTACGTTGAACGGGCTCAGTCGGCCCATGTGCAAGAGCTCTTAAAGTGTACACACTAATGCGGCGTACACACGATCGGACATTCCGACAATGAAATCCTGGGATTTATTTCCGACGGATGTTGCCTGAAACTTGTCTTGCATACACACGGTCGCAAAAATGTTGTCAGAAATTCCAATTGTCAAGAACGCGTTGACATACAACACGTATGACGGCACTATAGGAAGGAAGTTCAATAGCCAGTGCGCCACCCTTTGGGTTCCTTCTTCTAATCTCATGTTAGTAGAAGTTTTGTGAGAAACGATTCGCGATTTTCAGCCTCGTGCTTTTCAGATTGTTACTGCTCTTCAGTTTGTGCTTGTGGGTTCGTATCTGGTCTGCAGTGCGTGTAGTCAGTTCATATCTGGTTTTCAGTGCGTATTTTTATATCACGTATTTGATTTTTAGTGCGTTCTTGGCCGCTTGTTTCTGAATTTCAGCTCGCTCTTCTCAGGCCTTTCTGATTATCAGTTCGTTCTGACCAGCCGACCGTTTTGAAGCCATGTTGCAGGTACGTACTCATCGTAGCATTTGTGCTGTGCAGGGGCTTGGTGTTGGGGTTCTTACTTTGACTCAAGCCCAGTCCATGAACAGGGCAAGGAGGAGTTCATGGTTGAAGAATTGGTTGCTCCAGCGTCATCAATTCTCACACATGCCTTTTTGCGGGAGATCAGTGAGAATAATCCTGATGATTTCAGGAATTATCTCTGGATGACGGACCACGTTTTTCACCATTTGTTGGCTTTGCTGTACCCTTATATTACAAAGCAGGACACCTGCATGTGGCAAGCCATCACTCCCGAGCAGAGGCTCGTCACCACTTTGTGGTAGTTGGCGATGGGGAGAAGTCTGCAGGACATAAAGTTCTCGACAGGCATCTCCCCTCAGGCTCTGGGACTCATTATCCCAGAGACCTGTTCTGCCATCATACAGGTCCTGCAGAAGGACTATATTAAAGTAAGATTTCTCCTTTAACATCACATTATATGTATTTAAATAAATGTATTTTTTAAATAAATTTGTATTTTAAACTGAAAAATATTTCCTTTGATTTACTGCTTGTGTTTCTTTTAGCTGTCTCCTAGGTTCTCCAATGGGCTTTTTTTTTTTTTCTTCAATAGTGCAAACGCAATTTCTTGGATACATGAGGTGACAATCTCTTCTTCAGCTAACTATTATGTTGTGAGTCTGCTACACACACACCTTGTTTTTGTTGTTAATGTATGTAATGCATTAATGATAAAAATATTCATCATTTTCAGCACCACGAATTAATTTTTTGGAGTGATGAAAATGGCCTGATTGATGAAAATTATAAAGCACTGTGGGAGTTATTTACTAAGGGAAAATCCACTTTGCACTACAAGTGCACTGCAAAAGTGCACTGAAACTGCACTGAAAGTGCACTTGTAGTGGAAGGTGGATTTGCCTTTAGGAAATAACCCCCATTGTCACTATAAACACCAACATAAGCCAAAAACTGCAATTGAACATTGAAAGAAGAAGCCACACATTGTTGAGTCGAACATTTTTTACTCTATGCACATTCACATGTGCGTTTAGAAAAGGGTTTTTGAACAAACCAACATATATTTTGAATAATTTTTTGTTTTTTTTTTGGACAGTAGAAATATCTTTTTTTGTGGTAAACAGGCATGTTTTTAAAAACATAAAACAATACACAACTCAGGAACTTACAAAGTTCAACTTTGATAAATTGAAGGCAATATCAGACATTAGTATGTCCAAACTGTGTTGATCTTGCCTTCATCAGATGGGGTGATGTCACTCCTGTGAAAGCCAAATTTTGAAGATGCACACAAATTGGGAGTCAAAATGGGGATTTCCCTCCTGATCCCATTCCTAAGTTATAAAAAAAAAACAATTACAAAAATGTTGGTGTGTTTTAGATTCTGCCTAGAACATCAATGATGTTTTTGAGTCTTTTTTCAACATCATTGATGTATTCCCTGATCTTCTGTAAATCACGATTGCACACCATGATCTCCCCGATGAGGACGTGTGCACTTGCACTTGTGAAATGTGTTTCTTCTTCCACAACATCCACATCACCAAAAATAAAAAAACACACCATGTATTATGAATATGCAGGCATACATCTATTACCTGAAGCTGTGGCCTCTGTGGTCTCAGACACTCACCTGTTGTCACTATTTTGCCCAAATCATAAAACTCTCCTTCCTCCACATCCTGAGGTTGTGGTTTTGTGATTTCCCCTTCTTTATGAGGTTGGGGGTCCCTGGTGTCCTCTGATGTCCCGATTCTTTTCTCCCCTATGTGAATAAAAAAAGCTATACTTAGCACACTGATATTTGACGGCAGAAATAGTAATATGAAACATTGCTTGGAAGTGACGTAGAATTGTCTGTTTTGGCAGAGTTCCAAGATGAAGACATGATTTTTTCCCTTTCTTAAAGCTGGAATACTTACCTTTTGTGGTAAAGTAACACATATGTAGAGACCCTCTGTATCCACTGGAGCACCTGTGTGGGACACCCTAAAAGGTTTGTTCTGGTGTCCCACACTAGTGATCCTGCATCCAGGTGTGTAAACAGCTGCTGAGTGTCCTCTCCTTACACTGAATCAAGTTTACATTTATTCTAGTTACAAACCCAACTAGACAACGATGTACTAAACTTCTTTTAATCCAAATAGGCATGAACAAATGTAGTTAACCTGCATCTGCCAAAAACATTGTATTAGTAGGCGAATGAACGATGGTTACTGTGCCACGAACCTGAAACTTGCCATTTTAAACTGTACATCCATCTGTTTTGAGCGGATCTTGTCGGATCGGACGGCAGACGGGTGTCAGCGGACACATATCTGCTCACATCCGCCTGCCCACAGACGTCAATAGGTGGTCCGCTCGGCTCCGTCTGAAAAATGTTATGCTCTTACATGTATAAATGCATGTATATGTGTTTAGCACATTTGTAAATTAAGTCTAAACAAAAATAAAGCATCATAAAAAAAAATTATGTACACATACACATCTTTACTTGTTTAGATGCATCTATATGCAAGTAATTTACTGATTATTACACAGAAACTTTTCTTCTAGAAAACACATGTATAAACATCAGTAACATTTTTACAGCTGTGTGAATCAACCCCAAGGGATATCCCTCTGACTGCTGTGCACCCTTCCCACACACAACCCTCTCTTCCTCAGCTGAAAAGGCTGCCAGCCAGCCTGCACACAACCTGCCCCTCTCCCTGCTCACATTGCTGGAGATACAGTCCCAGGAGAAGACAGACTGTCAACAGGCAACTTTTCTGCTGTTGCAGCCATCTTCTCCCCAGCCTGCTCTCTAAACGCTGCTTAGTCTGGGCTCAGCTTAAGAGGAGTCAGGATAATGTGAAAAGGGAAAGGGATGGGTTCTCTCACCATTCATCAATCCCGCACTCACCTTTTACTCAGCATTCCCTGCATTTCACTACACCACTTTCAAAATCCACTGCGCCTGCAGCCCCCTTCTCTCAGCACCCACCAACCTGCAGCCCCCTTTCTTCAGCACCTACCACACCTGCAGCCCTCCTTCTCTCAGCACCCACCACACCTGCAGCCCCCTTCCTTCAGCACCTACCACACCTGCAGCCCTCCTTCTCTCAGCACCTACCACACCTGCAGCCCCCTTCTCTGAGCACCCACCACACCTGCAGCCCCCTTCCTTCAGCACCTACCACACCTGCAGCCCTTCTTCTCTCAGCACTCACCACACCTGCAGCCCCCTTCCTTCAGCACCTACCACACCTGCAGCCCTCCTTCTCTCAGCACCTACCACACCTGCAGCCCTCCTTCTTTCAGCACCCACCACGCCTGCAGCCCCCTTCCTTCAGCACCTACCACACCTGCAGCCCTCCTTCTCTCAGCACCCACCACACCTGCAGCCCTCCTTCTTTCAGCACCCACCACGCCTGCAGCCCCCTTCCTTCAGCACCTACCACACCTGCAGCCCTCCTTCTCTCAGCACCCACCACACCTGCAGCCCCCTTCTCTGAGCACCTACCACACCTGCAGCCCTCCTTCTCTCAGCACCCACCACACCTGCAGCCCTCCTTCTCTCAGCACCCACCACACCTGCAGCCCCCTTCCTTCAGCACCTACCACACCTGCAGCCCTCCTTCTCTCAGCACCCACCACACCTGCAGCCCCCTTCTCTGAGCACCTACCACACCTGCAGCCCTCCTTCTCTCAGCACCCACCACACCTGCAGCCCTCCTTCTCTCAGCACCCACCACACCTGCAGCCCTCCTTCTCTCAGCACCCACCACACCTGCAGCCCCCTTCCTTCAGCACCTACCACACCTGCAGCCCTTCTTCTCTCAGCACCCACCACGCCTGCAGCCCCCTTCTCTGAGCACCCACCACACCTGCAGCCCTCCTTCTTTCAGCACCCACCACGCCTGCAGCCCCCTTCTCTGAGCACCATAGGTGTGCGCAGCCTATTTTATTAGGGTGTGCACCCCAAAGCTCAAACACACATCTCTTTCTCTGCAGCCTCAGCTGCACTGCACAGGGAATGAATGGGAGGAGCTCTGTGCTGAGCAGCTTCCTGTTCATTCACAAGTTGAAGCATACTAATCACAGTTTAATATGCTTCAGCTTTGAATGAACACAGAGAGCGAGTGTGTTCACTATGTTCATTTAGAAAAGGAACCACTATGGAGAATGAATGACTTGTATAGCGCTACCTATGCGAACTGAATCACCTTAGGGCACTTTTTGCTGCTGGTGTCCATCTACGGTATAGCGCGGTCCTTTGCCCCATGGGGTCCCGACGCGCTTACGAACACATACACATATTTGTCCAATTTTTTCGACAGGATCTAATTAACCTACCAGCATGTCTTTGGAGTGTGGGAGGAAACCTACGTAGGCACAGGGAGAACATGCAAACTCCAGGCAGATGGTGTTGTGGTCGGGATTTGAACCAGCCACCCTATTGCTGCTAGGTGAAAGTGCTAACCACTACACCACTGTGCTGCCATGAGAATGAGATCCATTTTTTGTTGTCAACATCATAATATATTATATGGTTAAAGAAAGAAAGTACCCCCCGTTACTATGGGACTTTAAAGGCAAACTTTTGAAAACAAAGTTTTCTTGAAACATAGAAAAATGTATTATTTTATCAGTTATAAGGTGTGATGGTGTAAAACAACACTGTACATAAAACAGTACATAATACATATAGTATAAGAGAAACACTTCTCCTATAGTCCAACGCGTTTCGGGAATTTCGGGGTGAATCCCTTCTTTTTTCTTTTAGCCCCTGGAGGGATTCACCCCGAAATTACCAAAACACGTTGGGCTATAGGAGAAGTGTTTCTCTCATACTATATGTATATTATGTACTGTTTTATGTACGGTGTTGTTTCACTCCATCACACTTTTTAACTTATAAAATAATACATTTTTCTATGTTTCAAAATACTTTGTTTTCAAATGTTCGCCCTTAAAGTGTCATAGTACCGGGGGGTACTTTCTTTCTTTAACCATTTAGAAAAGGAAGGGGCCAGTAAATGACATATTGACTAGCCTATGGGTGCTCAACCTGTTGTGGAACTACAAGTCCCATCATGCCTCTGCCTTTGGGAGTCATGCCTGTAACTGACCGCAGCTTGCAATGTCTCATTGGACTTGTAGTCTTGTAGTTCCGCAACAGCTGGAGGGCCACAGGTTGAGCATTGATGGGCTAGCCCCTTCCCCTGCTCTCCACCCTGAAACATCCCCCGTAACAGCCAGGGGGAGAGGAGAGGAAAGAAACCAGTAGCACTGCGGGGGCAAAACACAGAGGGAAGCCTAGGCTGTAGGGGAAATTGGCACTGCACAGAGTTATTAGGGTGTGCCCAGGCACACCTGGCACACCCCCTGCACACACCTATGCTCAGCACCCACCACGCCTGCAGCCCTCCTTCTCTGACCACCCACCACGCCTGCAGCCCTCCTTCTCTCAGCACCCACCACGCCTGCAGCCCTCCTTCTCTCAGCACCCACCACGCCTGCAGCCCCCCTTTCTGTACCCACAACTCCTGCAGCTCTCCTTCTCTGAGCACCCACCAAACCTGCAGTCCCCTTCTCTCAGCACCCACCAAACCTGCAGTCCCCTTCTCTCAGCACCCACCACGCCTGCAGCCATTCTTCTCTCAGCACCGACCATGCCTGCAGCCCTTCTTTCTGCACCCACCATGCCTGCAGCCCTCCCTCTCTCAGCATCCAATGCACCTGCAGCCCTCCCTCTTTCAGCATCCAATGCACCTGCAGCCCTCCTTCTCTTAGCACCCACGACTGCAACCCTTCTTCTCTCATCACTGACTGTGTCCTTGTTCTCAGCACTCATTACTGCAGCTCTCTTTCTCTTAGCGCCACCATGAATGCAGCCCTTCTTCTCTCCAATGGCGTCCCTAGGGGGGGCCAGAGGGGGCCCTGACCCCCCCAACATTATGCTGTGCCCCACCATGTGCCCCCCCCCCAATTTTACAAAAAATCAATGTCTAAGAGGGAGAGAGTCCCCAGTCAGTTCCTGCGGGTGATTCCTCCCCCCTCCCTCTGCTTGCTGACACTGCATAATGTGAGCGCTCACACAACCACGGCCGCCCGATCTGCTCCTTCCCCTGCATCCTCATTGGCAGGGAGAAGAGCGAGTTGCAGGAAGGACTCCACCAGGACTCTCAGTTACTAAAAAAACAGACTGATTTCTCCTGTCCTTAGGACAGGAGAACCAGCCTGTAAATTCCAAGAGATGCCAGACCAGCGCTGTCAATAGCAGGGGCAGGACAGCAAGAGGAGGCTGGGAAACCCCACAGTGGCAGAACACCAGGGCCCGGAGGCAAGACAACCTTTGCAACCCTGATAGTTCTCCCACTGCTTTGGATCCTTATATTTTCTTGGTATGCTGGTGACATATATATCTTGTTTTCTGCCACCCTGGGGGACCCCAATACAGTAGGAAGGGAGCTCACTGCAGAACATGTGAAAGGGCCGTTGTGGGGTCGTAGTAAAGGGCCCCAGTATATATTTATATATCTATATATCTATATCTCTATATATATCTATCTATATATATATATATATATATATATGCATTTTATAGTTGCCCCCCTACTTTTGTCCCTGTCCCCCCATGTGCCCCCCCTAAATATGAAAGCTGGAGACGCCACTGCTTCTCTCACCACACACTGTCTGAAGCCGTCCTTCTCTCAACACCCACAATGACTGAAGCCCTCATTCTTTCACCCACCACACCTGCAGCCTTGCCGTTCTCATCACCCACTGCACATGTAGTCTCCTTCTCTCAGCATCCAATGCACCTGCAGCTCTCCCTCTCTGATTACCTCCATGCCTGCAGCCCGCCTTCTCTCTCCACCCACAAAGCCTGCAACCCTCCTTTTCTCACCAAAAAACACTCCTGATGTCCTCCTTCTCCCAGTATCCACTGCATCTACAGCCCTCATTCTCTCACCACCCACCACACCTGTAACCCTCCTTCTCTCACCACCCACTGTGCCTGAGGTCCTCCTTCTCTCAACACCCTATATGACTGCAGGCCTCCTTCTCTAAGCACCCACCACACCTGCAGCCCTTCTTTTTTCACCATCTGTCTTGCCTGCAGCCCTCCTTCTCCCACCACACACTGCACATCTTAGCATCCAATGCACCTGAAACCCTTTCTCTTTCTCTCCACCCACCATACCACCCGGCCTATTTTTCTCACCCCCAATCATGTCCAAACCCATCTTTCTCTCAGCATTCACCATGCCTAAAGCCCTCTTTTCTCCTCATCAACCATGTCTAAAGCCCCTCTTTTCTCAGCACTCACCATGCCTGAAATCCTCCTCTCAGCACCCACTGTGTCTGTAGCCCTCTTTCTCTCACCACTTAGCACACCCAAAGCCTTCCTTCTCTCATTACATACTGTGCCTGCAGCTTCTTGATCTCCGCATCCAATACACCAGCAGCCCTCCCTCACTCACCACCAGCCACTCCTAAGAGCCTCCTTTTTTCACTTCCAAACATGCCTGAAGCCCCCCCCCCCCTCAGCACACGCCATGCCTGAAGCCTTCCTTCTCTCAGCACTCACCACTCCTAAAGCCTTCCTTCTCTCAGCACTCACTACTCCTGAAGCCTTCCTTCTCTCAGCACTCAATACTCCTGATACCTTCCTTCTCTCAGCACTCACTACTCCTGAAGCCTTCCTTCTCTCAGCACTCACCACTCCTGAAGCATTCTTTCTCTCAGCACTCAATACTCCTGAACCCTTCCTTCTCTCAGCACTCCCCACTCCTGAAGCCTTCCTTCTCTCAGCCACCACTGCATCTATGACCATACCCAATTATGTACTATGGTCCATTTGGCACCGTAGTACGTAATTACATTTCTAGAACCTCTATGGCAAAACTATGCTGGGAGCCCTTGTAAATAGCGTGCCTTCGAAAAGCATCAGCAAGATCAAAGCCTGCATTTCTAATTTGCCTTTAGCCACTATGGTAGCAATTTCACTCCTTTACTAGCTATCATTTCAAATCTACTGATATTTCTAGAGTCAATGATAACTTTAAAAAAATGGATTTTAATATAAAATACATTTCTTTCAAATGCTGAAAAATAGAATTATTCTTCTCCTGGAGTTTATTTCCAGGCATAGTTTAATAGTTCAATATTTGTACAATATTTTGTATCTTTCAAAAAGTGTTTCCCAGTGTTAAACCTTTCATCCAGTTTTTAAATTGCTGCATTTGAAATAGGGCACAATTTTTTGCAGGAAACGTCAGATATAATGACTCAGTACAATGTACTAGAACAATAAACATACGGTGTGTGCTCTATTAACTTGGACTTTCTTTTGTGTAATAATTTCTGTACATAGTAACCAGGACTCTGCTAGTTAGGATAAGTTCACCATAAAAAAATAAATAAATGCATATTTTTTTTACAGGTAAAGGAGTCTGCAAAGCAATGCACTTGGGATCAGCAGATCGTGGGTGCAATCTCAGGCTCCTGCAGACTCTCAGTAGCCAGTTATCTGAGAGCAGGAAGATTAAAGGACGAGAGCACACACAAGCACCCTCATAGTTCATTGAGAACACAAAGCCATTAGCCGCTACGGCTGACCGTACTTGTAGGCATTCTTTCACAGGAAATTGTAAATGAATAATGCGTCTGTTTTCAAATTGTGAGAGCGGGTGCGGGGGATCCCCTGCCTGATGTCACAGGGAGGGGGGACGGGGGGGGGGGTGCAGATGCTGGAACCTGTTACATTTTCCAAAGGTGAACTCATTCTTCAAAAGGGGGGCACTGTCAGTCAGGAGTGCGTAGAACAGCTACAACACCTGCTTGTAGCACTGTGGTCCTATGTCTTGATTGGGATAATTCCAGTTTCTACCAGCATGTGTCTTTCAGCAGCAGCACGGCTTTGCAATTAGTCATCACCCGATGGTGGAAAGGTTACTAAAAAGCTGTTTAGCCCCACTTCTGTAATCAGCAAGTGCCTCAGCATTATGCTTATGTACCCATTCTAGTTGCCATTTGATCTATAGTACATCTGTTGTCCCTGCACAGACCTGCAATTTTCTCTTCCATCCTATCTCCTTGTCTGAACTTTCTTTGCTGTATATCCCCTGAGATTATTTGTACATAGCCTGTGGTTAGTTTTTTTTTTCACAAGAAAATTTTTTTATTCAAGATATTTAACATTACAAGTGATGCATAGACACATTTAGGTACGTTAACAGTACATATGTAGTCACAGGGTAGATGATTAATTGTTCACGTAAACAATAGACAGAAGTATGAGAGCATTACATGACATTTCAACAAAATATTGGTGTAGAGGTAACAGATTGAAGCAATTCAGCCAGGAAGGTCTTGAGGGAGGGGATGGGGGAAAGGGGAGGAGGAGGGGGAGGGGCGAATTAAGGATAATTAGAAGATGAGGGGGGGGCGGGAGGGGGTGACAAGGAAGGAACCACAAATACCTCAATAGCTTAACTGAGCATTCACACTAGGTGAAGTTTAAAGAGATCTCAATCATGTTATATAATCATACAGCTGGTATCTCAGCGTCAACTTGGACCTCATCCACAATCTCAGCACCCCATGCGTCTATCCAACCCGACCATATCTTATCAAATTTTTTGGGGCAACTACGATTAAGATATGTGAGCTTGTATAGTGGGAGTATAGAATTCATTGCTAGGCGCCATGAATATACTCTAGGGGGTGATGCATCCCTCCAATGGAGAAATATTTCTTTACGGGCATAGAACGTTGCATAGCTCAAAAAAAGTTTGGTATACTTGCCTCTAACATTGGGATTGAAAATGTTCAACAGCATTGCCTTGGGATGAGCCCCTACATCTAAGGAGGTAACCTGGTTGAGAGTGTTAGCTATGTCCCTCCAATAGTCTCCGAGACGAGGACAAGACCACACCATATGAAGAAAGGAGGCGGACTCCAGACCACACCTGGCGCAGGCCACTGGGTTGTTAGCCTGTGGTTAGTTACTTGCTTCACTTGCTCACATGATTTGCTTTATATATGTGTTATAGTTTGTATGTTGTATTGTAACTAAAACAATTGTGTTCACTTAAGCAGTGGGATCTTGCTGTGTGTCCTACCAGATCACAGCTAACCCCTTACTGGTTTCCGAATACTCATTCAATCAAAAATACTTATTTTTAAATGATAATAGTGCAGTAACCTATAATAACCTATCAGAATTAATTTTACACTGACCTGACAAGGGTGGAATCTGATTTATTAATATCAGTTACTAAACCTAGGAGTTGGCACATATGAATAAGAAGTCATTTAAGGTTGTAAAACTCTTGTGATGCTAAGTGATACTAAAGGTACTTTTTTGTGTTAAAATAAAAAAATTAAGTAATACTTACCTGCTCTGTACAACGATATTGCACAGAGCAGTCCCTTCTTGCCTCTTTGCTGGTCGCTCGTCTTCTTCCTTCAAGTGCCTCTTAGCAGGCTAGCTGCTAAAGGGGCACCCGTGTGGTCATGCTCCTGATTCACGCTGTGTGTGTCCATGGAAACACCCAGCACCTGTAAGCTACACCCCCGCCCCCTCCTCACAGGAGTCTGACAGCATCATGAGCCTATGGCTTTCACTGCCTTCAGTGTCTCCTGTGAGACCAGGAGGAGAGGAGAGCGGTGCTGCAGCTGGGAGAGCACTGGAATTGTGAAAGGAGTCAGCTAAGTGTTTAGGGACGACGGGGGTGGGACAATTAGTGGGGAGTTATTCACCTTAATGCAGAGAATGCATTAATGTAAACTATTTTGACTTTAGAATTACATAAAATTAAAACTAGGTTTTCAGATGACTCTTCCAGCCGGACCCAAAGGTCATTCAAGTATATTTGGAATTTTGCAGCAGTGTTGTCCCCATACTACCTCTACAGGTAAGGGATTCCTACAGTATGTGTGGGCTATCACTATGAATATTTCAAAGACAAAAGTAAAAATATGGGGCCTAATGCAAATTGAGAACTGTCAGTAGATATGGTATGCCTCAATTAAGGTTACGTTGGCTTCACAACTGTAGGAGTGGGCATTAAAGATGCAGGTTCCTATCTTTAGATTAAATGAGCACTTGAGAACCTTCAGTGGCTGAGTGATACGTTGTCAATCTTCCATAATTGCTTTAAAGAAAATTGTAATTCTACATTTATTTAAAGAACCAGAAAATCACTACACTCTCAACTTTAGACATTTTATACCGTATTTCGTAGCTTTATATAATGGATATTTGAATTTTAAAAGTGCCATCCAGAAAAACATGAACATTTTGCATATTAACTCACTTGCGGGATTTACAGCTGTTCTGCTCGATAGGCTTTTGTTGGCTTCAGGCAGGTTTTGTGTTTCCATACAATGTAATACCCAAATGTAAAATCCACTTGCAGCAGGTCAAATGCAAGTCAAAAGGGAGGACAACTGCAGATCAAATGCACCTGTCAAGAAATTTTGATTTTTAACAGATACCATTGACACAAGCCCAAAGGCTGTTGACACAAGACTTAACTATACCCCTGGCAATATCTTGTGCATTTAGCTGCCTTGTGCACTAAGTATATTTATCTGTTGGTATTAATTTGCTCAGATCGTAATCCGAACCCACCTGAGTGATGTTGTTATATATTAGTCAATTTATAGTACCTTGAAAAAATATTCATACCTCTTGACATTTTCCACATTTTGTCATGTTACAACCAAAAACGTAAATGTGTTTTATTCGTTTTTTTTTGTGATAGACCAACACAAAGTGGCACATAATTGTGAAGTGGAATGAAAATGATAAATGGTTTTCAAATCTTTTTACAAATAAATGTAATGTAAGTAAGTATGACATGCATTTGTATTCAGCCCCCCCGAGTCAATACTTTGTAGAACCATCTTTCACTGCAATTACAGTTGCAAGTCTTTTTGGGTATGTCTCTACCAGCTTTGCACATCTAGAGAGTGACATTTTTGCCCATTCTTCTTTGCAAAATACCTCAAACTATGTCAGATTGGATGGAGAGCGTCTGTGAACAGCAATTTTCAAGCCTTGCCGCAGATTCCCAATTGGATTTAGGTCTGGACTTTGACTGGGCCATTCTAACACACGAATATGCTTTGATCTAAACAATTCCATTGCAGTTCTGGCTGTATGTTTATGGTTGTTGTCCTGCTGGAAGGTGAACCTCCGTTGCAGTCTCAAGTCTTTTGCAGACTCTAACAGGTTCTCTTCTAATATTGCCCTGTATTTAGCTCCATCCATCTTCCCATCAACTAAGACAAGCTTCCCTGTCCCTGCTGAAGAAAAGCATTGCCACAACATGATTCTGCCACCATCTTGTTTCATGGTGGGGATGGTGTGTTTATGGTGATGTGCAGTGTTAGTTTTCCACCACACATAGCGTTTTGCTTTTAGGCCAAAAAGTTCAATTTTGGTCTCATTTGACCAGAGCACCTTCTTTCACATGTTTGCTGTGTCCCCCACATGGCTTTTCACAAACTGCAAATAGGACTTCTTATGCCTTTCTTTCAACAATGGCTTTCTTTTTGCCACTCTTTCATAAAGGCCAGATTTGTGGAGTGCATGACTAATAGCAGGGCCGATCCTAGGGTCTCAGATGCCTGGGTGCAGAAATATTTCTGGTGCCCCATATGGGCGTGGTCATTTTACTAACTCCTCCCTTTTACAAATGTTTCTATGGCAATGACTCAAATGGCTCTCCTAAGGAGTCTTCGTTACCCTGGGATCCTCCCATGATCTCTTAACAATAAACAAAATACAGGAAGAGAGTACTCTAATGAGACCTGAAGGGGGGTCTCTCTGATGGACACAGAGAGGGCTTCTGTTAGAGAGTCTGTTAGAAAGAGCCCCCAGACATACTGTAGACATAGTACAGGAGATGATCACAGACTGCAGGCATCAGGGGCGTTGCTAGGTCTGCAAAAGATCTGGGGCTAGAGCCCATAGCAGCGGTCACCAACCTTTTTGCAGGCCCGGGGGGGGGGGGGGTGGAGGCACGCCGGTGGTAAGCAATTTTTCACGGGAAAAGGCTGGTGTTGGCGTTTCAATCATCATGGCACCATGGTTGATATGGTGTCAGGGTGATCGAAGCGCATTGTTTCTATTGTTACATTCTAATATTCTAATATATAATGAAGTGGTTCAACTCACCATAATTCAGAATCAGTGGGAGCCCTGGGCGTGTCATTTGCCACATCTCCTGCCACCAGATGCATCATGTCACTTGCAACCGTCACCTGCCACTAGATGTGGATTGTCACTTGCCATGTCGCCTGCCACCAGATGTGGATTGTCACTTGCCACATCACCTGCCACCATTTGCAGATTGTCACTTGCCACCATTTCAGATTGTCACTTTCCACGTCACCTGCCACCTGATACAGATTTTCACTTGCTACGTCACCTACTACCATTAGCAGATTGTCACTTGCCACATCACCTGCCACTAGATGTTGGTTGTCACTTGCCAACTGATGTGGATTGTCACTTGCCATGCCAGCCAGTGCCACCAAATGTGCATTGTCGCTGCATTGGTGGCAGGCTTGCAGCACTGGTCCATTTAGTGAGGGCAGGAGAGCGGAGATGCGGGGTGGGCAGTGAGAGATGATGTAATTTCTCTGCTCCCCGCCGCACCTCGGACATTGAAGAGGCCCGCGCTGTGAGGGCGGAAGAGCGCTGATATGTGTCGGGCAGTGAGAGATGATGTCATCTCTCTGCTCCCAGCCACACATTGCTCCCACATTGAAGTGGCTCGGCTGTAAGGGCGGAAGAGTCCTGGAGCGGGCGGAGAGAGATGATTTTATCTCTTGTCGTCGGCACGCTCATCTCTCTCCTCCACCTCTAATGCAGCCCGCCGCAGCCGCGACACTACGGCAAGAGACTCAGGGCTATGGGCTCCAGATTTGGGCCTCCAGCCTCGATAGCCACCCCCTGGCGACGCCCATGGCAGACATACTACAGGAGATGGTCAAAGACTGCAGACATGCTACAGGAGATGGTCAGAGACTGCAAACATTATACAAGAGATGGTCAGAGACTGCAGACATGATACAAGAGATTGTCAGAGACTGCAGACATGATACAAAAGATGGTCAGAGACTGCAGACATGATACAAGAGACGGTCAGAGACTGCAGACATGATACAAGAGACGGTCAGAGACTGCAGACATGATACAAGAGAAGGTCAGAGACTGCAGACATACTACAAAAGATGGTCAGAGATTGAAGACATACTACAGGAGATGGTCAGAGACTGCAGACACGATACAAGAAAGGAAAGAGACTGTGGAAATGATACAACAGATCAACGCATCAAATGCAGCCTACCAGTGTCCATCAAATGCAGCCTCATCAGTGCCCACCAATTGCAGCCTACCAGTGCCCATCAATTGCAGCCTACCAGTGCCCACCATATGCAGCCTTATCAGTGCCCACCAAATGCAGCTTATCAGTGCCCACCAATTGCAGCCTGCCAGTGCCCACCAATTGCAGCCTGCCAGTGCCCACCAAATGCAGCTTATCAGTGCCCACCAATTGCAGCCTGCCAGTGCCCACCAATTGCAGCCAAACAGTGCCCCTGGATCACACAAAGTGTCAACGATCTCATGCTGTCACGGAACTTGGATTTGAATCTCCTGGGTAGCCACTGTAACGAAGTTCTGCCTGATTCAATTTTCACTACATTGGATCAGTGTTCTGTCTATCTCACAGGAGCCTGTCTAGGAGACGGGAGTTTGTTACAGTGCCGCTGAGACCAAAGCTTGTGTGGTGTGTGTGCAGTGGCAACTCTGGAACAATATATAGGGGGGTCACATAAGTAAGATACCACAGTCAAAACTGGGGGGGGGGGCACTAATGAATGTCAGCGGACGCACTATTAACCCCCAGCACTGGTCTCAGTCGATGCACTATTACCCTCAGCACTGGTCTCAGTGGACCCACTATTAACCCCCATTACTGGTCTCAGCTAACGCATTATTAACTCCCAGTACTGGTGTCAGCGGACGCGCTATTAACCCCCAGCACTGGTGTCAACGGATGCATTATTAACCGCCAGCACTGGTCTCAGCGGATGCACTAATAACCCCCAGCACTGGTGTCAGCAGGTGTACTATTAACCCCCATCACTGGTGTCAGTGGACGCATTATTAACCCCCAGCACTGGTGTTAGTGGACGCATTATTAACTCCCAGCACTGGTGTCAGCAAACGCATTATTAACCCCAAGCACTGGTCTCAACGGACGCCCTATTAACTCCAAGCACTGGTGTCAGCAGACGCACTATTAACCCCCAGCACTGGTGTCAGCAGACGCACTATTAACCCCCAGCACTGGTCTCAGCAGACGCACTATTAACCCCCAGCACTGGTCTCAGCAGACGCACTATTAACCCCTAGCACTGGTGTCAGCAGACGCACTATTAACCCCCAGCCCTGGTCTGAGCAGACGCACTATTAACCCCCAGCACTGGTCTCAGCGGATGCACTATTAACCCCCCACACTCCACAAATGCCCCCCCAACTTTACAAATACCCCTTACCATACTTCACAAATACCCTGCATGCTCCAAAAATACCCCCCTCCCATACTTCACAAATACCCTCCCCCACCCCCCACACTCCACAAATACCCCCTTGCCCACACTCCACAAATACCCTCCACGCTCCACAAATACCCCCCCATACCTCACAAATACCACCACACACTTCACAAATACACCCCCCACAGTCACCCATTAAGGGCTTTTCTCAGCCCCGGTTTGATAGCTCACTTACCTCTCCTCATGGTAGTCAGCTGGTGGCCTGATCTTCTACCTCCCGAGTCCTCTCCTCTTGTCAGGTTCTGGCTTCGAGAATGCCACGATCTCCCGCCCTGAGGTGGCAGCAGGACCCTGGATCCGTGGCTGGGCACAACCTCCGAGGAAGCTCAGCTCTCCATCATCAGTGCCTAGGTGGGCGGGGCAATGGGCGGATCCTCTCTCCGCTCTGTTCTCTCTCTGCTCTTCTGTGCTGTGCACTGGGCTGCCACAGCATGTGGGGGAGAGGACACAGGAGACAGAGAGAGAAAGCTCCCAGCCGCTGCATGCTGCCGCATGTGACCCCCCGCCCCCAGTGGGGGGCACAAGTGGGGGTAAGGAATAAACTTCTCCCCTAGAGAGGGCACTGTGTGTGTGACACAGACAAGGAGAGGAGGGAGGGATGGAAGCACTCTGGTGCTTCAGCGCCCCCACCACTGCAGCGCCTGGGTGCACCCTCCGCACCCGCCCAGGATCGGCCCTGACTAATAGTTGTCCTGTGGACAGATTCTCCCACCTGAGCTGTGGATCTCTACAGCTCCTCCAGAGTTACCATGGGCCTCTTGGCTGCTTCTATGAATAATGCTCTCCTTGCCCAGCCTGTCAGTTCAGGTGGACGGCCATGTCTTGGTAAGTTTGTAGTTGTGCCAAAGTCTTTCCATTTTCGGATGATGGATTGAACAGTGCTCCGTGAGATGTTCAAAACTTGGGATTTTTTTTATAACCTAACCCTGCTTTAAACTTCTCCACAACTCTATCCCTGAGCTGTCTGGTGTGTTCCTTGGCCTTCATGATGCTGTTTGTTCACTAAGGTTCACTAACAAACCTCTGAGGTCTTCACAGAACAACCATATTTATACTGAGATTAAATTACACACAGGTGGACTCTATTTACTAATTAGGTGACTTCTGAAGACAATTGGTTCCACTAGATTTTAGTTAGGGGTATCAGAGTAAAGGGGGCTGAATACAAATGCACGCCACACTTTTCACATATTTATTTGTAAAAAAAATTTGAAAACCATTTATCATTTTCCTTCCCCTTTACAATTATGTGCCACTTTGTGTTAGTCTAACACATAAAATCCCAATAAAATACATTTACGTTTTTGGTTGTAACGTGACAAAATTTGGAAAATTTCAAGGGGTATGAATACTTTTTCAAGGCACTGTATGTAGGATATTCTATATATGTATACATCACACAGTTTTTTATAATATGTACATAGGTGTGTACTGTAGGCTATGATTTATGGCCTAACACAGCTGAGCGGGCAAGTTTTGCATTTTACATATCAAGAGGGCCAGAGGAGTTACTTGCAGGGGATTGTAAAATGTATAATTTGTGTAATCAGACTTGAAAAGAATAGTAAAAGGTGCATGGGGGTTAAGAAGGCAGTCTTTCTTTCTTTCTCCATTAAGAGATGAGGGCACAGGTCTAGATTATAGTTTAGGACGAATGGGACTCTGAAGGCTACTGGTCACTGTGATATTTACTCTGTTGGATTTTGTCATCTGTTGCAAGTATCTTGTGAACGTTCTTCTGTGTTGCATTTTAAATGCATTTTCTGGAAGAACCGATTGCTGCGGAAATGATTAGAATTAATTAATTAATAATCATCATCCAACTACTACATCACTACAAGTGAGCCCATCAGAAAGCTCAAAAAGATTGGGAGGTCTATTCTGCTTTTTTAGCCACATCCCTTAATTAATAAATATAAAAGGTTTCCCCCATTTTGAAGATGGGACATTAAAGGCTCAAGAGTAAACATCTATTTGTATTAAAAACTGTAAAAAAAAAAAAAGTAGGGTACAAACATACTCATAACAGAGTAGCACAGTAGTACTGTTACAATCAGCATGCAGGGGTTGCATAAGCAAAGTCCAACGTGTTTTAGCGTTCTAAGACTCCTTCATCGGGGAGGTCTCTGCAATGTAATGTTGGTATGGTCTGTGAATAGAAAAATTGTGTCATATTAAACTGACCGCATAGTTATATACGAACATATTATATGGCAAAAAGCGAGTTCAAAATGTGCCACTCACAAGTTGTCCCTACATTGCGGCGTGATCAGTCACATCATAAAATTAAAAGCTCTTACCTGTAGCGGACCAATCATCGGCTTCCAGGGCATTCCCTACCCTGCATCTGCATGTATATAATGGGCCTGTATACCTGTGGTTGCTGGGAGGGGAATGCATTGGCTGCTTATGATTGGCCCAGTACAGTGACACCTTTCTAACAGGCTTGCTTAGGCGGGTTTGGACTGGGATCTGAACACATTTGAGCTCATCCATATCTACCAGTATGATAGTCTTCAGAATTTGAGCATATTAAAATGTAGACCAGCGTGTTCCCTGGTTTCAAACTCTTTCTATTGTAGTTGCAGAAAGGGAGGTGGTACAACAGAATCACATGACCAGGGGTTGTAGTTCTAACCAAAAGTACTGTGAAAAGCTTGGGAAATCTGGTGGTTAGTTAGATTAGTTAGATTATTCAAATGATTACTTTATTTAGAGACTTATTTAGAGACTTTTTTTTAATGTACCAGAAACTCCTTAAGGAGGTTAAGGGACTTACAGTGCTCTAAATGTATACTTTTTTAGAACTTAGCTCTACTCTAATTTAAAAGAGATTTTCTTGTTTTCAATGTACTAACCTCATATTGGGGAGAATACCTCACCTGTGATACCTGTACAAAAAATGACTGGAAGACATGAACAACAATAAAAACATTGCCAGATGTGTTAAGTCCACCTGATAGCTTGTTTTTTGTCTGTTTGCACATGGAGCTTGCTAATAAAAGCTGATAGGAGCTGTCTTACTTTACAATAGATTCATAGTTCTGAGATTTACACATCACGGCTCTTGGGTAGGAAAGGAGACCCAAATTTTCTCTGCTTAAAGCGGGAGTCCGGCGACCAATCTTTTTTTTTTTTTTTAGGTCATTGAGACACTTTGCTAATCCCAAAATAATACTCACAGTTTGGGTGTAATATTTCCACCTTTGTCTGTTTTCGTACTGAAGAATAACTTAAAAAATGTGATGCTGGCTGTTTCCATTTGCTTGTGGGCATGTGAAGCCCACAAGCATGGATTTCCTGGATGCGGTGAATGCTGTTCATTCACAGCTTGTTCACGTGCATGATCATTGTTTCCGCACTGAATCTTGGGAAGTCTGACACTAAGCTCCCAGGAGACAGTGCGGCGCCGGGGAAAGGCAATAAACACGCCTACTCCCATGGGAGGAGAGACAGGAAGTGCCACAATAAAGTTCAATATAAAGATAATTACAGCGATAAAAAATTTTTTTCGTGCGGCATTTGAACATCTATGCAATTAACTGAAGGGGGTAAGATTAAGTTAAAAATTTGAGTGGAATCCCGCTTTAAGTTAAATAACAATTACAGGTCTTTTCCTGGCCTCAGCCTGTGACAAGACAGTGAAAGGTAGAGTAAAGCAGTTTATAAATGTATAGTTAAAGTTACAGATCCCTGCATCGACACAAGCAATGTTGATGCATGGATCTCTCCTGCTGCAGTATTGTATTCTGACAGTGGGGAATTACCCCCCGGTCAGAATACACGGATCAGCACTTAAGCTATTGGCTGCATGCGCTGATCGAATGCTGGTTTTCCAGTAGGACCATTCTGTCTAACAGACAGACAGTTCCTGCTAAACCTTGCCAGGGCTGGTGCAAGGATTTTTGTCTACACAGGCGAAGGTATATTGGTGACCCCCCCATATTTTTTCTTCCACCACCCCTTGATGGCTGCAGAACCCAGGATACATAGCGTGTTGCCAAAAAGGTATAACAAAAGGAAAAAAACATATTTCTCCATTTACATGAAGGTCAGGTTAATATAACCCAGCACAGAGTTCCACCTAACACTGAACTCTGTGGTCCATGACGTAAAGGAGAACCCTGAGACAAAAAGAGATGGCCAGAGACTGCGGACATGGCACAAGGGGCGGTCAGAGACTGCAGACATGGCACAAGGGGCGGTCAGAGACTGAGGACATGGCACAAGGGATGGTCAGAGACTGCGGACATAGCACAAGGGACGGTAGGAACTGTGGACATGGCACAAGGGACGGTCAGAGACTGCAGACATGGCACAAGGGGCGGTCAGAGGCTGAGGACATGGCACAAGAGATGGTCAGAGACTGTGGACATGGCACAAGGGACGGTCAGTGACTGCAGACATGGCACAAGGGACAGTCAAAGACTGAGGACATGAAACAAGGGGCAGTCAGAGACTACGAACATGGCACAAGGGACGGTCAGAGACTGGGACATGGCACAAGGGACGGTCAGAAACTGCAGACATGGCACAATGGATGGTCAGAGACTGCGGACATGGCACAAAGGACAGTCAGAGGCTGTGGGCATGGCACAAGGGATGGTCAGAGACTGCGGACATGGCACAATGGATGGTCAGAGACTGCAGACATGGCACAAGAGATGGTCAGAGACTGCGTACATGGCACAAAGGACAGCCAGAGGCTGTGAGCATGGCACAAGGGATGGCCAGAGGCTGCGAGCATGGTACAAGGGACGGCCAGAGACTGGGAGCATGGTACAAGGGACGGCCAGGGACTGCGAGCATGGTACAAGGGATGGCCAGAGACTGAGAACATGCTACAAGGGATGGCCAGAACCTGCGAACATGGTACAAGGGATGGCCAGAGACTGAGAGGATGGTACAAGGGACGGCCAGAGACTGGGAGCATGGTACAAGGGATGGCCAGGGACTGCGATCATGGTACAAGGGATGGCCAGAGAATGGGAGCATGCTACAAGGGATGGCCAGAGACTGCGAGCATGGTACAAGGGATGGCCAGAGACTGGGAGCATGGTACAAGGGGCGGTCAGAGACTGAGGACATGGTACAAGGGGCGGTCAGAGACTGCGAGCATGGTACAAGGGATGGCCAGAGACTGCGAGCATGGTACAAGGGATGGCCAGAGACTGCGAGCATGGTACAAAGGATGGCCAGAGACTGCAAGCACGGTACAAGGGATGGCCAGAAACTGGGAGCATGGTACAAGGGGCGGTCAGAGACTAAGGACATGGTACAAGGGACGACCAGAGACTGGGAGTATGGTACAAGGGACGACCAGAGACTGTTCAGAGACCTATTGCTATAGCCTGGACAGAACATGACAACCCTGGATGCTTAGCACAGATCATAATAGCAAGGCTTCTATTGTAATAAATCTCCCAGCTGTGCATCATATGGGGCACAGGCATTCTGATCTATGTCCTGGACAGGTGATGACAGTACCATGGCCAAACCAGGCTCCCTTTCATAATGTGCGAGCTATTCATAATGAGCTGCACTATTCTGGCCAAAATGAGAATCACGGTTTCTTTGCTTAGAATAAAAAGATCACGATTCTCTCATGATTCTCGCAGCGTAAAATCTTTCACATTATACAAAAAAAAAAAAAAAAGGGCTTATTTTACTGGTTAGTTTTTTTTTTTAAATTAATTTTCCAAAAAAATTGCATTTGAAAGACTGCTGCGCAAATACAGTGTAACATTAAATATTGCAACAACTACCATTTTATTCTCTAGGGTGTCTACTAAAAAATATATATATAATATTTGGAGGGTTCTAAGTAATTTTCTAGCAAAAAAAAAAAAATGATTGAAACCAACAAATGGCAGAAAAAGGTTTAAGTTTTTTCACTTACACACAAAGTCTATTCCATTGACAAATTGTTACAATGTTTATAATTAAGTTCAGCTGATAAAGAATGTTTTGATTCTTTGCAGACTGCCCAGTTTTTTCCTTCCTTTCTTTTGACAGCTGTGGCTTCAGAGGAGAAGAGAGAATCATATGCATAAAATAATCGGGAAACACTTTAGTCAAGATCGTAATAATGATTCTTGGCGATTAATCGTGCAGCTCTACTGTGTCCTGGCCATTAGATCACAGATCATGCCCGGCTCCTATTGACCGTGATGATCCATCAATCTATCCATAGCCCCCCCCATGCAGTG
The DNA here is from genome assembly GCF_042186555.1 of Aquarana catesbeiana. Classification (NCBI taxonomy): domain Eukaryota; kingdom Metazoa; phylum Chordata; class Amphibia; order Anura; family Ranidae; genus Aquarana; species Aquarana catesbeiana. The sequence goes on along the minus strand of NC_133324.1, from coordinate 126,850,914 downwards.
CCCCCCCATACCTTGGTGTAAAGGTCTGATGCTGCCATGCTGCTCCATGTACACAAACGTCCTCCTCCCCAGTGTCATCCCACCCTGCAGGTGTCAGGCTCTGCTCACTCTCTCCGCCAGGTGATGCGCTCGGTCCTGCACAGATCACCATGCTACCTGTGTAGAGTGTTCTGTGGGTATGCATGCGGCCTGGCAGCCCTCCCCATTGGTACCTGGCCTGGTCCTGCATCTGGCAGAGAGGAGAAGGAGTGCAGTAGGCAGGGTTGGGACTCGAGTTGGTAGTGGCGAGCGAGTGAGCTTGTGCAGGTCAGCGGCTGAAGTTAACAGCACCTGGCCTGGGCTGTGCTGCACCGCCTGTCAGTGTGCTGAGCTCGGTACAGTTGTGAGCAGGACCGGTCACCGGTGTCAGCATAAGCCATTCTAGGGAAACCCCTGGCTTTGTCGCCCCCTTCTCCTGGCGCCCTCAGGTGGCTGCCTTATGCTGACGCCGGCCCTAAACCTGGCCACATTTCAGTATGTGTATATCCTGCTTAAGCCGAGTTCCATCCCCCCCCAGCAAACAATTAAAAGTCAGCAGCTACACATACTTCTGAGATCTTGCCGCGGCGAGATCTCTCGGAAGTAGGGACAGGTACCTGTCAAAAACAGATACCTGCCCCCCCTTCCCCCCAAAAGATGCCAAATGTGACACTGGACGGGGGGAGGAGACAGATAAGCAGAGCTTCGACTTTTGGGTGGAACTCCACTTTAACACAACTGATCAGCTCATCTCTGTTACACTGCTCTCTCCTTCTATCAGTGGAAACCCTATTAGCACATAAGCACTGAAATGCAACTAATTGGCTCATTGTGTTGCTTCTCCTTCTGTCTCTGTCTTAGGGGGTTTCAGGGGGTATGATACAATGTCAATTTCTGGTACTGACAGTGTAAGTACAGAAAAGAATCGACCCCCCTTAAAAATAATCACATTTTGTTGCTGTGCAGCCTGAAATGAAGACATGATTGTAGCCTCTCTGACCAGTTTCCCTCCTGGCTCTTTCATCCAGTTTGAAGCGACTTCCTGATTCAGGGAGGGTCTGTGTTGTACCAAATACCCTCCACGTCTTCATAATAGATTTCACTGTGCTTCTAGGCATTGACAAAGCCTTTCAATTTTTTTTTGTATCCATTTCCTGACTTTTGCCTGTCCACAACTTTATCCCAGAGATCTTTTGACACTGCCTTGCCACCCATAGCTGATTGTTCGCTTCAGTTGCAATATCAGGGACTGAAATGCTCCAGGAAAGCTCTTTTCATGCTGAGCTAATCAAAATGACCACAGCTGATCACCGTTGAAAGTCAAATGGCTTTGTGTGCCATTAAGAAGGTGATTCACTACTCCTGATTGAGTTTATAAGTCTTGTTTAGGAGTGGTGATCCTTTTTCCAACTCATATAACTTGCACTGAGTAAATGCAACTGGATAACACAAATACTGTATCTGTCTTCATGTCAAGCTCGAAACAACAACATGGGATTATTTTAAAGGGGGGATTCTTTTCCATACCTACGGTATATTGCATTGGAATAATACATTTAGGGTTAATGCACATAGGCATATAAAATGCTTCAGATCCATTCTGCTTACAGTTTTATACTGAACACAGCAGTATTGCATTCCGTGGACCCATTCATACAGCTGTATTTTGCCCAGTAGTCACCTGTAGCGGGGCGCTTCATAAATGTGTAAATGGTAATGGCACAGAATGACCTTAGTCTTGGCCTTTAGTTATTCTGAATGTCTGAATAGGCCAGGGTCATTTTGCTCCTGGGCTGCCACTACTGCCTACAGGTCCTGAATGAGTCATTCACTAGACCACCCTTAATCAACCTTTTTAACATGGGGGAACCCTTGAAATACTAATAATTACTCTATCTACAGCTCACTGTGCATAAGGCCTCATGCACACAGGTAGTCTGTTTAACCCTTCTGAACGCCTTTTCTCCTGGCACGGTTAGACATATCAAACATTTGTTAATGGGTTCCATTGGCCAGAATATTAATTTATTTTGGCCATTGGAATGTATTATGTCTAGCATTTTTTTTTTGCTCTTCAGTTCCTCTCCTGGGTTTTTTTTTCAGTCTGTAAACACTCCACTTCTAATATGCCTGGAAACGCCAATGTGTGCATGGACACATAGGCCTACATATAGGTGATTTTACAGACTGAAAAGAAAAATCACCAAACGTCTGTAAAAGCAACATTTCTTTAAGCCCTGTGTGCATGAGGCCCTAGTGTGATGCTTACTAGGAAGAATGCTCCTTACATTTGTGGTTAGGGCTGCTGTTAGCAAACCACAAGGACCCATACAGCCAACCTGACAGCCCCCACCCCCCAAATAACCCCCACAGTTTACTACGCTTCAGTTATGAACGAACACAGTGAGTAATTGGTAGCGATCACTCATTATGTTCATTCAGGAAAGACAGGGGCTGAAGGATCCTATATTGTTCCCATACAGAAGGAACGGTGCTACCTCCTTATCCATGGTTTGTTTGTGGTCATTGGGAAGAATCATCCCTTGCAAAAGATCGTTGTTGTCAGTGGTTATTCATTTGAGAGGCAGAGGTTGTTTATTGCTCAAGGAACCCCTAGAAACCTCTGGAGGAACTCTAGTTGAGAAAGGCTGTAATAGTAGCTACTGAAGGTCGCGGTCATTCTGCACTGCCACTGCCTAGTACAGCCTTTTTCAACCAGGGTGCTCAGGAACCCTGGAGTGCCTTGAGGTTTCTTCAGGGATGCCTTGGCAAAATGCCTAAAAATTGCCCAAAAATGTATACAAGCCAGCAGGTGGCTCAAGCCTGCCTTTAAGCTACACAAAGCCATAGGTTCTTATTGTGCACCATTTCAACCTTCCAGCCACCAGCGTCCTAACAACCAGCGATGTCATGAGTGTTAAGAAGAATGGTGCTGATTGCATGGACAGCTTCCTTGTTTGACCTTCCTCTGCCCCTCTCTGTCAACACTGGGGTCACATTAGCTGAGTGATGGAGAGAAACTGAGGGAGAAGAGAAACACTGGAATACTAGTGGGTATCAGTGTGCAAAAGTGTATTTGCTTTGTAAGGATAAATCACCTTCAATGTTGGGTGTCCTACGTGTGTTGATGCTGCCACATTATGTAAAACTATTAGAATATCTTTTTATATTTTAGAATGGGGGACCTTGAGACTGTCAATGATTTTAAAGGGTGCCTTGAGATTGTCAATATTTTTAAAGGGTGCCTTGACTAAAAAAAAGATTGAGAAACGCTGGCCTTGTAAATGATTGATATGGGGTGGCTGGCGGGAAGATCTAAACGCCAACAAAGTGTAAGACCCTGTAAAACATGTATGTTCGCATGAATTGAGATAAACTACAGATTTTTATTTTTTTTTATTTTTTTTTTTATGTCAGCAAGATCCTGTGTAAATTTCAGTGATAAGCCCTTAATGATGTATTACTAATTAATTTGTCTCTGTTATATCTACCAGATGTTAAACTTTACCCATGCTATCAGCTTTGTAGCAGCACAAAATAAACATTTATTCCCTTTTCTTATTTCCCTTTCATATTTCCCTACAGAAATAGGAGCAACAATGTTTGATTCACAACTTTTTTTGTTCTTCAGTTTACTAATGCTGCTAAGTACTTATATGTAAATGAAAATGACATTCTAATTTCACTCTCAAGTTCCATAAATCTATGTTTGGGGACACTGTTATATCTGTTCTCTAAAATGAAATAATAGATTACACTTCAAGGTTTTGCATTTGTATATTAAAGACACATTCCTCCTGTGTAAATCGTTGCAACATAACTAATCATTATGACTTGAAAGACAGGAAATAACACTGATAAAATGTATTACAGTATGTAGTGAATCAATAAAATTCCCGTAGTTGCAGATTTCTATATTACTGCAATGAAAAGATTATTTCTGCTGTTCATGCGTTTTTGAACTCAAGGATGGGGAGTCTATAAGGTGGATTGGAAATTGTTGGCCAATAAACTAGAGATGAAAGTGACACTAGGAGTACTACTACTACAGAATAGTAGTAGTAGTTGCAACTGAGACTTGCTGACTTCGATCAGTGGTAGGCTGTGCTTGAAACTGTTGTCCTGAGAGCCCCCTGTCACTGGTGCACACAAGTCATGCCACAAAAAGTCCCCTATGTGATGAATTTTAGTTGACAGGTTCTCTTTAATGAGACATGTAGGTTATAAAAGACCCAGGGCTGCCGATACAAATTGCAGGGTCCTGTACAGACTACCTGACAGAGCCCCCCCCCCCCAAAGTAATAATTAAAGCTATATTTCGCTAAAAATACAATAAAATCATTATTAGCAGACACAAATACAACATAACTCGCAGAATTCCTGCTAAATTTAAAAGATAAAACTGAGTTCTTTGTGGATAAGGTCTTGGGGCTCATTCACATGGGTGCTGTGGTTTGTACAGTGGGAATCAGTGGTTCATTTATGTGGCTTGAGCCACCTAAAGCTGTACAAACAGCTGCAGGTCCTAATTTGACAGGCGTGGGGATCAGTGGCGTATCTAAGGTATGGCAGCCATGGCAAGTGCCATAGGCGCCATGGGGGGAAGGGGCGGCAAAAAGCCGCCCTCTGCATGAAAAAAAAACCCCACCTGTCCTCCCAGACTAATATAGCCCCCAGCTATGGTCAGCCGTGGTCAGCCTGCAGGATCGCGGCTCTGGTGTTCTATCAGATGGCTGTCGGGCTCAGTTTAGGCTGAGGGAGGCTCTGTCAGCAGGGAGGGGTGGGGCAGGGAGCTCCACTGACGCTCTGACCCTGCCCTGCCCTGCCCTGCCCCGCCCCATGTACTCTGTATGTGCACGGAGCACTGACATCAACTCTCCTCGACCATGAATATTCCCACCCACTACCGCCGTAAGCCCCGCCCCTACCGCCGCAAGCCCCGCCCCTACCACAGAAAGCTCCGCCCCTACCGCGGAAAGCTCTGCCTCTGGACCTCTGAGAGGTGAGCCCGGCTGGTCAAGTAGGTCTTTCTACCTATAGACTCAGTGTTACTAAACCCTCCCTGACAATGTTCTTTATCCCCCTGTATAGCTGTGCATTGCTTAAAGCTTAAATTTTAAAACTGGCTACTTGTTCATCTGCTGTAGTATGTCACATTCCCAGTCTGGTCATCTGCTGTAGTCGCATTCGCAATCTGGTCATCTGCTGTAGTCGCATTCCCAGTCTGGTCATCTGCTGTAGTCGCATTCGCAGTCTGGTCATCTGCTGTAGTCGCATTCACAATCTGGTCATCTGCTGTAGTCGCATTCACAGTCTGGTCATCTGCTGTAGTCGCATTCGCAGTCTGGTCATCTGCTGTAGTCGCATTCGCAATCTGGTCATCTGCTGTAGTCGCATTCGCAGTCTGGTCATCTGCTGTAGTCGCATTCGCAGTCTGGTCATCTGCTGTAGTCGCATTCGCAGTCTGGTCATCTGCTGTAGTCGCATTCGCAGTCTGGTCATCTGCTGTAGTCGCATTCGCAGTCTGGTCATCTGCTGTAGTCCCATTCGCAGTCTGGTCATCTGCTGTAGTCGCATTCGCAGTCTGGTCATCTGCTGTAGTCACATTCGCAGTCTGGTCATCTGCTGTAGTCCCATTCGCAGTCTGGTCATCTGCTGTAGTCGCATTCGCAGTCTGGTCATCTGCTGTAGTCGCATTCGCAGTCTGGTCATCTGCTGTAGTCGCATTCGCAATCTAGTCATCTGTTGTAGTCGCATTCGCAGTCTGGTCATCTGCTGTAGACGCATTAGCAGTCTGGTCATCTGCTGTAGTTGCATTCGCAGTCTGGTCATCTGCTGTAGTCACATTCGCAGTCTGGTCATCTCCTGTAGTATGTCGCATTCGCAGTCTGGCCATCTCCTGTAGTCGCATTCGCAGTCTGGTCATCTGCTGTAGTATGTCACATTTGCAATCTGGTCATCTGCTGTAGTATGTCACATTCGCAGTCTGGTCATCTGCTGTAGCATGTCGCATTCGCATTCTGGTCATCTCCTGTAGTATGTCGCATTCACATTCTGGTCATCTCCTGTAGTATGTCGCATTCGCAGACTGGTCATCTCCTGTAGTATGTCGCATTCGCAGTCTGGTCATCTCCTGTATTCACAGTCTGGTCATCAGCTGTAGTCACATTCGCAGTCTGGTCATCAGCTGTAGTCACATTCACAGTCTATTTAAAAGTAGTACCTGCTGTTGCACAAATCACTTTATTACACTTTTATTTCTGATATTTATGGCTATGCATATTAATTTAATCCATATTGAGCACCATATTTGATTGGCTGCTTCTGCTTGGCATATACACACAATCAAATAGTGCTCAATATGGATTAAATAAATAGATATCATAAAGTTTAATAAAGTGATTTGTGCAACAAGCTCCTTAAACATTCTACATTCAGTGAAAGTTCATGCAGTGCAAACTTTGCAGTACATGAACTTTCACTGAATGTAGAATGTTTAATGACCAGGGGCGAACTGATCTATTGGGCAGTTTATGTAGTACTAATCCATAATTTGTTAATAGAAAGATTAAAGAGCTTGACTTGTAGTTTTGTTAGCTGTTTTTTTTTTTTTTTTTTTGACAGGGGCGCAGTTTCAGTGCTTGCCATAGGCGCCATTTTCACTAGATACGCCTCTGGTGGGGATGCATGTGTACAGACAGTGTGTTCGGGGGCCACTCACTTGTCAAATTAGGGCTTGCGGCTGTGTTCGTACAGGCACTGTATCCCCGTAGAATGACAGGCGGCTCCAGCCCAAACTCCTCCTTCACACAGCCAGAGTACCTGTGTGAATGAGCTCTTAATGATATGTTTCTAACAATTTATTTTCTTTAACAACCCTTTTGGGAAGGGGGGGATGGGCTTTGGTGAAATATTATTATGACAGGCTTGCCTAAAAAACAGATCTCTCCAGCAGCGTGCTGTAACTACTGAGAGGGATTCCATCTTCATCTGGTCTTCTCTCGGGGGTTCTTGGGCTCCAGTCGTTTGGCCAAACTGCGATGATGTAACTCCCACACATGTGTGTAGGAGTCATGGTCACAGCAAAGCTCTCTCAATGGATGGTATGCGGCTGCCATTCATTGAGAGTGCGTAGATATTCACTATATTCACAGATCAGTTAGTAAATGGTTAGATAGAAGGAGTTGATACAGTACATGGATTTGCAGAGGGAACTGACAGTGTAGGGGAGAAGAAGGTCAGGAAGCAGTCTGGGGGAGAGGAGTGGGAAGCCCAGCTACATAAAGGACACCAAACTGCATTGGGACATGATAAAAGGCAGCTATGGAACCAGTGTAACAGTAAATTCTTCACCCCATGGGAATGCAATTGATTGGCTGTGACTGTGTCAGGGAGACAAAGCAATGGGGGAGAGAGACACAAAAAAATATACAGGCTGGGAAGTTGGAGCTCCTGGATCAGAGATACAGGGAAAATGAGATAAGAGGAACTGCAGGGAGATAAAAAACATTACAGAGGTAATAAACTCACTTAGCAGAGCTAACATTAGAGCCAGCACTGCGATGGATGGGCCCACACAGCGAGGGGGATTAGTGAGGGACGACAATTGTGTCTCTCTCTTCTTCCAGCATCTAAAAGCTGGCAGCAGGGAGAGGGGTAGAGACCAGCTTTCAGCTGCTGGAGGAAGAGAGACACAATTGTGATGCCTCACTAACCTCCCTCCCTTTTTTGGACCCCCCTGTGTACTCAGGCCCCCTACATGAGGACTGGTGGCTCCCCCATCAGCGGCCCTGCCTGCATGTCTCCTCTGGGATCCACTGGATGTTTTGCAATGCACATCACATTACAATACATCCCTCCCTGGCTATGCTAGCTGGGGAAAGTGACCTGGACGTGACGTCATACAACAAGAATTGGAGGAGAACGGTTGTGTGTGAGCTGCTGTTCTCCATCCCCTCCACTCCCCATGTTGGTCCTGGGCCCGCAGATGGGCAATTGAAACTCATGGTAGGGGCATGCACGGGGGGTACCTTACCGGGGGGGTGTGGAAGCATCTGGCAGCAGCCACACGAATGCCTCCACCTAACAGGCAGGAGTCTGCCTGTCAGTTTTACACACAATCTCGGTGGCTGCTGAAACCCCTACTATCGGACCTGGCAGCGATAGGGTTAAAAATGCCTAATGGAAAATCCAGCCCTGGTTACACAAGCAGTTACAGCAACATTTTTGTTTCTTTTGGGATAAATGAATGAATAAATAGAAGCTGATCATTGATCATTGTATGCACCCCTGTAAGTGCTAAATTGTTTGACTCAATTCTTAACTGATACATTTGCAGGACAGCTTGTTCTGCTGAAAAACAAAAAAACAAAACAAAAAAAGCCAGTTGAAAATAAAAGAAAGAAAGCCTAAAAAAAGAAAACGAATGCAGCCCCCACACCTAAAATTTGATAACTGCAATATAATAACTGTTTGCTTTTGGGTTTATTACCACTTGAAGCCCAGCATAGTAAACATCTCATAATGATTTGTCATAGTTTGCTACTTGGTCATAAACATGCTTGTTAGTAACATGCTGGCAACTCTAAGGGCTCTTTCACATGGGGCGGACCTGTCAGAGCGCCGCTCTCCCCTATGGGGGATCGGGTGATGATGGACCGTAGAGTCCATCGTCACCCGATCCCATCTGAAAAAGGATGGAAAAGTAGGTTTTTCCTCCGTTACACTTTTTCGGATCGGAGTGGGTCGGATGTCAGCGGACATGTCACCGCTGACATCCAACGCTCCATAGACCTCCATGGAGTGTCCGTTCAGGTCCACCTAAAAAACTGACAGGCGGACCTGAACGGACAGTCTGTGTGAAAGAGGCCTAAAAGCCTCACAGTAAACTTGTACTCAGATCAAAGAGGTAGAAGTGAGTATATGTCCTGTGACAGAATAATTGGAGATTAACCAAATAATTCCTTTTTTCCCCATTCAATTATCTTCATCAAATCTAGTGTAATGTTTGACTTTGGGCAAAATCAAAAGTTGAACCTTTGACCTCTCACTGAGACTGCCCCTTGTTAATAAGTAGTAAACCTAGATGATTACCACCCACAGCTGGGATTATGTTAAGGATCCCATAGTAGAGATACTACTGATGATGTTACTCCAACCACAGGCTAAAGAAGGCAAGATAGTGGGATTTAACCCAGGTAGTAAGCAACAACTCTATGATAATAATAAAACACAGAGAGCAAAGACAATCTATTAGACTAAGGGTTCATTCCACATTGGGATTGCTCTTCAGAAGGCAATATGTAAAGGTAATATCCACTGGGCAGTATCGTTGATATACAGTGCCTTGAAAAAGTATTCATAGCCCTTGAAATTTTCCAAATTTTCTCATGTTACAACCAAAAACGTAAAAAAGTATCTTATTGGGATGTTATGTGATAGACCAACACAAAGTGGCACATAATTGTGAAGTGGAAGGAAAATGATAAATGGTTTTCAACATTTTTTACAAATAAATATGTGAAAAGTGTGGCGTGCATTTGTATTAAGCCCCCGAGTCAATTTTTTGTAGAACCATCTTTCCCTGTAATTACAGCTGCAAGTCTTTTTGGGGATGTCTCTACCAGCTTTGCACATCTAGAGAGTAAAAGTTTTGCCCATTCTTCTTTGCAAAATAGTTTAAGCTCTGTCAGAATGGATCTGTGAACAGCAGTTTTCAATTCTTACCACAGATTCTCAATTGGATTTAGGTCTGGACTTTGACTGGGCCATTCTAACACATGAATATGCTGTGATCTAAACCAGGGATATGCAATTAGCGGACCTACAGCTGTTGCAGAACTACAAGTCCCATGAGGCATAGCAAGACTCTGACAGTCACAAGCATGACACCCAGAGGCAGAGGCATGATGTGACTTGTAGTTTTGCAACAGCTGGAGGTCCACTAATTGCATATCCCTGATCTAAACCATTCCATTGTAGCTCTGGCTGTATGTTTAGGGTCGTTGTCCTGTTGGAAGGTGAACCTCCACCCCAGCCTCAAGTCTTTTGCAGACTCTAACACGTTTTCTTCTAAGATTGCCCTGTATTTGGCTCCATCCATTTTCCCATCAGCTTCCCTGTCCCTGCTGAAGAAAAGCATCCCCACAACATGATGCTGCCACCATCATGTTTTACGGTGGGGATGGTGTGTTCAGGGTGATGTGCAGTGTTAGTGTTCCACCACACATAGTGTTTTGCTTTTAGGCCAAAAAGTTAAATTTTGGTCTCATCTGACCAGAGCACCTTCTTCCACATGTTTTCTGTGTCCCCCACATGGCTTCTTCCTCCAACAATGGCTTTCTTCTTGCCACTCCTTCATAAAGGCCAGATTTGTGGAGTGCACGACTAATAGTTGTCTTATGGACAGATTCTCCCACCTGAGCTGTGGATCTCTGCAGCTCCTCCAGAGTTACAATGGGCCTCTTGGCTTCTTCTCTGATTATTGCTCTCCTTGCCTGGCCTGTCAGTTTAGGTGGACGGCCATGTCTTGGTAGGTTTGCAGAGCACAATTGAACAGTGAGATATTCAAAGCTTGGGATATTTTTTTATAGCCTAACCCAGCTTTAAACTTCTCCACAACTTTATCCCTGACATGTCTGGTGTGTTCCTTGGCCTTCATGATGCTGTTTGTTCACTAAGGTTCTCTAACAAACCTCTGAGGGCTTTATAGAACAGCTGTTTTTATACTGAAATTAAATTACTCACAGGTGGATCTATTTACTAATTAGGTGACTTCTAAAGGCAATTGGTTCCACTAGATTTTAGTTAGGGGTATCAGAGTAAAGGGGGCTGAATACAAATGCACACCACACTTTTCAGATATTTATTTGTAAAAAATTTTGAAAACCATTTATCATTTTCCTTACAGTTCCCAATTATGTGCAACATTGTGTTGGTCTATCTCATAAAATCCCAATAAAATACATTTACGGTTTTGCGTGTAACTTAACAAAATGTGGAAAATTTCAAGGGGTATGAATACTTTTTCAAAGCACTGTATTTTTGCTACAATGTGGTTGATTTACTAAAGGCAAATAGACTGTTCACTTTGCAAGGGAAGTTGCATTTTGCAAGGAAACTTTCCCCAGAGCTTAGTGAATGAGGTGTCTTCCATCATCCAATCATATGTAAGCAAAACATGCTGGTTGTTAATTTTCCATGCATGTGATTGGATATTCTTTGCAAAGTGAAATTTTACCACATTCACTCAAGCTCTGGGGAAGATTCCCATGCAAAGTGAACATCCTACTTGCCTTCGGTAAAACAACCGCAATGAAATTATGAAATGTGGATTTCAACTTATTTGTAGCCCCGAGTGGTTTTACTAAGGCTTACCTGTAGCTACCATGGATATCTCCTAAACCTGCACGGTTTAGGAGATATCCCCTGTATCTGCATGTGCCGACATCATCGTACGTGCTGTTTGCTTCAGTGAGTGTGCCGTTACCGGCAGCTCCCGTGCGCACACGCAGGAGTGACGTCATCAAGGCTCCAGCCAATCACAGCGCCTGAGCCACGACACCCGGAAATAACCCTGGGGAGAAATGTCGACGGCCGGTGCTGTGGACGGGCACCGCAGCGTGGGCTTCGCTCTCAGGTGAGTATTATATAATGAGCTAGTATGCTGTGCATACTAGCTCATTATGCCTTTGTCTCGAAGGTCTTTTTTTTTTTCATGTGGGTTTACAACTACTTTAAATTCTATAACAGATGTAGCAATCACATTGTGATAAGCAATTGGTCATTAGGCTGCTAATAGTGCATTGACTTAAATGTCCAGCAGTGCCCTAAATGGCAAAGCAGCAGCTTAATGAGTCATCTTGGTGTGCCCCCCTCTGATGTAAGGGATGTGTGTGGTTCTGCCGCCGCGTACAAACCCAAGGCACAATTCTCCCAGGAGATTTGCCTAAGCAGTCATTGAAACGAAGTAATAGAAACGTTCTAAGTTTCCATCAAGCATTGCATGCCTCAGCAAAACCCACTTACAATATAACAATCCTCTCTGTGTGCAGCCCAGCTAAAATCAGCTTGTATGGCTGCTTCTTGGGCTGATTCAGCTCTCCTGAGATGTGTTGCTCTAGTAGGCACACTAACGGCATGCGGGGGATAGCAGTTGTTAGCATCTGTTCTTCCCAATGTGCTCCCAAGAGAAGCCAACATGTCTTTAACCCATGCGTAAGACTGGGTCTGGATGGAAGTCTGCTGTCATCTAACTTACTGACAATGTTTTAGTATATACTGTACTTTGTGTAAATGTGTACATCACCTTTTAAATCAAGTATTTGTGATAAGGCACTGACAAATAGTATTCAAGACACAAAGCTAGTGAACCTTTACAAGGGCCAAGAAGGTCAAGGGAGGGCCGCTAGAAGAGTTAATGGCTAACCCCATGAGGGCTCCAGGTGCCACTTCTACTGCTGATGATTGCTCCCGATACTAAAAAATGAAACTCCAGGAGGAATGCTGAACACCAGGCAGATGTAAAAGACACAAATTAACACAGCTCTGTAATTAGTAATACATCATCAAATGCAAGCACTGTAAGTATCTGATGTCGCCTTGCAATCTCTGTACAGCAGAGCTCAGATTGCAAGAGGAAGAAGCAGCACAAGAAGCTGACAAGATGCATGTTGGTAGGAAGAGAAAGAATGACGGAGAGGTGAGGTTACCACTGTGCTGATTTTTCTTTGCTGTTGAGTCACAGGCTGAGATCAAATTAAGTGGGTTGGATGATGTTGGCTGTCATTCAAACCAGAAAATTGAAGACATCTTGTGGTGGAAAAACGGAAAATTGTATACTCACCTTTCCGTAATTTTCCTTTCCTGTCGCATCTTCATGGCAGCATACACTTTGGGTTGTGACTCTGCCCCCACAACCTGATAGGACCACATAGCTATAAATTGATGAGAAGGCACCCGCCCCAGTATTCTCTGTATATATATATATATATATATATATATATATATATATATATATATATATCACCTCAGAAGGGTGGGCGATTGTATGCTGCCATGAAGATGCGACAGGAAAGGAAAATTACGGAAAGGTGAGTATACAATTTTCCGTTATCCTGTCGCATCGTGGCAGCATACACTTTGGGGAGTAACTCAACAGACTGGGTGCGAATGCAAAGTAGGTTTATTAACAAGGAATAGAAGAGTTGGCCTGGATAACGGCCTTTCCGAAATCTAGTGCTGATAGGCGTGCAGCATCCACCTTAATGGGATATAAAGGTGTTTCTGGAAGACCAGGTGCCCGCTCTGCAAATGGTTTCCGCTGAGACTCTACAGTAGGCTGCCCACAAAGTAGCCACTGCCCTGGCAGAGTGCGCCCTCAAGCCCTCCGGAATATGTAAGGTGCTCAGGGAGTAGGCCTTCTTGATAGTCTTCACCAACCATGAGGCGATGGTACGGGCTGATTCCACTTGGCCTCTTTTAAAGCCATGTGGGATGATTAGGAGGTTTTCCGATTTCCTAAAAGGCTTGGTTGCTGACAGATATTGCAAAATGTTGCCCTTGACATCCAGTGGATGAGGGACGCCCTGATCCGTGACAAGGGCTGGAAGATTGATCTCCTGATTAAAGTGGAATGAAGAGGAGACTTTCAGTATAAAACGATCCAAAGGCTTCAAGACTAGCCTGTCCGGGTAGATGATCAGGTACGGCTCTTTCGCTAGCAGGGCTTGCATCTCTGAGACTCTCTTTGCTGATGTTATAGCAATTAGGAAGGAGACCTTTAGCGTCAGGTCCCAAAGGGAGATGTTTTCGAGTGGGAAGAATGGCTTCCAAGACAGTTGAGAGGTCCCAGGCCGGAAATGAAGGCTTCCTAGGGGGCCTTAGTTTTAGACAGGCCTTTTGGAATTGAATAACAAGGGGATTAAGGGCCCACTTGACTCCTGTCAAGGCGGAGATGGCTGATACTTGCACCTTCAGGGTGCTGGACCCAAGACCTTTCTCCAGGCCTGATTGGAGGAACTCGAGAACTTGAGACACTGATGGAGAAGAAGAGTCCCAACCTTGCTCATGAGTAAAGGTAACAAACTTTTCCCAGATCCTTCTGTAGGTGTTATTAGTGGTAGGCTTTCTAGCCTGGAGTAAAGTATCCACTACTTTCTGAAAGCAGCCTTGGTCTGGGAATCTAGTCCTCTCAGCCTCCAGGTCGTTAGATGTAGCTTCTCCGGGTTCGGGTGAAGCAGCTGGCCCTGAGCCAGTAAGTCTGCCGATACCGGGAGGGGGAGTGGGTCCGCTGTGTTCAGCTGTAGGAGGGTAGTAAACCAAGGCCTCCGCGGCCAAAAGGGAATGACAGCCACCACTAGAGCTGCAGAATGCTTGAGCCTCTGAAGGAACTTGGCTATGAGGGGAGTTGGTGGAAAAATGTAGCCGAGGCGAAAGTTCCAGGGGTGTTGGAGATAATCCGTTCCCTCCGCTGAAGGAAAGGGAATCCTGGACAAAAATCTCTGGCACTTTGTGTTTGCTGGTGTTGCTGCAAGGTCTATGTCCGGAGGACCCCAGGTCTGAGATATGAGGGTGAATGCTTGGGGGCTCAGAGACCACTCGTTGTTGGAAACAAAGGTTCTGCTGAGTGAATCCGCCAGGAGATTCTGAACGCCTGGAATGTAAGCCGCCCTCAGATCCAGAAGGTTCAGTTGTGCCTATTGCATCACCGGGCGGACCTCCTGCATCATAGAGATGCTCCTGGTGCCCCCCTGCCTGTTGATGTAGGCTATTGCCACTTTGTTGTCCATCTTTAGGAGAACTTGTTTCCCTCTCAGAAAGGTGCTGAAGGCCAAGAGGGCCTGAAAGGCTGCCTTCATTTCCAGTACTGGGTTCTGAAATGCCAGCGGCCTTGAACCGCGTAATGTAGATAGTGCGCCCCCCAACCTTCCAGGCTGGCATCCGAAGTCACTACTTCCTGATGGGGGGTGACTATCTGTTTGCATCTCCTGAGGTTGCAAGGACGCGTCCACCACTGCAGTGATAGGCTGGCCTCCTCCGAGATGTAAATCGGTTGGGACATTGACAAACCGTTACACTGGCGCAGGAAAGAGGTTTGAAGGAGTCTTGAATTCCATTGCGCCCACCGGACCATTGGGATGGTCGCTGACAGAGAGCCTAGAAGACTGAGGCATGCTCTGGCTGGTAAGGATGGTGCCGAGATTGATTTTCTTACTCTCTGAATTAATGGATGTATCTTCTCCAGTGGCATCTCCACTGTATTTGCTCGGGTAACCAGTTCGGCCCCTAGAAAGACCATCCTTTGGGTGGGCTGGATGTTGCTCTTTTCCCAATTTATTAGCCATCCCAAGCTCTTTAATGTGGAAACTAGGATTTCCCGGTATTGTACGAGGGATTCCTGGCTGTTTGGGAGAAGGAGGATGTCGTCCAGGTAGTGGTGGACCCTTAGACCTTTTTCTCTCAAGGAGGCTATCACTGGAAATAAGACCTTCGTGAATGTTCTGGGGGCCGTCGAGATTCTGAAGGGGAGACTCTGAAATTGAAAGTGCCCGTGATCCACTGAGAATCACAGGAATCTTTGGAACGCAGTATGAATCGGGATATGCAGGTAGGCGTCCTGGAGGTCTATGGAAAGCATCCAGTCTCCCAGATTTATGGCCTGGAGGATAGACTGCAAGCTTTCCATTTTGAATGACTCCACCCGGATGGATCTGTTGAAATTCTTTAGATATAGAACCGGGCGCAGATCACCTGATTTCTTTTTGATGAGGAATAGCAGGGAATAAAACCCCTTGCCCCTCTGTGCTGGCGGGACTTCCACTATTGCCCGCTTTCGGAGAAGGTCCTGAACATAATTCATTAGTGACATCCTTCTTTCCTGAGATGGAGGAAGATGGGTTAGACAAAACTGATCCTTTGGGGGTTGACTTTTGAACGACCACCTGTGGCTGAATCTGATGGTGGCCACTGTCCAGGGATCCTTTATATTTTCCGCCAGACCAGCTTGAATCTTGAGAGTCTGACTCCCACCACTGCTGGCTGGACGGACACACCTTCAAAAGGACTTCTGGTCACTGGAAGTGGGAGTCTTGGGCTTTTGAAATTTCATGAAGGACGACTGAGGATTTTTCCAGCTCCTTCGGTATTCCTTTCCAGGCCTTTAAGCTCCCTATACCTCTCTGGAAGGTTTTGTTTAAAGGGAGGAGGTCTCTGTTGTTTCGGCCTTCTATCCGAAGGGATAAGTCTGGACTTGCCGCCAGTCACTTTTGAGATGGCTGAGTCCAACTTTGCCCCAAAAAGGTTCTCCCCATCAAACGGGATGTGACACCAATTGGACTTGGAGGTGGGGTCCGCCGTCCAGGGCTTTAGCCATAGTGCTCTGCTGGCCATTACAGAGGCCAGCATAGACTTAGATGCAGACCTGATTGTATCGACAGAGGCCTCTGCCACAAAGTCTCCCGCTAGGCTTAGTTCTTATAAAGCTTTTATTATCTTCTCCTGGTCTGCGCCCTCCGATACAAGCTTCTCAGTGTTTGCGGACCAGCTGGAAATGGCTCTACCCACTGCTGCAAGCGCTATCGCCGGCCTGCAGGCGCCTCCTGCCGACAGGTAGGCCATTTTAAGGTCTGCGTCGATTTTCCTATCGAGCACGTCCCTGAATGTTACCGTGTCCTCTATAGGGAGTGTAACATGCCTGGGTAGGCGCATCAAGGATGCGTCCACCACAGGAGGAGAAACCAGGGGGTCACTTTAGGCTCCTACAGTTTGAGAAGTCTATTATTTAGACTGGATTTTTTTTCGGGTCTTTGCCATTCCTCCTTGATTAGCTCGTCCAGCTCCTCAATAAATGGGAAAGCTTCTGGGTCCTTCTTAAAGTGGTGTTCCGGCCGAAATAATACTTTTTAAATAAAAATACCCCTATAATACACAAGCTTAATGTATTCTAGTAAAGTTAGTCTGTAAACTAAGGTCTGTTTTGTTAGTTTATAGCAGTAGTTTGTTATTTTTCTAACTTACAGCAGGCCGTGGCCATCTTAAGTGTGGGCATCTGAAGCCAGACTGTATTTCTTCCTGGATCTCATCCTTGCAGATCTCACACATGCTCAGTGCAGCACAAGCAGTGTAATAGGTTTCAGATCAGGTTTCTATAGCAATGGCAGTGTCAGAGGAAGTTGCCGCCCCTTCCCAGAAGGCATTGCAAACAGGAAATGATGCGATGGGCCACGGCCAGGGAGGAGGAAGTGAAAAATGAATACAGCAGATATACAGTAGGTGCTGAGAAAAAAAATTTAAAAATATCCAATTCGTTTACAGTGCACAGTTTAGTGAGGGATGCTGAAGAGTTGTAAAAGTGGGTGGAACTCCACTTGAAGATGAGGGAAATACTTCCTTTGCTTCTGTTGGACCTCCTGGGGTTCCTCCCAGTTTATTGCCTCCTTACTGACTTGACAAAAGGCTCTATTAGAGAGAAGTCAAAGCCAGCCGATACCTCCAATCCCTCATTATCAGACAGAGAGTCTTGCTCTCTTGATGTACTGGCCGGAGTGGGAGAGGCACTGTGTATATAAAACTCAGTTTTCGGAATCAAGGCCTGCAGAGCTGAAATTCCAGCGGATTCTCCGGTATCCAAAACTTTTTCTTTGGTGGTCTCCTCGAGGCACTTTTGACAGGCCAGCTTATCTGGGAGGGCAACCGCACCACATATCCAGCAGGCGTTCCCGGAGGGACGGGAGTGGCGCGCTGGAGACCGGGGTCTGCGCGAATGGGATCTTCTATGGTGAGAGTGATTGTGTCTTGAGTAAGATCTGGACCGGCTCCTTCTGCGACTCCCCCTGTGGCCCGAGCGGCTTCTCCTGCGGTATGAGCGGCTCCGCCTGTGTCTGGAGCGGCTTCTTCTGTGTGAGGTCTCTCTATGTCTTGAACCAGACGTTCCTGAGGACCTGATAGGGCTGACCAATTTAGGTAGCATTAGTAGTGCTCTCTTTTTCAATCTTCACTACTTACCATGTCTCCCCCCCCCTTACCTATTAGGCTGGCGGTGATCTGGTGGGGCAGCGGTCTCCATAGCGAAGGAGTGTAGCCTGTAGATACAGCAAGATTAGGACATGCAGAGAAAAGTAGGTCAGAAGAAAGGTAGACAGATAGGATAGGTACTTACCTCTGTAGAATGATTTTAAACAGCTATAAACCAATTTCTAGTTAGCAGCAGAGGCAGTGAAAACTGACACTGGGGCTTTTTAAAATTGCCGCCATGATCGCCAAGTGCTCGCGCATACATCTTGGAACATGGCGCATACAGAGAATGCCCTGTTACTGCGCACTGCGCATGCGCAGAAGCGCCGAGAACGCTCGGCGCACACAGGGAAGCCCACGGAGGTACAACAGAGCCCAGGAGCACACAGGTAAATGAGAGAGAGAGAGTGGGGGGAGACCGCTGCACACAACTAAGCCTGTTTAAGGCTTATATTTATGAGGCCAGAGTGAATCTTCTGAAGCCATTCCACCGGCAAGCCTGTTTAAGGCTTATATTTGGGCTGCTGACAATTCAAGCCTGTTTAAGGCTTATATTACGGCCAGCGGAGAAAAAAAAAAGTGCCCCTGAGATCACCACAGTGGGGCTCCTTCCATCTAGTTTGTTTGGAGGCTGTACAGGAAAGGACTTCCACCCAGGAGAGGCTAGAACCTGGCTGGGGCGAAGCGGTAAGGGGGTGCTGATCCGTGCGGTCCTGACAGGTGAGGAAAAATAAGAGAATACTGGGGCGGGTGCCTTCTCATCAATTTATAGCTATGTGGTCCTATCAGGTTGTGGGGGCGGAGTGTGGGTGTATGCTGCCATGATGCGACAGGAAAGAAGTAGTGTGAGACAGCCCTTAAATGAAGGTGAGTTTTGTGGCAAAAGCTGTATTTTTTATCTTTGAATAGACTATTCATATTTTATTTTTTATTTTTAACTGGAATTCTCCCAAACTCTGGACACAGTTGAAGTAAATACTGTATATGGTAGCTGTTTTACTGGTTTGCATCCATACATATTTATGTGTAGATTTTGCTATTTGCCTACTGTACCGCTTTAAAATATGACTGTTTATTATCTAATAGAGTAGATTTTAAATGCAATCTTTTGCATGCCCCCATGCCCCTTCCTCTCTGTAATTCTGCTTTTGTTGATGAATGGCACTTAAGAGGTGTATGTGTATATCTATCTATCTATCTATCTATCTATCTATCTATCTATCTATCTATCTATCTATCTATCTATCTATCTATCTATCTATCTATCTATCTATCTATCTATCTAGAGTATCTCACAAAAGTGAGTACACCCCTTACATTACAACACTGAAGAAATTACACTTTGCTGCAATGTAAAGTAGTGAGTGTACAGCTTGTATAACAGTGTAAATTTGCTGTCCCCTCAAAATAACACAACACACAGCCATTAATGTCTAAACCACTGGCAACAAAAGTGCATACACCCCTAAGTGAAAATGTCCAAATTGGGCCCAACGTATCAATATTTTGTGTGGCTACCATTATTTTCCAGCACTGCCTTAACCCTCTTGGGCATGGAGTTCACCAGAGCTTCACAGGTTGCTACTGGAGTCCTCTTCCATTCCTCCATGACGACATCACAAAGCTGGTGGATGTTGGAGACCTTGCGCTCCTCCACCTTTCGTTTGAGGATGCCCCACAGATGCTCAATAGGGTTTAGGTCTGGAGACATGCTGTTTTTTATTTTCCTTGCATGTCCCCCTCGCTTCTACAGCGACTTTACTTCCAAGTGCACTTGCAGTGCAGTGCAAAGTGGATTTTCCTTTAGTAAATAACCCCCTATGCCTGGGATGCCATTAAAGTTCATGTGTGTGTAAAGGCTGGTTTTTACAATACTTTTGACAATATAGTGTATGTATATGTGTATATGTATGTGTATATATATATATATATATATATATATATATATATATATATATATATATATATGTTTTTTTTTTAAATAAATACAGTCTATATATATATTTTTTAATTTAATCTAAAATTTTCTTCAAAATCACAGTTTTGTAAATCACCAAAAAAGTTTAATGCATTCAGAAGCACAATGCTGTTGTTACCGCACAAGTCATTGTATGACTTACTATTGTCACAAGTTCACCATAACCCTAATGCCCTGTACACATGGTCAGATTTTCCGATGGAAAACGTGCGATCGGTTTGTGTGTGGGCTCCATCTGACTTTTTCCATCAGAATTTCAGACACACAAAGTTTGAGAGCAGGATATAAAATTTTCCGACAACAAAATCCGATCGTTTAAATTCCGATTGTGTGTACACAAATCCTACGCACAAAGTGCCACGCATGCTCAGAATAAATTAAGAGACAAAAGCTATTGGCTACTGCCCCGTTTATAGTCCCGACGTATGTGTTTTACGTCACTGCGTTCAGAAAGATCGGATTTTCCGACAACTTTGCGCGACTGTGTGTATGCAAGACAAATTTGGCCCAATTGGAAAAAATCACCTGAGCGTTTTCAGCTCTTAAAAGGCCAGAAAAAACGTCCAACAAGCAAAATCCCATTAATTTCAATGGCACCTGTTCACATCTAAGGCTGCATTCACACCTGAGTGTTTCAAAGTTGCGCGTTTTTTCTGTGTTTTTACCGTGATTTTGTACAGGTCACCAATGTAAAAAGCAGAAAAACCCCTGTAATCTGCTCCAAAAAAGCTCATGTTCTTTTTTGAGCTTAAGGCGTTTTTCAGGCATTTTGCTTCAGGTGACATAACTCTCAGATGTGAACTGGTGCCATTGAAATGAATGGAATTTTGCTTGTTGGGTGTTTTTCAGGCATTTTTTATGAGCGTTTTATGAGCTGAAAACGCTCAGGTGTGAATGTAGCCTGAGGCTGCATTCACACCTGAGCGTATCATTTTCAGGCGGAAAGTCGCACGTTTTTACCACAATTTTTACCGCAATTTTGTACAGGTCAAAACGTCCCCAATGGAAAAATCAGAAAAAGCACCTGTAATCTGCCTAAATAGAAGCTCGTGTACTTTTTGGGCTTCAGGCTTTTGCTTCAGACAACAGAATGCTCAGATGTGAACAGGGGCCATTAAAATGAATGGGATTTTGCTTGTTGGGTGTTTTTGAACTTTTGAGATGAGCGTTTTACGAGCTGAAAACGCTCAGGTGTGAATGCAGCCTGAAGCTCAAAAAAGTACATAAGCTTCTTAGGCAGATTACAGGCGGTTTTCTGCTTTTTACATGACCTGTCCGCTGACATCCAATCCGCTCTGCTAAATTCAGATGGATGGAAACCCTATTTTCCATCCATCTGGCGGTTTGGATATGGCGGACAGGCGGATCTATTTTCATCCGATCCCCCATAGTGGAGAGCGGAGATCCGACAGGTTGGTCTCTCCACAGTGAGTAGAGATGGACCTGTCATAAGCTGGCTCAGCGGGGATCAACGGATCAATCCTCACTGTGCAAATGGAGTCCGTGAAAACTGTCATTCATGCTTGAGTGATTCCTTAAAGTTTTCAATTATTATTAACGTGATCGCAGTAAGCAGAAAAATAACATCAGCAGGTGAACAGAGTTTCATTCATATTTCCTGCATTAATTTTTATTTTCCATCAGCATAGAGCCAGCTCCAAAATCACAGGTGACAAAACCATAGATAACATCAGAATTACTGTTAACTAAAGTAACATTAAATACACTTCATCCTGAAGGCTTTAGAGCAGGGGAAGGCAACCTCTGAGGCGCCTTTCACACGGACAGCTATTCTGCCACAGTTAAAAGCATGCTTTTTTCCTGTTAAATTCAAGACTCCAGGCACTGCAATCAGCTGCATTTGCACAGTGCGATTAGCTGTGGTTGCTTTTAGCTGCGGTTTGCCATTTCCATGGCAACCCGACAGGGTACCGACTCGCACTGTTTGGCATAAATCTTGAGGGGAACGCCACGCAAATTTTAAATAAAAAAACGGCGTGGGTTCCCCCCCCCCCCAGGGGCATACCAGGCCCTTCGGTCTGGTATGGATGTTAAGGGGAACCCCCTACGTCGAAAAAATGGTGTGGGGTCCCCCTCAAAATCCATACCAGACCCTTATCCAAGCACGCAGACTGGTCGGTCAGGAAGGATGGTGGGGACGGGCAAGCAGCCTCCCCTCCTGAGCCGTACCAGGCCGCATGTCCTCAACATGGGGGGTGGGTGGTTTGGGGGAGGGGGTGCCCTGTGGCCCTCCACCCCAAAGCACCTTGTCCCCATGTTGATGAGGACAAGGGCCTCTTCCCTACAACCCTGGCCGTTGGTTGTCGGGGTCTGCGGGCGGGGGGGCTTATCTGAATCCGGGAGCCCTCTTTAATAAGGGAGCCCCCAGATCCTGGCCCCCACCCTATGTGAATGAGTATGGGGTACATGGTACCCCTACCCATTCACCTAGGGAAAACCCGTCAATAAAAAAAACACCACACAGGTTTTTAAAGTAATTTATTAAACAACTCCGGGGGTCTTCTTTCGGCTTCGGGGGTCTTCTTCCAGCTTCGGGGATCTTCTTCCGACTTTGGGGGGTCTCTCCGGTTCTTCTCCGCGCTCTCCGGGTCTTCTGCCGGGCTCCTCCGCTATCTTCTGCTCTTTTGCCGCTCTTTTGCTAGCGGAGGAGCCCGGTCTGCTGCCTTCTGCCTTCTTCCCTCTTTTCTTCTTCCAATGTTGACACGACGCTCTCTCTGGCTGGAATGCTCTCTTAGCACTCAGCTCTGACTTATATAGGCGGGGACCCCGCCCCCTTATGCCATCACAGTCCCTGGGCATGCTAGGACTGTGACATTTTAGGGGGTGTGGTCAACATCATGAGACATGGAGATTTACCTGAACAACATAAAGAGAGCAAAGATCACCTGATTTTGGCACCTTTTTTTCTTTTTTTAAAGACATTAACTAGCAAGGCCTGCATAAATAGTAAGGAAAACCTAGAAATATATAATAAAACAAATGTCACTGTAAAGATATAAACTTAGTTTACCTTAATAGTGGACTGTGCCAGTAAGGCAGTGGACGGTGTCTTTCAGGCAGTGGACTGTGCCAGTAGGGCAGTGGACAGTGTCTGTCGGGCAGTGGACTGTGCCAGTAGGGCAGTGGACGGTGTCTGTCGGGCAGTGGACGGTGTCGGTCAGGCAGTGGACTGTGCCAGTTTGGCAGTGGACAGTATCTATCGGGCAGTGGACTGTGTCAGTAGGGCAGTGGACGGTGTCTTTCAGGCAGTGGACTGTGCCAGTAGGGCAGTGGACGGTGTCTGTCCGGCAGTGGACTGTGCCAGTAGGGCAGTGGACGGTGTCTATCGGGCAGTGGACTGTGTCAGTAGGGCAGTGAATGGTGTCTTTTTTCAGGCAGTGGACTGTGCCAGTAGGGCAGTGGACGGTGTCTGTCCGGCAGTGGACTGTGCCAGTAGGGCAGTGGACGGTGTCTGTTGGGCAGTGGACTGTGTCTGTCGGGCACTGGACTGTGCCAGTAGGGCAGTGGACTGTGCCAGTAGGGCAGTGGACGGTGTCTGTCGGGCATTGGACGGTGTCTGTCGGGCATTGGACGGTGTCTGTCAGGCAGTGGACTGTGCCAGTAGGGCAGTGGACGGTGTCTATCGGGCAGTAGACTGTGTCAGTAGGGCAGTGGGCGGTGTCTTTCAGGCAGTGGACTGTGCCAGTAGGGCAGTGGACAATGTCTGTCAGGCAGTGGACTGTGCCAGTAGGGCAGTGGACAGTGTCTGTGGGGCAGTGGACTGTGCCAGTAGGGCAGTGGACGATGTCTGTCGGGCAGTGGATGTGTCAGTAGAGCAAAGGTTAGAGTCAGAAGGGCAGTGGATGGTGTTTATTTATTTTTATTATTTTTTACCATTTTATATTTTATTACATTTTACAATATTCTTTTTTAAAATTCTTTTAGGAGCCCTGTTGAGGGGCTTTGGTGACATATGAGGGGTCTCGGCTCATGCCTCAGCTGCAAGTGGCTGGGAATTTGGACTTTTCCACCCCCCCCATCCCGGCACCCAAAGGCGGCTGCTTAAGCAGCCCTATGCTGGCGCTGGCCCTGCCCACAGTAGTTTCCTCTGCCCCACCCAACCCCCTCAAAACACAGTAATGGCCTCTGTCCCCCCATAGTAGTGTCCTCTGCCCCTTTCACATGAACACCACCCCCCAGTAGTGTCTTCTGCCCACCCCCACCATAGCAGTGTTCTCTGCCCCCATGGCAGTGTCCTCTGCCCCCCTTCACATCACCCCCCTCACACAGTAGTGTCCTCTGCCCCTTTCACATCACCCCCCTTCCCCTCCCCATAACAATGCCCTCTGCCCCTTTCACATTACACCCTCCTACCCCACAATATTGCCCTCTCCCCCATAGTGGTGTCCTCTGCCTCCCTTAACATCACACCCCCCACACAGTAGTGTCCTCTGCCCCTTCCCCCAATAGCAGTGCCCTCTGGCCCTTTCACATCAAACCCCCTTTCCCCGCAGTAATGCCCCCCTCATAGCAATGCCCCCTGCCCCTTTCACATCAATCCCACCCCTCCAGTAGCGTCTTCTGCCCTTTTGCCCGCCCCCACAATAACAGTGTTCTCTGCCCCCCATAGCAGTGTCCTCTGCCCCCTTTCGCCTCACCCCCCTTCACACAGTAGTGTCCTCTGTCCCTTTCACATCACCCCCCCTTTCCCTACAGCAGTGCCCCCCATCCCCTCCCCATAGCAATGCCCTCTGCCCCTGTCACATTATACCCTCCTTCCCCACAACATTGCCCTCTGCCCCCCCAGCAGTGTCCTCTGCCCCTCATTGCAGTGTCTGATGCCTCCCTTAACATCACACCCTCCACACAGTAGTGTCCTCTGCCCCTTTGCCCACCCATAGCAGTGTCCTCTGCCCCTTCACATCACCCCCCCCACACAGTAGTGTCTTTTGCCCCCCCCATAGCAGTGCCCTCTGCCCCTTTCACATCACTTCCCCCTTTCCCCACAGTAGTCCACCCCTCCCCATAGCAATGCCCTCTGCCCCTTTCACATCAAACCCCCCTTCACCCGCAGTAGTGCCCTCCCCCTCCCTCTCCCCATAGCAATGCCCTCTGCACTTTCACATCATACCCTCCTTCCCCACGATAGTGCCCTCTGCCCCCCAACAATGTCCTCTGCCCCCTTTACAACACCATACACACACCTAGATACAGGGGCATGAAATCAGTGGGCCCCTGTGCAAGATAAAAAGTGGGCCCTAGGCATGGATTTAAAAAAAGGCGCCGCACCACGGTGATTTGTGGGCATGGCTTAAAGAGGGTGTGGTTTAATAGAGTCTGAGATGACTTACATAGTGCAGAAAGGGATCATGTTAAATTTGGAATGTACAATCCAGGGTGTACGGCGGTGGGTAGTATGTACAGGAGAGGAGTGTGGAGTGTATAGAGGTGGGTGGTATGTGCAGGAGAGTGGAGTGTACAGCAGTGGGTAGGATGCGCTGGAGAGAGGTGCGGAGTGTATGGTGGTGGGTAGTATATGCAGGAGAGGAGTGCAGAGTGCATGGAAGTGGGTAGAATGTGCAGAAGAGGAGTATGGAGCGTATGGTGGTGGGTAGTATGTGCTGGAGAGGAGTGCCAAGTGTATGATGGTGGGTATTATGTGCAGGAGAGGAGTGTGTAGTGCATAGAGGTGGGTAGTATGTGCAGGAGAGGAGTATGGAGTGTATGGTGATGGGTATTATGTGTAGGAGAGGAGTGCAGAGTGTATGAAGGTGGGTAGTATGTGCAGGATGGTGTCAGTAGGGCAGTGGAGTGTCAGTAGTTCTTTATTTTTATTTTTTTACAATTTAATTTTTTTTTTCTCCAAAATGCTTTTTGGGGCCAGTGGATGGTAACAGTAGGGCAGTGGACGGTGTCACTAGAGCAATGGACTGTGCCAGGATTTTTTTTATTTTTATTATTTTTTACAATTTTCTTATGAATTATTTTTTACAAATTCATTTTAGTATTTTTTTCACAATGATTGGGGATGTAGTGGACAGTGTCAGTAGGGCAGTGGATGGTTTCCGCTAGTTTTTATTATTTTTTGCAACAAGGGAAGAAAGCGAAAATGGGAGTTTTAAGGTGCAGTCAAATTGAAAGCATTATCAATTTCATAAATTTTATTTAATAAACATAGTTTAAAAAAAAAAAATATTAGAAACCAACACATGAAAATCATACAGTTGTTTTACAAAAGTATGTTGCCTCTACATGTTTCAACCATAATTACGGCTTCTTCTGGAGCTTTTGCAAGACTTGCAAAAGCTCCAGAAGAAGCCATAATTATGGCAAAATATGTAGAGGCAACAAACTTTTGTACAACAACCGTAAAGTTTTCATGTGTTGGTTTTAATATGAAAAACTTTTTTTAAACTATGTTTATTAAATAAAATTTTTGAAATTGATATTGCTTATATTTTAAATATTTTTGCACCTTAAAACTCCCATTTTCGCTTTTTTCCCTTGTTATATTTACTATGGGGAGGCGGTGCATGTAAAATGTTGTCTTATCCTTGGATAAAATGTATATTTTCTCTATTATTTTTCAAATTTTTTGTCTTTATTTTTTTAAATAATTTTTTTAATAATTTTTAAAATATTTTTTTCACAGTGATTCTGGCGAAGTGGGGGTGGTATGGTGGGGCAGTGGATGGTGTCAGTAGAGCAGCAGATGATGTCAATCGTTTTTTATATATTTATTTTTTTACAATTAAATTTGTTTTTCATTTTTATTTCACAATGCTATTTGGGTGGGGGAGGGGGTTGGGGCAGGGGACAGTGTTGATAGGGCGGGGGGAATGGTGTCAGTAGTTTTTTTACTTTATGTTCTTTTTTTACAATTTTATTTTTTATTTTTATTGTTAAACAATTTAATTTTGTAATATTTATTGATTTTTTTCCCTATCAGCCCTGTTGGTGGGCTTTAATGAGATATCAGGGGTCTAAACAGACCCCTGACATCTCCCCTTTGAGACAGAGAAAGGGACCAAGGACGGAGATTCTCCAGTCCCTTTCTCAGCAGTCTCAGCATTGAAGATGAATGAACAGAGACACAGCGGCTCCTGTTCATTCATAAACTAAAGCAGAGTAACACAATTTGCTCTGCTCAGTTATCAGAGGACATTAGAGTGATCAGTAGCGATCGCTCCGTATCCAATTCAGAACAGGAAGGGGTCGGTAAATGACATATTTACCGGCCCTTTCCTCTGCTTTCAATCCTGACATATTCCCCGCAGCCGGCGGGAGAGGATAGGAGGGAAGCCGGCTGCAGGGCGGTGAGGGGGGTGGATGAGGAGCACACAGCGGGGCAGAGGAGGACACCGGGGCAGAAGAAGACAAAGGGCTGAGTAGGACACCCGGGCAGAGGAAGACACAGGTGGAGGAGGACACCAGGGCAGAGGAAGACACGGGTGGAGGAGGACACCAGGGCTGAGGAAGACACAGGGAGGGGGAGGACACTGGGGCAGAAGAGGACACAGGGAACAGTCGGGATGATCGGTGCAGCGGGAGGGACAGCTGTGATCACCAATCTCCCTGTATGACATTTCAGCTGATGGTTGTGAGAGGGAGAGGAGGAGAAGCGGCTGTCAGCTCAGCTGAAAAGCTATACAGGGAGATCGGTGCTCACAGTTGTCCCCCGCCGCTCCGATCATCCCCAGCTGTCAAGGGACAATCATCCATGTGTGCAGGGTGGGTCACAATGGCACCCCCCAGGGGCCCGTGTGCAGTGAACACCCAGTACACATGGATGATACGCTACTGCCAGATAGCAAGGATAACTTTCCACAAGTTGAATTATAAGACCGCTAACTTGCTGCACATTTTCACTGGCAAGTTGTACTCTTGCAGAGCACTTGAAGCACGAGTTCTAGTTAACACTTTTCCAGTTTGTAGCAAATTTGCATGGCAAGTCTCTAGCAAGAGCAAAGTTGCGGTGATAAGTCTACAGCAAGCGCTCTGGAAGTCACAGTGCCCCCAGTGGTGGGGTGACTATTGCACAACATAACTGAACCAGAACTTGCAGCAGACTTGCGGAATGTTAGCAAAGAAAGTTGCTCTGGAGTCATGCAATGCGGACTTGCTGCAAATGTGCGACAAACCCTAATCACCCCAAGCGCATTAGCATTATCGCTCTGTGTGCAGGCAGGGAGATGGGAAATATCTTCCTCAGACCAGTTCTGCCATTCATGAAGTGCTACCATACTTCTCTTTCACTGTACCGGCTCTACCACAATAATGTGTGTGTCTGTACGTGTAATATGTATATATATATATATATATATATATATATATATATATATATATATATATATATATATATATATATATATCGCAACAAAATGAGTGCAGCACAAATAATAAACAGAAAGTCTATGGATTCAAAGATAAGATCTTTCATAATAAAGCCAGTTCTTCTATGTGAAAACTCGATCGTCTTCCCTCAAACACATATATGTGCTTACCAGAAAAGGTGGACCTCTTAAGTTACAGGAGGTCAAACGAGCATGGGTTCCATATGGGCTGGACATCCAGAGAGGCCATGCAGTGTCCATCCAGCCCATATGGATATATGGAACACATGTTCGTTTGACCTCCTGTAACTTAAGAGGTCCACCTTTTCTGGTAAGCACATACATGTGTTTGAGGGAAGACGATCGAGTTTTCACATAGAAGAACTGGCTTTATTATGAAAGATCTTATCTTTGATTCCATAGACTTTCTGTTTATTATTTGCGCTGCACTCATTTTGTTGTGTTGGTTTATTATATAGGCTTGGTGAATCCTGTAGTGTACAGCTTGCATATAATTTTCACTGTTTTAGTTTGTGCTGATTGTCCCAAGTTTTATTATATATATATTGCACCCTAATGCAATAGGCTACACACACCTATGCTGGTGATTCACCGGTACTTAGGTGGCAGCAATTTTATTTAATCCCTCAATCTTCCATTAACATCTTTGGCACTAGCTTTTCTTGTTGTTTGTCCAAGTGTCTGTTTTTATCAGGTTCATTCACTAATAAGTGAAGAGAGGTGACTTGTCAGAAAAATCTAAGCCAAAGTGGCTGAAGTAAAAAAAAAAAAAAAGCTCTCATTGAAATATTTTTAGTTCAGTTTTTTTTTACCTATATTTTACCATTTTCCTAAAAAATGGACCTCAGTTCACTGAATAGTGCATTAAGACAAAACTGATTTTTATAAAAACATTTATTGAAGTATTTGAATAAAATCAATACATAGTTACATAGTAGGCGAGGTTGAAAAAAGACACAAGTCCATCAAGTCCAACCTATGTGTGATTATGTGTCAGTATTACATTGTATATCACTGTATGTTGCGTTCATTTAGGTGCTTATCTAATAGTTTCTTGAAACTATTGATGCTGCCCGCTGAGACCACCGCCTGTGGAAGGGAATTCCACATCCTTGCCGCTCTTACAGTAAAGAACCCTCTACGTAGTTTAAGGTTAAACCTCTTTTCTTCTAATTTTAATGAGTGGCCACGAGTCTTGTTAAACTCTCTTCTGCGAAAAAGTTTTATTTCTATTGTAGGGTCACCAGTACAGTATTTGTATATTGAAATCATATCCCCTCTCAAGCGTCTCTTCTCCAGAGAGAATAAGTTCAGTGCTCGCAACCTTTCCTCATAACTAAGATCCTCCAGACCGTTTATTAGCTTTGTTGCCCTTCTTTGTACTCGCTCCATTTCCAGTACATCCTTCCTGAGGACTGGTGCCCAGAACTGGACAGCATACTGTAGGTGCAGCCGGACCAGACTCTTGTAGAGTGGGAGAATTATCGTTTTATCTCTGGAGTTGATCCCCTTTTTAATGCATGCCAATATTCTGTTTGCTTTGTTAGCAGCAGATTGGCATTGCATGCCATTGCTGAGCCTATCATCTACTAGGACCCCCAGGTCCTTTTCCATCCTAGATTCCCCCAGAGGTTCTCCCCCCAGTGTATAGATTGCATTCATATTTTTGCCACCTAGATGCATTATTTTACATTTTTCTACATTGAACCTCATTTGCCATGTAGTTGCCCACCCCATTAATTTGTTCAGATCTTTTTGCAAGGTTTCCACATCCTGCGGAGAAGTTATTGCCCTGCTTAGCTTAGTATCGTCCGCAAAAACAGAGATTGAACTGTTTATCCCATCCTCCAGGTCGTTTATGAACAAATTAAATAGGATTGGTCCCAGCACAGAACCCTGGGGAACCCCACTACCCACCCCTGACCATTCCGAGTACTCCCCATTTATCACCACCCTCTGAACTCGCCCTTGTAGCCAGTTTTCAATCCATGTACTCACCCTATGGTCCATGCCAATGGACCTTATTTTGTACAGTAAACGTTTATGGGGAACTGTGTCAAATGCTTTTGCAAAATCCAGATGCACCACGTCTACGGGCCTTCCTTTATCTAGATGGCAACTCTCCTCCTCATAGAAGGTTAGTAGATTGGTTTGGCAAGAACGATTCTTCATGAATCCATGCTGATTACTGCTAATGATACCGTTCTCATTACTAAAATCTTGTATATAGTCCCTTATCATCCCCTCCAAGAGTTTACATACTATTGATGTTAGGCTAACTGGTCTGTAATTCCCAGGGATGTATTTTGGGCCCTTTTAAATATTGGTGCTACATAGGTTTTTTTTCCAGTCAGCTGGTACCATTCCAGTCAGTAGACTGTCTGTAAAAATTAGGAACAACGGTCTGGCAGTCACTTGACTGAGTTCCCTAATGACCCTCGGATGCACGCCATCAGGTCCCGGTGATTTATTAATGTTAAGTTTCTCAAGTCTAATTTTAATTCTGTCCTCTGTTAACCATGGAGGTGCTTCCTGTGTTGTGTCATGACGATAAACACTGCAGTTTTGGTTACTGAAACCCCCCGATTCACTCGTGAAGACTGAGGAGAAGAATAAATTCAATACCTTCGCCATCTCCCCATCCTTTGTAACCAGATGTCCTTCCTCATTCTTTATGGTGCCAATATGGTCAGTCCTCCCTTTTTTACTGTTTACATACTTAACAAATTACTTGGGAATTTTTTTGCTTTCCTCCGCTATGTGTCTTTCATGTTCTATCTTAGCCGTCCTAATTGCAGTCTGAATGCTGAGGATGATCCCTCAACCTTGTATTTTTTTTGAAGGCCTTCTCCTTTGCTTTTATATGCATTTTTACATTGGAGTTAAGCCATCCAGGACTTTTGTTGGCCCTTTTAAATGTATTACCCAATGGGATACATTGGCTAATGCCCTTATTTAACATACTCTTAAAGCAAACCCATCTCTCCTCCGTATTCTTTGTTCCTAATATTTTATCCCAATTTATGCCTTTTAGCAAGGTTTGTAGTTTAGGGAAGTTGGCTCTTTTGAAATTCAGTGTCTTTGTATTCCCTTTATGTTTCCTATTTGTGTGATTTATACTGAAACGAATTGACCTGTGATCGCTGTTACCTAAATTGCCCCGTATTTCCACATCCTTGATCAGGTCTGTATTGTTGGTAATCAGTGGATCCAGTAATGTTTTATTTCTAGTTGGTGCGTCTACCATCTGACCCATAAAATTGTCCTGCAAGACATTAAGGAACTGGCGAGCCTTAAATGAATGTGCGGTTCCCTCCGCCCAGTCTATGTCTGGATATTTAAAATCCCCATTATGATAACACTTCCCACCCTTGCTGCTAATCCAAATTGTGATAGGAGATCTGTCTTCACTTCCTCCCTCAGGTTAGGGGGCCTATAGCATACTCCCAGCATTTTCCCCTTCATCCCTTTGGAGCTCTACCCATAAGGATTCCACCTCCTCCCTAGCTCCCTCAGTGATGTCATCTCTCACATTCACTTGTACATTATTCTTGATATATAGGCATACCCCTCCCCCTTTTTTACCCTCTCTATCCTTGCGTTAAAGGGTATACCCTTGAATGTTTGCCAGCCAGTCATGAGAGCTGTTGAACCAGGTCTCTGAAATTCCCACAAAATCCAAATCCTCCTCGTACAAAGGTATCTCTAGTTCACCCATCTTGTCCGCCATGCTCCTGGCATTGGTGAACATACCACATAGTTTAGACCGATCGCATATTGTCCTCGTATTGGGTGTTTCAAGATTGCAACTAGGACTTGTTACCATACTTACCTTGTGTTTTTGTGCTTTGGTCAACCTACCACTAATGCCCCCAATACTACCATCTAGAATATCTTCCACGCTGACTAACTCTACCTCTGGACCCTCCCCCCATCGCCTAGTTTAAAAACCCCTCTAATTTTTTGGCCATCTTCATTCCCAGCAGATCTACACCCTCCTCATTTAGGGGCAGTCCATCCCTTCTATAGTACCGGTTATCGACTGAGAAGTCGGCCCAGTCCTCCAGGAACCCAAGCCCCTCCTTACTACACCAGCTCTTCAGCGACTTGTTTACTTCCCTAATCTCCCTCTGCCTTTCTGGTGTGGCTCGATGTACCGGTAGTATTCCTGAGAATACTACCTTGGAGGTCCTTTTCCTCAATTTAGCTCCTAAGTCCCTAAAATCGTTCTTTAGGACACTCCATCTGCCTCTGACTTTGTCATTGGTGCCAACGTGCACCATGACAGCCGGGTCTTCCCCAGCCCCTCCCAGTAATCTGTCCACAAGATCTGTGATGTGCCGAACCCGAGCGCCCGGTAGACAACATACTGTTCGGTGCTTCAGGTCTTGGTTACAGATTGCCCTCTCTGTCCTTCTAAGAATTGAGTCCCCTACCACCAGAATTTGTCTTTCCTTTCCCTTCGCTGCCTCCCCACTCTCACTGGAGGAGTTCTTCCCCCGGCAGCTAGGAGAGTCCCTCAGCTCCAGCAGTGCTGGTCCCTGACTGGTTTCACCAAAGTCACTCAATGGAGCGTACTTATTGGGATGCTCCAGTCCTGGATCGGCCTCCCTGGCACTTCCCCCTCTACCCTACCTGACTGTCACCCATCTACTCTTTGCTAGTGCCTGCACCTCTTTGTCTCCACCCGCCTCTGTGCTGGCCCCTGTCGGCCCCTGCCGTGTACGTTCCTGGCTCTCCTTTAGTATGGAGGGACTTCTCAGTGCTGACAGTTGCTTCCCCAGATTCAGAACCTGGGCTTCCAGGGAAACAATGTGCTTACATTTTGCACAGCAGTATTCGCCCTCGATCGGATGATCAAGGAACGCATACATGCAGCAAGATGTAAAAAGAGTCGCCTCTCCACACCCGCCGGGCATCGTACCTATTAAATTTAGTGAGGATTGGGGATTATATCCTGTCCAAATTACCTAACAGCTAGCTTCCTGGCACTAATACTTAAGACAATACACAGGTACACAACAAGACAATACGCAGGTACTCGCAGACCTACGTGCACCCGCAGACCTACGTGCACCCACAGGCCACTCGCAGACCTACGTGCACCCGCAGACCTACGTGCACCCGCAGACCTACGTGCACTTGCAGGCCACTCGCAGACCTACGTGCACTCGCAGGCCTACGTGCACTCGCAGGCCACTCGCAGACCTACGTGCACTCGCAGACCTACGTGCACTCGCAGACCACTCGCAGACCTACGTGCACTCGCAGGCCACTCGCAGACCTACATGCACTGGCAGACCTACGTGCACTCGCAGACCTACGTGCACTCGCAGACCACTCGCAGACCTACGTGCACTCGCAGGCCACTCGCAGACCTACGTGCACTCCCAGACCTACGTGCACTCGCAGGCCACTCGCAGACCTACGTGCACTCGCAAACCTACGTGCACTTGCAGGCCACTCGCAGACCTACGTGCACTCGCAGGCCACTCGCAGACCTACGTGCACTCACTGGATTATATCTTAGTTATTTTTTTTTTTAGAGTGAACATTTAACAAAACATAAAAAATAACATTTATAATATGAAAAAGAACATTCTCAAAAACAATAAAAATTATACTATAAAAAAACCCCAAAAAAACACACAAAACAAAAATTGCAGTAATATGCGATACTATGTGAAACAGTGATGAAGTGCACTAATTCAAGAAGCTAAGCAGCAAAAATAGACAAATATGCAAGAATGCCTATCCCTAATTAAAAAAAAAAAACAAAAAAAAAAACCACAAAACAAAGACTGCAGTAATATGTGATAATATGCGAAACAGTGATAAAGTGCACTAATCAAAATCAGGTATTCGTCTGATTCTACATAAAAAACAATAAAATAGGTCCCAAATAAAAAAGTGCATGTGCATGTGCATCAAAACATGATGAGATCTAAAAATGACTCAAAAAACAGTTCTTGAAAGTCGTGAGTTTTGAGGTCTAGTGGCGCTTTGGTAAACAAATCTTTAATGGCAGTTCACGTTTCACTCTCCTCTCCTCGCCTGCATCGAAATCCACAGCTGGTCTAACAAGGCTTTAATACAGTGGCGGCCCATCCATAGGGTAGTAGTCACCAAAAAAAAAATAAATGAAACACATATTTAAAACGACCCCTTTAAGAAAAAAAAATTCCTTTAATTAAGTGCACTGTGTTTGGGCGCCGGACACAGTGCACTATGTGAAGCGCCATGTCAATGCAATCATGAGATTGCAGACGTGGCACTTCATTTGCGGGCCTTTAACCCGCCTTGCAGAGCAATACAAAGCACCGAGTAGCTTCTGCCCATAAAATCACTATGGGCGGGAGCATTGTTGTTTAAATCTAGAGGTTACTTCCAGGTTTCGTGGAACAGACAAAAACCGGAAGTGACGTCGGCAGCTCCGTTCTTCAGCCCGAGCAGAGCTGCTGGAAGGTAGGAAGGAAGAGACTGAGCGCGCACCATGCAGCATGAGGGATTCAGTTCAAAGGCAATCACAGATCACTTGGGGGAATCGGGACTAATAAAGAGACCACTACCCCAGGATTTTTTATATTTATATGCAAATGTTGTGGGAGCCTCTCTTTTTTAATGTTGTGCTTATAGTGTGCACTACCCCAGGATATTTTATATTTATATGCAAATGTGGGAGCCTCTCTTTTTTAATGTTGTGCTTATAGTGTGCTGCAGACAGTAAAGCTTTTTCACACCTCCTCCAACATATCCGATTTCTGGCAATAGATTTTTTTTAACATCATATGAAGGCGCTGTTATCAGGAGCACATGTAACATCAGAGACAGGGAAGGGATGCTGCATCTTCAGGCTGGAATTGCATAGGCTCTGAATGCCGGTTCACACAAGCGTGATGCGGGAACCAGCGTGATTCCAGTTCCAGTTCCCGCATCGCATAGAACTCGCAGGCAGTTCACACTGCCCTATGCAATCCGGTGCAGGTGTCAATAGAAAGTTAATGACACCCCCAGATCGCAGTGCGAACTGTGAATTTGGACAAGAATTCGGACCGCATGGGTGTGAACATCCATGCGATTCGATTCTGGTGCGGACAAAAAAAAGGGTCCTGCACAATTTTGGTCTGAATGCGATGCAAATTCAACCATACAATCTGTATGGCTGAATTTGCATTACACAGACATCGCACGTGATCTGCACAGTAGTGCGGTGTGTATCACATGTGATGCCTGACATCACACCAGTGTGAACCAGCACTAAATGTTGGAATCAACTGAAGTATTATGTCTGTATAGCATTATTTTCCCTCTTAACCAGTCTCTAGCGCCATATATACCATAATCTGCGAGGCTGCGCTATATAATATGATCTGCGAGGCTGAGCTATATACTCTGTCCTGTGATGCTGAGCTATATACCCTGATCTGTGATGCTGAGCTATTTACTCTGTCCTGTGATGCTGAGATATATAATCTGTCCTGTGATGCTGGGGCTGTATACTCTGTCCTGTGATCTGAGCTGTATACTCCTGACACTATGAGTGGAAGCAAGTGGAATACAGGGGATGGAGTGGGTGGATTCTATAAGGGGTGTGGTTTATGAGAAGTGGGAGGTGTCAAAAACGATGGACGGGGTCTGGTGCCCCCCATCCAAAAACGTCACCAGCCACCACTGCTTTAATATATAGATCATTTATGGAAAATCACATTCCACTCCACTCTCCTCTCCTAAAAGCACCACTAGAACTGTTGTGGTCTTTGTTTAAGGTGAGCTGCTAGCATATAAACAAGAAAAAATAAAACATTCCAAATTGTGCTCCACTGATGGGATATCAGGGTTAGTCACTCCTTGATTTCTACCTCTCTGAACTCCATATCAGATCTCATGGATACCACTCACCTCTCTGCACACCATGCCCAGCACCAATTAAAGAAAAACCTTACAAACAGCAGGGAGCAATGAGGAAAATTCAGCCACAGTGGTCCCTGTGGTGGGAGGACTATTATGCAACATAACTGAACCAGGACTGCCTAGCAACCAATCATCTGCCGGTTGACTTGAAAAATAGGATTTTTATAACAGCTTACCTGTAAAATCCTTTTCTTGGAGTACATCACGGGACACAGTAATTAATGTATGGTTTATATAGGCACCTTTAGGTGATGGACACTGACACACCCTAGACAGGAAGTTTAGCTCCCTATATAACCCCTCCCCTTACTGGGAGTATCTCAGCTTTGTAGCAAAGCAATACTCGTGTAATCAGAAAGAGGGGAGGGACCTCTGTGTCCCATGATGTACTCTAAGAAAAGGATTTTACAGGTAAGCTGTTATAAAAATCCTATTTTATTTACATCATGGGACACAGAGCCACAGTAATTAATGTATGGGATGTCCCAGAGCAATGCTATCTGAGGGGAGGGAGACACAAACAAAAGTAGGGTGCAATCAGACCTGAAGACCTATACTGCTGCCTGCAGCACACTGCGCCCGAAGGTGATATCCTCATGTCTTCTTACATCCACCTGATGGAATCTGGTGAATGTATGGACTGAAGACCAAGTTGAGTCCTTGCAGATTTGAGCCATGGAGGCTTGGTGATGCACTGCCCACGAAGCACTAACAGACCTGGTGGAGTGCACTTTGATTTGAAAAGGTGGAACCTTCCTCTTCAAACCATAAGCTTTAATAATTATTTGCCTAATCCACTTAGCAATAATAGATTTTGACGCTGCCTGTCCTTTTCTAGGACGTTCAGGCCACACAAACAAAACATCCGTTTTCCGAATCTGAGCAGTCGCCTCCAAATAGATTTTGACTGCTCTAACTACATCCAGAGAATGTAGTGACTTTTCTTCCGTAGAATAGGGTTCTGGAAAAAATTAAGGTAGAACAATATCCTGGTTTAGATGAAAACCTGAAACCACCTTCGGCAGAAAGCTAGAATGAGGACGCAATACTACTCTATCCTTATGAATAATTAAATATGGCTCTTTACAAGAAAGAGCAGCCAATTCTGATACCCTTCTTGCAGAAGATATGGCTACCAGAAAAACTACCTTCCTTTTCAAAAGGACCAAGGAAATATGTTGTATCGGCTCAAAAGGCTGTTTCTGTAATGCAGAAAGAAATAAATTCAAGTCCCAAGGGTTCAGGGGTGACCTAACCGGTGGATTAAGCCGCGTTAACCCTGTATGAAGCTACGGACCAAAGAATGCAAAGCAAGTGGTAGTTGAAACAATACTGATAAGGCCGAGACCTGGCCTTTGATAGTACTCAAGGCCAGCTTCATCTCAAACCTCATTTGCAGAAAGGCAAGGATAATACCTATGACATACTTTCTGGGATGCCAACCCCTGTATTCACACCAGGAAACATATGCCTTCCAGACTCTATAATAAATGACTCTGGAAGCTGGCTTCCGTGCATTAATCAAGGTAGATATCACTAAGCCTGAAAGCTCACGATTCTTTATAATGTGGGTTTCAATAGCTAAATGGTTAGATTTAGTGTTTGTGAGGTAGGATGGAACACTGGTCCCTGCAATAGCAGGTCTGGACATGGTGGTAGGGTCCATAGGGCCCCTACCGCCATCTTTACAATCTCTGCATACCAAGATCTTCTGGGCCACAAGAACCACCGACTTCCTTTCCTGCTTGATCCTGCGAAGAAGTCGTGGTAGCAGCAGAATAGGAGGGAATGCATAAATCAGTGAGAACTGATCCCACAGAGTCACCAACGCATCTGTTCCGTGTGCGAGTGGATCCCTTGTTCTTGACACAAAGTTGTTGACCTTGTTGTTGAACCTGGACACAACCAGATCTATATCCGGGATCCCCTATCTTTGGCTTATAGCCCAGAATATGT
This sequence comes from Aquarana catesbeiana, assembly GCF_042186555.1. Lineage (NCBI taxonomy): Eukaryota > Metazoa > Chordata > Amphibia > Anura > Ranidae > Aquarana > Aquarana catesbeiana. The sequence continues at coordinate 126,812,685 of NC_133324.1, read as the reverse complement.
CGGGGTGAAGAGACCATTCCCCTGGAAACAACTGCTGGCGACTTAAGAATGCCAATTCTCTTCCCCTGGAATGAAGATTGCCGATATGCACGGCACATGCTTTTATGCCCAGGTTAAGATATAGTTTACCTCTCCCTGAGCTGCACGACTTCTGGTACCCCCTTGGTGATTGCCCCTGCTGTGGCATTGTCGGATTGGATCCTGACAGGACAATTCCGCAACCTGAATGTCCAGGCCTTTAGAGCTAGGTACGCTGCCCGAATCTCTAGAATGTTGATGGGGAAGGTCCTTTCGGTTCTGGACCATTTCCCTTGGACAGTCATCTCTTCCAGGACTGCTCCCCAAACCCGAAAGGCTGGCATCTGTTGTTACCACCTTCCAGGTAACTAGTAAAAAGGATTTCCCCTTCTGCAGATTCTCGGGTATCAACCACCAACTGAGGCTCTGGCACACTATTGGTGACAAACGCATTGGAAAATGTTGCGCCTGGACCTTCTTGTTCCAGGCAGACAGGATACCGTTTTGCAGAAGTCTCAAATGAAACTGAGCATAGGGAACCACTTCAAATGAAGCCACCATCTTTCCCAACAACCTCATGCAAAGGCGAATAGAGGGACCCTTCTTCGCCCTGACCACCTGAACCAGCTCCTTTATGGCGCTGATCTTTGCCTGGGGTAAAAATACCCACTTCTGGGTTGTATGTATAACCAGACCCAAGTACTCTAGTCTTCTTACTGGCTTTAAAGAAGATTTCTCTAGGTTGAGGACCCAACCTAGGTATTCCAGGTAGTTGACTGTGGTGACCAAGCTTTGGTCTAAGCGGGCTACCGACCGGTCTATCAAGAGCAGGTCGTCTAGGTAAGCTATAAGGCATCAGTGAACCCAAACAAAAGTGGGCTTTTCAACCGACTCAGTTAAGGGTAACTTAAATGTGGAGCGGACCATTTCAGCAAGAGATTGCACCAGCAATTTCTCAGCCTGTGAAGTTGAAGAAGGTCCTTCTCCACTTGATTCCTCGGAAGAGGAGTCATCAGTCTCTTCACAGTCCCCTGAGGGTGAATCATCTTCCTTCTCCCACTGTTCCTCTGTTTGAGGGTCCTGGGTGGTAGAAGGGGACCTAATGTGTTTTCTTCCACTCTGTGAAAATGCGATTAAAGCCGCTAATCTTTCCTCCAATCCAATCATGGCTGAGGAGAAAACCTTCTCAGTAATATATACAGGGTCTGAAATGCCGGAAGCAGTTGCAACCCCTGACAACCCCTTTGGCTTGCTCTGGCCAGTCTTCCTAGGTCTTTCGGGGGGGGGGGGATGGCGTTGCAGAGGCAGGGTCCTCAGAGCCTAAGGGAGATCCCTTTGAGCCCCTGTTTTTTGGGATATTTGTACCTCCCCTTCTGCCCATAGTGCCAAGCACAAATGCAGAAGTACTACCAGAAAATGCACCTACTGCTGAGCAAAATAGTCCAGCAACTGCCACTGCTATCAAGGCTCAGTCTGATGCTAAGTAAACATGCCCTGGGAATGCCTGTGTCACCAACACTCACATGCCACCCTTCTGCTCTGTGTCCCTTCTTCAGCTGTATGCACCTGCAAAAAGGTGCACTTTATAGCTTTACACAGTCCGCGTTGTGGACGCTGAATCATGCCGACACCACGCTAAGGCCCCGCCCCTTTCCTCCGACCTCCCACTGCACCCCCCTCATCTTTTTCAAAAGAGACTGTTTTCCCGCGGCAGCGGGAGCGGCGCAGCATACCGCCGACTGACCCATGCTCCCTCTGCCTCCTGGAAAGAAGCTGTCCAGGTGGGGGGACATTCAAAAGAGAAAAACCCCCCTTTCCCACATCTTACCTGGGCATTGGGCTGGAAGAAGAGTGCAGCTTGTGACACAGAGCGAGACTGACAAGCATGGAATCAGTGGCGACTTTAGGCATGACAACATTTATTAAAGGAGAAAACCCACAAGAATTAGAAAAATTTCTTAGGAATCTCCCTTACCTTATCCAGCTGCAGGGTTCTGTGGTAAACCAGACAGACCCAATCTTCACCACTCACATTGGGCTCCGTTAAAAAACCTTCAGGGACTGGGGCCCCTTTTTATCAGGGGTTCCACACCCCTGGACCTGTAAAGCACCCCGCCAGGAAATATGGCTGAAAAAACCAAACACTAGATCCTGGTGTCCAGCTCTCTAAAAAGAGAAGCGTTACAGGCAAAACCTTGTTTCTTCTGCCACCAGGCCCTAGTACCATTCAATTCAGCCTAAAAAGACACTTTCAATGGATCCAGTTGCTCCAGCAAAGATTTCTCCAGTGGAGTTCAGCACAGCACATCTTCACATCTGAGAAGCCCATGTGACTATAGAGTCACACATATGGGTGTATACACCCTGGTAGAAGACAGCCGCCCACTTCCTCTCTCCTCCTCCTCCATGCCCACTAACGATCTAAACACAATGGGGGCAGGACAGTAAATCTTGATATATGGAGGCTTCACCTCCCTCTTATACTAAGACACAGGCTGAAGGAACGTGACATAGCCTGTGATTGGCAGAAATTTGCCCATACCATGTTATTGCCAAAAAATAATAAAGATATGATTTCAAATATATATTTGTATGACAATTGAAAACAGTTTATTGATATTAATTATTTATGTTTTACAGCCAAAGGCTTTTTTTTTATTCTGAACATGTGACCAGCAGCAAAGGACTAGAAGATCCTCCTGCTTACATTTCCCTACAGACAGGCTGGAAAAGAGTTGGGTCATGTGACAGCTCACAGCTGTATATCGATTAGGAAAATTATACTTAGAGGTTTTTTTTATTAAAATAATTACAGTGCCATCATCCACATACGGAAATAGAAGGGGCAGTGTAAATTAAACAGTGTGTGCTTACTATCACTTTAAATGTTGAATAATGATAATGTCAGGCATAAAGTATTTTTAAACCCAAACAGCTAAGCCAAATATATTGTTGCACACATTCCTGTAATGCTTAACCACCTGAATCCCCAGCTCTATTTTACAACAGAACTGGGAATCATTGGCTCTTACGAGTCCTGGCTGGGTTTCAGGCTGGAACTGCTGGTTTTCATTCACAGCTGGCATTCAGCACTATGCCCAGGGTCTGAAGCAGCTCCTGGGCTTTCAATGCCCTTATAGATTGCTCCATAGGAAATAATTGTAGAAGAGGTTGTACACAATATGCTTGCAGCTGTTGCAACTTTTTCCAGCCTGTTCTTTAAGCAGTAGATCCGTGCTATAGTAATTATTCCTGGTGGATTGTAACCTGCAATAGATCACTATTAGGACTCGTTCATATTTGCTTTGCTCTTTAGAGCAATCCATCTTTGGATGGCGCGAGCCGCGCCTCGAGCTGTGAATGGCTAGGCAATCATCTGGGACCTGTGACGTGTCCCAGATGATTGCCCAGAGGGAGGGGGGAGAGGTGAACTGACTTTCGGCTCTGCGGAGCCCTGGGAGGAAGTGGGAGCTGGAAACCTCTTTTTAGATGGTTTACGCTCTCCCCCAAAAAATGACATGCCAAATGTGGCATGTCGGGGTCACCAGTACTTAAAGCGGAAGTTCCATTTTTGGGTGGAACTCCGCTTTAAGGATGTGCTGCTCACAGCAATGTGCCCTGCTGCACTGCTAAAATGGTTCAAGAATGGTTTCAGGAACACAAGGAGTTTGAAGTGTTGCCTTTACCACCAAATTCTCCAAATCTCAATCCAATCCAATCCTAAGCATCTGTGGGATGTGCTGGAGAAAATGGTCTGATCCGTGGAGGCCTCACCTCACAACTTACAGGACTTTATGGATCTGCTAATGACTGCTTAGGGCCAGATACCACAGCATACCTTCAGAGGTCTAGTGAAGTCCAGGGCTGTTTTGGCAACAAAAGGGAGACTTAATATTATATATATTTTTATATATAAAAAGTATTCATACCCCTTGAAATTTTCCACATTTTGTCATGTTACAACCAAAAACGTAAATGTATTTTATTGGGATTTTATGTGATAAACCAATACAAAGTAGCACATAATTGTGAAGTGGAAGGAAAATGATAAATGGTTTTCAAAATTTTTTTACAAATAAATATGTGAAAAGTGTGGCGTGCATTTGTATTCAGCCCCCCTGAGTCAATACTTTGTAGAACAACCTTTTGTTGCAATTACAGCTACAAGTCTTTTTAAGTATGTCTCTGCTGAAGAATAACGTCCCCACAACATGATGCTGCCACCACCATGTTTCACTGTGTGGATAGTGTGTTCAGGGTGATGTGTACTGTTCGTTTTCCACCACACATAGCGTTTTGCTTTTAGGCTGAAAAGTTCCATTTTGATCTCATCTGACCAGAGCACCTTCTTCCACATGTTTGCTGTGTCCCCCACATGGCTTCTCGCAAACTGCAAACGGGACTTCTTATGGTTTTCTTTCAACAATGACTTTCTTCTTACCACTCTTCCATAAAGTCCAGATTTGTGGAGTGCCCGACTAAAAGTTGTCTTATGGACAGATTCTCCCACCTGAGCTGTGGATCTTTGCAGCTCCTCCAGAGTTACCATGGGCCTCTTGGATGCTTCTTTGATTAATGCTCTCCTTGCCTGGCCTGTCCGTTTAGGTGGACGGCCATGTCTTGGTAGGTTTGCAGTTGTGCCATACTCTTTCCATGTTCAGATGATGGATTGAACAGTGCTCCATGAGATGTTCAAAACTTGGGATCATTTTTTATAACCTAACCCTGCTTTAAACTTCTCCACAACTTTATCCCTGACCTGTCTGGTGTGTTCCTTGCCCTTTTATGCTGTTTGTTAATGAATGTTCTCTAACAAACCTCTGAGGGCTTCACAGAACAGCTGTATTTATACTGAGATTAAATTACACACAGGTGGACTCTATTTACTAATTAGGTGACTTCTGAAGGCAATTGGTTTCACTAGATTTTAGTTAGGGATATCAGAGTAAAGGGGGCTAAATACAAACGCATGCCACACACCTTTCAGATATTTATTTGTAAAAAATTTTGAAAACCATTTATCATTTTCCTTCCGCTTCACAATTATGTGCCACTTTGTGTTGGTCTATCACATAAAATCCCAATAAAATACATTCACGTTTTTGGTTGTAACATGACAAAGTGTGGAAAATTTCAAGGAATGTGAATACTTTTTCAGGGCACTCTAAATATACACACTGGGTATAGAAAAGAATCACCCCCTGCTTTGCAGCCTGAAATGAAGACAGACACAGTTTGTGTTTTATCCAGTCTTAATAGTGCAACTTATAACATCCAAGTGAAAGATATAATACCAACATGTCAGAAAAAAAAAATAAAATTCAAAAACCGAATCACTGAGTTGGTAAAAAGAATTATCCCCCTTATATCAGTATTTTGTTTGGCCACATTTTGCTTTAATTACAGCCTTTAGTCTGTTTGGATATGTCTCTACTAACTTTGCACATCTAGACTTAGCAATATTTCCCCACTCTTCTTTGCAGAGTTGCTCAAGTTCAGTTAAATTTGATGGTGACCATTTGTGGACTGCAGTCTTAAAGTCATTCCACAGATTTTCAATGGGGTTAAGTTTGGGCTTTGACTAATGCCGCGTACACACGATTGGAATTTCCATTAGAAAAAACTTGGATGGTTTTTCCAACGGAATTCCGCTCAGGCTTGCCTTGCATACACACGGTCACACAAAAGTTCTCTGAACTTTCGACCGTCAAGAACACGGTGACGTACAACACTACGACGAGCCGAGAAAATGAAGTTCAATGCTTCCAAGCATGCATCAAATTGTTCCCGAGCGTGCATGTTTTTTGCGCGTCCGAATTGCATACAGACGAACGCATTTTCGGATAGGAACTTTTCCCGACAGAAAAATAGAGAACATGCTCTCAATCTTTGACTGGCTGGAATTCAGCCAGCAAAAGATCGATGCAGCATACACATGGTCGTGTTTTCCGACAAAAAGCTCTCATCGGAGTTTTGCTGGCGGCATTTCCAATCATGTGTACGCGGCACTAGCCATGTAAGGATATTCACCTTTTTTCCTTCAACTACTGTATGGTCATTTTTGCTGTGTGCTTTGGGTCATTGTCATGTTGGAAGGTAAGCCTTCTTTCCATTGACAACTTTGTGTCAGAGGGCAGCAGATTTTCCTAAAGAATTTTATGGTATTTCTAACTTGAGAAGTGCTCCAGTTCCCGCTACAGAGAAACACCCCCATAACAGAACATTACCACCTCCATGCTTTACTGTACGAATGGTGTTATTTGGATGGTGAGCTGTATTGGGTTTCCGCCAGACATATCGTTTGGTGTTGAGGCCAAACAATTAAATGTTAGCCTCATCTGAGCTCATTGAGCTGAGTTTGGAGCTGATTCTGCCTCCATATTTGAAACTACTGAGGTTCTATAGGTGTAAGTCCCATTTTTTTCCTTCTATTGATCTAATGCAGCATCAGTCTGTCCAATGGGCAGCCCAGTCGTCTATCTGTTCTTTTTCTGCACTAACCTAATGCTAATATTCTATTCTACGTTCTTATATTTTTTTTAGAAGGAAGCATCAGTCTAGGTATAATGTTGTAAGGAAAGGAGCAGAGCAGGGGCGTAACTAGAAATAGCAGGGCCCCATAGCAAAATGGGGGCCCCTCTGCAAACAGCCCCCCCCCCCCCCACAGCTGCCCTAGTGTCAATGCAGCGTGACCTGTGCCCCATACAGCCTGGTCTGCCTGTGCTCCATACAGCCCCACCTATGCAGAGGAAGAGGCAAGTCACCGCTGACACGGTCTCCCAGCCAGGGGAAGAGAGGGGAAAGGAAGAGGCGAGCTGTCCGTATCAGCAGAGAGCGGGATTGCCCGCTGTAATAGCTTTCATTTGAATTTCCTGTCTTCCCGGGGCTCATCGTCACATAGCCCCACCTCTTGGCCCGACGCCTTTGATGACGTCACATGTCCCGCATTGGATCGGCGCTCTGTCTATCAAAGGCATCGGGCCAAAAGGTGGAGCTATGTGACGTGAGCCCCGGGAACACTGGAAGTTCTAATGAAAGCTCTTACATCGGGCAATTCAGCTCTCTGCTGATACGGACAGCTCGCCTCTTCCTTTCCCCTCTCTTCCCCTGGCTGGGAGACTGTGTCGGCGGTGCTCTTATCCTCACTGGGCCCCACTCGGCTGCGGGCCCCATAGCGCCTGCATGGGTCGCTATGGTGGTAGTTACGCCCCTGGAGCAGAGGAAGTCCCTCACTTTCTTTTATTTAATATCCCAAGGACTCAGTTTGGTGATTTGTTGATGTGCAAGCTGGATATTCGCTTTAGATTTGATTTGTGCAAATTGGATGTGGAGAAATTTTTGATTGGTTTGCTTATGTCTAGTCTTGATTGGGAGTGATTTTTCACACTCTACATTATACTACCCATAGGTGGCCATGAGAAAGCATGGAAGCTACAGCATAGGCACGGTCAGAACACTGAAGATATTCAGATCAGGAAGTAATCATGTAAAAAACTGATAGAGCCATAGCTGCCAATTTAGGTCAGGGAAGGTGAGGGGGGATTGTTCTTTGCCAATTTAGGTCAGGGAAGGTGAGGGGGGATTGTTTGTGCACTTTGTTTAAAGTGTATCAATCTATTAAACAATACTGTATATTACATGTAATGTAATATAATGTACAGCACAAAACGATTAAGTATATAGAGGATTTTTTTTTTAACTTCCTTTACAAAACCATTGCATTTTTAAAATTTGACAGTGTGTGCCTGGTATATTCTTTATCTTGCACACTTGTGTGTTTATCTCTTTAGTATTATAGGGTATTGTTTGGACAATTAATTACTGCTTTTTACCATGCAGGAAAGCAAAAGACAGTCTTGCTATCACTAATTACCTGATATCACAATGAATGCCTGTGATTGTGCTTAAAGCTGGAATGGTTGTATCATCTTCTTGCACCTGTTGTGTTTTCAATTAGAAAAAGTACAAACAAGACTCCTTTGTACTGTAGATAAATAGATCCAACACACAAAGGAATCTCTGTCTATTGGTGCTTTGTCTAGTGGGCCACTGTATATGACATTGACCAATAAATTAAAGAAGTATAGAACATGTCTTCTTAAAGGCAAAAAATTGTACAGTGTCAATAGAGACAGTGGCGGAACTTTCAGGGTCGCAGCAGTCACACTTGCAACTGGGCCCTGCAGTTCTGCCGCTGTGCGGGGGCCCCAAGACCCGACATCTCTCCTGCACCTCTGGCTGTTGGTTGTAGTATGCAGTGGGGGGGGGGTAGGAGGCGTCGATCGTCAGCTCTATTGTGTCCATGGGCTGCGGGATCTCCCTGGGGGCTTGTAGTTCTCTCTCCAAATGTATACAGTGGAGAGGGGAGGGGCCTCTGACCCGGTGACCCGGGCATGTATCGGGAAGAGTGTAGAAGCAGAGCGACACACTGAAGAGTTAAGCCATGCCCGGGTCAGAGGCCCCTCCCCTCTCCACTGTATATATTCGGAGAGAGAACTACAAGCCCCAGGGAGATCCCGTGGCCCATGGACACAATAGAGCTGCCGATCGCCGCCTCCCACCTCCCCCCAGGTGATATGCTGGGGGTTGGAAGTGCACAGACAGCGGAGACCAGCCAGGTACAGGGGAACCTCTGGAAGGGAGGGCAGCTGTCTGGGGACCCTGATGTGTGGGGGGGGCTCTCTGGGGACCCTGATGTAAGGGGGCTCTCTGGGGACCCTGATGTAAGGGGGGCTCTCTGGGGACCCTGTGGTAAGGGGGGGCTCTCTGGGGACCCTGGTGTAAGGGGGGCTCTCTGGGGACCCTAATGTAAGGGGGGGCTCTCTGGGCACCTTGATGTAAGGGGGTGCTCTCTGGGACCCTGATGTAAGGGGGTGCTCTCTGGGCACCTTGATGTAAGGGGGTGCTCTCTGGGGACCCTGATGAAAGGGGGTGCTCTCTGGGGACCCTGATGTAAGGAGGGGCTCTCTGGGGACCCTGATGTAAGGGGGGCTCTCTGGGGACCCTGGTGTAAGGGGGGCTCTCTGGGGAGTCTGATGTAAGAAAGGTGCTCTCTGCGGACCTTGATGTAAGGAAGGGCTCTCTGGGGACACTGATGTAAGGAAGGGCCTCTCTGGGGACCCTGATGTAAGGAAGGGGCTCGCTGGGGACTCTGATGTAAGGAAGGGGCTCTCTGGGGAACCTGATGTAAAGAGGGGCTCTCTGGGGACACTGATGTAAAGGGGAGGCTCTCTGGGAACCCTGATATAAGGAAGGGGCTCTCTGGGGACCATAATGTAAGGAGGGGGGCTCTCTGGGGACCCTGATGTAAAGGGGAGGCTCTCTGGGGACCCTGATGTAAGGAAGGTGCTCTCTGCGGACCTTGATGTAAGGAAGGGCTCTCTGGGGACACTGATGTAAGGAAGGGCCTCTCTGGGGACCCTGATGTAAGGAAGGGGCTCGCTGGGGACTCTGATGTAAGGAAGGGGCTCTCTGGGGAACCTGATGTAAAGAGGGGCTCTCTGGGGACACTGATGTAAAGGGGAGGCTCTCTGGGAACCCTGATATAAGGAAGGGGCTCTCTGGGGACCATAATGTAAGGAGGGGGGCTCTCTGGGGACCCTGATGTAAAGGGGAGGCTCTCTGGGGACCCTGATGTAAGGGGGGCTCTCTGGGGACTCTGATGTAAGGGGGGGCTCCCTGGGGACCCTGATGTAAGGAGGGGCTCTCTGGTGACCCTGATGTAAGGGCGGGCTCTCTGGGGACCCTGATGTAAAGGGGAGGCTCTCTGGGGACACTGATGTAAAGGGGAGGCTCTCTGGGGACCCTGATGTAAGGGCGGCTCTCTGGGGACCCTGATCTAAGGGGGGCTCCCTGGGGACCCTGATGTAAGGAGAAGCTCTCCAGGAAACCTGATGTAAGGAGGGGCTCTCTGGGGACCCTGATGTAAGGAGGGGCTCTCTGGGGACCCTTATGTAAGGGGGGGCTCTCTGGGGACCCTGATGTAAAGGGATGGCTCTCTGGGGACCCTGATGTAAGGGGGGACTCTCTGGGGACCCTGATGTAAGGAGGGGCTCTCTGAGGACCCTGGTGTAATAAATTTAAAAGAGCAAACAAAAGTCCTGGATGGCTTAACTCCAATGTAAAAATGCATATAAAAGCAAAGGAGAAGGCCTTCAAAAAATACAGGGTTGAGGGATCATCATCAGCATTCAGACTTTATAAAGAATGCAACAAGAAATGTAAGGATGCAATAAGGACGGCTAAGATAGAGCATGAAGGACACAAAGCGGAGGAGAGCAAAAAAAATCCCAAGAAATTCTTTATGTAAACAGTAAAAAAGGGAGGACAGACCATATTGGCCCAATAAAGAATGAGGGCATCTAGTTACAAAGGATTGGGAGATGGCGAAGGTATTGAATTTATTTTTCTCCTCAGTCTTCACAAGGAAATTGGGGGGCTTCAGTAACCAATACTGCAGTGTTTATCCTCATGACACATTGCAGGAAGCACCTCCATGGTTAACAGAGGACAGAATTAAAATTAGATTTGGGAAACTTAACATTAATAAATCACCGGGGCCAGATGGCTTGCACCCGAGGGTACTTAGGGAGCTCAGTCAAGTAATTGCCAGACCATTGTTCCAAATTTTTACTGACAGTCTACTGACTGGAATGGTACCAGCTGATTGGAGAAAAGCCAATGTAGCACCAATATTTAAAAAGGACCCAAAATACATCCCTGGGAATTACAGACCAGTTAGCCTATTATCAATTGTATGCAAGCTCTTGGAGGGGATGATAAGGGACTATATACAAGATTTTAGTAATGAGAACGTATCATTAGCAGTAACGTCAGGAAAGAGGCAAGTACCAGTCTCGCCAATATCACTGCCTTCCTTCGCACATGCGCGGTAGAGTGGCACTCCAGCACATCCCCGGGCACAATACAGCGAAACAGCTAATGCGCGTGCGAAATTCGGCTAAATGGCTAATGTTTGTGTGCACTTCAGCGAAACGGCTAATGTGCATGCGTGATTCAGCGGAACGGTGAACGTGCGTATGCAATAGCACGCACAACATGAGCCTCCCACTGGCCTATAAAAGCCACTCTGTGCCATGACCAGATTGCTGGTTTGTTTTTCAGCTCCCCGTGTGTTTCCTACTTGTATCCTGATTCTTGATTACCTGTTGTGACCCAGATTGACCTTGACCTGCTCTGATCTCTACCTGCATCTGACCCTCGGCTTGCCTCCCGGACTTCTCCACTTGCTTACTGTGTTTGACCCTCAGCCTGTCTACGGATATTGCTTCCTGTCTCCAGTGATTGACGCTCAGCCTGCTTCTGGATTTTGCTACTGTCTTCAGTGCTCGACCCCTGGCTTGCTCACAGACTTTGCTTCCGATTACCTGTGTTTGACCCTCGGCCTGTTTTACGGACTTTGCTGTCAATCTTCAGTACTAAGTCATCAGCCTGCTAACAGACCTGCTAACATTCCTTTGCACTAGACTGAGACTCTTACTAGTCAGCGGTGTTTGACCCCCGGCCTGTTGTTGGATCAGCTGTTCATCCTCCTTCTTGAGCTTCAGCATCTTCCAGTCCTGCACAGCTGTTTCCCTGCCGGTGACCTTCACGCAAGACCTGCCCAGCCTGCTGGTGACTCGTGCCTCTTTGTGCCCTTCACCCCCCTGTACCATCTCCAGCAGTGGAGTGCGCTTAGTCGCAAGAGGTTACCGCTCTCAGCATCTCGGCCTCGGTGAGTACCCTTATCTGACAAGTAATCAGCTTGGATTCATGAAGAATTGTTCTTGCCAAACAAATCTATTAACCTTCTATGAGGAGGTGAGTTGCCATCTAGATAAAAGAAGGCCCGTAGACATGGTGTATCAGGCTTTTGCAAAAGCATTTGACACATTGCCCCATATACATGTACTGTAAAAAATAAGGTCCGTTGGCATGGACCATAGGGTGAGTACATGGATTGAAAACTGGCTACAAGGGCGAGTTCAGAGGGTGGTGATAAATGGGGAGTACTCAGAATGGTCAGGGGTGGGTAGTGGGGTTCCCCAGGGTTCTGTGCTGGGACCAATCCTGTTTAATTTGTTCATAAACGACCTGGAAGATGTGGTAAACAGTTCAATCTCTGTATTTGCAGACGATACTAAGCTAAGCAGGGCAATAACTTCTCCGCAGGATGGGGAAACCTTGCAAAAAGATCTGAACAATTAATGGGGTAGGCAACTACATGGCAAATGAGGTTCAATGTAGAAAAATGTAAAATAATGCATTTGGGTGGCAAAAATATGAATGCAATCTATACACTGTGAGGAGAACCTCTGGGGGAATCTAGGATGGAAAACGACCTGGGGGTCCTAGTAGATGATAGGCTCAGCAATTGCATGCAATGCCAAGCTGCTGTTAACAAAGCAACCAGAATATTGGCATGCATTAAAAGGGGGATTAATTCCAGAGATAAAACGATAATTCTCCCGCTCAACAAGACTCTGGTCTGGCCGCACCTAGAGTATGCTGTCCAGTTCTGGGCATCAGTCCTCAGGAAGGATGTACTGGAAATGGAGTGAGTACAAAGAAGGGCAATAAAGCTAATAAAGGGTCTGGAGGATATTAGTTATGAGGAAAGGTTGTGAGCACTGAACTTATTCTCTCTGGAGAAGAGACGCTTGAGAGGGGATATGATTTCAATATACAAATACCATACCGGTGACCCCAAAAATAGGGATAAAACTTTTTTGCAGAAGGGAGTTTAACCACTTCAGCCCCGGAAGGATTTACCCCCTTCCTGACCAGAGCACTTTTTACAATTTGGCACTGCGTCGCTTTAACTGCTAATTGCGCGGTCATGCAATGCTCTACCCAAACAAAATTTGCGTCCTTTTCTTCCCACAAATAGAGCTTTCTTTTGATGGTATTTGATCACCTCTGCCGTTTTTATTTTTTGCGCTATAAACGGAAAAAGACTGAAAATTTTGAAAAAAAATGATATTTTCTACTTTTTGTTATAAAAAAAATCGAATAAACTAAATTTTAGTCATACATTTAGGCCAAAATGTATTCGGCCACATGTCTTTGGTAAAAAAAATGTCAATAAACGTATATTTATTGGTTTGCGCAAAAGTTATAGCGTCTACAAACTAGGGTACATTTTCTGGAATTTACACAGCTTTTAGTTTATGACTGCCTATGTCATTTCTTGAGGTGCTAAAATGGCAGGGCAGTACAAACCCCCCCCAAATGACCCCATTTTGGAAAGTAGACACCCCAAGGAAATTGCTGAGAGGCATGTTGAGCCCATTGAATATTTATTTTTTTTGTCCCAAGTGATTGAATAATGACAAAAAAAAAAAAAAAATTTACAAAAAGTTGTCACTAAATGATATATTGCTCACATAGGCCATGGGCTATGTGGAATTGCACCCCAAAATACATTCAGCTGCTTCTCCTGAGTACGGGGATACCACATGTGTGGCACTTTTTGGGAGCCTAGCCGCGTACGGGGCCCCGAAAACCCAGCACCACCTTCAGGATTTCTAAGGGCACACATTTTTGATTTCACTCCTCACTACCTATCACAGTTTTGAAGGCCATAAAATGCCAAGATGGCACAACCCCCCCCCCCAAATGACCCCATTTTGGAAAGTAGACACCCTAAGCTATTTGCTGAGAGGCATGGTGAGTATTTTGCAGCTCTCATTTGTTTTTGAAAATGAAGAAAGACCAGAAAAATTTTTTTTTTTTTTTCTTTTTTCAATTTTCAAAACCTTGTGACAAAAAGTGAGGTCTGCAAAATACTCACTATACCTCTCAGCAAATAGCTTGGGGTGTCTACTTTCCAAAATTGGGTCATTTGGGGGGGGTTTGTGCCACCTGGGCATTCCATGGCCTCCGAAACTGTGATAGGCAGTGAAGAGTGAAATCAAAAATTTACGGCCTTAGAAAGCCTGAAGGCGGTGCTTGGTTTTCGGGGTCCCGTGCGCGGCTAGGCTCCCAAAAAGTCCCACACATGTGGTATCCCCGTACTCAGGAGAAGCAACAGAATTTATTTTGGGGTGTAATTTCACAAATCCCTATGGCATATTTGAGCAATATAACATTTAGTGACAACTTTGTGCAAAAAAAAAAAAAAAAAAAAAAAATTTGTCTCTTTCCCGCAACTTGTGTCACAATATAAAATATTCCATGGACTCGACATGACTCTCAGCAAATAGCTTGGGGTGTCTACTTTCCAAAATGGGGTCATTTGGGGGGGTTTTGAACTGTCCTGGCATTTTATGCACAACATTTAGAAGCTTATGTCACACATCACCCACTCTTCTAACCACTTGAAGACAAAGCCCTTTCTGACACTTTTTGATTACATGAAAAAATTATTTTTTTTTGCAAGAAAATTACTTTGAACCCCCAAACATTATATATTATTTTAAAGCAAATGCCCTACAGATTAAAATGGTGGGTGTTTCATTTTTTTTTTTCACACAGTAATTGCGCAGCGATTTTTCAAACGCATTTTTTGTGGAAAAAACACACTTTTTTAAATTTTAATGCACTAAAACACACTATATTGCCCAAATGTTTGATGAAATAAAAAAGATGATCTTAGGCCGAGTACATGGATACCAAACATGACATGCTTTAAAATTGCGCACAAACGTGCAGTGGCAACAAAATTAATACATTTTTAAAAGCCTTTAAAAGCCTTTACAGGTTACCACTTTAGATTTACAGAGGAGGTCTACTGCTAAAATTACTGCCCTCGATCTGACCTTCGCGGTGATACCTCACATGCATAGTGCAATTGCTGTTTACATTTGACGCCAGACCGACGCTTGCGTTCGCCTTAGCGCGAGAGCAGGGGGGACAGGGGTGCTTTTTTTTTTTTTTTTTTTTTTTTTTTTCTTTATTATTTTTTTGCTTTTTTATCTTATTTTTAAACTGTTCCTTTCATTTTTTTTTTTTAAAATCATTTTTATTGTTATCTCAGGGAATGTAAATATCCCCTATGATAGCAATAGGTAGTGACAGGTACTCTTTTTTGAAAAAATTGGGGTCTATTAGACCCTAGATCTCTCCTCTGCCCTCAAAGCATCTGACCACACCAAGATCGGTGTGATAAAATGCTCCCCCAATTTCCCAATGGCGCTGTTTACATCCGGCAAAATCTAAGTCATAAAATGCTTGTAGCTTCCGGTTTCTTAGGCCATAGAGATGTTTGGAGCCACTCTGGTCTCTGATCAGCTCTATGGTCAGCTGGCTGAATCACCGGCTGCATTCTCAGGTTCCCTGTTGAGACAGGAGAGCCAGAGAAAAACACGGAAGACGGTGGGGGGGGGGGGCATTCCCTCCCACTGCTTGTAAAAGCAGTCTAGAGGCTAATTAGCCGCTAGGATTGCTTTTACATGAAAGCCGACCGCTGGCTAAAAAGAATGATACCAAGATGATACCTAAACCTGCAGGCATCATTCTGGTATAACCACTCAAAGTCGTGAATGGCGTACCTGAAGACAAAAAAATGGTTAACAATAAAGCACAGTAAACTGTAAAGTATAAAAAATTGCATACCTGAAAAGCAAACATGATAAAACATAATAACAATAAAACATTGCAGAATAGAATACAGTAAAAAAGAGCAGAACAATAGAGAGAGAGAATAGAGAGAGAGAGAACAATAAAACGACAACTATTTTTTTTTATTTTTGTTTGTGTTTTTTTTTTTTTTTTTTTTTACACTTTTTTTTTGTAACTGTAACTTTTATAACTGTAACCGGTTCCAGGTTCGGGTCTCTCAAAATGCGATGGCATCTTGGGAGACCCTGTGAAAGTGTGCCTAGTCTGTGCAATGCTGTACCCTACGCTAATACTCAACTAGTGAATGGTAGCGTTCAAAACATTCACCAATGCAAAGACCAGGATTGTCAGGACAGGAGGGACAATAATAGCGGGTGTCACGTCTATATCCGCGCTTGCTGCAGACACATCTTTTTTGGGGGGGTTCGTTGGGTAGGGGTACTCGGGAGGACATATAAATGCCTCTCATGCAGCCGACTGCATTTGGTTGGGGATGTGAATGGTGGAAGTACGGGCGCTGCAGAAGCGGTGGGTTCACAAATTAGGATTGGCGAATGCAGCAGGAAGGGCACTATGGGCACGACAGGCCTATGTTTGTCTTTTTGGTGGCAGCGGGACACTACTTGTGCTTGCCACCTCACCAGCTTGAACTGCACTTATGGGACTCGCCACGTCACCAAGTGTTACTGCAGTGCTGGTTTGACTACGACCGGGGTGTACTAGGCCGCTGGCGCTTGCCAGTTCACCAAAACGCTACAAAAAAAAGTGACAGTGATCGATCGATACTGCACTTGGGTGGGCTGGGCTGGGCCGGGCGGAGGGGCAAAACGCAGGTGCTAGCAGGTATCTGGGCTGATCCCACTAACACTGCGTTTTTGGGAACCCTAAACTGCTGGGGACGCTAGTATAGATCTGATCGGATCAGATATTGATCCGATCAGATACTATACCACTAAGGGAGGTGTACGGTGCGTGCTTGGGTGTTAGCGGTACTGGCGCTAACCTGACGCTGCCTGGGGCTGGCGCTTGCCAGTTCACCAAAATGCTACCAAAAAAACTGTTAGCGATCGCAGGGATCAGGCCTGACTCTGTGAACGCTGCAGTTATGCGTTTAGTGTTTTGTAAGTGACAGTGATCGATCGATACTGCACTTGGGTGGGCTGGGCTGGGCCGGGCGGAGGGGCAAAACGCAGGTGCTAGCAGGTATCTGGGCTGATCCCACTAACACTGCGTTTTTGGGAACCCTAAACTGCTGGGGACGCTAGTATAGATCTGATCGGATCAGATATTGATCCGATCAGATACTATACCACTAAGGGAGGTGTACGGTGCGTGCTTGGGTGTTAGCGGTACTGGCGCTAACCTGACGCTGCCTGGGGCTGGCGCTTGCCAGTTCACCAAAATGCTACCAAAAAAACTGTTAGCGATCGCAGGGATCAGGCCTGACTCTGTGAACGCTGCAGTTATGCGTTTAGTGTTTTGTAAGTGTCAGTGATCGATCGATACTGCACTTGGGTGGGCTGGGCTGGGCCGGGCGGAGGGGCAAAACGCAGGTGCTAGCAGGTATCTGGGCTGATCCCGCTAACACTGCATTTTTGGGAACCCTAAACTGCTGGGGATGCTAGTATAGATCTGATCGGATCAGATATTGATGCGTTCAGATACTATACCACTAAGGGAGGTGTACGGTGCGTGTACGGTGCGTGCATGGGTGTTCGCGGTACTGGCGCTAATCTGACGCTGCCTGGGGTGACGCATATCACCGCCGGGCGATCAGGGGGCTAAACCTTTATTCGGTAATAAACGGCGGGTGCCCTGACACTATATAAAATAAACAAACTAACCAGCGTCACCCGTAACAGTTATACGGTGATCAGTGGTGAAAGGGTTAACTAGGGGGCAATCAAGGGGTTAAAACATTTATTAGATAGTATATGGGGGTCCCTGTCGCTATAAAACGCTGACAGCGAACCTAAATATTTACATCCCTAACTAGCGTCACCAGCGACACTAATACAGCGATCAGAAAAATGATCGCTTAGCGACACTGGTGACAGGGGGTGATCAAGGGGTTAAAACTTTATTAGGGGGGGTTAGGGGGGTACCCTAGACCTACAGGGGGCTAATACTAACTGTCCTACCACTGCTAACTGTCACAAACTGACACTATGCAGTAATCAGGAAAAAAACAAAACAAAACAAAAAAACTGCTTGGTGTCAGTTTGTGACAGGGGGGGGGGTGATTGGGGGGGGATCGGGGGGCGATCGGGGGGGGATCGGGGGTGTTTAGTGTGCCTGGCATGTTCTACTGTGTTGTGTGTAGTGTTGTGCACTTACATGTCTTCTCTCCTCGGCGCTGGAACGGAAACTGGCCAGCCGAGGAGAGATGACATCACATCCTCTGCCTGTGTGTACTATACAGAGGCAGGGGATGTTTCTCATTGGCTGGGAGCGATCGCGAGGGGGGGGCCACGATCGGATGGTCTCCCCCTCATCTCTGATCGCTTCCAACCAAACGCCGACCGCCGATGGCACCGGGGGGGGTCCGATCGGACCCCCCGCCCGCGGGAAGGCAATCACGTACCAGGTACGTGATTTTGCCTGCCTGTGCCGCTCTGCTCACGTATATATGCGTGAGGCGGTCGGCAAGTGGTTAACAAGACTCGTGGCCGCTCATTAAAATGAGAAGAAAAGAGGTTTAACCTACTATAGAGGGTTCTTTACTGTAAGAGCTGCAAGGATGTGGAATTCCCTTCCACAGGCGGTGGTCTCGGCTGGGGGCATTGATAGTTTCAAGAAACTATTAGATAAGCACCTGAACGACTGCAACATACAGGGACATACAATGTAATACTGACATATAATAACACACATAGGTTGGACTTGATGGACTTTTGTCTTTTTTCAATCTCACCTACTATGTAACTATGTAACTATGATGTAAGGGGGGGCTCTCTGGGGATCCTGATGTAATGAAGGGGCTTTGGGGATCCTAATGTAAGTAGGGAGGCAGATATGTAACTATATATATTGAAGATAAAGGTGCAGCACTAAAATGCTATATGATAAGATGTTATCACAAATAAAATTATGTTATATATTGAAATAATGTCCCAAAAAATTAGAATAAAATATAACAAGAGGAATTCTTCTCCATCAAAGGAAAATGAGGAATCAACTGTTAACCAAGATCCACCATACAGGAAAGCTCAGGAAGAAGATAGAACCACCATCACCCGAATCAACTGACCCTTACCGTCAGTGTATGGGATATACACATAGGCTGTAAACAGAAAGCAAAGGCAATCTTCCAGAGGTGAACCAACGATCCTTTATTATGGTGGCATCAACATAATCATATCCTTCTAGGCCAGATGATAACTTATGGGATGCTCTTTTATTGAATCAGATAAGATCCAGTGGGCATGAGCTACCTCAAGAACCGTGGTACATGGGAATTAAAAAGAAGAACACTCATTGCGAAAACTCCTAAATTGATAGTAAAAAAACTCACATTTGGTCGATTAATAAACAGCAATGTGAAGCGTCCAGCGCTTCTAACCACAAAGATGACCATACCCTGTGTATGTGTATATATATATATATATATATATATATATATATATATATATATAATGTGTATGTATGTATGTATGTGTGTGTATATATATATATATATATATATATATATATATATATATATATATATATATATATATATATATATATATATATATATTCTAATACATACATATTGTATAAATGTGTATGCCTGCCCAAGCATATGACTTTCTTTACTTCACTGCTATGGGCTCTAACCTGAGATCTTTTGAAGACCTAGCAACACCCCTGGTTAAGGCCCTTCATGGTTTCTTGCACCGGGGCCCTGACGATCCGGTTATGCATATGAATAGAGACACTGTCAGGCAAAGGATGACAACTTTAAAGTAGCATTCATATAAAACTAGTGATACCATTCACAAATGTTCATGTACCAAACTCAAGATATTTTTTATTGGACTGTATTTATTGTTGTTTTCCGCCACACGTAGAGTTTTGTAAATTTTAGTTTGAGCTACTGAGCTCTTTAAACATAATGTTTCAGCAAAACAGGTACGACTAGCCTGGGAAATATAAAATGTAGTCAAGAGCTTCACTTGCTAGCTGAATATGAAAATACAAACTATTCTTATGCAATACTGAATTTTTATCTCATCAACAAAAAATGGAAACACTATTTTTTAATTTTGACCCAAATAAATAGCTGGCTGGCACTTGCAAGCTGTTGCTTTTCTTATCCCCTTCCCTCCAACCATCTGTGTAAAAACACTCTCCTGGCAAGTGCCCAGTGCTGGGAGAACATATATAAACATTTAAAGTTTGCAGCTGAAGCACCCTCTAGAGAACACTATGATTTCTACGGGGAAGCTGAAGCCTGCAGTGGGGTGCCTGGAGGATTTAATTGGTAACCATTTTGTGTGGTTGGTATTCAAATCATGGTTATGATTAACCCTTGATAAACCCAGATCAATCCTGTACAAAAAGCGAATTTCTAAGCACTCATCGTACACCCTCACTATTACCAGAGTCCAAAAATAGGGTCCAAAGCAATGATGAAGTAGCAGCAAACAGGTGGGGGGAGATCCACAGCACACATTGTTTTAGTGACGTTTAAATGTCCTAATGCACACAAACTGTAATTAGGAACCACTAGGAGTCCAAAGGTAAATGAGCAAGGGCGGTCACAGATGCTTAAGAGAACCTGAAGGTTCTGGGTGACACAGATCAGGGATGGATCCAGTTCAGCACATGAAAGAGAAACAAAGTAACCAGAGTGTAGGATTATTAAAAAGTGGGAACCTTTTTATTATCAATGTATCCACACTTACATTAAAATAAGGAACAGGCAGCTCCAAATGCAGTAGGGATGGTACAGGTATCATAGATAGGGAGCAAACATGCTGGATCAGTGAGCCAATATACACAATGCCAGACCTGCCAATGACAGAGCTACCGGTGGCGCCTTGTGACCATCTTACTACACTGGAAAAAAAAGATGCCTGGATGTGAGCAGGCAACTGCGCATTTCAGGGGCTCCACCCCTTTTGTCAAGTTTGCCCTATGGGAAGTGAGGTTGGCTTTTTAAACTGGCAGATGCTGGTAAACAAGATAGGCAGCAAGAAAAAAATTACAGCGAGATGGAAGCAATCAGCGCAAGCTGCGGGGGAAGGACAAATGCTGTTCTCTAGTTTACTAATGCAATTGGACAACAAGAACCAGCAACCATTTTATGGTTTGACAGTTTGGTTGAAGACACAAGAAAATGTGACAGCATTCTCAGAATGCCAGGAATATAACTATGTTTTAAAATTTGGTAAATTGATGGGTTTAGTTTTGCTTTAAGTTAATTATCTGCAAAGTCCTGGTAGAGTACTTGGGTATAGAAGGAGCTAGGGGCTCTCTGGTCTTCATCTACTTGTACTAGTAACAGAGGAATCATCAGGGGTCTAATAGACCCTGATGTCTCCATGAATAGGACCTCTCACTGCTATTACATATGGGGCTTATCAATCCCATCTAAAAAAAAACAGAAAATTGAAAAAAAAAGTAAGATGTAACATCAAATTATAAAATGATTTAAAAATAAATAAGCTATGAGACCCCCCCCCCCCCCTACACTTGCACACAAAGACATACATATGTACACACATATAATACCCGGCTAGGACACACATAAACGCTATTATACAGCACAGTACATGTCAGTTTTGGAAGAATGATTTAAAGGCCATTATTTTAGTTTAACTCCCAGTTGATAGGCTCTAATGCCCCGTACACACAATCGGACATTCCGACAACAAAATCCATGGATTTTTTCAGACGGACGTTGGCTCAAACTTGTTTTGCATACACACGGTCGCACAAAGTTGTCGGAATTTCCGATCGACAAGAACGCGGTCACATACACCACGTACGACGAGACTATAAAAGGGCAGTTCAGAACCAAGCGTGGCACCCTTTGGGATCCTTTTGCTAATCTCGTGTTAGTAAAAGTTTGGTGAGAGACGATTCACACTTTTTCAGACTGGTCTTCAGTGCATGCAAGCAAGCTACGTGTGACATTGTCATTGTGTTCTTGTTCGTTCGTTGCTGTTTTTCAGGTCGCTCTTGACAGGCCTTGCTGTTCTTCAGTGTGTTCTGTTACTTCGTTCTGAGCAGCCAACCGTTTTCGAGCCATGTTGCATATACATACTCCTCATAGATTTCGTGCTGTGCGGGGGCTTGGTGTTGGGGTTCTTAATTTGACACAAGCCTAGTCCATGAACAGGGTGGGGAGGAGTTCATGGACCAAGAATTGGTTACTCCAGCGTGACCAGTTCTGTCACAATCCTTTGCTCCGTGAGATCCGTGAGAATATTCCTGACGATTTCAGGAACTTTCTCCCGATGACGGACCCTGTATTTCACCATTTGTTGGCTTTGCTGACCCCCTATATCAGCAGGCAGGAAACCTGCATGAGGCAAGCCATCACTCCGGAGCAGAGGCTCGTCGCCACCCTTTGGTACTTGGCGACGGGGAGAAGCCTGCAGGATCTCAAGTTCTCGACAGGCATCTCCCCCTAGGCTCTGGGGATCATTATCCCAGAGACCTGTTTTGCCATCATCCAGGTCCTGCAGAAAGAGTATATTAAGGTAAGATTTTTATCCTTTAATATTACATTTTATTGTATTTAATGTTTGATAATATATTGTATTTCTTTCCTCATTCCCTAATTACCATGATTGTAATTTGCTGTGAATGTCCCCTTTGTCCTCATGCATGCTGGACTTTTAGGTAATTTTTTTTCGTCCTTCATACATATTTGCCTTCACTTACCTCCCCAGCATACTCTCCTGGCCCTATATTCACCTCATGTAGTCACTTAACAATGTATTTTGTCAGCTCCATAGTAGTGCTTTACCCTAAATACCCTCTAAAATGTGGTAAATTGTGATTTGTGCTTTAAATTCAGGCAGAGTGCCAGAAGCTTTTTTTTGTGTCCCAAAATCATTTGGAACCCTCCCTCCCCCCCAACTGCTAACTCAGCTGATACCAATCATCTATCTGCTGACTTTGCCAAACCCATACACACTATACCCACCTCTTTTGTGGTCATATTTATGGATGAATTCCCCAAAGCATGTAGTGCAAGGGCCTGCCTGAATACTTTCAAATGGTACTGTTTAAAGTTTTGGTATCCTATTATTATCTTGATAGGTAATAGCAGAATGTAAAAATGTGCTTAAATGTGTACAGTGTGTATTTTTCTCTTTGTATTATGACACTTCTTACCTGTCCAGTGGGCTGCCAATAGTGTAAGTAAGGAGGGGCTGGCCAAAGTAATACACATTATTTAGGCATTCATATTTCAATGAAGTGGAGAGGGTTACCTGTCCAAAACATACCCCCCCCCCATAAAATTTTAGAAATGGCCCATGAGAGGGGGGAGGAGGAATCTGATAGGTGGACCTTATACCTTTGTCTTTAAATACTCTCTAAAATAAATGTTATACTGATGTTGGCCAAGAATGTTTGTGTCTAATCTGCTTTCCATGTTTATGTGCAAAATGATTAATTTATTTTTCTTGTTTGACTCCACAGTTTCCTTCCAACCCACAGGAATGGTAGACTGTGGCCTCCTACTTTGCCCAGCGGTGGGACTTTCCTAACTGCGGAGGCGCGATTTATTGTGATGTTGGCGGTGGTGTCGGCTACTTATGAGTTCCTGTATGTGGATGTGGGGAAGAATGGCCTGATGTCAGATGGTGGAGTCATCGCCCACACGGAGTTCTACAGGTGTCTCCAGAATGGCAGCTTGGACTTGCCACCTCCAGGAGACAATGCGGAAGGACAACCATTCGTCTTTTTTGCGGATGAAGCGTTTGCGCTGGGAGACCATCTTATGCGGCCATTCCCTATGAGGACCCTCACCCCAGACCAGAGGGTTTTTAATTACCGGCTGGCCAGAGCCAGAAGAGTGGTGGAGAACACGTTTGGAATCATGGCCAGCCAGTTCTGCCTATTTCTTACACCCATACACATGGCGGAGTATAAACTTAATCACATCATCCTGGCTTGCTGTGTTCTCCACAACTTTTTAAGGAGAAATTCTTGGAACTATGCTGCCTCAGTTGGCCGGAATTCATGTAAATGAACCAACCCTGACGGCACTTGAAGCTGGCCATCCTGGCTTGCCCCCCCTGAGTGCCCATGAGGTCCGTCTAAGATACCTTGAATACTTTGCCAGTAGAGGGGCCATCGATATGCCTGACAATGTCTGAGACATTTTTTAAATAGAATTAAAATTTTAACTACTAAAATATTTGCTGACATTTACTGCTTGTCTTTCTTTTAGCTGACCCTGACTGAAATGTGGGTAGTCCTGAAAATGGCATGATTGTGTAACATTCAAAAGCATTGTTGGGTGTTATTTACTAAAGGCAAAGACACTTTGCACTACAAATGCACTTGAGACTGCACAGAAACTGCACTTGTAGTGCAAAGTGGATTTGCCCTTAGGAAATAACCCCCATTGTCACAGAAAACCACAATTTAACCACAAAAAAAGTTTTCGAGCATTGAAACAATAATCCACACATTCTTGATTATGAATCTTTTTAATACCAGCACAATCACATGTGCATTTAGAAAAGGTTTTTAAAACAAACCAACATGTTTGTTGTATAACAATTTTTGGGTCACATTAATAAAAGTAGAAATGTCCATTTAAGGTAACAGGCATGTTTAAAACCAACAAGCAATACACAAATCTGGAACTTACAAAGTTCAACTTTGTTATAAATTGAAGGCAATATCAGACATGAGTATTTATAAACTATGTTTGATATTGCGTTCAGATGGGGTGAAGTCACCCCTGGAAAAGCCAAATTGTGAAGATGCACACAAATTGCCAAATGTCAACATGTGCTAGCTGCCATCACGGGGGATCAAGGTACGTGTTTTGGGGGTGCAACCCCTTCCTCTTAGCTACTTTATTATTGGGGAAAGGGTAGCACCCCCAAAACGCCTACATTGATCTCCTGTGATGGCAGATAGCACATGTTGACACACTGTGTGCATCTTCAAAATTTGGCTTTTTGAGAATATGTAAAAAAAATGTGAGAAATTTTTAGATTCCAAAAAGCACAAAAAAGGGAAGGGATTTGGAGGTGTTTTAAACTCTCCCTAAAACATCAATGATGTTCTTCATTTTGTTTTGAACATCATTGATGTTTTTCAGGATGTTTTTCAAGTCCCTATTACACCCCATGATCTCCCCGATCAGGATCTGTGCACTTTCACTGGTGAAATGACCTGGATCCACAACATCACGATCACCTAAAATATAGAAAGAAAAGCACACCAAGTATTATAAATATGCCGGCATCCATCTCTTACCTGAGCCTGTGGTCGCAGACACTCACCTGTTGTGGTGACTATTTCCACCACGTCTCTTTCCTCCTCCTCCTGTTGGCTTTGGGGGATTTCACCTTCTTCCTGAGGTGGGGGGTCTGTGGTCTCCTCGGATGAGTGGTGTCCTTCGAGTCTTTTCTCCCCTATGTAAAAAAAAAATTGGTATACTTAGCACACAGATATTTCATGGCAGAAATAGGAATATGAAACATTGCTTGGAAGTGGGGTACAATTGTCTATTTTGGCAGAGTTGCAAGATGAAGAAATATTTTTTTCCTTTGTCAAGCTTGAATACTTACCTGTTTTGTACAAGCTTCACAGATGGAGACACCCCTATAGTATCCACTGGAGCACCTGTGTGCCCCCCCTAATAAAAAGGGTGTTCTTGTGTTCCACACTGGTGCTCCAGCGTCCAGATGTGTAAACAGCTGCTGAGTGTCCTCTCCTTACACAGAATCTAGTTTGCATTTCATTCTAGTTACAAACCCATCTTCACAACAAAATTATTTGTAGAGAAGTAGGCTAGCAAAAATGTATTCAAATGCATATGGCCAAAACAATGGTGTTTTCTAGGCTGAACTAACAATGTTTCATACCAGCGAACAATGTTCCCATGAACATGAAAGTTGCCATTTTAAACTGTACAACAGTTAAGAAAAGCACATGGAGCAGCACGAATGTTAGAAAAATAAAGAATAGGAACACAGGACAACTACTTACTTTTTTGCAGCACTCTCCTGATGCTTCTGTACTGCTCATGCTCCCTTAATTTGAGGTCCGACCACCGCTTCCTGAGTTGATCCTTGGATCGTCGCACCCCAAAATTCCGGTGCAGACTTTTGACCACTTTCGCCATGATCTTGGCCTTTCTGACATTGGGGTTGGGGTAAGGTCCATACTTCACGTCATAGTCGGCCCTCTTCAGGATGCCCACCATCTCCAACATCTCCCCAAAGGATATATTTGAGGCCTTAAATCGTCTCTTCCGGGGCCGGGACGTTTCTGGCTCCGGGCTTTCCTCCTCCTCCTCCTCGTTGCTGTAATTAGCACGCACCTGTTGTGTCTCCGCCATGTGCTCTTCCCCACTTCGCCGAATGAGAAGGGGTGGGGAATAGACTAAAAAAAAAGAACGTCAGGGCAGGCGGAGTTTCACGCATGCTCAGTGTATATAAAGCGTAACACGCGTGCATAGTACGTACGATCTGTGAGCGGAGGAAGGAGCATCGGAAGCGCTGATCGTGATTAGGAAGGTAAGATTTAAACTTGGGCCTATACTGCTTCTAGATTGAGGCCTATATTGTGACAAGATTAGGAGAGTTTCGCCTGACATTAGGGTTTGTCTTGTGTCTTGCAGATAAAATGGATGGCTTCAATGACCACAATTTCCTCCCCCCTTCATAGACAAATACAGGGAGCTGCCCTGTCTGTGGCAGGTGAAACACCCGCAATACAATAATAAACAAAAGAAGCAGGCAGCGCTGGAGAAACTGCTGGAGTTGGTGAAGCCGGTGGTCCCCACGGCAACCATCCCCTATTTAAAAGCCAAAATTGGTGACCTGAGGAGCACTTATCTTAGGGAGCGCAAGAAGGTCCAGGATTCCCAGAGATTAGGAGCTGCAGCAAATGACATTGATGTCCCCAGGCTGTGGTACTATGAGAGACTGCGATTTCTGTCAGACCAGACTGAAGTCAGGGAATCCCTCTCAACCCTTCCTTCCACTTTTCCTTCCACCCTATCTTCCACCCCAGCTGAGGCTTCCGATGTCCAACCTGGGACTTCCAGCCAGGAAGAAGTGGAGGAGCCCAGCTGGAGCCAGGTATAGCATTGTTCAACAGATTTATGGTCAATAAATAAATTATGTTTACTAGATGTTATTATTGATCACTAATTGCTGATTTCATAAAGTGTTTTACATATCAATAGACAGTAGTGGGCACAAAAAATTGGGACAAGAATGAAAAATTCTACATATTCTATTAACATTCAATTTGCAACAGTCATGAGGTGAAAATTGTGTGTGATTGATGAAAAAAAAACTAAAACTATGTCCCTTTTTCATACACAGGAAGACCTCAGCTAGGAGGAGGCTGTGGAATGTGGCACACAGGAGGAGGCTGTGGAATGTGGCAGCGAGGAGGAGGCGGTGGTTAGTGGCAGCCAGGAGGAGGCAGGGGGAAGTGGCAGCCAGGAGAAGGCTGGGCCCAGTAGGAGCCTGACAGAATCACAGGTCCCTCCCCTCCGCCTTCCAAACAAAAGACCCAGGAAGGGGAGTAACGGGCAGGATTCAGCACTCAGGCTGATTCAGGAGGCTTCTGCGTCCCTCAGAGCCTTACCCACTCGTGAAGAGGCCTTTGCCTGCATGGCTGCCACAAAACTGCAGGACATGCAGGAGGGTCAACGCCTCATGTGTGAGGACCTTCTTTACAAAACACTAACTAATTGGGTGAGGGGCGAAATCACACACAAAACTCACCTGTGTGAGTTGAACCATCCTCCTCCTCCTGCCACAACTCCACCACAACAGACACAGCATGGAAGGAAGCGTGGAAGGAAGACCAGAGAGTGATGGCCCTGGGTTCAGTCTGGTCTGACAAAGGATGCAGGCTCTTGTATGACCACAGCCTGGGAACATACATGTCATCTGCAGCTGTTTATGATCTCTTGGAATTCTGGACCAGACTGCACTCCCTTATATATGGACTCCTCAGGCCACCAATTTTGCCTGGAAATAATTGATGTCTGCCCTGGGGGCCAAAGGCTTTGCCAATTTCTGCTATTTCTCCAGCGTTGCCTCTCTCTTTGGTTATGAGCCCTTAATAAAGGATTTTTTGTTTCAATTATACTCGCCTATGTGTGTTTTCCTTCAAAAAGGACAGTTTGTTTGTGAGGAGGCAGGTACATTTCAAAAATACAATGTGAAATTAACAAGAGACACCAACACCAAACAATCTCCTTGAGATTAAATAATACAAGATAATAATGGTGTTGTGGTAACTTGACACACAAAACACAGCCAAAATAGTCTGGAGTTTAAAAAAAAAAAAGATCAGGCTTGAAAAAAATACTAACCAAAAAAATAAAAAAAATAAAAATTTTGAATCAGATGTGACAAATAAAAATATTATATTGATAAAATCACGATAAATAATAAAGAAAGAAGTTTGTGAGAGGTCTGTGTGAATATCAGCAGCAAACCTACTTCATTTCCCTAGCATTATAAAGAAGAAGAGAGTGCGCTGCATCAAACTATTTAAAACATTGCAGCCTGATGAAAGTACTATATCCATTCCGAACGCTAATTTTACCAGACCGAGCTGTTCCGTCTCGGAATTTATTCTGAGCATACGTGGCACTTTGTGCGTTGGAATTGGCCACACACGGTCATAATTGACGCGATTGGATTTTGTTGTCGGAAAATTTTATTGCCTGCTCTCAAACTTTGTGTGTCGGAAAATCCGATGGAAAAAGTCCGATGGAGCCCACACACGGTCGGAATTTCCGACAACATGCTCCGATCGCACATTTTCCGTTGGAAAGTCCGACCGTGTGTACGGGGCATAACAGTTTTTAATGGGTCACCTATTTTCAATTTTGAGTATCTTTGTTTTTCTCAGTTTCTCAAGTGCTCATTTTTTTAGCCTAGAAATATTTGTTATTTTTTAAAGTCAAAGTCAAATTTTTCCTTTTTTAACCTGTTCACAATGGCCCTGCTGTTCATAACTATTGTTCTTGGCCAGTCATACAAGTAAAGCAATTGTAATGAAAAAAATGCAAATATTTATATTGACCATACAGTGTTGGCTTCTATATCAAAACCTACATATATTCAGTGTCACTGTACCTGTCACTGTACCTTAAATAAATAAGACAGAATAATTTAGTGGAAATATTTGGAATTATATTCATTTTAGAAAATACATTACCCATTCAACAGATGAACACTGCATTTTTTTTACCTTGTTTGTTAGCTTATAGCAGGAATGGCTTATAGAAAAGATATATGAGCTAATTATTTAATAAAATTGTGTGCCAATTAAAAATGTTATTTGATCCTAAAAAAAGTGCAAGAATTATTTTGGTAGGTAAAATTATTGTGAGGTTAACCAATGTATATGGAAACGGCTACATTTCCAGGTTTCAATGACAGTTCGTCAAGAAAAGGTAACCTCTACACTACGTGAATATGAGATCACTTGCTAAAAAATATCTGGTCTGTATGGATGGTCTAAAAGAAGACCTACTTCTCTGCTTGACAGTAAAATCACGTAGATTTAATGCCCCTCAGCAATTCTAAAGTACAAGGTTTTTCTGACTGTCTACATGCAAAATCATTTATTTGTGCATTTACAATGCTTAATAGACTTTTCATCAGTAATCTTTCACTGGTGATGTTTTATTGAAAGACTTATATAATTTGTATGAATCATGTATTTCCTGACTTTTAGCCAGTCCACTGAGTGACTTGCGATGAGCAGTTATCAGCACTTAGAAGACTTGTCAAGGCTTTCTACAAGCCTGCAGTTACTTGGATGTAGTTTATAATGGGTTTTAATTTATCTGAAGACATGTAGATGGAAAATGACTTGAAAAAGTTACCAGGGCAAGAGGATAAAGAAGGTTTTATCCAAGTGATTTTCCTGTTCTCCCAGTGATGGCCCTCTTGGCTGATCAGCTGATGTATAATTAAAGAAAGACCTAAGCAGGAATGTGGAGTTGAATAGCTTGAGGGGGGGTGTAAGTGAGGGGTAAGCTGGGGGTCAAAGTGTTGGGTACCCAGAGAGGAGAGAATATACAAAGAGGCCGAGTATGTAGAAAAGTTTATTGATGTGGGAATTTCAAGAAGTTAGAACAAAGTCTGTCCACACGGCCGTCCAGCCTGGCGACACATCTGTCAGCTGGCAGAGGAGGTGGCTGGAAGGTCCAGCCTGAGACACAAGCGACAGGCCCTATTCTGTCCCTCCTCATCTGGAGTTGGTGGTCACCCACAGTCAAGTTGTCTCCTCAGTGCCTGTCATCCTATACATGAATGTCTTGAAAAACTTGGACTTGCCCCACCTATTGGCAGGGGTCGAGCAGTTGAGTTAGCCCAAATGGGGCTGTGGCTTGCAGGCTGTATGGCTCAAATTGATTCAGGCCTTTGAGGCCTATCAATGGGCAAACAAAGGGCCAACCGAATAGGTGGGTGTTGTACGTACCCATCTGAAGCAAAAACTGTTGTTAGCCCCCCTCTAGGGAAAACAGCATGCCTATTTCTCCCCATAAAGAGACCATGGTTGGCCCAAGCCCCATAGTCACTGCCTTGGTGAATGGCCAGCTGGTCCCCTGCTTAATTGCCACTGGATCTGAAGTTACTATTCTGGAATTCAACTTTTATGTACAATGGTTCGAGGTTCACGACCAGTTGGATCCATCATGGTTGTTCTTATAAGCAGCTAACAACTTGCTGATCATGATAGAAGTGTTCAGCTGGTTGATGGTGCAGATATTCGACCAGGTGGTGGAGCGAGTTTAAGTCATGGGGGTTCAGGGATAGGACACACACGGAAGCCAAATATGCAGAAAAGTATATTGATGCATGAATTTTAAGAAGTCAGTACAAAGTCTGTCCTTGCGGCCTCTCTGGCCTGGTGACACTTAGAGATTACAATGCAGAGGCTACCAAAACACACTACTGATACCCGACAGCATCTGGCAGAGGAGGTGGCTGCAAGGCAAACCGCAATAAGGCACCTGGATGAGGAAGAGCTCCTGCCCAAGACACAAGAGACATGCCCTATTCTGTCCCTCTTCCACTGGAACCTCTCTTAATGCTATTCTCTCTGTTCATGACCAGCGGGGTCTTCAACCCTGACCTAGGCACTCCACAAAGGCCGCTCCTGATGACGTTGTGCTGACGAAACACATAGGGTGGAGCTTCCAGCGTCATTGCATCACTTCCTGTTTTAAGCCGTGGATCACATATGGTCCCGGACTTCCTGATTTTAAATGCTTTCTAAACAGTGAAAAATTGTGAGTATGTTTCTAACTGCATAAACTAAATAAAAGGAAATAAAACAGTATTATGCAATGGAATGCAATCTTTTCTCTGCATGTGGATGAGACGGAGGGGCTGAGCTTTTAAAAGAGGAAGGAGAGGAGAATTACATAGAGGCGAGGATCTGGGATCTGCTACACAGTGGCATAAACTGTGAATGTGAGACACCCCTTGAGGGGAGAGCTTTTTGGTGAGTGCGGCACCACAGGAGGGAGCACAACAAGACGCACGAGCACAAGCATGAGTTCATAATAAATTAAAGAGTAGACATGTGCAATTCGTTCAGTAACAAATCAAAATTCGGCCGAAATTTGCATCTTTCGGACATTCTGATGCATCCGAATGTCCAAATTAAAAAATAACGAAGTTCAACTAATACGAAAGAAATTATAACGAAAATAACGAATGAATTCGGCATGATTCAGTAATTCATTAAAGGTCTAATGAAACAAAAGGTCAACTCGTGTAAATCTTATGCCGCGTACACACGATCGGACATTCTGACAACAAAATCCATGGATTTTTTCCGTCGGATGTTGGCTCAAACTTGTCTTGCATACAAACGGTCACACAAGTCTTGTCGGAAATTCCGAACATGAAGAACGCGGTGGCGTACAACACGTATGATGAGCCGAGAAAAGTTCAATAGCCAATGTGGCTCTTCTGCTTGATTCCGAGCATGCGTGGAACTTTGTGCGTCGGAATTGTGTACACATGATCGGAATTCACGACAACAGATTTTGTTGTCAGAAACGGACGGAAAATCGGAAATTCCGATGGAAAATGTCCAATGGAGCCTACATACGGTCGGAATATCCGACAACAAGCTCCCATCGAAAATTTTTCGTCAGAAAGTCCAAACATGTGTACGGGCATTACAGTCCAATCAGCTGATTCATTTTGTGCTGGAGGTTGGAGTACTGGCAAAGTGCATTCCTGAGAACTGAGTGAGAAGGGAGTTGTATTGTATTTGAACATAGGAGAAGAGATATTGTCATTATGTGCGTTAATGGATTCAATAAACAAACGACTTTCCCAAACTACGAATCGTTATCATGAATATATATACTGTACATACATAAATAACGAATTATCCGAAAACAAAACAATTATGGGGCGTACACACGGTCGGACTTTTCAGCTACAAAAGTCCGACAGCCTGTCCGACAGACTTTCGACGGACTTTCGACGGACTTGCGGCGGACTTTCTAACGAACAGACTTGCCTACACACGATCACACAAAAGTCCGTCGAATTCTTACGTGATGACGTACACCGGACTAAAATAAGGAAGTTGATAGCCAGTAGCCAATAGCTGCCCTAGCGTGGGTTTTTGTCCGTCAGACTAGCATACAGACGAGCGGATTTTTCGACCGGACTCGAGTCCGTCGGAAAGATTTGAAGCATGTTTCAAATCTAAAGTCCGTCGGATTTGAGGCTGAAAAAGTCAGTTGAAAGTCCGGAGAAGCCCACACACGATCGGATTTCCAGCCAGCTTTAGTCCATCAGCGTCCGTTGGACTTTTGTAGACGAAAAGTCCGACCGTGTGTACGCGGCATTAAACAATAAAACAAATCGAATTGCTATAACGAATATCTATGCTCTATAGAAATAATGAATTATCCGAAAATTAATTAACGAAACATAATGAATATAACAGAACGACAATTATGTATTTTACGCATGAAAACAAAACAACATTTTCCGTTGTGTGCAAGTCTAGTGAAGAGCACCTGTCACCTGATTCACTGAATATTTAAATAAAGACTACCTGTGTACATATAAAGGATTGATTATTTGTCTGCATATATCAAAGATTGATCAACTGTTTAACAAAAAGAGCACCAGTCACTTTATTTATAATTATCTTATTTTACACATTCTTCAAGGTTCAAATTATATTTGGTTTGGAATTTTTAGTTTTACTTTCATCTTTAATTTTTTAATTTTTAATTTTGAGAAATATGAGCACTTAATATATGTCCTAAGAATACAGATTACGAATATAAAGAAGGCCCAACTAACTGCATACATACTAGAAACTAACAATTAGTTTGCATTAATCAAAGATTGATCAGCTGTTCAAAAGAGCACCAGTCACTTATTCGCAATATAGTTCGCTTTTTTTTTTTTTTTTTAAGGTCCATTGATTTCTGTTTCACTTATTAATAATTTTAAACAATTTGAAGGGTAACTCCACTTTTGTAAAAAAAAAAAGCAACTATAGCAAATAAAAAATACTGTAATATAGCATATACAATTGCTACATGAGCCCTATTGTAGTTTAATGTTATTAAAAATGACCTTTCCTTTTCAATCTGCAGCTGCTGTAATTTTCAGTAAAATTCAATATGGCAACCTGGTGTTGCAAGTTAAATTTTGGCCATCTTTTGCAATATGAATTATATTTTGGTGAGATACTCCCTAAGGCCCCTTTCACACGAGCGCTCAGATCAGGTCCGCCTGTCAGTTTTTCAGACGGACCTGATCGGAGCCTCCGTTTATCCCTATGAGGCATCGGATGTCAGTGGTGACATGTCCTCTGACACTCGCTGCTATCCGATCCTGTCCGTGAAATCCAGACGGATGGAAACCCTATTTTTAATCCGTCTGGCAGATAGGATCAGATGAAAACAGACAGGCGGACAGTTTTCATCAGATCTCCCCATAGAGGAGATCGGTGGTCTGACAGGTCTGAATCTGCACAGTGAGCGGAGACGGACCTGTCATCCGCCTGCTCAGCGGGGATCAGCAGATCGATCCCTCGCTTAGCAAAACGGAGTCAGGGTGGAAAGCCTGTGTGAAAGGACCCTTAGGGTTCATCACATCTAAAGGGATGCAGACACTGCAACAAAATTTCATTAGAAATCTGCAAGTGCATCCTCTGATTATATTGAACAGAGATCCAGACTTCAAAGAACATTAGTTGAAGATAGAGTTTTTCTTATGAACAGAAATAGATAAGACTCAAATACAAAGTTTGTTAAAATCCTTGCAATTTACATAGCTCACCCAGAGGGGATTGCTTTTTTCTCATCAAAAGTAAAGTTACTCTTAAGCCGCGTACACACGATCGCACATTCTGACAACAAAATCCATGTTTTTTTCCGATGGATGTTGGCTCAAACTTGTCTTGCGTACTCCGAAAGTCAAGAACGTGGGGACGTACAAGACGTACGACGGCACTAGAAACGGGAAGTTCAATACCAAGTGCGTCACCCTTTGGGCTCCCTCTGCTAATCTCGTGTTAGTAAAAGTTTGAGAGACGATTCTCGATTTTCAGCCTCCTGCTTTTCCAATCGTTACTGCTCTTCAGTTTGTGCTTGTGGGTTCGTATCTGGTTTTCAGTGCTTGCCCCCCCAAAGCGCACTTGAGGTCCGTATAAAATAAATGGTGTACTTTGCGGGTAGGGGGGCCATTGATATGCCAGAAAATATTTAATAAACATTTTACAAATTTTTTTTTTATTTCAACTGAAATAATATTTCCTTTGATTTACTGCTTGTGTTTCTTTTAGCTGTCTCCTAGGTTCTCCAATGGGCTTTTTTCTTAACATTTTCTTCAATAGTGCAAACATAATTTATTTGATACATGAGGTGGCAATCTCTTCTTCAGCAAACTATTATTATGTTGTGGGTCTACAACACACACACCTTGTTTTTTGATGTTAATGTATGTAATGCATTGCTGTTAAAAATATATGGGGCGTGGCTTGGCAGCGGATGTAGTCAGTCACACTCAGTGTGAGCTCCGCCGAGAATCCGCTCTTTTATCCTGGACATCACCGCTGATTATCCGATCTCAGGGTCAGACTACTCCCCAGTGATCCCTGCCATACCCGACCGGCTAGTGCAGCACTTAATTGCGGCTCAGAAGATGCCTAAACAAGGCTCCGCGGCCCGCTCGGCTCTGGACCACGAGACACAAGATGGCGGCTCGGCTATGAAGACGGCTGCAGTAAAGCACAGGGAGGCAGTGCAGAAACTGTTCTCCCAGAACGACATGTGGGATTCACCAGAGGCTATTGTAAACGGTGCGGAGAGCCGTAGTGGATCACAGTCGGAGGCAGATGATACAGTACCCCTGGAGGATCCGAACGCACCGGTGTTACCCTGGGACACAGTGAGTACTATACCCCGGTCCCAAGTCTGTCACAAGGCCCAAGACATAGGCTCGGCTGGGCCTGAACCCACATTAAGAAATATCCTCTCTGCGGTCACATCCTGCAATCTCTCTATTACTGCTCTGGCCATGGAAGTTAAAGGAATGAAAGTTGAAATGTCCTTTCTGCGTCAGGATATGCAAAAATTAAGGGATCGTACATCCACCATTGAAGGGCGCATTAGTATCATAGAGGATGATTGGGCCCCCATGCAAAGGGAGTCCCATGCACAGCAATTAATGGTGGCTAAACACGCCGTGAAACGTGATGATTTAGAAAATAGACTCCGCAGGAACAACGTTAGAGCCATTGGTATCCCTGAAAAAATGGAGGGGAGAAACCCGGTCGATTTCATTGAGCATTGGATACTGGAGAAGTTTGGGAAGGAATCATTCTCTCCTATGTTTGGGGTGGAGCGCGCTCACCGGGTTCCCTCCAGGCCTTTACCTCCAGCAAATCCTCCTAGAGCCTTTCTGTTCAAAATGCTCCATTACAGAGATAGAGACATTATCTTATCTAAAGCACGTACCTTGGGAGATGCCCTGGTGATGGATAACTCTAAAATATCATTGTTCCCGGACTTTTCGGCTGAGGTACAAAAACAAAGGGCTCAGTTTAATGATGTTAAAAAGAGACTTTGCTCCCTGGATATACAATATTCTATGCTTTATCCGACTTGCCTGCGTGTGGTGGCCAGGGATGAAGTGCATTTTTTTTAAAAACCTGCAATGGTAACGCAATGGCTGGATAGAGAAGAAAGATCCCTGCGGGAGGAATTGAGCAGACGACGCAAAAATACCTGAATGATATTATTTTTTTTCTTCACCTATGCAATAATGGTACCACCATTATCTTCATGAGACATGATTAGCACTATGAATATGAAAAATCCTGCCAAGGCGGAAGACTATGTTCACAAAGAGTGTTAGAATCATTCTTGCTAATTATCATTATAAGAGGCCTGTTGCCTAATGACTCTTCAAAGCCGGCTATTGAACTTAGCCCCCCAGTTGAAAGTCATTCGTGGACATTACAGCTTTTTTCTTTCTGTTTTTTTTCTGCATTACCTGGAACCCGGTTGGTTCATTGGTCCTAGTGTTGCTTAACATTTTATTTTACAGATTTCACTTTTTTGATCAGAGACTGCCTACTACATACCGCCATATCTGGTACTCTGGGGATGATTATCTAGAGAATGCAGTGCTTATTATGATTGCCTTTCAAACTCCTGCTTTGTATACATATGTTTTAATGCTTTATGGCTAAACAAGTTGTTCTGACCAGTTCAATTGTGCAGGGTCTAGGAAACAGGGTTGAATGTTTAGAGGTACTCCATATGCTTAAACGTGTGGGTTCTTCTGTGGTGTATCTACAGGAGACGCATATGCTGCCTGGTCAAGAGTCCCCATTTTCTGCAAATTTATTTGGAGCCCAGTTTCACTCTGCCTTCTCCTCTTACGCCAGGGGGGTCAGTGTGTTGATAAGTATCAACGTTCCCTTTGTACACACGGCCTCGCTTATTGACACATATGGTCGGTATATATTTTTATGTTCTCTGGATGGATTACAATGCATTGTTGGGAACATATACAGTATATACCAACCCCCTTTTCAGTGGAGGTTATCAAGCTACTGGCTACTTTTCTGGCACAGTATCCCGGGATTCCGGCACTTATTGTGGGTGATTTCAATAATTACTTGAATGCAGATCTTGACAAACTGTCCACAAAAGCTCCTCCCAATGCGTTGGGCAGGGTGCAGACATCCTTCGCTCGGCTCCTTTTAGAGTTGGGGTTGAGAGATGTTTGGAGATTGAACCATCCACAAGTAAAATGTTATT
The DNA here is from genome assembly GCF_042186555.1 of Aquarana catesbeiana. NCBI lineage: Eukaryota > Metazoa > Chordata > Amphibia > Anura > Ranidae > Aquarana > Aquarana catesbeiana. The sequence goes on along the minus strand of NC_133324.1, from coordinate 126,775,616 downwards.
CCTGTTACTCTGCCACACATAGAGGGCTCTCCAGAATTGATCTTGGTCTTGGCAATGATACGATGCTACCATTAATAACCTCTTCACGCTATGAGGCAAGAACTATATCTGACCACTCCTCACTTTGTGTGGAGATTTCTACGTCTGGTATATCCAAGCGGGTTTGCTGGAAACTGAACCCGTTTAGGTTGTCGTTATTTCCCAATCCCGATCCTATTTATAATAACCTGATTACATTTATTCGATTTAACAAACCTACGGCTAGTCTTGGTGTTTTCTGGGATACACTGAAAGCCTTTTTAAGAGGTCAATTTATTAAAACAATCAGTGCCATTAAGACCGAGACCAAGACTTGGGAACACTCTGTGCTAAAGGAGGTTGAGAGGGCTGAGTCTACTTTTGTTGATTCCCCTTCTGAGCATACTGAGAAAACTTTTCTTGAGGCTCAACACATGGCTAAGCATTTGGTACTAACTAAAGCCGAAAATAAAAAGTTTTTCCTTCAACAGAAATATTTTGAGGAGGGAGAAACTACAGGCCATATGCTTGCTATGATGGTGAGATCACAGAGAGAATCATCTCATATAGAGGCAATAACTAATTCCTTGGGGGTCTTAGTTTCCTCCCATGCAAATATTTTATCCATATTTAGGGATTTCTATGCTGATGTGTACTCCTCTAAGGTATCTCCAACTACAGAAGAAATTGACTCTTTTCTCGAACAATGCCAACTGCCACAGCTCCCGACCCAAGATGTAGAGCAGTTGAATGCTCCCCTTACGGCTGATGAACTGTTGGAAGCATTAGCACTTTCCTCTCCTTGCCTGCGGAGGTATATAAACGCTATTCTGAACCATTACTACAACATTTAAAAGAGGTATTTGAGGACGCTAGAAGAACGGGAAGCTTACCCCAATCCATGAATGAAGCAATTATTGTGCTTCTTTTGAAACCTGGTAAAGAGGCTCACTCCCCAGACTCCTATAGAACTATTTCGCTATTAACAACCGATGTTAAATTACTGGCAAGGGTTCTGGCCACTAGACTAGCTAAGGTTATTCATAAAGTGGTCCACAGGGACCAGTCAGGGTTTATCCCATCGAGATCTACAGCCCTTAATATCAGTCTATTTCTTAACCTTCAGATACCTGTCGATAACCCGGGTGGGAGAGCCATCCTGTCCCTAAACGCAGCTAAGGCTTTTGATAGTCGAATGGCCTTATTTGTGGGCTGTCTTAAAACGCTTTGGACTAGGGGACAATTTCATTCAATGGGTTAAGCTGTTGTATGCTGCACCTACGGCTAGGATCCGCGTAAATGGAGACCTCTATGACTCATTTCCTCTATTTAGAGGCACGAGACAGGGGTGTCCACTCTCACCCCTGTTATTTGCGTTAGCCCTTGAACCACTTGCAGCTACTGTTAGGTCATCCCAGTCTATAGTGGGTTTTAACAGAGGACCATTTACAGACAAGATCTCCCTTTACGCGGATGACACTTTGCTTTACCTGGGAGACGTAGACGCTTCCCTTACCAATGCGATGCAGGTAATTCAACAATTTGGATCCTTATCAGGATTCTCTATTAACTGGAGCAAATCTGTCCTTCTTCCTGTAGATGAGCCAATGATATCGTTACCGGCTAGTGCGGAATCTCTTAAAGTAGTCTCTTCATTTAAATATCTGGGAGTACAGGTGTCAGCAGACCCACTGAAATATTTAGAAGACAATCTTTTACCTCTGTTCAAGAAACTTCAAATGATGTGTAATACTTGGTGCAAGCTCCCATTATCAGTAATAGGCAGAATACATTTAATTAAGATGGTTTGGGGACCCCAACTATTATATAATATGCATAATTCCCCACAGTAGATACCTCGTAGATGGTTTAGCCGTATTGAAACTTTGTTTAGGTCTTTGATTTGGAAAAAAAAGTGGCCAGAACCAGTATTTCCACTTTGCAGTATGGTAAAGATCGGGAAGGAGCTGCAGTCCCTAACCCTAAACTTTATTTTTACGCCTCTCAGCTACAATCAAGTGGTTTTGGGTTACTGGGTGAATCTGACCCGATCGAAAACATGTTGCGGAGTGGAACGTGGAATACTTCAGTGCTGGCGAGTTTGGAGGCATGGTTACCACACCTGCCACAAACCGCGCCCACTGTTATTCTTCTGAAAAAACTATGATCCACGGTTAAGGCTAGTTTGAAGATCTCGGGATTTTTGGCTGAAACTCCATTATGGGATAATCCGAATTTGACAGAAGTATATAAATTGGATAGCTTTCAATCCTGGAGACTAGCCGGAATTTGTAATATTTCCCAATTGTTTTATCACAATATTTTAAAATCTTTTCTGGAACTGCAAACAGAATTTAATCTACCTAGGCATCACTTTTATAAATACCTTCAGGTACGACATGCTCTTCAGATCCAAGGTCAGACCTCTAATCACTCACTTGCCACTCACTCCCTGATAGACAACATTTTTCTAGGCCAGGAAAAAAAGGGCTTAATATCTCATACCTACCACACAAGACACCGCGACCCTACCTAGTAGGCGAGGTTGGATAGCGGACTTAGGGGAAGTGAATGAAGACACATGGGACACATGCCTCCAAGCAGGGCCAGTTACCTCTGTTTCACAATCGCACAGACTGTCTCATCTATTTTTGCTGCATAGGGCTTATCGCACACCTGTACAACTTCAACGATGGGGTAGGAGAGACTCATCTTTGTGTCCCAAATGTTGTGGGGAGGAGGGATCTCTAATTCACCTGATGTGGCGTTGCCCCAAACTGCATAGATATTGGGGCAGCATCACTGAAACGATCTCTACAGTCTTTCAGATTAGGGTCCCTTTGGACCCCCTAATATGCATCTTTGGAGCAGTAGAGGAAGAGATATATCCCCCCCTATTAATATAGCGGTAATCAGATTACTTTATCTGGCCCGTAAGATGGTGGCCAGATTTTGGCTATCTTTACATGTTCCAACCAAAAAAACAATGGGTAAATCAGGTCAACTATATCCTTATTAGGGAGCACTTAACATATCAGCATAGAAATGCACCTCGGAAATTTTATTCCATGTGGCAACCCTGGCTGGAAACCCCTGGATTGGCGCCCCCACAGTTGATTATGCAAAGACTGCTACAAGTATAAAAGGATAATCTGATGTGGGGAGGTACCTTTCCTAAATGTGAGCCAATGAGGTAGGATAGTAGGTGGATTCATACCTGGACCAGATGAAAAAGTATTTATATGCTTGAGCGGACTGTGGGCAAAGTTGTATGTTAAATGACCAGTTGGTCTTTTGTTGGTTGGGTAGGGTCAGAGAACCCCTGCTATATTGTATAATACAGCTTACCTTATATATGTTAAAGTAATTCCTTTAGATGCCACTGATGTACTGTACCTTATCTGCATGATATACACTCTGTCAAGATGACATATGCAATTTTCCTGTAATAAGATCTATACTCTGTCATTTCTGGTGACTTGATGTATATTATGTATCTTGTTTTTGGTGGCACAATAAACAAATTTTCTGATTAAAAAAAAAAAAATTCAAAAATACATCATTTTCAGCACCATGAATGAATTTTGCAGAGTCAGGAAAATGGCATGATTGTGGCAAATTATAAAGCACTGTGGGAGTTATTTAGTAAAGTAAAATCCACTTTGCACTACAAGTGCACTGCAAAAGTGCACTTGAAACTGCACTGAAAGTGCACCTGTAGCGCAAAGTGGATTTGCCTTTAGTAAATAACCCCCATTTCAGTGTAAAAACCAACTTAGTCCAAAAAATTATATTGAGCATTGAAAGAAGAAACCACACATTTTTGAGTAGAAAACTTTCTACACTGTGCACATTCACATGTGTGTTAGAAAATGGTTTTTGAACAAACCAACATATTTTTGTAATAACATTTTTGGTTTTGACAGTACAAATAGCCTTTTTTGTGTTAAAACAGGCATGTTTAAAACCATAAAACAATACATAACTCAGGAACTTACAAAGTTCAACTTTGACAAAGTCAAGGCAATATCAGACATTAGTATGTCCAAACTGTGTTGATCTTGCCTTCATCAGATGGGGTGATGTCACCCCTGTGAAAGCCAAATTTTGAAGATGCACACAAATTGAGAGTCAAAATAGGGATTTCCCTCCTGATCCCATGCCTAATGTCAACATGTTCTAGCTCCCATCATGGGGGATCAATGGACGTGTTTCGGGGGTGCAACCCCTTCCTCTCATCTACTTTTATTTGCGAGGAAGGGGTTGCACCCCCAAAATGCGTACCTTGATATCCCGTGATGGCAGATAGCACATGTTGACACACTGTGTGCATCTTCAAAATTTGGCTTTCTAAAAATATTTGAAATGTGTGAAAAAATACTAAGAATTAAAATAAACTAGAAGAATTTTGTGTTTTTTTTTAGATTCTGTCTAAAACATCAGTGATGTTCTTGAGTCATTTTTTCCACATCATTGATGTCTTCCTTGATCTTTTGTAAATCACGATTGCACACCATGATCTCCCCGATAAGGATGTGTGCACTTGCACTTGTGAAATGCGCCTAAAATTAAAAAACACACCATGTATTATAAATATGCAGACATACATCTATTACCTGATGTGGAATTTCCTTCCACAGGCGGTGGTCTCAGCGGGGAGCATTGATAGCTTTAAGAAACTATTAGATAAGCGCCTGAATGACCGCAACATACAGGGATATACAATGTAATACTGACACATAATCACACACATAGGTTGGACTTGATGGACTTGTGTCTTTTTTCAACCTCACCTACTATGTAACTATGTAACTATGTAACCTGAAGTTGTGGTCTAAGACACTGACCTGTTGTGGTCATTGTTTCACCCACTTCTTAAAACCTCTCCTTCTTCCACATCTTCTGGTTGTGGTGTGGAGATTTCCTTTTCTTTAGGAGGTTGTGAGTTCCTGGTGTCCTCAGATTTCCAGAGTCGTTTCTCCCCTATGTGAATAAAAAAAAGGTACACTTAGCACACAGATATATGAGGCCAGAAATAGTAATATGAAACATTGCTTGGAAATGTCCTACAATTGTCTTTTTTATCAGAGTTCCAAGCTGAAGACATTATTTTTTTCCCTTTCTAAAGCTGGAATGCTTACCTTTTTTGTACAATTTTCACACATGGAGACACCCCTAGTATTCACTAGAGCACCTGTGTGGGACACCCTAAAAAGTTTGTTCTGGTGTCCCACACTAGTGCTCCTGCGTCCAGATGTGTAAGCAGCTGCTGAGTGTCCTCTCCTTACACTGAATCAAGTTTGCATTTCATTCTAGTACCAACCCATCTAGACAACAATGTCATAAACTTTTTTTAATACAAAAAAATGTAATTAACCTGTATCTGCCAAAAACATCATATTAGTGGGCGAACAAACGATGTTTACTACAAAAGATTACTGTGTCCACGAACCTGAAAGTTGCTATTTTAAACTGTACAACAGTAAAGAAAAGCACATGGAGCAGCATGCAAGTAATAATAATAATAGGAACACACGACAAATTTTCTTACTTTTGTGAAGAACTCTCTTGATCTTTCTGTATTGATCCTGCTCCCTCAATTTCAGGTCTGACCAGCGTTTCCTCAATTGATCCTTGGATCGTCATACCCCAAAATTCCTGTGCAGATTTTTCACAACTTTAGCCATGATCTTGGCCTTTCTGACATTTGGGTTTGGGTAAAGTCCATGCTTCCCTTCATAGTCGGCCCTCTTCAAGATGTCCACCATCTCCACCATCTCTATAAAGGACATATTGGAGACCTTAAATCTCCTCCTGGATCGGGATGTTCGTGGCTCTGGGCTTTCGTTGTTGCTTCTCTCCTTTGCATGCACTTGCTCTTTCTCTGCCATGTGCTCTCCCACTGCGCCGATAGACAAGGGGCGGGGAATAGACTAGAAAGAACATCAGGGGCGGGCGGAGTTTCACGCATGCAAAGTGTATATCAAGCGTAACACATGTGCGTCATACGTACGAACTCTGAGAGGAGGAAAGAGTATCGGAAGCGCTGATCGTTAGAATGAAGGTACAAATTTAACTTGGTGCATCAGTGGCCTATACTGCCTATAGTTTGAGGCCTATATTGGGACAATATTAGGAGAGTTTAGCCTGACAATAGGGTTTGTCTTGTGTTGTGTCTTGCAGAGAAAATGGATCTATTGAATGATCAGGACTTTATCCCCATATTCATTGATATGTACAGGGAGCTGCCACCCCAGGTAAACCACCCCTTTTATAACAATAAAACAAAGAGGAAGGCAGCGCTGGATCAATAGCTGGAATTTGTGAAGCCGGTGATCCCCACGGCAGACATCCCCTATTTGAAGGCCCTGATTGGTGGCATGAGGAGCACTTATAATAGGGAGCAGAAGAAGGTCCAGAATTCCCAGAGATCAGGAGCTGCAGCAGATGACATTTATGTACCCAGGCTGTGGTACTATGACAGGCTGCATTTTCTGGCAGGCCAGACTGAACCCAGGCCAGCACTCTCCAGTCTTCCTTTAAGGCTTCCTTCCACTTCAGCTGAGGCTTCCGACGTCCAACATGGGCCTTCCAGCCAGGAAGAAGTGGAGGATCCCAGCTTGAGCCAGGTATAGCATTGTTCAACATATTTCTAGTCAAATAATTAATAATGTTAACTAGATGTTATTATTGATCAGTAATTTCTAATTTTACAAAGTGTTTTACATATCAATAGACAGTAGTGGCAACAAATGATTGGGACAAAAATGAAAAATGCTGGGGTCAGAATGATAGTCTTTTCTATTTATTAAAATTCAATTTGCAACAGTCATGAGCTGAAAATTGTGTGTGATTGATGAACCAAAAACTAAAACTATGTCCCTTTTTCATACACAGGAAAGTCTCATCCAGGAGGAGGCTGTGGAAAGTGGCATCCAGGAGGTGGCCGGGCCCAGTAGCCTACCCGAATCCCAGGTCCCTCTCCTCCACCTTCCAAAAAAAAGTCCCAGGAAGAGGAGTAACCTGGAGGAGGTAGCATTTGGCCTATTTTGGAAGGCTACTGTGACCCTCAGAACCCCCCCCAATATTCAAGAGGACTATGCCTACATGGCAGCCTGCAAAATGCAGAAAATGGAGGAGGGCCAATGCCTCTTATGTGAGGAAGTTATTTTACAAGCCCTAAATAAAGGGTTGAGGGGTGAACTCACAAGCCAAAGCCAAGTTTGTGAGTTCAACCATGGTCCTCCTCCTCCTCCAGCTCCTGCCACAACTACAACACCAGAGCCACAGCCTGGAAGCAAGCATGGAAAGGAAGACAAGATGGCCCGGGTTCAGTCTGGTCTGACAAAAGACGCAGGCTGTGGTAAGACCACAGCCTGTGGACATATATGTCATATGTTGCTGTTCCTGATCTCTTGTAGTCCTGGACCGGATTGTGCTCACTATTATAAGGACTCCTCAGGCCACCATTTTTGACTGTTAAATAATTGATGTCTGCCCTGGGGTACAAAGGCTTTGCAAATTTCACCAGTTTCTCCAGCGTTGCCTTCCTCTTTATTTTGTTATGACCCATAAAAAATGGCAATTTATTTTTCACAAATACTTGCCTATGTGTTTCACTTCAAAAAGGACAGTTTGTTTGTGAGTAGGCAGGTACATTTCTGAAATACAATGTCAAACAAGGGACACCAACACCAACCTCCTTGAGGTTAAAAAATACAAGATAATAATGGTGTTGTGGTAACTTGACACAAAACGAAAGAAATTATGGAGATCACTATAGAAAAATAAAATAAAATAGGAGATCTGGATAAAAATATATATATATATATATATATATATATATATATATATATATATATATATAATATATACAGCGGGGACGGAAAGTATTCAGACCCCTTTACATTTTTCACTCTTTGTTATATTGCAGCCATTTGCTAAAATCATTTAAGTTCATTTTTTTCCTCATTAATGTACACACAGCACCCCATATTGACAAAAAAACACAGAATTGTTGACATTTTTGCAGATGTATTAAAAAAAGAAAAACTGAAATATCACATGGTCCTAAGTATTCAGACCCTTTGCTGTGACACTCATATATTTAACTCAGGTGCTGTCCATTTCTTCTGATCATCCTTGAGATGGCTCTACACCTTCATTTGAGTCCAGCTGTGTTTGATCATACTGATTGGACTTGATTAGGAAAGCCACACACCTGTCTATATAAGACCTTACAGCTCACAGTGTATGTCAGAGCAAATGAGAATCATGAGGTCAAAGGAACTGCCTGAAGAGCTCAGAGACAGAATTGTGGCAAGGCACAGATTTGGCCAAGGTTACAAAAAAATTTCTGCTGCACTTAAGGTTCCTAAGAGCACAGTGGCCTCCATAATCCTTAAATGGAAGATGTTTGGGATGACCAGAAACCTTTCTAGAGCTGGCTGTCCGGCCAAACTGAGCTATCAGGGAGAAGAGCCTTGGTGAGAGAGTGAAGAATATTATTAATATCTAATATTCTTGTATCTCAGAGGCGCTTCCGGATGAAATAGCATTGATAGCCAAACTGACTTAAAACAAAGTGTGAGTTTATTGTCACACAGTTGGCATCATAAATACAATGTAAAAAGTATAATAGTTCAGTTCAGTGTGGGTAAAAATATATGAAATAGAATAAAAAGTTATAAAGCTGTAATAAGCTTATGAAAGCATGTGTGCTTCATGGCTGCTGTGCTGTCTTGTGTGAGTCGTCCAAGAAGAAACAGGAAATGACGTTCTCAGTCTTCTGGCAGAATTCAGCTGTCCCAACTTATCAAAGTGTCATGTGAACATGTCAGTATCTATCCTAGTAGCTGTGTGTGTGTGTCTGTGTGTGTGTGTCTGTCTGTGTCTCTGTGTTCTTCAATATGGAAGCATTGGCTTTATATGTTACATGTGAACGTGTGAACGTCATAACCTCACACCAACTTAGAACCTTGTATGGCACATATTCATTTCTGCTAGCTTCAGTATGCACTCATAGTCATATATGGCATATGATTGACAAGCCCACATGTAACACTCCATACTTGAAGTAATATGCTGATCATGTAATGTCATATAACCAAACATCTATATAATATGAACACATATTATCAACTTTACATTAAGTAACTATATACTAGTACTTATTAATATGACTGGAACTACAAACTAACTTAACTTAACAGGATATAATCCACAATGTATATTCCTTTAGCTATGTGGACACGTGTCTATTTTCGTCTTCTCATGACATTCTACACCAAGATACCTTAAATGTCATACTCAAATTGACTACACCAGAAAAATCCAGCAATGCTCAGCTTTAGAAGAAGAATCATGTCAAATCTATTGATCAAGGTCATTCACACATACTCTATTTATCATGATTAATCATAAAACCAAATATGTTTTGCAAGCTTGCCATGAATATAATATAACACCTATAAGTGCCGAATTATGAATTTGGAATAATATTCTAACAATCCCCCCTGAATTATGATTAATCATATCAAAATATTCTAATACATTCATAACATCATTCATGTCACATTTACACATCCTTGTATCAAATGATCGAACACAATATTCCTCAGAACTGAAGCAGCTAGAAATAACTCTCCTTTCTAATCACTTTTCTTTACTTTAACTCCTCTTAGATCTATCTATTCAAAATCTTAAAATAATGATATAGAATTTAAAAATGTATAACATAATGATGACTCATATCTATAATTACTAATATTAATAATAATAACAATAGTTATTATTATTATTATTATTATTATTATTAAAATAAATTATGCAATAATATATTTCCATATTTGTGCTCAAATAATATTTAGCTCTTTGGAAATATACTTTACACTCTAAAACATGTCATAACTTTCCATATTTCTATTAAGAGTGATATGTTTCTTAAGGTATGAACAAAAGATGTTCTATAAATTAGAATGAGTGTGCAGTTGTTACCTAAAAATATTCAGTATATGAATAAGGAAAAATAAAAATAATAATGATAATCCTAACTTAATATGAACATTAATATCAGAATAATTGGATTATCAAAAATGTATATGTGGACAAAAGTTTGAGTCCCAAATTGTTTATCTATAGTAGATAAAGTTTCTTCTGATTATTTTTTTCTTCATGAAATGTCTTTAAAGTTTCTTCTTCAAGTTCTGTTAGATTAGAAAAACCTTGTTGAATAAGATAAAACAGTCATAAATCTGAAATATAAATCTTTTGTCCAACATTCTTTCCTAGAGGATTCCTTCTTTAACTTTGAATTTTCCTGATATTCTCTTTGCTCTTCATATGAGCTTGATATCCTCCATATTTATTTGATTTTAGATGTCATTTCTGTAAAAGAAATGCAGTATCATTAATCAGGCATAAAATATTTTCATTAAATTCTTGTAATTTTTTTCCAACAAATGTTAAAACATTATGAGACAATAACTTTGTGAATTTGTTAAACTATATGTAAAATAACACTATCTTATTTTTTCCTTCAAAGAGAACTTCTGTATGACAATGTACTGTCCTTATCCTGTCTAAGATGGCCTAAACTATAAATCATATGTACTGTGAAGTTTAGGTATGACAGGACGCAACACCTCCTTTGGTCATGATACAAATCTCTGTTTTCACAAACAAAAGAAAAGTTTTGTACCACCCAGAGATGACAATGGACTATGCCTTTGTTCTCATCTCTAAAAGATTAGAAATGTGCGTAACTGTATTCTGTGTTGAAGCTCTTAGTCTAGTGTTAGACTGTTCTGCAGTAACAAATACTGGCTCTATGTCCTTCTCTGTTCTTATGCTGGAAACCTGAGATGAAGACTCCTCAGATACAGCTGTATAAACATGTGCTGGTGTACATTCCTGAAGATGTCTTCCTTTTACATCTATCTGAATGTGTTTGGATGATAAAGCTCTGAACCATAGAGGATATGTTTTACGACATTCTTTAAAACTATCTTCCTCAAAAATACCTTTTAGTGAGCAGTCAAGTGTCTGTACAATGATTTTGTTTGATTTCACTATGCTCTCTGTAGCTTTAATTGCATAGTAAACACTTAGCAGTTGCTTTACACCTGACTCAAAAGTTTTTTCCAAAAATGATAAAACTCTGGAGAAATAGGCAATTATTTTCTCCTTACCTTCTTGTAATTGAGACAACGTTACTGAGATGGCATTCTCAGATACATGAGTTTTCAAAACAAAAGATGCTTCAGAACAAACCTCTATTGTACTTAATGCTGGAGCATTCTGCAAATCTTTTTTTAACATTTCAAAAGCATTTTTCTCATTTGGACCCCATTGGTCAACTATATTACCTTTATTTCTCAAAAGATTATATAGTGGATTAACTTTTTCTGCAAAACAGTGTACAAACTCTTTGCAATGATTTATTTTATGCAAAAATTGATGCAATGCCTTATGAGTTGTTGGAGGTGGGATTGCAGTGATCTCTCTAACTGTTTCTTGCAACAGTTGTCTCTTTCCTTGACTAATTTGCATGTGAAGGTATTTCACTTGACTTTTCATCAGCTGGACTTTTGTCGTGTTTAATTTTAAACCTTCAGCTTGTAACATCATAAACAACTCAGACAAAAGAGCCATATGTTCATCGATATCCTGAGTACTCAGCAAAATCGTATCCACATGCTGAGAAATGCATTCTGGCCTAGAAAATTTTGAAAGTATTTTTGCTATAGTTTCATGAACTATACCATCACCAATACCTAGGCCAGGTATTAATCGAGTGAACGTATAAGTCTCTTTTCTGAATGTGAATGCGAATTTGTACTGGCTGCTATTCGCTAAAGAAAAGGAAAAATGGCTATTCATAATTTTTAATACAGAGAACACTTTGTCCTCAGCATTCAAATTTAACTTTAAGTTAGATTTATCAGGAATAACTGGGTTATTTGTGATATGTTTATTCAATGTCCTTAAGTCAACTGATAAAGAATATGAATTATCAGTATTTTTGATAGGCCAAATACAGTTATTTACCACTGATTTAGCTTTCTTTACAATTCCAAGTTGTACAAACTCTTGAATAATGGCATAAAGTGGACCAATTGATTCTAGTGGTAACTCATACTGATTAAGGGGTTCTGGATCTTTTCCCTCAATATTCAATTCAGTATTTTTCAAAGTTCCAATGTCATTTTTGAACTTTGACCACAAACTTGGAAAACGTTGTACCACTTCCTTTAGAGCACAATTACCATCAACATCAGGCCACTTTTGTTCTGTAGACATATTGGTAATGGAACCAACTTTACTGTATACAGAGGGATCAATAAGCACTGATTTGGGCCTAGATGGATCTTTCCAAATACTTTTATTAGCCAAATCGATCACCCATTTTTGTTCATTGATTACATCAATGCCAAGTATATTCTCTGCTTTAGGACATACCCAAATGTTAATGTTAGTTTTCACTAATCCAGGTACTTCAAATGTTACATTAGATACCTGTCTAGCAGTGGAATTACCTGTATTATTAAAACCCACTATATTACACATAGGAGAATTTGGTTTCACAGGTATGTTTTCTTTGGTAAGGCTAATCTCAGATCCACTGTCAATGAGACAATTAATATTTTTACCATTCAGCAAACATTGTATATATGGCCTACCATTCTCGTCCAAAATAATTGGTGCTACATATTGTAATGGCAGAGAAATTGAATCCCGATGTGATTCTATTTTTGGCAATGGCAATAAACCCTCTCTTTCAGTGACAGTGTTGTCTGAACTGCTGTTAACAGTCAAATTACTGATCTGTTTGACTTCAGTGGCATAAGGCAATTCAGTCAAAATTTTATCTTGACATGAAAAAACAGGTTTTACAAAAGCTGATTTTTCATTCTCTATATCTTTAGTTTTTATTTGTGAGTCTCTCTTAAATTTACAGCAATGTTTTCTCATATGGCCAGATCTATGACAGTAAAGACACGTGATAGGGTCTCCTTGCCTCACTTGTCTGCAGCTGTCCTTGTCATTCCTGCCAAGACCTGTCGTTTCTGACATGTCTGCAGCCTGACTATTTTTGTCACATTGAATTATAGCTATCTCATGTGTGAGATTGCTTTGATTCAATTGTCTCCTAATTTTATCAATGAAACTTACTATATCATTTAAATTTTGACGTTCCTGCGCTATGGCTACTGAAGTTGGGTCAAGGTATTTAAATTTTTTTATGAAAGCTGTTTTTAAACCTGGGTCATTGTCATCATCTACTCCAAATATCATTTCATAAACTTTGCAAAATGTAATTTTAAAGTCAATTGGATTTTCTTCTGCAGTAGTCTGTAAAAGATCTAACATTTCTATGGTCGGTATTTGCTCACCGGTCATACATAGCAATAATTGTCGCAGTCTATCTGTCGCGTCATTTTGTTTTTCCTGACCTTCGTCATCAATAACAGGTGTGTTAATTCGTTTAGCGAAATTAACAGGAACCCACAACTGAAATATGTAATTGCGTTGATCATTTGACAGATTAAAACGATCCGCAAACATTTCAAATAAATCCCAATTGGAAAATACAGTTGCCTCAGTGTCATAAATAGGAAAATCTTTTAAAACTTTCATAAGTTGGTCATGTATTTGCAACTTTAGTTTTGCAGTTCTACATAATAAGTTTTTATGTTTCATTTCTTTTTCATCAGTAGCATCAACATTCTCCATATCCGAACTTTCCGGAATATAAGAGGATTGTTGCTTACATTTAGATTCAGTCTTTTTGTCATCTGCAGTTATTACAGCAATCTGTCTGTTATTTTGTAACTCTGGCAAAATCATTTTTTTAGATTCTAATTGCTCTTCAAGATTCTCTATGTAATTACAAAAAATCTCACAGTTTGGACAACTTAGAGAATCTTGGGACACATTTTCATGTTTCCCTGTGTTCTGTACAGTGTTACATTCTGTCTGCTGTAATGTACACACATTTTTAGCAGGTAAATCAACATTAATAATCATTTTGTTAAATATTCTCACTAAGCTTAATACATTATTTATTTTCTTACGTAATTTATGTACAGTGAACCTGGATTTATCAATCTGTGTATTGGCATTTAAGCATTCATTGTACATATATCTCCACAAGTGACTGTCATTTGGATATAAAGACACATCTTTAAACTCTAGTTTGCTTTCTCTCGCTATTTCATCAATAAATTCCATAACTTTTACTCACCGTATTTAGAAGAATTTCTCGTCTTCAACCGTCTGTTGCTGGGCTGTTGTCCACATCTGATGCAACACAAACGCCTCTTGGTTGATAGGTTCTGAACCGTCTTTTTCTCGAGACTTGAATATTCGCAAAACTGCGCTAATCTCTCCCCCCTCAGCAAGGATCGAGATTTCCGTAAAAATAGAGATATGACGGCAGTTGCTGGCTCGCCAAAATGAAGAATATTATTAATATCTAATATTCTTGTATCTCAGAGGCGCTTCCGGATGAAATAGCATTGATAGCCAAACTGACTTAAAACAAAGTGTGAGTTTATTGTCACACAGTTGGCATCATAAATACAATGTAAAAAGTATAATAGTTCAGTTCAGTGTGGGTAAAAATATATGAAATAGAATAAAAAGTTATAAAGCTGTAATAAGCTTATGAAAGCATGTGTGCTTCATGGCTGCTGTGCTGTCTTGTGTGAGTCGTCCAAGAAGAAACAGGAAATGACGTTCTCAGTCTTCTGGCAGAATTCAGCTGTCCCAACTTATCAAAGTGTCATGTGAACATGTCAGTATCTATCCTAGTAGCTGTGTGTGTGTGTCTGTGTGTGTGTGTCTGTCTGTGTCTCTGTGTCCTTCAATATGGAAGCATTGGCTTTATATGTTACATGTGAACGTGTGAACATCATAACCTCACACCAACTTAGAACCTTGTATGGCACATATTCATTTCTGCTAGCTTCAGTATGCACTCATAGTCATATATGGCATACGATTGACAAGCCCACATGTAACACTCCATACTTGAAGTAATATGCTGATCATGTAATGTCATATAACCAAACATCTATATAATATGAACACATATTATCAACTTTACATTAAGTAACTATATACTAGTACTTATTAATATGACTGGAACTACAAACTAACTTAACTTAACAGGATATAATCCACAATGTATATTCCTTTAGCTATGTGGACACGTGTCTATTTTCGTCTTCTCATGACATTCTACACCAAGATACCTTAAATGTCATACTCAAATTGGCTACACCAGAAAAATCCAGCAATGCTCAGCTTTAGAAGAAGAATCATGTCAAATCTATTGATCAAGGTCATTCACACATACTCTATTTATCATGATTAATCATAAAACCAAATATGTTTTGCAAGCTTGCCATGAATATAATATAACACCTATAAGTGCCGAATTATGAATTTGGAATAATATTCTAACAGAGAGGTAAAGAAGAACCCAAAGATCACTGTGGCTGAGCTCCAGAGATGCAGTCGGGAGATGGGAGAAAGTTGTAGAAAGTCAACCATCACTGCAGCCTTCCACCAATCGGGGCTTTATGGCAGAGTGGCCTGAATGAAGCCTCTCCTCAGTGCAAGACACATAAAAGCCCACATGGAGTTTGCTAAAAAACACCTGAAGGACTCCAAGATGGTGAGAAATACGATTCTCTGGTCTGATGAGACCAAGATAGAACTTTTTGGCCTTAATTTTAAGCGGTATGTGTAGAGAAAACCAGGCACTGCTCATCACCTGTCCAATACAGTCCCAACAGTGAAGCATAGTGGTGGCAGCATCATGCTGTGGGGGTGATTTTCAGCTGCAGGGACAGAACAACTGGTTGCAATCGAGGGAAAGATGAATCCGGCCAAGTACATGAATGGCCCAGCCAGAGCCCTGACTTAAACCCAATTAGGCATATCTCTGGAGAGACCTAAAAATGGCTGTCCACCAACGTTTACCATCCAACCTGACAGAACTGGAGAGGATCTGCAAGGAGGAATGGCAGAGGATCCTCAAATCCAGGTGTGAAACATTTGTTGTATCTTTCCCAAAAAGACTCATGGCTGTATTAGATCAAAAGGGTGCTTCTACCAAATACTAAGCAAAGGGTCTGAATACTTAGGACCATGTGATATGATGTCAACAAGTCTGTGTTTTTCTGTCAATATGGGGTGGTGTGTGCACATTAATGAGGAAAAAAAATGAACTTAAATGATTTTAGCAAATGGCTGTAATATAACAAAGAGTGAAAAATTTAAGGGGGTCTGAATACTTTCCGTCCCCACTGTATATATATATATATATATATATATATATATATATATATATTCAAAGGGGGGGAGCAAGGGGGCGGGACTTTGAGTGAAGCATGTGATAGCAAAAGCATAATTTGGTGGAACATAAAAGGAGTTTATTGGTTGCCATCAGATAAAAAGCAAGGTACATTGATAAATATGCATATACATGGTGGTAATGCATGGGTAATACAATACATCTCAATCATGACTTGAATATCACAAGAATTAGCAAGCAATATTATATATCACAAGAAATGGCAAGCAACAACTTTCCAAAGTGCACCAAAAATATCATAAGGGTAAGATTATAAAATATAATAATGCCTGCAGAAACTCGGGCCTCTTGGATTCTTAGGTAGGGTATGTGGTTTAGCTGATAAGGCTATATGGATATAGGGTAGCAAGGCGTATGGCAGCTCTACGCGTTTCGTGGCTGAAGGGCCACTCGTCAGGAGCCAGCACTTGATGTTTCTAAAAGTAGAGATATTGGCATTAACTTAAATAATGATTAATAAAATGAATGCATAGGTACGCGGGGGTGAAACTAGAAAGGCCCCCAAACCCAATGCATTCTAACTTACTCGAATTCAGAAAAGATGGAGGTGTGGTGTCGGGCAGCATGAGCCATCCAGGCGCACTCCCCACCGGGAGCCGCAGCGGGCAGACCAGCAGCGGCGCCCCAAAGGCGCCAATCAGAGCGGGCACGGAACCAGGCAACCTAGGTGTGGGGTGAAAAGTAAGGTAAGCTAAGGTGTTAACAGGGGAAAATTAGGAAGCATGAATGGGTTTAATATATATATATATATATATATATATATATATATATAAACAAAAATTCGAAACATTATTATGGAGATCTGGCGAAAAAAAAAAAAATATTATTCATGAGATCACAAAAAATGATAAAGAAATCAGTTTGTCAGAACTCTGTGTGAATATCAGCAGCAAAACAACTTCATTATTCTAGCATTATAAAGAAGAAGAGAATGCGCTGCATTCAAAGATTTTAAAATTTGCAGCGTAAAGAATGTGCTATCTCTATTACAAACACTTGTTTATCTGCAACCATCTCTTTTGTAGATTGTTCTAAAAACACACAGAGCAAAGGAATTTTTCTCAGCTCTGGCAGCTGGGGTTTGGGATCTGACATCACACAAACTGCAGAATAGAGCACAGAGTTCCCTAATTCCCAATTCCCTAAAACATCTATTCAAGTGTAGCACCCTCTAGTGTGTTACTAATGTGAGTGCAGGAAAATGTACATGCTAACTCATGTTTAAAACCTGTGAGTCTCAATCTTGTCAGGCTTATTAGAGTTCAGGGCTGGATGACTCATGCAGGCAGCTCTCTGATGCCTCTCCCAGGTTATGAAATGTTGGAGAATGTTCTGGAAGCTAGGGGATGGAGGCTAGGGGGGTTATTCTGCATATTTAAGGGAACTTAGCCAATTCCCAGGTGGTGGGGCTGGCAGGGGACTAAGTGAGCCTTTAAATATGGATGAGTTATGCCAGTGGGGGAGTTTAATGGAAGATCGAAATGGAGTGCTGGGGGCCCTTAAGGTGAACCTCCTAGTCTGGAGCCTGGGAGGAGCCTGACAACAGGAAAAGATTGTAAGGAGTCTTCCCTGAGAGGCAGGGGAGCAAGGAGGACAGTGTGAGTACTACAGCATGGTGCAGGGACTTACGAGGGAGAGACAGACACATGTAGCAGGTCTCTCTGGAAGATAACGATGTGCTTAAATCTTCCTTAAGCTTGCCCTGGGAGATTTCCAGAGAGTCAGTTGGGTAGACTGGTTAAGAGAGTCAGTTGGGTAGACTGGTGATAAAGCCGTCAGGTGGCCTGGTGGAGAAGCAGCCAGGTAGGCTAGTATTTCCTGCAGTGGTAGAGCCAGAACCAGTGTCTACAAGGGAGTTGGATGTAGTTGTGCTACTTTCTAAGGGACTGAGAGTTCCTAGCCTGCAAGGAGCTGTTGTTGATCTAGCAGAGACCGTTAGCTGCTAAAGAGGAAACAATCGGAGCTGTACAGACCAAGGAGGATGAATCAATTGAAGTTGTACAGAGTGAAGGAGAAGAATCAATTGGAGCTGTATATAGGGAGGAAGTTGTCCCTGTTTTTGTTACTATCAAGTTGGGCATCTCATAATTCCTATACCCATCCAAGTTATTCCCCCTTAATAAAAACACAAAACAAAGACTGTTCAATGTGTTTGGATGAAAGCTAAAGCTTAAATTAAAAAAAAAAAAAAAAAACCTTCTTTTGCTTTCGGTCCCTTCCAAATTCTTTTGTTTTGTTGCTGTGATCTGACTTCCTGCTAGAGAGTGGCTAGAGATGTTAGTTCTCTAGATTCCCACTGTATGTAGGAACGTAACCGCCCTCACTTGCTCGCTCCCGAGATGGACTACAGACTATGGACTATGGTATTGTAGTATGCATAGAGCAGAGCTCATGACTGCCACTAACGTGCACTGCTCATTCCAAACTAATGGAAGTGAGTGAGAAAAGGGGAGCTCATGGAGGATGCTACAACGAGGCAGAAAGAAACAATTTTATAAATAATAGATTACAAAGATATTAAGTAGTAGATGTGTATGGATTCTTTTTTGGAGAATAATGATATTGTTTGGGAGAACATTAAAAAGACCAGAGAGTGAGTAAAGCTGCGCAAAAAAAGTTTTGTAACCTGTGCTAAATGAAACCATTTTGTGAAACCTGTTTATACCAAAGTTAGAGACTACAGACAATATTAGTTTCAAGAAAGTGTGGGCCACTTGTTTCTATGCTTACAAAGATTTAATTCCATGTGTGAAACCGAGAAAGACTGAGGCCAATTTTATGTATTACAATTTCAGATGGTGACATGAAAAAGATTACTGTACTGAACTAAGCCACTAGAAGAGTGGAGTGATTTGGCTGAAATTGATTTTGCCGCAAAATTATCAATCTTCCCATCAGATAAATTGCACTGAAGAGGAAATTCTCAATTTCTCTAACTGAGCTACTTAGATTTACAAGCAAACCTTTCAAAGCTTACTTGGAAAAAATAGTTTTTCTTTTGTACCTGTATTCAAAGGTTTGCTTTTTATGGCTGGGTATATTCAGGGTAGTTTAATGTCTTTAATTTAAGGGTATGTATTTATAATTGTTTTTGCTCAGGATTTGTCAATTTTTCAGCCAAGATTTACCTGTTCACATTTGCTCTATTCATCACAATGGTAGGTGGAACATATAAGTCCTCCTTGCCGGTGTTCTGCCAAGAAAGTTCCCCCCTGCGGATAAGGACTCCCCTGTACTGCGCAGGCGCAGCGCTTGCGCAGTACGAGCCGCCGAAAATAGCCGAAGCTGAACACCTGTGAGTCAGCTGTACACGGCGCCTGTAACAGGGCCCCTCGCGGGCTGGCTTCGCTCGCCACGATTCGCTCGCCACGCTTCGCTCGCCACGCTTCGGGCACGGCATATTTTTATTCTAACTCTATGTCCACTTGGATGGTGGGGCTTGAACCTGGACTCAATGCGCAGGCGCTGTGTAGAGCTGACGATTAGCTGTTCAACTTCGGAGACATTTGGCTGCTCGTACTGCGCAAGTGCTGCGCCTGCGCAGTACAGGGGGGTCCTTATCCGGCGGGGGAACTTTCTCGGCAAAACACCGGCAACACCTCCTGAGCTCCGGGGTGCAGAAGATCCCATTCACCATCATCATCCCCGAACACTGAAGGGCATGTGTACCAACATAGCTGAGGGAATTCAAGCAGTTTTAATCCCAAAAGCAAACATATATAGCAGATTACCAATTCTTAGAGGTGATGGCTGTAATTGTGTCCTGTTTTAGGCTTTCTTTCTTCTATTTTCATCTGGTAATTAAAAACCATTTAACAATTGCAGGGGTGATCAAAATTATCACCTTTTGTTTATTTTTTAAAACCTTTACCTCAAAAGGAAAAAAGGTGCTTTAATTGATTATAAAGTGTCAACTGGAATTGGGCTTCAATATGTTAGTGGTTCTAAATCTGCTAATACATTTAACACTCGCCTCCCTCCAGAGTGACAATGCCACTTTCTGCTGTACCTCCTGTTCTCATTCCTCCAGATTTGTGCCTCAGTAACGCAGGAAATGTGTTACTAGCAAGATAACCAGGCAAAAACAGAGAGGAAAAAGCAAAAGGAAAAAAAAAACGTATGCAGACCCCACATCTAATGATTGGTAAGCTGCAATATATACAATTTTTGGTTTTGAGTTTAATACTGCTTTCATAGTTGCAACATCTTTGTTGTGTATCTGGTATACAAAATAAATGAAAATCTCTCCAGTGGGTAGACAGACAACAATAATTACCTGACAGGGGTTCAAACCTTTTTCAATTTTATTACAAACAGAAAGACTTTCTGGCTGGAGCTCAGCTCTAAAACTTGTATATGTGGTCATTGATACCTTGATGCAAGGGCCACATTTTGCAGTACACATTGATCAACTTAATAAATCTGTAGCTAATTTGCACACTTAAATCATTTCAAAACACATACATGTAAAAAAGTAATTTTTTCTATTTTTTTTTTAAATTAATGTATTAATATTTTTAATAGTGCAACTTTTTACTAGTCTCCGTTATGGTGGGGAATACTAATTTGTAGATTTAAGAAAACGAATATGCAGATTGTGGGCAGGAAGGGTTAAACAAGATTGGAATGTGATAGGTAAATGTGATCACAGAGTTTCATGATATTGAACAGTGGTAGAAAAAGTTGAACTAATATTTATTTTTTTAACAATGTAGTTTGTTCTCCACTGTTGCTTTTTCTACAAGATGATATAGGGCTGGCATACCAAACCCAAATGAAGCATTCCAATCTGAGGGCCATGCCTATTTAAAACAAAACTTCACTCTTTTGATCAATAATGGCTATTTTTATTTCTTTTACTGCTAGCATTAATAAAAACACAGGAAAGTATATAATATTTAAACTTTTTTTATTTACATTTCTTCAGCTACTTTCTGGTTTTCAAGCCTAGGAAAATTATGTCATACATCCCAGGAGTCTTCGGGAGGGGAAAATTGGTTTTCTCAGATAAGCACACCCTCCTGCCTGAAGTTCTGAGATAGGGGCAGATGGATTCCAGGAAGTAAATGCTACATGAATCATTTGCCCTTACTCAAGATGGCCATGGCCAGTAATGCTAGGGGGTATTTTCCAAAGTGATTTCTTAGCATAATAAATGGGAATATTTACAAACTGTTACATTTTATTCCAATGAAAGCAGCATATACTATTTCTTGAAGTTTTCTTCTGCAAAATATGTAAAAACTGAATTACTGCTGGAGCCTTATCCAATGTAAAACAAAGAGTTGCAGCTGTTATAGCTGCAAAGGGTGGGCCAACTCAATATTGAACCCTACGGACTAAGACTGAGATGCCATTAAAGAGGTTGTAAAGTGAGAAGGTTTTTTTTGTATCTTAATGCATTCTATGCATTAAGATTAAAAGCCTTCTGTGCGCAGCAGCCCCCCTCAGCCCCCTTAATACTTACCTGAGGCCCCTCTCTGTCTATGTGTATGGCTGAGACACAGCAGTGGCGCCATTGGGTCAATCAAAGTTAGTTAGCCAATCAGGAGAGAAAGGGGCTGGGCTGCAGCTCCCTGTGACTTGGCTCAGGTGGCCCCATAGCAAGCTGTCTGCTGTGGGGGCACTCAACAGGAGAGATGGGCTAGGAGCACAGAAGAGGGACTCAAGAAGAGGAGTATTGGGGCTACTCTGTGCAAATCCACTGCACAGAGCAGGTAAGTATGACAGGTTTGTTATTTTTATAGAAAAAAATAAGACTTTACAATCACTTTAATCTTGGGTTTAGATAACATTTTCATTTTGTATTTAGAACATAAAAAATAATTATCTTAGTATACTTATCTAAGTACACAAGATGAAGCTGTGTTCATGTTCCAATCACTTTAAAGTTCATGTGCGTGTAAAGGCAGGCGTCCCAATACTTTTGACATATTTGTTTATATAGTTTATATCTTGTCTGTCACTGATGCTATATCCCCATTGGGATATGGCCTTTTGTTTTTTTTTGTTTTTTTTTTCCAATGAATGATGCATAGATGGAGAACTCTGATACTGCCAGATTTGGGTTTTGCAGTGATAAGGCAGCTATCTATTGAATATTGACTTTTCTCTAATAAAAACTGTTGGTAAACAATAAAATGTTTCCTACATTTTTGCTATAAAAAAATCACCAAAATAGCCGTGGCAACACATTAACATGTCTGATATAGGGGGTGTTTTAGCACTCTACCTACCACCAATGATCTCTGCTACACTCAGCCAACAAATGGCAACCCTAGTTTGGGCCTTTGTGCTGCTAGGCCCCTTGGAAGCCATATGATCACAAAATGTGTAAAGAAATCTAAGAGAGTGAAAAAATTCAAATATGGTGTAAACAGCTTCACCGGTGACACTGTGACACTTTAATTATGTTGAACCTGAATTTTTACACAGAGGTGGAATTATCTAAATATTTAAGAAAAAATAGGTTTTAATTATTTCCTTCAAACTGTAGGATTTTACCTTCCAAAAAAGAAATGGCTTTATGAAAAGTAGTAGTAATCAAATTATATTTCTGCTATTGTTTTATCCAATGCAAGTATTTTCTATTCCCTGGGAAAAGATGTTTCTGTATTGATTTTACTGCTTCTCAATTACTGTACAAGTTATCAACATTCCAAAGTTTTCTCAGTTACACCATGTGGAAACACAAATAGAAAAGATGCTTTGCTGCAAAGGGATTAAAAATAATTGGATTTTTGTCATAGGCAATTTTAATTTTTACTGTGCAAATATACATCTCCCTTGATTACAGAGAATTTATTAAGGTGCTATTTAGCAGCCAGAAATTGGAGAAACATTCTAAAATTACATATTTTGGTGTAATTTCCCTAATAGAGGGCTATTGCATAGACATTTGTGGCATCTGTTTATTTTTATAACATGTCAGTTTCTCATTTCAGCCTAAGGCAGTAAGTTTACTATGCAAGGCAAGGCCCAGAATTATATTGATCTAGGTCCCTTTGGCTTTCCAGTCTCCATCTAAATACCATGATCTGTGCATTCTTAAAGAGAAACTGAACTCTGGGAGCTGTGGCCAGAAAAGCAGCCAGAGGGCAAAGAGCTAGTCACCAGTGTTGCCTGCAGGCTCTCTGCAGCTGATCTTTCCTTATTACTGACTGTCCATGACATGATCTGCACTGCTTATCGGTAAGGCGGCTGCCCCTCTGATGACTAGTAATTTATTGACTGGTGGGGTAATGGTAAAGAAGTAGAAGCGTAGAAGGCAGGGCCAGGACAAGGGGTGGGCAGGAGGAGCGGCTGCCCTGGGCACTGTGGTATCATGTGGTTGTGGGGGCGCCATGAGGAGACTGAGTGAGGGGGATTTGACTTGGGTGGGGGAATTTGGAGGGCAGAAGGAAGTAAGAATTGTTCTAGGAGGGGACATTTGGGGGGTGTGCTAGGAAAGGTGATTTAGGGAGATTTGTATTGGGAGGGAGGTTGGGGAAAGACGATTTGTGCTAGAACAGGTGATGTGGTTGAGGAGGGAGGGGATTTGTGCTAGGAGGGGAAATTTTGGGGGGTGGGGGGGTATTTGTGCTAGGATGGGGGGGGGCTTGTGCTGGGAGGGGGGATTTGAAGGGGAAATTTGAGGGGTAGAGTGCTAAGAGGAGTTTTTTATAAGGGGGTTTGTAGAGAGAGAGAATTTGAGCTGGGGGGGGCAAAGATTTGTGTTTGGAGGGGCAATTTCAGCAGTGGAATGGATTTGTCCTGGCATGAGGGGGGAAATGTATGCTTAGGAGGTAAAATTGAAGGTTAGCGCTCAATTTTTTTTTGGGGGGGGGGATTATTGCTAACACAATTTTTTGGGGTAGGGGGGGCGCAGTTTGGCTTGCTCGCCCTGGGCTTTAGATGGCTTTGTCCTGCCACTGGTAGAAGGAGAGGTGGAGAAAGCACAGATCCACAGAATTAATGGAGCAGAAGCAGGGTTATCTTTTCACTGCAGGGAAGCCCAGTGACTTAGATGATCTCATGCTGCAGATATAGAGATATGAGGGAGTGTCTAAATATGATCACATGTCAGGAGGTGCACCGCTATTTTTTAGAAGGAATTCAAGGCAAAGGGTAAATTTTCAGGGTACTGCTTAGGCAATGTTAAAGCTGAACTTAAAAAAAATGTAAAACACACAAATTCATGCAGCTCTGTAATCAATAATAATGTACTTCATTAAATATTTGAATAAGAGTAGCCTGATGCGCAAATCAATCAGTTAAATAAATAAAGTGTGGCAGCCAAATTAATAAATATAAATAAATGTATAAGCAGCGCATATATAAAACACAATGCAAAGAATCTTCAAATAATAAAGCTTTCAAGTATAAAGTACAAAGTACAAGTGCAATACAAAAACAAGTCCAATAAAAAATAACTAAATGCAATAGTCCATATTCAGCAGAAAAAAAAATATAAGTGCAAAAATGTGCAAAAAAGAGAGCGATGTGCAGATAATGCAAAATAACTTCAATGTCCAATGACGGACGTACAGGCATTAAGTGAAGTGTTTCAAAAACAGTAGAAGGTGAATTTCAATTATTAATATGTGGTTAATATCTCCTCCACCAGCCGTGATCCTTGATCCACCACAGGTGTGCTCTAGCCTCTCATCTCAAAGAAAAACCCCAATGGGGTTTATGGCGCTTCTTCAGATCACTGCAGACCAATAAGAAATCCTCTCCTTGCAGTATCACATATGGTTGCAGTATATGAAAATGGCAATGGATGAAGATACAATATATTCTTTCTGGATAAATGAATTCTCCTTAGGTTCCTCTATTCTCTTCCATTAAACACTCATAAGAAAGGAAACAAGATCTCCACAGTGTAGTAATTCAAATAAAACACATTTAATCATAAGTAGTAACTCACATAAAATTTCACAGTGGTCAGCATCGATCTCGGCCGCGACCGAAAGTGGAACGTCACCCATCTCCTGCACGACGCGTTGCGTCACAGATCACGTGACTTTCTCAAGGGTTTGGAGTTGGGTAGACGTGGCTGGCATTAAATACATTTCTGATTGTCATGGCAACCTGATACATTGTGATAACTTCAATTTTCCATACATAATGATCATAACAAAATGAAGAAGGGAGCTCATCACACAGATCAAATGGCAAAGTGATTAAAAATAAATAAAAATAAATACGATAAAAAGACCATGTAACCCATAGGGACATCTAGTGGTAGTAATTAAAATACCTATCTAAAAAGACTGCACAGACCAAGTACTTCTAGAAATTGGATATAAAACAGTTTAAATCAAGTTCAACATTATGTCCAAAAGGCATTAGCAATTGTAATTCATGGATCCATCGAGATTCCATTTGGCTAAGTTTTATGATTTTATTATCCCCTCTCCAGTAGGGTTTACATTTCTCAATGCCACACACCATAAGGGACAATGGATCTTTATTATGTTATTGGGCATAGTGCCTCGATAAACTATGCTTAGGAATCCCATTTTTTATATTCTGTGTATGTTCTCTTAGAAGCTTCCTTTGTTCTCCCCACATATTGAATATGACAAGGACATTCTAAAAGATATACTACTTCCTCAGTTTTACATGAAATAAACTCCTCAATTTTATAGTTAGTGCCAGTTACTACAGACTTAAAATCCCCCTTTTTCTTCTTAATTTGTTTCGTATGTCTACAAGTATAACAAGACTTACGTGGATAAAAATCTTTTCCCTCAAAAAAAGTAAAATTCTTTCTAGATGGCGGATCCACTATATTCTTAGCAATTTTATCTCTCAGAGTTGGTGCTCTTCTATATGTAAATCTAGCAAAATCAGGTAATATTTGTTGAAGATGCTGGAAACAACTTGATTTCGTTCATTGGTTCTTATTTTTTATTGGACTTGTTTTTATATTGCACTTGCACTTTGTACTTTATACTTAAAAGCTTGATTATTTCAAGATTCTTCGTATTGTGTTTTGAGTGTGCGCCACTTATACATTTACTTAACTTTTTTTATATATAATTCCAGGATTCTGCTAAATTTGGATTTCCAGATTCTCTCCGCAGGCTCTAATAAAATGCTGACAAATTGTAAATCAAAATTCCTTACTTTCCTATTAATTCTCAATTTTCTGTTCCCAGTGATGTCATCTTTCCCTTCGAAAAACGTACACTTCAATGCCCCTGGAGGACGACTTTCTGTATTCTCACATATCACTTTCGCATGCGGAAATAGCCCTACATTTCCCATAATGCAATGGAAAATGCAGGAAGTGACATCTGGATGTGGACAGAGATTGGGCTGAGAAGTGGAAGAGCTTGGGCAGACAAGTGCAGGGCTGGAGCTGAGATGAAGAATGGGCTGGGGCTGAGTTAAGGGACAGAGCTGAGGATTGATGATGCAGGTGCAGTGGGTGGTTCAGACCGGGAGTCTGAAATGGCTGTGAATATAGAGGGCACAGCAGCCATGGGTCTTACAAAGTGGATGTGCACGTGAATGAGACCTGCAAAGCTGAAGAATAACAATGGATATCTCATGTTCAGTATTCCTAATAATGCACTCCATACCACATTTGTGTAAGGTATGAAAGCACAATTGTAGATATTCAAAAACATTTCTGCCCAGGGCTCAGCTTTAAAGGCAAGCGCCTAAACTGGACTTGGTAATGGCCCCTTACAGTCTACTTTACAGTCTGTATAGCAGAGCCCACATACGGGGAGGCATTTACTTGTGCTGCAGTACAAGGAGCATGCTGACAGGAGAGAGCAGAGTGACCGAGAGATGAATTCATCAGTGTGCCAACTTCTTTACCTGTAAGTGAAAGCGAAACTACAGTCCCACTCCCTCCACCAGTATGTATTTAATATGTGTATATAGATGTTTGCCTGGAGTTCAGCTTTAACCTTTATAAATTCCCTATAAGATAGCAAATCTACACTTTTATAGTTTTAGATATAGATCCACTCTAAAGTTAATATGTATGTGCTGAATTTATATCTGCCATATGATTAGTTGCCAAGCACTGAACATTGTGTGTAATGACATTCTGAGGTTTTATTAACTGGTTGTACAGTAAGTCATGGTTTCCCCACATTCTAAGGAACTGTTTTCTCACTATCTTGAGTAAAACATTTTGAAAGTGGCATCTGGAGTTATTACTTGACCTAAACCCATCAAGAAAGAATTGCGTTAATACTCAGTAATATATCTTTCCAGAGCGATGGCTACATCGATAAATTATGAAACAACACCTTGCTGGCAAAAAAGAAATATAGCTGAAAGTCATATCTAAGCAATTTTATTAAAAAACAAACAATATTAAAAATGGAGACCGGAATGGAGCTAAAAGAAAGAGCAAGATTTGTGGCGGATATGCAATACCTGAACAGCAGCAGCCAGAAAAGTTTAGGAGTTTAAAATGGTTTATTATTAAAAAATAGAGATTGATCACATTGTTGTATGGCAGGAACATATCATTTCCAATCAAATATTTATTAGATATAGCATTGTTATTTTCCCTGTTATGAAATGTTCTCTGTCTTTTAAACTTCAAAGTTTTAAACATAAAAAATGTGCTGCAATCTCTTAACTGCTCCAAAAATGTTTTTTATTGAAAACATTCCTTGTCAATATTATTTGTTATTTTTTGTCATTTTAGATTCACCATTGGTCACGTCACAATAGGCTTTTTTTTCTGTAATATTTTAATTATGCCATTACCAAAAAGGATATTGTGAGCTCTGTCTCTCTTTAGAACAGGTTACTGGCAACTCTTCTGTACAGACACTGGACTCCACATGGCCGCCTGTGTCTCCCAAAGATTTCAATCTGGACAGTAACACCAGAGTCATCATTGGATCTCTAACAAACAAGCTTGAGCCCTAATGAAGGAGAATATTTTGGCCCCTGTGCCAGGGAAATGGCCAAAGAACTGGCAACACTGCCAATATTCATCATGGCCGCATCTGGTGAACTTCCGTGCGCAGTGACGCACGCAGAGTGAACCGACCTGGCCTATATAAACCTGCTACTGTGAGCGCTAGATTGCTGGATTATCATCAGCTCCCCCGTGTTTCCTGTGCTTCTGTGTATCTTGATCGTTGGACCTCCTATTACCGACCCTGCTTGCCTTGATCTGCTTATCCTGATCTCCTGGTTTAACCCCTGGCTTGTACTTCTGATTCTGCTCCTGCTTGCACCATTGTGATCCGTGATGTCACAAGGGGGCAGGGTCTCCGACTGACGTCATCTGGTGGCCACGCCCAATAGTTACATATGAAATGTGCTCAGCGGGTCGGCGGCGGGTGCGGTGGTGGAGGAGGAAGAGGACCGGAAGAAGAAGCGGGGGAAGAAGAAGCCAGAGGAAGATGGAGAAGACCGGAGGAAGAAGCAGGGGAAGAAGTAGCTGGAGGAAGAAGAAGACTGAAGGAAGACCGGAGGAAGATGGAGGAAGAAGCGGGGGGGAAGAAGAAGACAGTTTTAATAAAGGAATTGTCAAAAACCGGCTATCGTCTTTTGTCACATATCACTACTTTTTTTGGTAAATGGGTAGGGGTACAATGTACCCGATACCCATTCACATGGGGGGGCGGGATCTGGGGGCCCCCTTGTTAAATGGGGGCTTCCAGATTCCGATAAGCCCCCCCGCCAGCAGACCCCCACAACCACCGGGCAAGGGACCCCAAAACACCCTCCCCATGTTGAGGGCAAGGGGCCTGGTATGGTTCAGGAGGGGGGCGCTGGCTCATCCCCCCCTTTCCTGGCCTGCCATGGCTGCTTGCTTGGATAAGGGCCTGGTATGGATTTTGAGGGGGACCCCACCCCATTTCTTTTAAATTTTGGTGCGGGGTTCCACTTAATGTCCATACCAGACCTAAAAGGCCTGGTATGGATTTTGGGGGCCCACATCAATTTTTAAAAAAATGTTGGCATGGGGTGCCCCTTAAAGTCCATACCAGATCTGGAGGGCCTGGTATGTACTGGGGGGGGGGGACCCTACGCCGTCTTTTTCCTTGATTTTTGAATAGCCGGATTTTTGGCAATCATACATAGAAAATACAATTACTAATGTTTGATTCTTTTCACTCTATACAATATATAATGTTTTGCATTTGAGGCATTAATATTATGGTGCCAACCATGCTCATGTGGCATTGGCTTATGGGCATTCTCCTATTTTCAGCATATACTGCTGATTAAGATGTAAGCTTTGCGGTTTTTATTTTCATGGTATTTAGCTAGTTGCTAAGCAAGGGACCGTAAAGCTGGTCGCCGCGTCCTTAACACCTGATCAGTCCTCAGCTGTCAGGAGGGTTCCACACTGACAGGTGAATGTAAAAAAACAAAAATTGCCAGCCAAAAGAAATCAGCACAAAAAAAATGGTGTGAGGTTCCTAGTATGGATTCGGATTGGACCCCCCCATGCCAAATTTTTTTTTAAATGGCGTAGGGTCCCCCCCCCCAGGTGTATACCAGGCCCTTCGGGTCTAGTATGGATTTGGAGGCGACCCCCACGCCAAAAGTTTTTTAAAAAATGGCGTAGGGGCTCCCCTAAAATCCATACCAGACCCTTATCCGAGCAAACAGCCGAGTGCCCCCCCTTCCTGAACCATACAAGGCTGCATGCCCTCAACATGGGGAGGGTGGGTGCTTTGGGGCTTGGGGGCCCCCAGATCCCACCCCCCTATGTGAATGGGTATCGGGTACATTGTACCCCTACCCATTCACCAAAAAAAGCAATGAAATGTGACAAAAGACAATAGCCGGCTTTTGACAATTCTTTTATTATAAAATAGCTCTACGCCATCTTCTCCCCTGAGCCCGTGTCTCCCACCGCCATTTTCTCCTTGTGCTCTTTTGCCACCATCTGCTGTTGCCATTGTCTCCTGCTGCCGTCACTCCCACAGCCATCGTCTACTTCTCCCACTGCTGTGTTCTTTCTTGCCGCAGTGTTCTTCCTCGCCGCTGTCTTCCTCCATTGTGTTGTCAGCCGCTGTCTGGCGTCTCTTACACAGCTATGGGGCATGACCATGCAATGACGTCACACGGAGAGCCTGCCCTTTTTTTGGTTTGTCCTTTAATAAAGGGAGTGGGCTCTCCGTGTGACGTCATCAGATGGTCACGCCCCATGGCTGTGTAAGAGACGCCAGTGGGTGACAACACAACAGAGGAAGACAGCGGCGAGGAAGAACATAGCAGTGGGAGAAGTAGGCGATGGCGGGAGTGATGGCGGCAGGAGAAGGCGGCGACAGATGATGGCAAGAGAGACAGCAACAGGAGAAGATGGCTGCGGGAGACACGGCTCGGGGCATGCGGCCTGGTATGGTTCAGGAGGGGGCACTTGCACGTCCCCTCCCTTTCCTGACCTGCTGGGCTTCTTGCTCAGATAAGGGTCTGGTATGGATTTTGGGGGGACCCCATGGCATTTTTATTCAAATGTTGGCATGGGGGGTCCCCTCTGGGTCCATACTAGACTCAATGGACCTGGTATAGACCTGGGGGAAACCACACACCATTTGTTTTATTTTGGCATGGGGGGGTCCCCTCCGAATCCATACTAGACCAGCAGGGGCTGGTATAGACCTAAGGGGGGACCCCATGCCGTTTTTTAAACAAATTTTTTTTGCCGGCATTTTTATTTTTACTTTCAGTGGGGAAGCCTGCTGACAGCTGATGACTCATTGGTTGTTAAGGTCCGGCGACTGGCTTCCCGGTCGGTCCCCTGCTTAGCAACCAGCTATGTACAGTGTTAAAGTTTCAGCTCCCTCCATAAAACTTCTAAAGGGTTAAAGTCCGGAGACTGGCTAGGTCACTCCATGACCTTAATGTGCTTCTTCTTGAGCCACTCCTTTGTTGCCTTGGCGGTATGTTTTGGGTCAGTGTCATGCTGGAAGACCCATCCATGACCCATCTTCAGTGTTCTGGCTGAGGGAAGAAGATTCTCATCCAAGATTTTACAATACATGGCTCCGTCCATTGGCCCATCAAGTCGGGATGTACCTTTAGCAGAGAAACAGCCCCAAAGCATAATGTTTCCACCTCTGTGCTTGACTGTAGGTATGGTGTTCTTAGGGTCATAGTCAGCATTTTTCTTCCTCCAAACACGGCGAGTTGAGTTAATGCCAAAAAGCTCAATTTTGGTCTCCTCTGACCACAGAACTTTCTCCCGATCCTTCTCTGTATCATGTAGATGTATATTGGTAAACTTCAGACAGGCCTGTACATGTGCCTTCTTGAGGAGGGGGACCTTGCGGGATTTCTATCCATGGCAATGTATTGGTTACCAATACAGGCAGTCCCTGGTTTACAAACAAGATAGGGTGAGTAGGTTTGTTCTTAAGTCGAGTTTATTTGTAAGTCAGAACAGGTACATTTTTTAAGTGTAGCTCCAGCCGAAAAATACATTTTTACGTTTTTTTGGGTAGCATAGGGGAGGGTTAACGCCCCTGTATCATTTGTTTTTCTGTCTGTGCCCCTATTCAAAAGATTTCATCTAACTTTCTGTCCTTATGACAATTGGATTTTGAAAATTTTGGGTTGTTGTGAAAACAAGGATTGGTAATAAAGGTTCAGTGGAGACACTTTTATAGGAGTGAATTTCCCTTCCTAGGGGGAGATTTCCTCTCACTTCCTGTTGTCTCCCTCCGTTTGTAAGTAGGAGTCGTTTGTAAGTAGGACCGTCTGTAGTTTGTTTGGTGACTCTGGTTCCAACTGCCTTGGTATCCTTCACAAGCTCCTCCTGTGTAATTCTTGGCTGATCCCTCACTTTTCTCATGATCATCCCTACCCCATGAGGCAAAATCCTGCATGGAGCTCCAGGCCGAGGGCGATTGATGGTTATTTTGTAATTCTTCTATTTGTGAATAATCCTCCAACAGTTGTCTCCGTCTCACCAAGCTTTTAGCTGATGGTCTTGTAGCCCATTCCAGTCTTGTGTAGGTCTACAATCTTGTCCCAGCCATCCTTTCACAGCTCTTTGGTCTTGCCCATGATGGTTAGGTTTGAATGGAAGAAAGAGATTCTGTGGACAGGTATCTTTTATAAAGCTAATGAGTTGTCGTTAGGAGCACCTTCTTACATGGGCAGGACTAATCTATGTATCACATGAGCACATACTGTAGCCAGTCTGTGGGAACCAGAATTATTGTTGGCTGGTAGGGGATCAAAATACCTATTTTACTCACTGAAATACAACTTAATTTATAATATTTGTATCAAGTTTTTTCTGGATTTTTTGTTGATATGCTGTCTCTATCATTGAGGATACACATATGATAAAAATGATAGACCCTTCATTGCTTTGTACAGTGGGGCAAAAAAGTATTTAGTCAGCCACCAATTGTGCAAGTTCTCCCACTTAAAAAGACGAGAGAGGCCTGTAATTGTCATCATAGGTATACCTCAACTATGAGAGACAAAAATGTGGAAACAAATCCAGACAATCACATTGTCTGATTTGGAAAAAATGTATTTGCAAATTATGGTGGAAAATAAGTATTTTGTCAATATCAAAAGTTCATCTCAATACTTTGTTATATATCCTTTGTTGGCAATGACAGAGGTCAAACGTTTTCTGTAAGTCTTCACAAGGTTGTCACACACTGTTGCTGGTATGTTGGCCCATTCCTCTATGCAGATCTCCTCTAGAGCAGTGATGTTTTGGGGCTGTCGCTGGGCAACACGGACTTTCAACTCCCGCCAAAGGTTTTCTATGGGGTTGAGATCTGGAGACTGGCTAGGCCACTCTAGGACCTTGAAATGCTTCTTATGAAGCCACTCCTTCGTTGCCCGGGCGGTGTGTTTGGGATCATTGTCATGCTGAAAGACCCAGCCACGTTTCATCTTCAATGCCCTTGCTGATGGGAGGAGGTTTGCACTCAAAATCTCACGATACATGGACCCATTCATTCTTTCATGTACACGGATCAGTCATCCTGTTCCCTTTGCAGAGAAACAGCCCCAAAGCATGATGTTGCCACCCCCATGCTTCACTTCACAATAGGTATGGTGTTCTTTGGTTGCAGCTCAGCATTCTCTCTCCTCCAAACACGAGGAGTTGTGTTTCTACCAAACAGTTCTACTTTGGTTTCATCTGACCATATGACATTATCCCAGTCTTCTTCTGGATCATCCAAATGCTCTCTAGCAAACCTCAGATGGGCCCGGACATGTACTGGCTTAAGCAGGGGGACACGTCTGGCACTGCAGGATCTGAGTCCCTGGCGGTGTAATGTGTTACTGATGGTAGCCTTAGTTACGTTGGTCCCAGCTCTCCGCAGGTCATTCACTAGGTCTCCCCGTGTGGTTCTGGGATTTTTGCTCACCGTTCTTGTGATCATTTTGACCCCAAGGGGTGAGATCTTGCATGGAGCCCCAGATCGAGGGAGATTATCAGTGGTCTTGTATGTTGTCCATTTTCTAATTATTTCTCCCACAGTTGATTTCTTCACACCATGCTGCTTGCCTATTGCAGATTCAGTCTTCCCAGCCTGGTGCAGGTCTACAATTTTGTTTCTGGTGTCCTTCGACAGCTCTTTGGTCTTCACCATAGTGGAGTTTGGAGTGTGACTGTTTCAGGTTGTGGACAGGTGTCTTTTATACTGATAACAAGTTCAAACAGGTGCCATTAATTCAGGTAATGAGTGGAGGACAGAGGAGCCTCTTAAAGAAGAAGATACAGGTCTGTGAGAGCCAGAAATCTTGCTTGTTTGTAGGTGACCAAATACTTATTTTCCACCATAATTTGCAAATAAATTCTTTCAAAAATCAGACAATGTGATTGTCTGGATTTCTTTCCACATTTTGTCTCTCATAGTTGAGGTATACCTATGATGACAATTACAGGCCTCTCTCATCTTTTTAAGTGGGAGAACTTGCACAATTGGTGGCTGACTAAATACTTTTTTGCCCCACTGTAAGTGGGCAAACTTACAAAATCTGCAGGGGATCAAATATATATTTTCCCCACTGTATACAGTATGTGTGTTGACTGGAAGAGGTACATGCAGCCCGGCTGACAATAAAAAATGCTAAAAGAAGACAAGAGGGTGAGTAGAGGGATTGTCTTATCAATGTTCTGCTGTTCCTTTACTGTCCAATTAGCACACTGTGGGTGTGTGTTGAGGCAGCTCTGCTGCTTCTGTAGTAGAGGTCCGGGTTCTGTCTGGCAGGGGTGTGTAGATTAAAAAAAGGTGGCTCAAAAGAATTATAAATAATTTGCCCAACACATCAGTTTCTACATAATTAGGCTGCTTGCCAAGAGTTTAGTTTTAACCTTTTCACAATGTTTTTATTACCCTGACAATATTTTTATACTTTTTAACCCTGACAATATTTTTATGTTCTGAAGTTTATGTATATGTTTGTAACCTTTACCAAAAATGAAAGTAAGTAAACTGATAACATGCTGACCTGCTTCTATTAATCATGTTTCAGGACTTTTTGTAAAATTAATGATAAAAAAAATGAATTGCTTGCACTTCCTTTTAAAAACTTGGTAGAGAAGATTCATACAACTTAATCACCGAGCCCTGACAAAATCTGCCAATACTAAGTGTTATATTTAGCCAGGTAAATTATGTAGATAGCAGGCTGTGTCATTCAGCGCTGCATCAGGTGCACAGGGCACATTCTCAGTACCGCTCATTAGTCTCACAACTGCCGCATAAATTAAGACTTTGAGGTGAAAATCTTTTAATCTCTCAATCAGGGTAACCCGCTGTATGTACATTTCTATCACATGTAAGTGAATTAAAATTAAATTGTGTCTAAACCCCCCCCCCCCAAAATGTATATTACAGTTTACCAATCCTTAGATGTGTTGGCTGCATTAGCTTTCAGTTTTTTTTTCTATATTTCCACTTGGGGATCCAGCCAGTAACACACTTCCTGCCTTAGTGTGGCTCCTCTATCTATGAATCTATCTTGGACAACAGCATTGTCTGGAGAGGGTATTGGACTTTACATAAGTGACTAACAATTTAAAGCTGAACTTTTTAAGCAGTTAGAGCAATAGTTTTTTTTTCTTTTGGGATAAAAGTAAACTGACCATAATAAGCACCCCTGCACTTTTAAATGGTTTGTCTTTTTTGCTGGACAAAGAGTACAGCAATGGCCAAATTTTTTGAGAATGACACAAATATTAATTTTCACATTGTTAGTGTTTAGATCTTTTTGTAAGATATTACTATGGTAAACTAAATATAATTACAAGCATTTCATTAGTGTCATAGGCTTTTATTGACAAATACATTAAGTTTATGCAAAGTCTTTTTCAAGACCTCTGTAATGTGCCCTGCTGTCAATCAACTTCCAGGCCACATCCTGACTGATGGTAGCCCATTCTTGCATAACCAATGCTTGGAGTTTGTCAGAATTTGTGGGGTTTTTATGTTCACCCGTCTCTTGAGGATTGACCACAAGTTCTCAATGGAATTAAGGTCTGGGGAGGTTCCTGGCCAGGGACAAAAATTTTGATGTTTTGTTCCTCAAGCCATTTAGTTATTACTTTTGCCTTATGGCTGGAAAAGACATTGTTCGTCACCAAACTGTTCTTGGATGATTGGGAGAAGTTGCTCTCGGAGGATGTTTTTGTACTATTGTTTATTCATGGCTGGGTTCTTAGGCAAAATTGTGAGTGAGTCCACTCCCTTGGCTGAGAATCAACCCCACATATGAATGGTCTCAGGGTGCTTTACTGTTGGTATGACACAGGACTGATGGTAACGCTCACTTTTTGTTCTGCGGACAAGGTTTTTTCCGGATGCCCCAAACAATTGGAAAGGAGATTCATCAGAGGAAATTACTTTACCCTAGTCCTCATCAGTCCAATCCCTGTACCTTTTGCAAAATATCAGTCTGTCCCTGAAGTTTTTTCCTGGAGAGAAGTGGCTTCTTTGCTGCCCTTCTTGACACCAGGCCATCCTCCAAAAGCATTTGCCTTACTGTGCATGCAGATGCACTCACACCTGTCTGCTGCCCATCCTAAGCAAGCTCTGCATTGGTGGTGCCCTGATACTGCCACTGAATCAACTGTAGGAGACGGTCCTGATGCTTGCTGGACTTTCTTAGGTGCCCTGAAGCCTTCTTCTCAAATACAGTGGAAATGTTTTTTATGCGATTAAGTTCATTTTTATGGCACAGAGGGACTTTGCAATTAATTGCAATTCATCTAATCACTCTTCATAACATTCTGGAGTATATATGAAAATTAATATTTGTGTCATTCTCAAAACTTTTGGCTACAGCTGTATTTAAAGAGTATTTATCACATTACTCCATGGTCCTGAATCATTCCTCCCTGCTTGTTTCGGTTGTGATGACTGTTCCCCTAAAGCAGCTCTTCTTGCTGGTCTCTGGCTGGTCTTGTCACCGCCCCACTCACTGACATCATTACATACAAAGCAGGAGCAGTGGCCACCGCTGGTCAGACCTGCTTTGCACTTGATAAGTGGAGAATTGCTGCCCACATTTCAGCACTGGAAAGTGAAGGAACAGATTGTTGGCTGTATTGGGATAGTGGAATAAGGTAAATAATTCTCTGTTTAAGATCATTCCCTAGAAAAACAACTATTATATTGTTAAAAAGAGTTAAAAACTATGGCGCTGCTAGACCATTCAGTAAAGGAGGGGGCTCAGTGAAAAGTCTGAGTTCAAATAGCAGTCACTACTGAACATAGTTGCTGCTCCCCTGGACCAGGTCCTGAGTTTACCTAATGCACATACCAAAAGCAAACAAGAGAGGGTGCCACCATCTAATTATTTACTATTTATTAAAAGTAAAGGATAAAAAAAAGATTGCACTCACTGCATGTAAATGAAGGATAGAGTCCGCTGTGGAGCGCCTGTCATATGCGGAGATTGGCAGGCAAGAGGCTGGTGGATGCAGAGCTGTGATGGGAAGCTGTTGGTAAGAAGGAAAGAACTGCTGTCAATCTGTCGGGCTCGAACACAAGCTCTGCTGGATAAGACTTGGCAGCTTCTGAGTGGCTTCGGCCACAACAGAATCTATCCTGCCGTTTATGACATGCTGACCTTCATTTATATGCAGTGAGTGCAATATTTCTTCTATCCTTTACTTAAAAAAAAGGTATACACTTAGATGGTAGAACCCTCTCTTGCTTTCTTCTGATATTATTAAAAAGGGACCTCTTCCCCCATTTTTTTTAATTCTCTTATATCTTGTTCCCTGACTAGTACTCAAAATACATGTCCACTGAGTCCAGCATTGTAATGCTGAAATCTGCTGCTGCATGCTGGGTCCTGCATCAACATTTTCTTTACTTACATCAATGGGGGGCCTCTCTGTCTTGCAGCTGAGGAATAACCAGGACCAGGAAGAGAAAGCCACTATTTTGATGGCTGGCAGTCACACATGTACTGTAAAGGACCCGAAGGCCTTATTGGAAGAGAAACGTTAGTATTTCAGGGGGCTACAGGTGACTGTTACATTACATGCTAAGGGGGCAAGAAAAAACAAATAAAAAAATAAATGTCCAATTGTGAGAGTGGAGGGAGTAGTAGTGCAATGATGGAAAGCTGGAGGGTGGGGTGCAATTGTATTTGCTTTATCTTTGCTCAGAACTCCTTTTTTAGGCCCAGTTCACACTGATGCGACAATCACTCGGACTTTGGAGCACGTGTCGCAAGTTTTGGTATTTTATATGTGGTCAAAAAGTTCTCCTTTCTTCCACTGTTTTTAAAAGCCCTGAAAAAAAAAAACTAGCTGTTTGGCAGACCAAATTAAACAGCAGGTTATGAATCCTTGCGTGCCAAGTAGAAATAAAACACAATATATGACAAGAGACTGCTAATCTAGCACAGTTCACAAGGGTTCATGTGAGTTCTACATAGCCGACAGTCATTTCTCTTCTTTGAGCAAAATAATTTAGTCAATTAATTTACTTTAAAACTTATGATTAAATGAGTAAACACAATGTAAACATATGGTTTCCCACTGCACTAATCATAAAAAAAAAATCTAAAAAAAATAAATAAAAAGAATAATTAAGTTTTTGTCTAGAGGCACATTTTGAAGGAAGGTTTGAAGTTAGCAGATGAGTGGAATGTGTTTGTATACATGGAGTTGGAGTTTTCAGAAGGCCAAGCTTACATAAAAACAACCATTTCTTCTCTAATGTTGAAATTTGCATTTTATACTCCCCTCTAGCTATTTTTGTCCCAGCAGCTATTCCCAAATGCCTAGCATGGGCTTTCAAAGACTTCATTTGAAACTGGCGATCCTATTAACATACAGTAATTTTAAAAGAAGTTTCACATCACATCATTTATTGCCCACAGGGATTATTGTAATCCTCTGTCAATTCTAAAAGGATCATTGATGGATTCATCATTGTGTGATTACCGTCTTTGATTCGTCATTGAATGTTACTTGCCAGGAGAGGTGTCAAGAACGTATAGTATATTGCCTTCCATGAAATGGATAAACCATGTTAAAATTCTGGCAACCTGCTATGCAAGTGGTTCTCAAACTGGGCTGTGGGGAATGTTATAAATGTCATCTTTAGGAAGAATCCCCATGAATTATGACAGTCTTATTGCAATTAAAGGAAATCCATAGTACAGTTTTATATTATGTGACACTGATCAGCTCAATGCAAATAATCTTATTAATGTGTGTTAATATTTTAAAAAATGCATTTCTAGGAATAATGTATACTGAATATGTCTATGGTGACAGCCATATTTTCTTGTTACATAGTGCTGTGCTTCCTGCTAAGTTGTGCTGCACAGTAAGTTTACTTTATTGTTCCTTTTACCTGTAGGGGTGATATACTAAAAGAACAGAAAATGTTAAGTGAATAAGTGAAGCTATGCTCACTTTGAATACCCAATCATGGGAAAGCAAGGAAAAGAAACAGGACTGTGTCTTGCAGATTGTTTGGTAACTAAAGTGAACAGAGCTTCCACTTGTGTACTTAGATAAGTATACTAAGATACAGTAAGTCTTACTATAGTCAACATCACAATCCCACCTCCTGAAATATACCCAATATCGGAACATTGACTTGAGGGCCAGCATTGAAGGTGAGGAATGCAATCAAATCTGGGAAACGGTTAAATCTAGCTCCCGTCATGTCTTATCCATAGATAATAACTATGAAGTTGTGATAAGATGGCACATGGTCCCAAACAGAGTTGCCCATTTTGTATCGTGTTATTTTTCTTTGTGTTTTTGTTGCTACAGAGAGAAGGGGGCCTTTTACCATAGCTGGTAAACCTGCCCAGTAGCTCAGTTATTTGGGTCTGAAGTTTTCTCTCCCCTTACTAGACTCTTAGACCAAGATATGTCCCCAACCCCTTAAATTGCCCTTTTGGTGTGTAAAACCTCCAGGTTTATTTAAAGTTCAGTTCAAGCTTATAGCCTATGTTCTGACAGCTGTAAAGTAGACTCTCGCAGGATCAGGATCTGACCGAAGCTCGGATCATTGGATTGTTACTATTTTGCATGAATTAGTGTAGATATAAAAGGTACAGGAAGTGTGTTGGATCATCAGGTGACAATAGGGAGAAGGGAAGTGTATTTTTTGCAGGATCATCAGGTGACAATAAAGAGAAAAATGCCTGAAAAAACAAACAAACAGAAAAAAACGAATGCAAACACAACATCTAAGGATCTGAAATCTGCAATATAATACATTTTTGTTTTTGGGCATCGGTAAACTTTAATGCTTTTGGGTAAACGTTATTTTATTGTTTAGACATTAAATACCTAGTGCACCCATGGCATGGCCTGGGATTTCTAAAAAAAAAAGTACAACAGATGCCATTTGCCTTCTGACTAGCATTTATACCCACGGGTTGCAGGAAAGAAAATCACTCAATTCCCCCATCAACGCAGACAGTTTTGACCGGGGAATCCCTCATGTGGAGCCATTGTTTTCTCCTGGCAGGGGGGCAGGGTAAGCTGTACTCAGTGAATATTGTTAGCCGTGTTAGCCGCTATAACAGCGACTAGCAATAATTGCTTGTAAAATCCAGCAAGCTGGTTGTACCCAAGGTGATTGATCCATTCAGCCTGTCCATACATGGTTCAAATCCCAGCTGGTTCCTGCTGAACCAACTGAGATTCAAACCCTCTATGGCCGGTTTAAGTTTCACCAGAAGATTACACTCACCCATGCATAAGTACTGTACACATGCACACACACATGTTTTATCTCAAGAACATAACTATACTTTTTGACAATGTCTTATATTCCGTATTATAATAGTTATCCTATATTAATTTGCTATTTAGTTATTAAACACATTTTTAATTTTTACACAAGAGAGGAAGGACTAAAATGTATTTCAGTAAATTTACAAAGTATAAAAAAAATCAAATTCTATCAACCTAAATCTTAACTTATTCCCTCATGTTCATGTATGTCTTCTTATTTTCTGGAGTATAAGACAAATAACCATATTTTCTGAAAATATCAAGTTTAGAATTTGTACTGAATTTTGAATTTTTATGCTTGGATTGTTTTACAGCAATGTACAGCAATGCTAAAATAGTCAAGTCACCACTTTCAATTCTAATTAACCTGACTGTGGGGCTAGGTAGTGATATTGTGTTAGTTGGTATATTTGAGATCCTGGGCCACCATCCCTGCCCACAGTCATGTACTTTTTGTATCAGGTTTGGGGATATAGCGACATAATATATTCTAAATGTGTATACATATTAAGCTAAAACATGGAATATGTTGTTTTTTTAGCCATGCTTAAAGATAAATATGGCATTATTCAATAATCAGGTACCAATGAGAAGTCAGACGAGTGAAGGAACTGTTCTGATTGGGTTTTGTGAAGCGCTGCACTTTTCACTTACAGTATCTCACAAAAGTGGGTACACTCCTCACATTTTTGCAAATATATTATTATACCTTTTCATGTGACAACACTAAAGAAGTTACACTTTGCTACAATGTAAAGTAGTGAGTGTACTGCTTGTATAACAGTGTAAATTTGCTGTCGCCTCAAAATAACTCAACACACAGCCATTAATGTCTAAATCGCTGGCAACAAAAGCGGGTACACCCCTAAGTGAAAATGTCCAAATTGAGCCCAATATGTCAATATTTTGTGTGGCTCCCATTATTTTCCAGCACTGCCTTAACCGTCTTGGGCATGGAGTTCACCAGAGCTTCACAGGTTGCCACTCCTCCATGACGACATCACAGAGCTGGTGGATGTTAGAGACCTTGTGCTCCTCCACCTTCCATTTGAGGATGCCCCACAGATGCTCAATAGTTCTCAATAGGTCTCCGATGTGAGGGGATCATGCTCTGCTTCAGTATGTCACAGTACATGTTGGCGTTCATGGTTCCCTCAATGTACTGTAGCTCCCCAGTGCCAGCAGCACGCATGCAGCCCCAGACCATGACACTCCCACCACCATGCTTGACTGTAGGGAAGACACACTTATCTTTGTACTCCTCACCTAGTTGCAACTACGCATGCTTAACGCCGAACCAAATACGTTTATCTTGGTCTCATCAGAACATGGTTCCAGTAATCCATGTTCTTAGTCTGCTTGACTTCAGCAAACTGTTTGCGGGCTTTCTTGTGCATCATCTTTAGAAGAGGCTTCCTTCTGGGATGACAGCCATGCAGACCAATTTGATGCAGTGTGCGGTATATGGTCAGAGCACTGACAGGCTGACCCCCCACCTCTTCAACCTCTGCCGCAATGCTGGCAGCACTCATACATCTATTTCCCAAAGACAACCTCTGGATATGATGCTGAGCACGTGCACTCAACTTATTTGGTCGAGGGGAACCTGTCCTGTTAAACGTCTGTATGGTCTTGGTCACCGTGCTGCAGCTCAGTTTCAGGGTCTTGGCAATCTTCTTATTGCCTAGGCCATCTTTATGAAGAGCGACAATTCTTTTTTTCAGATCCTCAGAATTCTTTGCCAAGAGGTGCCATGTTGAACTTCCAGTGACCAGTATGAGAGAGTGAGAGCGATAACACAAAATTTAACACACCTTCTCCTCATTCACACCTAAGGCCTTGTAACACTAAT
Organism: Aquarana catesbeiana; assembly: GCF_042186555.1. NCBI lineage: Eukaryota > Metazoa > Chordata > Amphibia > Anura > Ranidae > Aquarana > Aquarana catesbeiana. The sequence goes on along the minus strand of NC_133324.1, from coordinate 126,733,178 downwards.
GTGAGGGGTGTACTCACTTTTGTGAGATACTGTAGATCTTTTCTCCTTACTGAATAAACCTGCTAGTCATGATGGGGCAACTGGACAACAATAATTTAAGCTAGGCATATTAACAGTTTTTCAGACCTGAAAACTTTTTATCACATTTCTTGTGTGTCTGGAGTATCAAGGAATGATCTGTGAAGAGCTGCTTGTAGCTGTCTGTCAGAAGATCTATTTAAAATCCAATGAATATTTTACCACTTCTGAGATTGTATTGCTTTCAACTGCACAAAGCCATCAGCCAATATCAGCCATTGCATGTTAATGGCAAATAGAGTGGTGAAGAATTATTGGCTCTGTGTCCTTCTTGGTTTGTTAATATTGTAAAGAGAATACTTACAAACTGTAGTCAGGATTACTCATCAAAATGTATGAAATAAAATAATGTTTGGCACTTTTTAGTGTTTGATGGATTTTTTTTAGAAACCTACAATCCTAGATTTAAAAACACTTTATGTTTAGTTTAGATCTAATGCTTGATTTGCATGCAAGCCACATACATAAATAACAATTGAAGGCAAACTTACTAATAGGTGGAAAAAAAAAAGGTGGGCTGCACCTCCGCCCTTTACTGACGTCACATCCGGTTCTTTGGTTCCCACCTCCTGTGCTATGGAACGCACGCTGCAGCTTGGCAGAATGGCGCGCACACTTACTCAAAGCTAAAAGTACATGTTGGTGCTGACTTATAGCACTTTCAAATGTAAGTGTGCATTGTTTTATTTACCTGCTTTTATCTATCTGCAATAAACATATTGCGCTATGATTCTTCATATGTTTCTCCCAAGCTTTTATGTTTAACTATTGCCAAAGAGACACGTTGTGGCTTATGCCCCGTACACACGAGCGGATTTTCCGTCTGAGTTATCCTTCCATTTATGCTGCTGGTTTAAAGAAAAGTTCTGGTGAGGTTGCATTTCTTATGCACGATTTGTGGTGGAGCACTGTCTGAAGGATATTATTTGTTCCTGCACTTTTCTTTGGATCACGGTGATTGGTCTTTTTCTGTGAAGACATTGAGGAATCTCTTTTGGACTATTTATATACACATTTTTGTATGGATTAATGATGAATTCTATTATTATGTTTTCTTATGAATTTGTCACTTATGCTGAATGATTAAGGTTTCTAATTATTATATGAGCTAGCGCCACACCTTTTTCTTTTTTTTCCCCACTTAGCTTCACTCATTTCTAATCACAATTTTTGGCACCATCACTTGTCGCCTCATATATATATCCACATTTGAACTTACTAATAGGCTTATTTAATAGCACAGTGAAAAAAGCAGTGATGTACAGAAACCTGAAACATCCAGACACAAATTTGCTTATTGTGGAAAGACTAAGGCTCTGTTTCCACTACTGCGAGTTGTTTTGCGACTTGACACATGTCAAGTCGCATGACAAGTCAAAACCCATGTATTTCAATGGTCCCCATTCTAATTGGTGCGACTCAAGTCTCAGCGACTCCAAAAAAGGTTCTTGCACTACTTTGTTCCCTCTTCAGTGTGACTTGTTCTCCATAGAAAGGTATTAAGTCGCAATGCAGTCGTATGTACATGTCTGACACCGCGACCTTTCCGCGACTTCCACGGAAGTCTACGGAAGCACGCGATCGCTTCTCCTCCCAAATACATCACTTCCTATATTGATGTATATGAGTGTGGAAGACAGCAAGAAGCATGCCTAGGGCTAGAAAGAACAAGCGACGAGTTCATGACAAGGAGGAAATGATTCGGCTTGTCAGACTATGTCCGGCAATATATGACCTCGGGGATCCAGGTTACAAGGATCATGCAAAGAAGGAGAGAGCATTGTTTGTATGTGGCTTGCATTAATTATGATACCTGGGACTCTTTATCAGCTACAGAATGGTCTTCAAAAAGTAAGTGGTTGATATATGCTGCTTAACACTTTGCGCCTTGCACCTATTTAAATATTCAGCAACCAATGGGTGTGTGTTAACAATGTGCACTGTGTTTTCTTGGTGGGGACTGCTTCTCCTGCCAGGAGATCACAATGATTTGGCAGGAGGGAATCCCCTGTCAACACTATCTGTGTTGATGGTGGAATTTATCTAGTTTCTTTCCTGCAACCTGTGGCTACAGGAAAGTAAATCTGTGTGTGTGTGTGTGAGCCAGCAAATAATATTTGCCCACGGTCCAAATAATATTAAAGATGGCCCTGTCCACATCCTTCAGCACATGACACATTATGAAGGTGTCATGAATAATATATTTAGCAGTTGTTTTAACACCATCCATATCAGTTATGCAGCCTAGCAAATGAATGATCTATGGGCAGTTAATAAAGATTATTTTTTTAATTTGGTATTTTCTTTATATTTTGTAGTGCACTCATTACAAACTCGATGGAGAAGTCTCAAAGACTGCTACAACCGGTACTTATGAAAATTAAAAGAAGGAAGGAGTGGTTCTGGCTCAAAAAGATTAGCCCCATATGCCCATGCTGGGGATCTTGATTTTTTAAAACCAGTGTTGGAAATGCAAGAGTAAGTTATCAGCAGGCATATGTTATGAATTTTACATATCAAATTGTAATGCTTACTTTAAAAATATGTGATTTGTATTTCAGAACCCAAGCAAGCTGGGAAGACAGCACACAGGGTTTGGGACCAGAAGATGAGTCAGAGGAAGCTGCGGAGGAGGAGGAGCAAGAACAATTCCAAGACAATGTTGACAAGGAATCAAGGTCAAAAACAAACTCAATGAATGAGGAGGATGCAGAACCAGGGCCTAGCAATGTCTCTAGGCCTTTGCGAAGATCTTCAAGGGGAAGTGCCAGGCCTGTGAAACCCATGGATAAAATCTTAGATGTAGTCAGTCTTAGGCAGCCTACACCCAGTGAGGTTACACCTTTTCTTCAAAGGAAATACTACCCGGGACCATCAGTAGATTTCCCTGGACCAACCAATAGTTCAGTTTCTGGGACCACTGAAAACAAAACCTACCAGCAATTGTAATTTTTAACAATCAGGAGTGCTTTATTTAAAAGTATAAAATGCAGTACAGAAAAAAAGAAGGTAAATAATACAGGACATGTATAGGCAGGTACATGGAAACACGAATCATATAACCGACTATAGGTAGACTCTTACTCACATGAGAGTTAACATACTGTATCCAATGCAGCTATATACACACATTTGGTAGTGGATTGTTTATCATGCTTGGTATGCCTATCAGGCTTGTCGTTACATCAATAGATAAAGGAGTCATGAGAGGCGTCTACTAAACCAGAAAAGGAAGCGTGAATAGGTTAGTTACATCCCTGAAGCAGCATGACCACAGGGTCATCCAACCCCTCCCACCCATAACCCAGTGACCCGACATCCACTGAAAGAACCAAGGGCACTGTCATCCACCAATCCATGGCAGCCAGACCTTGTCGAACTTCCAGGGGCATCCCCGACTAATATATGTCAGCCTGTAGAGGGGCAAAGCAGTGTTTACTCTCTTTTCCCAGGAGGAAAGGGTCGGAGGGTTAGCCGAGGTCCAGCCAACGAGAATCTCCTTTTTAGCATAATAGAAGAGGAGTGATATTAGAATTTTACTATGATGTGACCTGTGTTCATCCTCGTGTATTCCCAAGAGGGCTATCTCAGGTGTTTTTGGAACAGATAGATCCATTCTAACATTCAAATGATCATACACTCCCAACCAGATCTTTGACAATGCAGGACAGTCCCAAAACATGTGTATAAACGTGCCAATCTGAGTTCGACATCTAGGGCAATGTGGATCCCTATCAGGGTATATCTTGGATAGTCTTGCCGGCGTAAAATAGACCCTGTGTAAAAATTTAGTTTGTGTCAGTTTATCTCCAGCTGATATTACCAGTTTGGGGCCTTGTTCCAGGCAAGTTTCCCAGTCCTCCCTCTCCAAAGTGGGAATATCCGATTTCCAGGTATCCCATAGCCTGTCCATCTTGGGTATCTCCCTAGGGAGCAGTGTAGTATATATAACTGACAGGGGCTTTTTTAGGTCACTGCTGGAAAGCAGATCCTCCAACGGGTCTAATTGTAGGAGAGGAGGAGTGGGAAATTGTGCCCTAGTCGCGTGGCGTAACTGTGCGTATCAGCAATTGTAATTTTAGATAATTTTTGCTGTGGTTTGGAGACTTGTTCTATTTTTTGTTTTTGGTTGTGGTTGCTAAAACAACAAGCCAAAAAATTTTGAGTTCGTGGAATTATTTTTTTTTTGCCTTTTTGCAAAAAGATTTTGCTTGTAAAAAAGATTCTGATTATATATTTTATTTGGTGTATGACTTTTATTTTGGTGTTGTTCAAGCTGATATATTTTATTATTTTATTATTTGTTGTGGTTGTTCAAAATAACAAAACAACAAATGGTGTAGTTCATCCAAAACAAAAAAAAAATTGCTGCATTCTTGCACAAAAATCCGGAAAATAAAAATTATTCTGGTTAAATTATGCGTTTTCTACTTATCCTTTTTTATATTTTGTGTTAAAGACCTGTTATTCTGCATTTGGATGCAATTAAACCTAACAGACATCTAAATAATATGGCATCCTGCTGCCAGGGGACAGAACCAGCAGCAGACATAAAATACGTCGAAAATCCCTCACGCACAGTGGCACCATTGGTGGTGCCCCTACTGGCACTCCATTGTGCACCTTCCAGATCCTGCATGAGGGAATCTTCAAAAAGATAACCATCACGAATTCTTACAAAATTATGAAGCACACATGCTGCTTTTACTACAGATATTGCATTCTCAAGTTTTAAATTTATAAGTGTAGCAAATGCCACTTGTTTGCTAAAATGCCAAATGAACATTCTACCACTCGTCTTGCCTTCGTTAACCGATAATTGAAGATTCGCTTCTCTTCACTCAGACACCTATTGGAATAAGGCCTTAATAGATGCTCACTGAGAGCAAAGGCCTCATCCCCAACATACACAAATGGCATTGGCGGCCCATTTGTTCTTGGCAACGGACAGTCCTGTGGCAGGTCCAGACCATTTTCCCTCAACATTCTTCCAAAAGATAATCTTTGGAAAATACTGGCGTCTGAGCTGCTGCCATACGATCCTATGTCTATATAGCTAAAACAATAATTGGCATCAGCCACTGCTAGTAATACAAAAAAAAATATTTTTTGTAGTTAAAGTATTTGGTTCCACTGCCGATGGGCATCACTACCCTCATATGTTTTCCATCAATTGCCCCGAGACAATTAGGGAAATTGCATTGATCCCAGAAAACTTCCGCGATCTTGCACCAATCTTCGCAAGTGGGCTTTTTCAGGACCAAATCCCTAAAGACATTCTAGATGTCTCTGCAGGTATCATGGACAATATTGCTGACAGTAGTTTTGCCAACCAAAAATTCATAATGCAAACTTGCAAAGGAATGTCCAGTTGCCAGGTACCTAAAATGAAACAGTAAATACAGTTTATTTTAATGATACATATTAAAAATAAGCTAATTCGATATTAGATCTAAAAATGAGCTTGGAAGGAGGTGCCTGAGGAAGTGAAGGAAGAAGAGGAGCAGGAAAAAGACACTGGTGATGTAAAGGGAAAAATAATATTGGAAAAATAATTTCATCCACAATAACATGCTAGGATTTATTATTTCATTTCATGTAAAGAGGATGAAAGAATGATGTGGATATCCAAATGCCACATATGAGTTAAGAAGAAGAAAAAGTAGGTATGAACAGTTACCTCCATGTTTTAACCCATCTTTCAACAGCTGGAATACTCCTTCGGAAACTGGTGTTTTGTCGCTCTAGATGGCTAGAGAGCAAAGCCAACAATTCATCAAAACTGTAAATATAAAATCTATGGCTGTTATCTACATTGTCCATGTAAGAATCAAAAATTTAACAATCTAGTGCCATTTTTAAAAAAATTTGATCAGGTTATAGTTAACACTTCTAGCTATTCAAAGCTAAAAATTAGAAAAAGAGTCATACTGACCAGGCATATACACGTTTTCAGAAATATATCTTGGAGCATTTGCAAGTTGACCTAAAAAAATAATCTCACCTTCTAACTGACATCCATGTGTAGTTGAAAAATTTGTCTTCATGAGCACGGAGGTCATTGTAAAGGACCCCAAACTGGCGTCTCCCTTCCCTTTGGGCGATGATGGGATGGATCCAAAATCTATGCCTTCTCCTCCTCCGGTTATCCTCTTCTTCTTCATCTATTAATGCTGCTACAGCAGCCATAATGACTGCTGACCCAACATATTGCATAGCCAACATGTTTGCTAAACAACATACAACATGTGACAACGAAACAGGAAGGGGAAATAACTAAGCAGGATAAGCTATTACATCACTCTGACTAAATCGCAGAACATCAAAGTCGCACAAAGTCGTTTTTAAAGTCGCATTAAATTGCAACATAAATCGCATTGTAAAGTCCCAGTGTAAATCGCGCGACTTTGGGGACGCAATAGTGGAAACCGAGCCTAAAAGCCACCATACCTACACGCATTTTTGGCAGGCAATAACATTTGGAGAAGGTTTCTCAACATGTCTGATTAGGAGCAAGCCCTAATAAGCAGTATCATATGTCAACCAGAGTAAATGTCTATGGCATCTAGTCATATTTTTTTCCCCAGGAAAATAAAATCAAGATGTGATTGTCTCACAGATCAGCAGCTAAACTGATCTGCTTTTTGTGGTTTTACCACCATGTGCCTCCCCCTACCTTGTTGCTGCACAACACTGGGAAGTCAATGGTGTTGCCGCATCCCACCTGCTGGTTGATATACAGTAGAAGCTACAAGGCTAGTTCCTGATTATCCTATCAATTCACCTCCCTTCACTCTCTAACCTACACCAGTTTCTTGATCAATAAGTTAATTTCCTAGCCCAAGACTTTAGTCCGTGTTAATTCCTGTACTGCTGTATTCCTCTTTTTTGGTTACCTGCTTTGACCTGCATTTTGACTAAGCTTGTTTACTGCCCACCCTAAACTTTGGACTATCCCTGTTTCTAAAATTGTGTAGCCCTCTTTTCGGGGGGTTATGAGAGGGGGCCCTCCCCAAACAGGATAAGGCGCTAAACCTGTATGTGAATAAGAGAACCAGAACCTTCACTAGGTGGAAGAATAAGTTTGATAATAAAGTTTGCAGTGTCTCCACCCCAAGGCAGGACCTCTGTGAACAGAGGGGATTCCCTTCTTGTGAAATTAGCCAGTAATCTAATCAAAGTAATTGGATGCAGAGGAACTACTGCTACCAACATATAACATTTACCATAAGTATATAGATGCACGCTAGTATGGAAATGATAAAAGGATTATTAACAGTGCATACAGTTCATCCAATGTACAAACAGGTGATATCAGCATAGAGCCCAACAAGAGTCCCTGTGAAATTATGCACATATACCTGGGTATATATAGTTGTTAATAAAAAATGCCTCCGGATGAATGTTGCAGCAAAGTTCAGTTGCAGGGGCCCTGATGATTATTGTGATGTGGTGTCCATCTTTGTGTTGAAGACCTGAAGACAAAATCAGCAGTGGACCCAGCCTGGAAAGCAGATTCTCATCAGTAAAAACTGTAGTGTGGAACCAGCTATAGAATCCCAGACCAGAAGTGAAAACGTTAACTAAAATAACAGGAGCTGCATATAAACTCCATTGCAATAAACAGATTCACCTATTAATATACTGCAAGGTAACCAGTACACACAAACAGTAACCTAGACCGTGCTATCTGTCACTGTGCAAGTGAGACTATAACAATAGGACAGAGATAAATCTGTCGCAAGGATTCAGATACACACCTAAGAAGCTATAGGGACCTGCAGTTAAACTATTAGAACATAGGAACACTTGGCGGATAGTCTCTGCTTCCAGTTTGACCCTATCAGACCCTTATCCGAGCAGGTCAAGAAAGGGGGTGCCTGTCAGAAAAACAGTAAACGGTCCTTTATTAACCACTTTAGGGCCAGGCCTTTATCTGACATTTGTTGTTTACAAGTAAAAATCTGTATTTTTTGCTAGAAAATTACTTAGAACCCCCAAACATTATATATTATTTTTTAGCAGAGACTCTAGAGAACTGAATTCACGTTTTTCAAACGCATTTTTTTGGAAAAAATACACTTTAATGAATTAAAGTAAGCCCAATTTTGTGAAAGATGATGTTAGGCAGAGTAAATAGATACCTAACATGTCATGCTTTAAAATTGCGCATGCTCATGGAATGGAGACAAACTACGGTACTTAAAAATCTCCATAGGTGACGCTTTACAGGTTACCTGTTTAGAGTTACAGAGGAGGTCTAGTGCTAGAATTATTGTTCTCACTCTAGCGATCTCACATGTGTGGTTTGAACACCGTTTACATATGTGGGCCCAACTTATGTATGTGTTCGCTTCTGCGTGCAAGCTTGGAGGGACGGGGCGCTTTAAGGTCCTCTTATCTAAAGATCAGGGTCAAAAAGACCCCAGATCTCTCATTCACCTTTAAAAACAAAAAAAAATGACATTTTGCCTTTACGGGGAAAAAAGCATCCCTTTAAGGCTGAGAGGTGGAATTGACTACAGATGTCGCTCCGGTCCTCCAAGGGCATAGAGCCGAGTGGGGGCTATGTTGCCCTCACTCGGCTTCCTGCCTAGCCATCGGCTGCATCGGATCGGTCCCCCGGGAACCACCAGAAAGCGGAGGGGGGGCACCTCTTCTACTGCATATAAAAGTGATCTCATGGCCAAATCCGCCGCTGGGACCACTTTTATATGAAAGCTGACCGCCTGCAGAAAAAAAAGATACCAGGGTTATGGCAGCTAGCTGCTGCCATAACCCCTGTATATAGTTATAAAATAATAACGTATATTTACAGTTAGGCGGTCGGCAAGTGGTTAAAAAAAGATAAAAATAAAATTAAAAAAATAAATAAAAATGATGTACCCCCGATGTAGATCCATCGTCAATCATGATGCCTGCTGCACCGCTGGACCCCAAAAAAAGCAAAAAAAAGCTCTGCCTAATGCCTACTCCGCCGGGTGACCGTTCTTAAATAGGTAAGGAGCGGCGCCACCTCGTGTTGTCACCTGTCCCCTTGTGACGTCACTGAACCAGCATGCCCCGGTCACTGACATCACAAGGGGGTGGGGTCACCCGCTGACCTCATTTAGCTATTTAAGTAATGTCAGGTGGAGGAGCAGGCATTCGGCGGGAAGAGTTTTTTTTGGGGGGGGGTTTAGCCGTGGCAGTGGGCAGCGTGATTGACAATGGATCTACATCGGGGGACATTGTTTTTTATTTTTTAATAAAGAAATTGTAAAAAACTCGTGTACTGTCTTTATTCACTTCATTTACTTTTTTTGGTGAATGGGTAGGGGTACTATGTACTCATTCACATTGGGAGGGTGGGATCTGGGCACCCCCTTGTTAAAGGGGGCTTCCATATTTTGATAAGCCCCCTGACGGCAGACCCCTACAACCACAGCCCAGGTTATGGGGAAGAGGCTCTTGTCCCCATCAACACCCCCCTATGTTGAGGGCATGTGGCCTGGTATGTTTCAGGAGGGGGAGCGCTCGCCCCCCCTTTCCCGGCCTGCTGGGCTGCATGCTCGGATAAGGGCCTGATATAGATTTTGGAGCGGCTTGGGGTTCCCCTTAGAATCCATACCAGACCTGAAGGGCCTGGTATTGATTGGGGGGGGACCCCACGCTGTTTTTTTCTATTGCCGGCATTGTTTTGTTTATATTTCAGCTGTCAGTGGAGTCATCGGTTGTTAAGGACGTAGAGGCAGGCTTCCTGGCCCGCTGCTAAACAACCAGCTATTCTTCACACACAATTCAAATTGGTTGATTATTTTTTGACCAGATCAGAATTTGAATCGTTCTGAAAACTTGGAATTTGTTAGAAAATTTATAAACTAAATTTAACAAAAGCGAAACTAAACTAAATGAATTCCGAAACCAAACTAAACGAATTCCGAAACGAAAAAAAATTAGTAACGTAACAAATCTATCCGAAACAAAAAAAAATTCCGTTCTGCACATGTCTAGACTTGGTCTCTGTGCCTCAACCCTTTTAGGGTCCACACCCTTTCCAAACATACAGATAGTACAAAGGCCCACTACCCAGTTTGTCCATGATAGACTTACTGTTTTAGTTTTCGTAACTTGTCTCCCTTCCCCCCTTCTTCTCTCGATTTTTCTACCTTTCTTCCCTTTTCTTCATATAAAATTCCCCGAAAACCATTAAAGTGCTTCTTTAAACAAAACTAAATAAATAATAATAATAAATAAATAAATAAATAAATTCTCAGTTTAGGAAATAAAAGCTCCACTTCTTTTGGAACCTGAAGAAAAATTGTGGCCGTCCTGTAAATCTGGGTCTGTAGTAAACTACAGGATTTCATCACCTGTTGCCTTGATGAGACAGAATATTAGAAACCATAATAGGGAAACTCCTAAGATCCTGATTGAGGTTTGCTAAGTAACACTGTCCCCTAATATCTACTGCACCCTTCATATATTGCTTTAGAAAATTCAGTGGATGTGATAGCAGTACTTGGCATGCAGGTGAGACGTCTTTTTGTTGGAATCCTAAAATTCTGATCAAGCTGGTGAGTTATCAAACCCAGTGGAGTCCAAATAAAAAAAGCACTTTTTAGATGGGTTTAACCTGACGCTGGGTTCACACTATTGCAAATTTGCACAGCAGGAGATTGCGGCCGGCTCTCTATGGAACCAGTTCACACATCTCTGGTGTTAATTGCACAGGAGCCCTGTGTGTCTTTTGGTCCAAATTCAGCCCAAAATTCAGGCTGAAATCAGTCCTGAACCAATGAATGGAGACACACTGGACTCCTGCTGTAGCCGCTGCGTTCTCCAGTGTGAACCCAGCCTGAAGGAAGAAAATCTATCTGGTGTTGAACAGATAATAACACTGCACAAGTACAATATTTTGAACCCCTTCATTTTAAAAGAGAAGTATGTTTTTTTTTTTTCCCCAGTTGCATACTTACCTAGGTGGATGCAGCATCGGCGCCTCTGCGCCTCTGCACTGAGAACCGAGCGATCGAACATCGCCGATGGCTTGGTTCTCACAGCTCCCTGAGCAGAGAGCTTCTGCCTGTCAATCAGTAGCTCTCCACTCTGCCCCCCTGCTCACTGGAGTCCTGAGCTGTGGAGGGGCGGAGAGCAACCATCTTAGGCACTCAGCGGCTCGCTGAGAGGCCGAGACGGGCATAAGTCCAGGCACCTGGCCCATCCAGACTCCTATTGTTGGGATGACACGGTGCCTGGACTGATTTATGTGACGTCAGCAGAGAGCGGACTTCAGACCGATATCTGCGGAAAACGGGTCACAGGAGTGCAAAACGAAATTGCACTCCTGTGACCCTTAAGAGAAGGCCAGCCAAACAAGCTCAGGCTGGACTCCTTCAGTGCCCTGATTACAATATAGCAATGCAGTGTCACCAATCAGTGCCCACCAGTGGAAGCAATCAGTACCCCCTACTGCCCACAAGTGCCACCAATCAGTGCCCATTAGCGATGCCAGTCAGTGCTGGCAATCAGTGCCGCCTATCAGTGTTGCCCATCAATGCCCATCACTGCTGTTGATCAATGCCCATCAGTGTCGCCCATCAGTGCCACCCATCAGTGCCCATCAATACCGCCTATCTGTGCCGCCTATAAGTGCCCACCAGTGCCACCTATCAGTGCCCACCAGTGCTGCCTATCTGTGCCCACCAGTGCCGCCTATTAGTGCCCATCAGTGCCACCTATCAGTGCCCATAAGTGCGGCATATTAGTGCCTCCTCATCAGTGCCACCTCATCAGTGCCCATAAGTGCCGCCTCATCAGTGCCCATAAGTGCCACCTCATCAATGCCCACCAGTTCAGCCTATCAGTGCCCATCAGTGCCGCCTCATCAGCGCACATCAGTGAAGGCGAAAAATGACTTAGTTACAAAATTTACTGACAGAAAAAAAGTAAAAAACCTTTTTTTTCAAAATCTTTGGTCTTTTTTTTGTAAAAAATAAAAAAGCAGTGATTAAATACCACCAAAAGAAAGCTCTATTTGTGTGAAGAAAATGATAAAAAATGTGTCTGGCTATAGTGTAGCACGACCGCGCAATTGTCATTCAAAGTGTGACAGCACTGAAAGCTGAAAAATGGCCTGGGCAGAAGGGGGGTGTATGTGCCCGTTAGGCAAGTGGTTAATATATAATTAAAGAGTCTATTCAACTGAAACCACATATTGCACATATTTTTTAATCTACAAATGAATACTTGCTTCTGGATAGAATGATATTCTCTGAATAGAAGAAAAAACCCTATCAGATTATTGTGGAGCTGCCAAAGACTACCTGAATTGAGACCTATTGCTAAATTAATAAAAATAAATGTGTGTGATTCACATTTCAAATAACAGTTCTCACAAGAGGCTTAGACGTCTATGAATCAGAGCAAAATCACTGTCAGTAACAAGTAATGACATGTCAGAGGATATGTGGGAGGGGAAAAATGACTTTCAATTTTAAAAAGTGAGATTAAGGTGCATTTGGAATGGAATCTGTATCTTGTGAAACAACCTTTAAAATATAGCAAGAAACATCATTCAGCGAATCTCCCTCTGCCTTTCTCTGTCTCTTGGCTGATTTGTAAAAGCAGAGGCAATAGTAAACCCATTGCCCATCAACCCTTGATACACTTTGTTCATTTCTCCAGAAAATGAAGGGTACAACCTGATTTTATTGTATACCAGATCTTTTTTAGCTTTCATAAGCTGGGCCAAAGCATGAGCTATTGTCAATAGCATCCAGTCAGATTTGTTTTTCAAAAAACCTAACAAGATATGATTGATATGATATGATCCATGACTTTCTCTCTCCCCTTCTTTACCCTCTCCCCCACTTCAGTTTTATTAAAATGAACAAGATATAGGCCTGGTTTAATACTTTGATGCCCAGGAGTCATTGAAACTTATGCCCTGTACACACGACCGGTTTTGTCGTCGGAATAAACTCTGAAGGTTTTTACGACGGAATTCCACTCAAGCTGTCTTGCATACACACGGTCACACCAAATTCCGATCGTCCAGAACGCGGTGATGTACAATACGTACGACAGGACTAGAAAACGGAAGTTCAATAGCCAGTAACCAATAGCTTTCGTCTCGTACTTGCTTCAGAGCATGCGTCGTTTTTGGTGCGTTGCAACAGCAAACAGACGAGCGGTTTTTACAATAGTAATTTGTTCCGTCTGAAAAATATAGAACATGTTCTCTATCTAAGTCCGTCTGAATTTTCGACAGAAAGAGTCCGATGGGGCATACACACGGTCGGAATATACGATGAAAAGCTCCCATCAGACTCTTTCTGTCGGAAATTCCACTCATGTGTACGCGGCATTAGACTGACACATTTAGCTTTAGTAAACTTGACAATAGCTTTATGTCTAACTTACTTAAAGCAGAGTTCCACCCACTTTTACAAGGTGGTCTTAAACGTAAGACCACCCCTCCACCCCTCTTTATTGGAGATCTATTCTTTTTTCTTTCCTACCTTTTTTGAAGTACTAAGTGTAATTCTGTTCTATCTCGGCCGTGGCGCAGGACGTCATGTCCTCTTCTGCGGTGAGCCCTCCTCCTTCACCCCCACTGTCTTCTGGGACCTGTGTGTGTCCCAGAAGATGAACTGGCCATTCACAAAGCCCAGCGTGACTCGCACATGCGCAGTAGGAAACCGGCTGTGAAGCCTGAAGGCTCCACTGCCAGTTTCCCGTAGTTGAAATGGTGGTGCCTGCACCCGAGCCAGTGGATGAATCGGCCTCAGGGGGGGCCGACATCACGGGCTCCCTGGACAGGTAAGTGTCCTTATTAAAAGTCAGCGGCTACAGTTTACTTTTTTTATTTAGTGAACTGCTTTAATAAATTGTTTATTTTTTTTTTTTCCTTTCCCACCTCCTCCTAATTTCTCTCCTCTTTCTTCCCCTTCTCTGTCTGAAAACATTGAAAGATTCTATGCAGTAGGCACCGATCGTTTGGTAGGAATACCTCGCGTGCAGAGTGTGGTACCCCTCTGGATAGAGAGCAGATTCTTGCCTTTACCTGACAATAGCTAAGCATCTGTCGGTGATCAGATGCTCTCAGAATGTTCATGCAAGGCATGTTCCTTCTAAAACTGTTTATCACATGGCATTGCTTTTTTCCGCAGCTATCATTCAAAAATGTTTGATACGATTTGTTACTGACATTTGGTTTCTTAGTTGGTTAGTGTTTATTATTCTCTATTACTTGAATATCCATTATATTATCAGACAACCTTTTTCAGGAATGTGCTGTCATGTCATGTTACTGTTCTATACTGCATACCCATAAATAAAGAATAAAAAATAAAAGAAATTGTTTATTTATTTAGGCCTCATGTACGCTGCTGCTGGTAAATGGATGTTTAGGAGCAGTTGGACAATTTTTTCAGCTGCTCCTGAACTCTCCTCTATGTTATCTTATCAGTACATGTACACAGGGTCATTTATAGTCATTTCTAGGCAGTTGAGTTTAGAAGCATTTTTTGGAAAGCAAAAAAATGCGTTCAGGACAGATGTTCAGAGGCATTTGAAATGCCAAATGCCTGTAACAGCTTGTAAACGCGCGTAAACGTGGTAAACCACGTTTAGCCACGTTTCGTTTACAGATGTTTTTAGTGAAGATACATTTTTGACTATTTGAAAAAAAAAGGTCTCTTAACGCAAACGCGGCATGTAAATGTGGCAAAACGGACATTTTTAAACGTCGGTTACTATCTGTCAAGAAAATCGTTTAGGAGAGGTTTTAAAGCGTCCCGCGTACATAGTTGACAAAAGGACAAAAATGTAAAGAGAAAAAATTTATATTGGATTGTATCTGAAAATGACAGTAAATGTGCTTTTTTCTGCATGAAGCCTCCAGTCTGCATGTAACCACTATGTTATACCTGACATACAGTGCCTTCAAAAATTATTCATACCCCTTGAAATTTAACACATTTTGTCATGTTACAACCAAAAACATAAACCATTTTATTGATGATTTCATGTGATACACCAACGCAAAGTGGCACATAATTGTGAGGTGGAAGGAAATTGATAAATGGTTTTCAATTTTTTTTTACAAATAAATATCTGAAAAGTGTGGCGTGCATTTGTATTCAGCCCCCTTTACTATGATACCCATAACTAAAATCTAGTGGAACCAATTGCCTTCAGAAGTCACCTAATTAGTAAATAGAGTCCACCTGTGTGTAATTTAATCTCAATGTAAATACAGCTGTTCTGTGAAGCCCTCAGAGGTTTGTTAGAGAGCCCCAGTGAACAAACAGCATCATGAAGGCCAGGGAACACACCAGACAGGTCAGGGATAAAAATGTGGAGAAGTTTAAAGCAGAGTTAGGTTATAAAAAAAATATCCCAAGCTTTGAACATCTCACGGAGCACTGTTCAAACCATCATCTGAAAATGGAAAGAGTATGGCACAACTGCAAACCTACCAAGACATGGCCGTCCACCTAAACTGACAGGCTGGGCAAGAAGAACATTATTCAGAGAAGCAGCCAAGAGGCCCATGGTAACTCTAGAGGAGCGCCAGAGATCCACAGCTCAGGTGGTAGAATCTGTCCACAGGACAACTATCAGTCGTGCACTCCACAAATCTGGCCTTTATGGAAGAGTGGTAAGAAGAAAGCCATTCTTCAAAGAAAGCCAAAAGAAGTTCCATTTGCAGTTTGTGAGAAGCCATGTGGGGGAAACAGCAAATATGTGGAAGAAGGTGCTCTGGTCAGATGAGACCAAAATTGAACTTTTTTTGTCCTTAAAGCAAAACGCTATGTGTGGCAGAAAACTAACACTGCACATCACCATGAACACACCATCCCCACCATGAAACAAGATGGTGGCAGAATCATGTTGTGGGGATGCTTTTCTTCAGCAGGGACAGGGAAGCTTGTCTTAGTTGATGGATGGAGCTAAATACAGGGCAATATTAGAAGAGAACCTGTTAGAGTCTGCAAAAGACTTGAGACTGCAACTGAGGTTCACCTTCCAGCAGGACAACAACCCTAAACATACAGCCAGAACTGCAATGGAATTGTTTAGATCAAAGCATATTCGTGTGTTAGAATGGCCCAGTCAAAGTCCAGACCTAAATCCAATTGATAATCTGTGGCAAGACTTGATAATTGCTGTTCACAGAAGCTCTCCATCCAATCTGACAGAGCTTGAGCTATTTTACAAAGAAGAAAGGGCAAAAATGTCACTCTCTAGATATGCAAAGCTGGTAGAGACATCCCCAAAAAGATTTGCAGCTGTAATTGCAGTGAAAGGTGGTTCTATAAAGTATTGACTCAGGGGGGCTGAATACAAATGCACGCCACACTTTCAGATATTTGTTTGTAAAAAGTTTTGAAAACCATTTATCATTTTCTTTCTACTTCACAATTATGTGCCACTTTGTGTTGGTCTATCACATAAAATCCCAATAAAATACATTTACGTTTTTGGTTGTGGAAAATGTCAAGGGGTATGAATACTTTTTGAAGGCACCGTAGCTATCATTTTATTAAGAACCATTCTGATGGGTTCCTAGTTGTTAGAAGAGCCTGGAGCTGTCAGTGACAGCTGGGTCTGCACTGTGTTTGTTGATAGCTCTCAAAGTGTATATATTAGTTAGTATCATGGGGCATCATGCAAGCTAGTGTTAATCTACAGATTGTGGGTGGGAAATGATTAAAATGATGCAGTGCCTGGCTTTTTTCACAATTTGCCACATCTCTCCCCATCTCCCAGCTATGATATCAAGATTTAATAGCTATAAAAAAGTAATAGGTCAGTCATGGTGGTCTGCGTATAATTTAGTTAACTTAGAAGGACTCAGGCAAGGGTCTCTATGGATTATAAAGAGAGGAATTGACTCCTTGGTGTTGAATTTATTTTATGTTTGTGTAACATAATATACAGTGCCTTGCAAAAGTATTCACCCCCTTGGCATTTTTCGTGTTTTGTTGCCTCACAACCTGGAATTAACATGGATTGTTTGAGGATTTGCATCATTTCATTTACAGAACATGCCCACAACTTTGAAGATTTTTAAATTTTTTTTTATTGTGAAGCAAACAACAAATAGGACAAAATAAAATAAAAAGTCAATGTGCATAACTATTCACCCCCCTAAAGTTAATACTTTGTAGAGCCACCTTTTGCAGCTATCACAGCTCCAAGTCGCTTTGGATAAGTCTCTATGAGCTTGCCACATTTTACCACTGGGATTTTTGCCCATTCCTCCTAGCAAAACTGCTCCAGCTCCTTCAGGTTGGATGGTTTGCGCTTGTGAACAGCGATCTTTAACCACTTCAGCCCCGGAAGAATTTACCCCCTTCCTAACTAGTGCGTTTTTTGCGATTTGGCACTGCGTCGCTTTAACTGACAATTGCGCGGTTGTGCGACGTGGCTCCCAAACAAAATTGACGTCCTTTTTTTCCCACAAATAGAGCTTTCTTTTGGTGGTATTTGATCACCTCTGCGGTTTTTATTTTTTGCTCTATAAACAAAAAAAAGCGTAAATTTTGAAAAAAACGCATTTTTAAAAATTTTTGCTATAATAAATATCCCCAAAAAATATTTTTTTCCTCATTTTAGGCCGATAAGTATTCTTCTACATATTTTTGGTAAAAAAAATCGCAATAAGCGTTTATTGATTGGTTTGCGCAAAAGTTATAGCTTTTACAAAATAAGGGATAGTTTTATGGCATTTTTATTATTAATTTTTTTTTTACTAGTAATGGAGGCGATCAGCGATTTTTATCGTGACTGCGACATTATGGCGGACAGATCTGACATTTTGTTTTTTGAAAATTCTTTTTTTATTCGGTTTTTAAGCATACAAATAACAGGCCACATTTGCGGCCGACAACCACCGACTATAATATAGGTGCCGGTGGACATTTACATACACAACCACAAACAAAAATCAAACATGACTTTAAATCCCCCCTCCCTCCCCCCCAAACAACAAAGCTTTTGCCTAGATATATACTGTCCAAGTTGGCCTCCAACCGGAGGAAGGCACTAGGAGACCCCACACCCCAGCTGTCCGACAACCTGGGTCGTGATGCTAAATACAGTCCAAAGCATGACCCGGCTCCCTCTCCCTCCCCCCCCAGCACCAAGAATTTCATAGGAGGAAATAACTCCCCCCCCCCCCCCACAAGTGACCAGTTATCCTAATGCAGAAATATCAATATTTCTCCTGTATGTCAGTCATATACATCTCCCGTTATGGCCTAATCTGTCTATCTGTTATTAGTCTGATACCATATCTACCGATGCCATCCAACCCCCCCACACCTTGTCAAATTTGGTCAGTGCCCCCCTACTCAAATAAGTGGCTCTATAAAATGGTACTGCCTTATTAACCAATGCTTTCCAGGATTCCAGGGTTGGGGCTGAGGAACTCTTCCAGGAGAGAATAATCTGCTTTTTGGCATAAAACAACAATAGGGTAAGAAGTGTTCTAATAGCCCTGGTAGTAGCCAGGGGCTCTACCAGATGCAGTAGGCATACCTCAATTGTCATGGGAATCGAAATAGAGGTGACCGACCTTATGCAGCTTGCTACGTCCTGCCAGTATGCTTTGACCTGTAGGCATTCCCAAAAGATATGCATAAAATTCGCTAGTGGTGAGGAGCACCTCCAGCAAGAGGAGTGCTGGTTCCCAAACATTTTAGCAAGTCTAGCTGGGGTCAGATAGATCCTGTGCAGGAATTTAAAGTGAATTAGTCTGTCCCTAGTGGAGACCAGGGTCTGAATTGCAATTCCCCATACATAGTCCCAGTCATCTCTATCCAACCCTGAGGTTGCAGCCTCCCACGCTTGTCTGCAAGGTTCCATCAGTTTCATTGTTTCCAGAAAGAGATCTATGTATAGGCTGGAAACCGGTTTAGATAAAGAGTCACTGCGAGTCAGCAGTTCTAAATCACTGGGCTCAAGGTCAAGAGATTCTCCTCCAAACTGGGATTGGAAGGCATGCCTTAATTGAATGTACCGCAAAAAATGTGTATTTGGTAGTTCATAACGTGATTTCAACACTTCAAAGGACATTAGGGTGCCATTTGTTACAATGTGACTAATGCCGCGCACACACGGTCGGACTTTTCGGCTACAAAAGTCCGACGGACGCCGACGGACCAAGTCCGGCGGACAATCCGATCGTGTGTGGGCTTCCCCGGACTTTCAGCGGACTTTTCCAGCCACAAATCTGACGGACTCGTAACTCCGCCGGACCCAGAAATCCGCTCGTCTGTATGCTAGTCCAACGGACAAAAAACACGCTAGGGCAGCTATTGGCTACTGGCTATCAACTTCCTTATTTTAGTCCGATGTGCGTCATCACGTACGAATCTGTCGGACTTTTGTGTGATCGTGTGTAGGCAAGTCTGGTCGTTATAAAGTCTGTTGAAAGTCCGCCAAAAGTCCGTCGAAAGTCTGTCGAAAGTCTGTCGGATGGGCTGTCGGACTTTTGTAGCTGAAAAGTCCGACCGTGTGTACGCGGCATTAAGTGTCTTAATTCCGTATTTTGTCCACACTATCGGATTCGGGTAGTCAAAGAAGTGCGGCAGACCGGGATTCCTCCACAAGGGGAGATTTGGATAAAATTTATCATGACTAGAAGGCCGGAGCCCCTGTGTTGCGGACCATGCCCTAATTACAGAGCGCATGGAGAGCGTCGGAGGGTAGGGGGCCTGTAAACCCCTATATAACAAGTGGGATAGTGCTTCATATGAACCCACACATGCCGCTTCCAACGACACCGCAGCATCATCCGAAGGTGTGGTCAACCAGCGGTGCGCCACCGTTAATTGGCCAGCTAAAAAATATTTATGAAGATTTGGTACTGCTAGGCCTCCCTCCCCCCACGGTTGCTGTAAGATGGTCAGTTTAATGCGGGGGATTCTTCCCTGCCACAGAAAAGAAGAAATCATACTGCCTATTGACTTGAAGACTGTTTTTGGTATCCACACCGGAGAATTTCTAAGGGTATACAGGAGTAAGGGTAGAATTTTCATTTTGATTAGGTTTATCCTCACAATAAGCGACAATGGGAGATTTTTACAGGAATGTAATTTTTTAGAGATGATGTCTAGTAATGGGGACACATTAAGACTAATTAATTCCGTCACCGAGTTCGTAATTTGAAGACCCAGGTATTTAATTTGTGTTACCCATTGCAAGGGATTACCAGGTTCTGCCTGTCTATTTGCCATGTGGGAACGTAGCGGAAGTATCTTAGATTTATTTCAGTTGACCCGGAGTCCAGAGACCCCAGTAAAGCACTCCAGTAACGCCAGTGCAGCCTGTAGAGAGGGTCCAGTATCTCTAATGAAAAGGACTAGGTCGTCTGCATAAAGGGCTGTAGTTTCGGTAAGGGTGCCCACCCTAATACCCTGAATTTGAGAGGAGGAGCGCAGTGCAACCACCAGAGGTTCCATGACCAACGCAAATAAGCCCGGTGACAATGGGCATACTTGTCTGGTGCCTCTGGATACTGGAAAATTGTCAGACACCCCTCCATTTAGGCGGAGTGCTGCCACCGGCTGCTCATAGAGCATTGATATCCATTTGAGGAATATAGGACCAAATCCCATGCGTTTAAGTACCTGGCTCATATATCCCCAATCAATGGAGTCAAATGCCTTTTCCAGATCGAAAAACACCAGAGCCACTTCAGAAGATATCTCCTCATTTATTTGCGTGTGGGTGTACACTCTGCGGATATTAATGTCAGTGGCCTTCTTGGACATAAACCCCATCTGATCTGGTGATATCAAGTGCTCTAGAATCCTCATCAACCTATTGGCGATCATTTTGGTCAAAATTTTGAGGTTCATGTTTAACAATGCTTTGGTCCTTTAGGAGGGGCATTGAAGAAGGTCTTTATTAGGCTTGGGAAGTAACACCACATGAGCCTCATACAACGAGGGTGGCAATCTCCCTGCTTCAAAGCATTCTCCATAAAGTTGCAAGATTCTGGGAGACAACAGTTCCTTATAATTTTTGTACCACTCTGCTGGTATCCCATCAGGACCCAGAGCTTTACCATTGGGGAAGGAAGCAATGGCCAAAGCCAGTTCTTTAGGAGTAAAAGGAGCTTCCAACTCCGTCGCCACCTCCCCGGCAGCTCCGGTATGCGAAGGGAGCCCAACAGATCTGATAGCACTTGGTCATCATATTTGGGTATAGCAGTATATAACTCTGAGTAATACGATACAAAAGCCTGCATAATACCCTCTCCATCTCTCACCAGATTACCTCCAGCTAAGTAAATGCAGGGGATAGCTGTATGTGTTCAGTAATCTGCCGCCAAGTAGGCCAACAGCTTCCCATTCTTGTCACCTTTTTCAAATAGTTCCTCAGCCCTTCTCTTAAATGTACATTGTGTATAAGTTTGAAAATTAACCAACAAGGCCCTTCTGGCCATCCGTGGTGGAGGAAGAGGGCGCATCGGCATGGAGCTTTGCACATTGTAGTTCACGGGCCTGAAGCGCCTCAGATTCTGAATTTTTCTCCACCCTAGCGGCTTTGATGGCAGCTATATACACCCCACGGTTGGATGCCTTGAACACATCCCAGACCGTGAGCCCATCTGTTGAACCTTCATTGATGTCCCAGTATTCCTGTATGTGCGGGGAGACCAGCGCCTCAACCGAGGGCTCACTCACCCACCCCAAGTGCAGATTCCAAACTGTACGACTATTGCCTGTGGTTCGGCTCAACATTACCTGTAGGGGGGTATGATCAGGGCCATCTTAAGAGCATTATAGGCCCCCGGGCAATACAGTGCACTGGGGCCCTGTCTACACAATCACACACAATAATAAAAATGCACATTATCAAAAAGGCTATATTTATTGGTACTTCCAACAAAATCAGTGTTTAAACATTAACGCAACGTTTGGACAATATAACACAAGTTTGATGGGCACAGTGGCTGCGTTTGATGGGCACAGTGGCTGCGTTTAATGGGCACAGTGGCTGTGTTTAATGGGCACAGTGGCAGCTTTTGATGGGCACAGTGGCAGCTTTGATGGGCACAGTGGCAGCTTTGATGGGCACAGTGGCTGTGTTTGATGGGCACAGTGACTATGCTTGATGGGCACAATGGCTATGCTTGATGGGCACAGTGACTGTGCTTGATGGGCACAGTGACAGCTTTTGATTGGACGAGTGGCAGCATTTGATGAGCACAGTGGCTGCGTTTGATAGGCACAGTGGCAGCTTTGATGGGCACAGTGGCAGCTTTGATGGGCACAGTGGCAGCTTTTGATGGGCACAGTGGCAGCTTTGATGGGCACAGTGGCTGTGTTTGATGGGCACAGTGGCAGCTTTGATAGGCACAGTGGCTGTGTTTGATGGGCACAGTGGCAGCTTTTGAGGGGCCCAGACAGTGGCTGTGTTTGATGCACAACTTGAACTTACTTAAGTGTTAGACTTACTTGAGGCCGCCGGCCTGGTGCAGTACAGTGTGTCACTCACAGCAGAGCAAGGCAGCGCCAGCTATCAAGGGCCATACATACACTCACCCTATGTGACGAGCACTGAGGAGCGGGGATTGATTGAAGACATCCATTGAGGCATACAAACTCGGCGTTCGTGGATTGATGCCCACACTCATTTTATTAAAAGTGAGTGCACCCTCTTTCTGTGTCTCCCCCACTCCTACTTTGGTCATCACGGAGTTATACTATTTTTTGTTCATGTCATTTTTTTCATATACAGTACCGTCCTGTATATCCACCACTGGAATCGCCTAAACAACCAGATGTGATACCCATGCTTGATAGTGTTTTGCAATTAAGCACAAGCTGTATGCCTTACAGCAGTAAGGTAAGCTGCTTGCGAACACGGAGGTGTTTCCACTGAAGATCTCTCCCTTCCTTTGGATTTTTTTGTTCGTTTGGTGGTGGGACTGCTATATGGTTATCCATTTGGACTTATCACATTCAGCCTTTGAGTTGTCACTATGTGCTAGTATTGGTACTAGCCCTTATTCACTTGGACTAGTTGGAGTATTGTATCACTGTAATTTATACTTTTCTGCCATTTATATAGTATTTTACCCTTTGTCAGTATTTTTGCCTTTTCATTGTATGTTTTCTTAGTACATTTGTGGCCCCATCCACTGCGGCCGTTTTCACCTCTCCATCTATTTCACATATATTTTTGCACTCACTAGGATGTTTCCACCTCCACACTTCCTCCAACGCCGCCGTGTCCGCCCAGTGGCCCGAGTCGGGTTAGAGGTGTCCAGTCCATAATCTAGGATGTTGTTAAAATCACCCGCCACAAACACTTTTAATGGGCCAAAGGTGGCAATCTTCTCTAAAACCATGTATAGAACCTCATCTTTGAAGGGGGGTGCAACATATACATTCGCTATTGCCAGTAACTGAGATTCAATGGTAAGGACCACAATTGCATATCTCCCATAGGGATCCGTTATGACATGTTCTATAGCACAAGCTAATTTCTTATGTATTAAAATGGCCACGCCCCTGGCATATGAGGAGTACGTGGAGTGTATGGCTGTCTGTACCCAGTTCCTGTTCAGGGATAAAATTTTGTTACCCACTAGGTGGGTTTCCTGCAGGAGGATAATATGGGGATTCAGGGATTTGAGGTACTGGAGGGCCAATGAACGCTTACATTTGGAATTTAATCCGTGGACATTCCACAAGATTATTTTGAAATCACTCATAAAATGGAGCTATGTATTGGATAAGGACAGGAGTTGTCCTGTAAACTGAGGAGGTCAGTGGGGAGGGACCCGGGCACAGAGAGCAATAGAGCATCACGTCACTACAAATGAACATCATATATCTTAATAGGCAAGTTACATCCCCATGTGTTCGCACCCATGAGGCGAGCCACAGAGGGAAGCATAAAAGGCAGTTATTCTTCCCCAACAAAAAACACAAAAGAGAAAACATTAAAAAAGGACTTGCAAAAAATAAGAAAAAAAGAAGAGTCACAGAAGAAAACATTCTAAGAACCCAACTCCCTGTTTGCTCCAGGCGAACAGAACCCAAAAAATTGCAAAACCACCGGAGAAACTTTATTCTTATCAACTCGGTGAACAAAAAGTGGAACGTTCCAAGAGTCTATCCACTTAAAAAAGGGAGTTCGGGAAGACTTGTAAGTAGTGCAAACATTTAGAACAGTACCTGAAGCTCCTGCAGTGCACGGATGGCAAGTCTCAGACATTGTCTTATACTGCAGATCGCCAGGGGGACAAAAAACTTTGGGACAACAGAATTCCAAAAGGTGCCACATCAGCAGGAACCACCACTCTCAACATCAGTACCACATGAAGATAAGTATCCTCCAGGCCTAATCCACATGTTTTCATGAGACAGATTTCACCATCGGATCCTGGCATTAGGCGATGGCATCCAGCCACTCAGCCGCCTCTGCAGGGGATTCAAAGAATTTTGCAGCTCCACGATGAAGTACCTTTAGACGGCTAGGATACAGCATGCTCTAAATCAGACCTTTCTCCCTCAGGCGTCTGCGGATATCTGTAAAGGAGCGTCTTTTCTTTTGCAGTTCTGGCGAGAAATCAGGATACAAATGGATGACAGCATTTTCATGCTTCAATTCAGGGCACTTGCGGGCCTCCGCCAGGATCAAATCTCTATCCCTGAAATTCAGCAGGCGCACAAGAAACGCACGTGACCACGCACCTGCAGGTCTCCGGCCTGTGGGTACCCTATGCGCCTGCTCCACAACATAGACAGGAGACAGATGCTGCAGGCCCAGAAGCTTTTTGAAAAAGGCTTCCGCAAACTCCACAGGATTAGCGCCTTCTTCATCCTCAGGGAGCCCAACCACCCGGACATTATGCACCTGAGGCGGTTTTCCGTGTCCTCTGAATGGGCCATTAGAGTTTTGACCTGCCACTGCAGCTCCACCACCGATTGTGCCATGGAGGCCGCCACATCTTCCACTGCAGAAATGCGCTGCTCAGTTTCTGTTAAACCTCCCCTAATTTTGTCCATATCCTGCCTTATCAGCCCACATTCGATCGTCAGGGTATCTATTTTCCCTTCCACGGATGACTTACTGTCCGCAATGGCCACCGGTATCAGTGGACTGCTCCCCCAGCCGCTCTGACGGTTCCCCCATGACCACCGGGGATCCCTCCTGACCCGAAACCTCGAGTGCCACCATCCAGGTGTCTGTCTGCACCGCTACAGAGGCCGGAGAGGATGTTGCTAAAGGCAAGGTGGCCATTGCACGTGTGTTCTGTTGTGAGATCCGGGAGATGGAAGTAGCTGCCTTCTTTGCTGATTGACATTTCCCGGTCATCGGAAGGACCGGGGGGGCCCCCCAGACCGGAGGAAGATATTTGCCGAGCTGAGTGGCTTAAAATGTATCAGGATGGAGACGGTCTAGAGTCACAGAAGGAGACAGGAGGGCCGCAGGTGACCGCCCAGGTGTATCAAGATGGCCGCTTCTTACCAGGCTGGATCCTCAATCTCCCCCCTCTGCCGTTTAATTGGAGTGACCCAATGGGAGCTGCAGGCAGCGATCAGCCAGCTGTGAGGTCCGGTGGCTATAGCAGGAGGAAACTGGGCTCAGAATGGTCCGGGGGTCCCGTAGCACCTGCCGAGGCCTTCATTGGGTGAAGCAAGATGGCCGCCGAGAGCTAGGCCGGAGCCGCGGCCCGTTCCACAGGCAGCTGCAGGATGAGGAAGCACCGCTATGGCGGCCCGGACGGTATGGCGGCAGTACTGGAGGAGACCGAGCTGGAGGAAACCGAGCTCCAGATGTGCAGGTGGGCCAGGAGTACTTGCTGGGGCCGTTGCTGGGTGCAGCAAGATGGCCGCCGCTCCAGAATCTAGGCCGGAGCCACGGTCCGTCCCTCAGGCAGCTGCAGGATGAGGAGAGGTAAGGTCGCAATGTTGGCCCCGGGTGGTTGGGCGGCTGCAGCAGGAGAGGATCAGGCTCAGGGCAGTCAGAGAGATCTTGCCGGGGCCACCGCCGGGTGAAGCAAGATGGCCGCCACTCCGGGAGCTAGGCCGGAGCCGCGGTCCGTCTCTCAGGCGGCTGCAGACCGGAGAATTGCTGTGGCAGCGACTCCGGGCAGCACTCCAACAAGCTGGGAGACTCCGAGGACTGCTAAGGGGGCAAGGCAGGTCTGCTGGAGTCCGAAAACTGAGAATGAGGATCAGGATGGCAGGAGCTATTCACACACGCTGCTGTTCAGCCCAACATCCGGCCACGCCACCACATCGGACATTTTTGACACATTTTTGGGACCATTGTCATTTATACAGGAATCAGTGCTATACAAATGCACTGATTCCTGGGTAAATGACACTGGCAGTAAAGGGGTTAACCACTAGGGGGCGGGGAGGGGTTAAGTATGTCCTAGGGATGTGTTACTAACTGTGGGGGGGCGTGGCTACATGTGACACGTCACTGATCTCTGCTCCCAATCACAGGGAGCAGAGATCAGTGACACTGTCACTATGCAGAACGGGGAGATGCTTGTTTACTTTAGCATCTCTCCATTCGTCCTCTCCGTGAGGCGATCGCGGGTATCCCCACGGCGATCGAATCCACGGGACCCGCAACCCGACTCACGGAGCTCCCGGCCAGCGCGCGATGGCACAGCTGCAAATTCAAAGGGACGTACGGGTACGCCCATTTGTCCAGCCGTGCCATTCTGCCGACGTACATCGGCGTGCGCCGGTCGGGAACCGGTTAAGTCTGACCACAGATTTTCTATTGGATTGAGGTCTGGGCTTTGACTATGCCATTCCAACATTTACATGTTTCCCCTTAAACCACTCAAGTGTTGCTTTAGCAGTGTGTTTGGGGTCATTGTCCTGCTGGAAGGTGAACCTCCACCCTAGCCTCAAATCACACACAGAGTGGTACAGGTTTTGCTCAAGAATATCCCTGTATTTAGCACCATCCATCAGTCCCGACTGCTGAAAAACATCCCCACAGCATGATGCTGCCACCACCATGTTTCTCTGTGGGGATGGTGTTCTTTGGGTGATGTGATGTGTTGGGTTTGCGCCGGACATAGCGTTTTTGTTGATGGCCAAAAAGTTAAATTTTAGTCTCATCAGACCAGAGTACCCTCCTGCATACATTTTGGGAGTCTCCCACATGCCTTTTCGCAAACTCAAAACGTGCCATTTTGTTTTTTGCTGAAAGTAATGGCTTTCTTCTGGCCACTCTGCCATAAAGCCCAACTCTATAGAGCGTACGGCTTATTGCCGTCCTATGTACAGATACTCCAGTCTCTGCTGTGGAACTCTGCAGCTCCTCCAGGATTACCTTAGGTCTCTGTGCTGCCTCTCTGATTAATGCCCTCCTTACCCGGTCCATGAGTTTTGGTATGCGGCCGTCTCTTGGCAGGTTTGCTGTTGTGCATTTGCATTTGCTGTTGTTCTTTCCATTGGGTTATGATAGATTTGATAGTGCTCCTAGTGTTCATCAAAGATTTGGATATTTTTTTATAACTTAACACTGACTTGTACTTCTCAACAACATTGTCCCTTACGTGTTTGGAGAGCTCCTTGGTCTTCATGGCAGTGTTTGGTTAGTGGTGCCTCTTGCTTAGGTGTTTCAGCCTCTGGGGCCTTTCAAAAAGGTGTGTATATGTAATGACAGATCATGTGACACTTAGATTGCACACAGGTAGACATCATTTCACTAATTATGTGACTTCTGAAGGTAATTGGTTGCACCAGAGCTTTTTATGGGTTACATAACAAAGGGGGTAAATACATACGCACATGCCAATTATCATTTTTTTATTTCTGAAAAATAGTTTTATGTATATATTTTTTCTAATTTTACTTCACCAACTTAGACTATTGTGTTCTGATCCATCACATATAATTCAGATTAAAAAAACATTGAAGTAAAGGCTGTAATGTAACAAAATAGGTAAAAAGCCAAGGGGGGTGAATACTTTTGCAAGGCACTGTAAATAAAAAAATCTTCTCAGGGTCACAATGTTAAAACCTAGAAATAGCGTAACAGCTGGTATTAGTACTGTATAACTAATATAGATACTATCAAATGTGTTAGTTCCACTGTCTGATCCACATATGATTTGCATTTTTACTTTTTGGTTTCATGTAGGGATGAGCTTTGTGTTTAAACTCATACTTGACTCTAACCCAGCCTGTTCTCAGTTCACAAACCCCTAAACAAACTTGTCATATTTGGTCATGACTATATTTAGTCAATGATTGTCCCCACATCTCCCACTGGTTTACTTACAAATTGAAGCCAGCCTAATATATGACAATTTGTGGTGGTGGTGTGGAGGGACAGGATTGTTGGGTCGTTGGGGTTTTGGTGCAACATCGTTGGGTGGCAGGTCTTAGTGGTCATTGCAATTGCCGCTGCATCTATATTGTTGGACAATGTGATTGATGATGATTACATCAGAGGACAATGTTTACATTTTTAATGAAATATTTATCAGCTTCACATTGCCTTTTTTTTGTACATTTCAAATTTTTTTTTGGTAATTAGATCTACTACCTCTTCATCCTTTTATTTGGGGACAGGATGTGGGTATGTGGTCCTTGACCCTACAACATAGTGCTTTGCAAGTTGGAAGGTGGAGGCTTTGTTGCTCTACCCCCTGCAAAGTACCCTCCTAATGTTGAAAGACATGTGACCTGGTATCGTACAGCAGTGGTCATTAACCCTGTCCTCAGGCCCCACTAACAGGCCAGGTTTTATGTATTACCTTGAGGAGATGCAGACTAGAATACTGCAATCACTGAGCAGCAAATGGTATCACCTGTGATGTATTTCAGTTATCTTGCAAACCTGGACTGTTAGTGGGCCCTGAGGACAGGGTTGATGACCACTGTCGTACAGGAAGGGTGTGTGTGGGGGGGGGCTGCATGCTTGCCGCTCTCCCTTTTCTGGCCTCCCATGCCTGGATAAGGGTCTAGTATGAATGTTAAGGGGGAACCCATGCACTTTTTTTTTTGGAGCATACAAATAAAAAAA
The DNA here is from genome assembly GCF_042186555.1 of Aquarana catesbeiana. Taxonomy (NCBI): domain Eukaryota; kingdom Metazoa; phylum Chordata; class Amphibia; order Anura; family Ranidae; genus Aquarana; species Aquarana catesbeiana. The sequence continues at coordinate 126,704,081 of NC_133324.1, read as the reverse complement.
GTTAAAAGCAGCATGATGTTCCCCTTAAAATCCATACCAGGCTGTGTGCTATATCATACTGAGGCTAAATCATAAAGTGGTAAATCCTACTGTTCCATACTTCACTACAGCTTTAGAGTATTCCCCAAGTGCATTTTCAATGTTGCCCTTTGAGTTGTATTATTGGACCCTCTCCCTGCTGCATGGTAAGTTTTTTTGCATTGGTACACATTACTTAAGGAAGTGTCCAGTCATATAGTGCTATTCAAACTGATCATAGATGCCCACACTGGTCAAAGTTGAAACTCTGTGGTCATATACACACCCATGCCGTTGGAACCCCTAGGAGCAAACATGGGGGGCATAAGTAGTAAATCCTTTTGGTACCACATAAAGTCCATTTGACTGTATTTTTTTTGGGTCATTACTTCCCTAGGGCCAAGTGCTTTATCATATACACACCTACCTTCTTTTATAATTATTTACAACATTTTGAGTTGTCTTCAGAACAGAAATAGAGGAGAAATTTTCCAGTGGGAACAATGGGAATAGTTTTGGAGACTCTGATGGCAACAAGGAATTTCCATTACTTTGGAAAGATTTCCTCTCACTTCCTATTGTGGCTATAAAACATGAGAGAGGAGACATCGCCCCTTGCACAGATGGCAAAAAAATCATCCATCCCTTATTTTATCAAAATGAAAAAAAGAAAAAAGTTTAACTTTAGTTCTACTGTAAAACATAAACCTTTATTTTATGCTTAGCTTTGTATGATAGTATTTTCACAAAACAACTAAAAACTCGAGCTACAAACTGATCTGATCTTACAGGGCACCCTGCCCTTCACACAAGCAATGCCTGGAGAGGTCAAAAGAACTTCTGAGCATGTGCAAGATTTATGCTGTGTACACACAACCAGTTTAGCCATCGGAATAAACTCCGAAGGTTTCTCCGACGGAACTCCAACGGAATTCCATTCAATCGGTTTGCCTGCACACGGTCAACCCAAAGTCCGACCAAAGTACGACCGTCCAGAACGCGGCGACGTACAACACTTATGACGGGACTAGAAAAAGGAAGTTCAATAGCCAGTAGCCAATATCTTCCGTCTCATACTTGCTTCACAGCATGCGCCGTTTTTGGGCCGTCGGAACAGCATACAGATGATTGGTTCTCCCGATAGGAATTGGTTCCGTCTGAAATATTGAGAACCTGTTCCATTTCTAGGTTCGTCAGAATTTTCGAAAAACGAAGTCAGATGAGGCACACACATGATCGGAATAGACGATGAAAAGCTTCTGTCGGACTTTTTCTGTCGTACATTCCGCTCGTGTGTACAGGGCATAAGGGGAGAAGAGCACAGATGCCCAAATTCTCCTGTACTGATGCTGTTAAAGTGAAAGTGTTCCACAGTCATGTCACTAGGCTCAATTCACAAAGCTAATCCACCAGGATATGGATTAATATTTTTTAAAAAGTGAGTTAATTGCAGCTAAATCCAATGAGATTTAATAAAATGGTCACATAGTTAACAATAAACCCCCTTTTTTTGTGGTGAAGCTTTGTGAAATAGGCCTAATGATTTTAGCCCTGATGACTAGAAACAGGAGCATGGTAGAACCTATTAATAGAGAAACAGAGGGTACCCTCTGTAATGATGACCTATCCCAGCCTTCCATTAGCTTCACCTCATACGCCTTAAATGAGTTCCCCTTTAAGGATTTATTCAAGTATGTGAAAATAATTAATTACACTTTGACCGTAGTTTCAGAAAAACAAATGTGAAATTATAGTATTATTGCAGTATTATGTTTGAGGTGAAATACAAAAAAATATGGGAACAATACCACATGGAGCATAAAGAGAAGAATTTCATAAACTAAAACTAACAGACTATAGACTGCTTTGATACAAAAATTCAGTGTTACAGTAGGATTAAGAAATATTTTGAACTGTTGTAAGCAACAGCCTTCAAGCGGCATCTTTGGAAGCATTCTTAAATGCAAAACACATCTTTACTATTACAGATAGATACAAAGTTGTATTTTGCAGCTGTTCACTACTGTAAAATGTTGCCTTGCTTTCTATAGACCATAAAATCCAGCATTTTAATGCTTATGAAATTAGAATTTTTTAAATCGAATAAAATGAGTATTTAAGTAATAAATTACGTTTAATTACCCTCTACCTACCAAGGTCTTAATAATTGTGTGGAAAGATAACATTGAGAAGGTATCTGGATGATCAGTGGAAATGAAAATAATTTCCGTAATTAACTCATTAAAACTCATTACAGTTTTGTAACTGTAATTAAATTGTGCATATTTTTGGAAGTCGTAGTGCCTAGTGGGACAGAAATGATACTACCTTGGCTGAGGAGCTGGTTCAAAAACAGGTGAATTTTGTGTGAATAATCTAATATAGATGAGTACATTGAAGCTTCTATAGGCATTCGGTAGCAATCCTGGTAAATAGATGGTCTCCGGCAGTCTCTATTACTCTTGGAGGCCTGGAGCCCTGTGCCGTGTACTCAGCCGTGTACCGAGATCATTTTTTTTTTTATCTCAGCCTTTCCTGCCTAGAGGAGAGATGTGGGGTCTTATAGACCCCACATCTCTCCATAAAGAGGACCTGTCATGCCCTGTTCCTATTACAAGGGATGTTTACATTCCTTGTAATAGGAATAAAAGTGATCAAAAAAAATTAAAAGGAAAGTGTAAAAAAAAAATTAAAATAAATAAAACAATATAAAAAAAAATATATAGTGTCTTCGTGCTCACATGCAGAAGTGAACGCACAAATGTGAATGTACGTCATGCCTACATATGTAAACGGCGTTCATACCACACAGGTAAGGTATCTCCACAAACAGAGCGAGAGCAACAATTTTAGCCCAAGACCTCTTCTGTAACTCTAAACTGGTAATCTGTAAAAAAAAATTTAAAGGGTCGCCTATGGAGTTTTAGGTACTGAAGTTGGGCACCATTCCACAAGTGTGTGCAATTTTAAAGCGTGACAAAGGCGTTTGAAAAATTGCTGCGCAAATACCATGTGACATAAAAGGTTGCACCGACCTCCATTTTATTCCCTAGGGTTCTGCTAAAAAAAAACATATAAAAAAAACCATATATAATGTTTGGGGATTCTGAGTAATTTTCTAGCAAAAAAATTATGATTTTTTACATATAGGGGAGGAGTGCCAGAATAGGCCCGGAATGGAAGTGGTTAAAATCAATTTTATTTTGATCTAACATTTTTACTTGTTAGACAGGGAAATATCAAGTGTACGGTTTTTTATGAGTGACTAAGTTTATTCCAAAGACTTAAGCAGAATCTGTATGGTAAGTCAGCATTTGTTACTCAGCACATCAATTTTAATAGGTCCCCTGTTCACAGACCTCACAACCACCAGGCCATAGTTGTGGGGAAGAGGTTCTTCTCCTCATGAACATGAGGACAAAGTGCTTTAGTACCCCCCCCATGTTGTGGAGTCATGGCCTGGTGTAATTAAGAAGGGAAGGTGCACTTCCCCCTCCTTTTCTTGGCCTGCTAGGTTGCATACTGCCATAAGGGTCTGGTATGCATTTTTAGAGGGGACCCCACAATTTATAAAATAAAATGTATTCCAGACTAGGAAGACCCCATATATTTCTTTGGGGAAAGGACTAATTATTTATGGCACCCCTAAAGTGATAAAAAAACTGGTGTTTTGTCATGCAACAAAATGCCAGAAAAACACACAAAAAAGTGCTGTTCAAAAACTCACCAAAATTGGCTCCACAAAGGGTACAGGAACTACTGTGGCACATTTTTGGAGCCTAGGGTAGCCCACTCAAGTAAATTGGCATGTAAACAACACGTTGTCAATAATGCTGTCCAGCAATGCAGATCATCATCAAGCATTGTAAATGATGCCCACAAACAGCTGCATGCTGATGTGTAATTTGGTGAAAGGGTGGAAAAGTCTGCTTTAAAAACCAGCATCCCTTTGCTTTACGCATTTGATCCCCCTTGTCTCATTTGAAAGTAAAAAGGAATCATATTCTCATAGAGTCATTAAAGTCTTAGAATCCCCGGGCAATTGATGCTGCATTTATTTTTTATCAGCCTATATCTTTACTGTAATCAATTATTCTACCTTCGTGATAGATTAGAAAAATGACATTTAATGAAGTATAGAGAAAGATCTCAGATGAGCTTACAAGCTGTAGAGAGGCCTTTTAGTGTAATTAGAAGAATGTTAATGTTTCACGGGCTCAACTTTTTCTATTGCTAAGGTATTATGATGCCAAAACTAATTAAACGCTGTTTCATGGCTACTTTATTATATCTTACTGTAGAAATTGTAAGTGGCATAACAAGAGAGTTGAAGTATTACTAAATAATTAACATTTAAACAATTAAGCTAAGTATATTTCATAAAAAATTGCAGATAAAATAATGTACTGTATACTCTGTTGGAAAGAAAAAAGCACATATTCATAAAGTTCACGTCTGGTTTATATCAACTAAATGAATAAAATAAATTGACAAACAAAATATATACGTTTTTTTTGTTTTGTTTTTGTTTTTTTATACATTTCTTATAACAAAAAGTTCATCAGTCTTTCATGACAATATATTGACACTTAAGAACTCCAGTTACTCCATAGAAACTGAACAGGGGTCAAAATCAGCAAGATTATCTTTCTAGATGTAATCAAAAGTGGTCAAGCCTAACAGCATGTTTGATTTGTTCTTTTTTATGCTTACTCAGTTATAGTGGTAATATTAAATTTGTTTTTTTTTAATTCTGTGATTGTGAAATTGTAATATCCCCTTTATCCTTTCTATTTATAGCAAACTTCTCCTCGTCCTTACATTCAAAACTGATCACATTTGAATGTGATTTTGTTCACCAGCCCTTTGTTTTTTGGGGAAATTTGATAGTAAACTATTAATAAGTATTATTTTCCTTTTAGGATATTTTAAAACTAAATTATATTTGCTTCTCTTTGGTTTCTAAACATTGTATATGCCTTCTTCTTCATATATTTTATTGTATTTTTTTTAAATATCTAAAGTTAAACCCCAAACACATCTTTCCTCTTTGTCTCCTTTCTACTGAGTGATTTTTAAAAAAACCCTAATCTTAATGTCCAAAATACTTACCAAAATCTGTGGATGTGTGATGTGCAGGGTCCAGAGTCTTCTATCTTCTTCACTGCAGAGAACAGGAGCACTCGGGTGAAGGACACAAACATCAGCATTAGGTCTGTGTATAAGAAAGACCTTAGATTTTTTTTGTGTAGTAGTTTAACTGGATGGCATTTAGAAAATCCCTCATTATCCAAGGCTTTGTAAGGCTCTACAGTTGCACCAGTTGCACATGTTTCTTATACAAAATTAGAAAAAGCACCAGCTCAGCCGTTTTTAGGGGTTGATTAAGATTTACTTAAAGGCAAATTGGCTGTTCGTTTTGCCAGTGAATTTTCCTTTAGCTTAGTAAATGTGGTGGAAATTTGGTGCAAAGAATATGTAATATCATGCAAGGAAAAAAACAAAACAAAGAAAGCCCAGTATTTTTGTTTGCACATAATTGGATAATAAGCAGTCAGCAAAGCTTCACTGCATTCACTAAGCTAAGGGAAAATTGCCTTGCAAAGTGAACAGTCTATTTGCCTTTAGTAGATAACCACATCATTTCTACTGCACGCAAATATGCCAGGCAACACAGGAAAGCAATTGGGAAACATAGACAATGCTTTACCACCCTATAAATAGATATGAATAAGGTCCTTCATGGCAGCATTGCCAGGTATTACTTTTAAAAAAGCTGCAAATTTTAAAATAAATTGCATTAATATGTTAGAGATTTTATTGACTTGGTTTATGTCTACTTTAGGATAGAAGGAACCAATGATACAATAAAGGGTAGACAGCCTGTGTATTGTGTTCCAATGGGAAAAAAATAACCTTTCCAACTCTTGCCTTCTGGAAATGCCTCATTAATGCCAATATGCCTCTTTATGGAGCTACATATGACTATAGAGGCAGAAGGAATACGTTTCATAATGTCTAGTCAAGATGGATGGAAGAACCTTCTACAGTGGATGACTTGGGCCCTTTAATTTTTTCCTCCCATCCTCTATTATTTTTTTTGCTAACTCTTGGAAGCTGTGTATCCCTCTTACATTTATCTAAGTGTACCCATAGGGGAAGATGCTCAGTAACCTTTTTTTTAGTGATGTGGACTGGTTCGTTGGTTCGTGAGCCATGTGGGTCAGGTAGTTGGAGTGCCTTTTTTGTTTTTTTTATATATGCAAAATTCCAATAAAAAAGATTGGAAGAAAAAAATTGCTCCAATGGATATGGAGAAGATGCACTTGAAGGGACATCTCAAGCAATAAATGTGGGCAGCTACCTTGGAATCACATTCTGGTGTGTGCCATGGTTCAGAAATTACAGTAGCATGATTTCCTGAAGGTATTATGTCTGCGAACACATACACGGCTTTCATAAAGGTGTCATTCTCTCAAATCCTAATCCCACAATTCACCCTGCAAGATCAAGGATCTTTCATTATCATTTTGGTTGTAAATGTCTTGGAAAGTCAGGTGTATTTGTACCCTGGTAGTACGGTCTGGCCATTGGCATTTCTGAAATACACAAGAGGCCAATATGTGCTTCAAGTTGCCAGCCAACCTGAAATTGATATTTCGTTTTTTGTTAGATGCTGAAATGTTAAAGCACTTGACATCTTACATATCTTGGGGAATCTGTTTCTAAGATCTATGCATTTTAACTACAAGGTTTGCACACCCACTGTGTTCATTATGAGCGGTAGCCACTGTCCATGTTGGATTTTCTATGTAGTTTATATTGCATCAGAAAGTGCTGGAACACACAATCCCTGGTGAACAGAAACAAAGTCAGGAACCAAGGCAGAAGATCTCATTGTGGAAGATCTTAGCTATACAAGAAGCCATGAGCTAACACAATCCACTAGGGTCCACTTAAAAGTAAGGTTCATCCAAAGAAGTTTTGTTTGCATTATAGATATGATAAGCAAAGGTTAAAACCTCTATCAGGCTGTATGTCTTTTGGAAGAATTTTCTTCACTTCCTCTCTTGTGGACACAGCAGAAAGTGAAAGTACATCTCACCAAAGTGAGGGAAATCTCCTCTTAGATTGCTGTCAATGGAACAACTGTCCCCACTGAAAGAATTTTTCTCTACTCCTGTCCTAGAGACAACTCAATGTCAACTTTCCATTACTTCCAGTGCAGGTGACAGTGGTCACCAGGACAAACAGAGAGGGTAAATTTCCATAAGAGTGACACAGATATAAAAACTTGACAGAAGTTCCCATTCCTCACTACTCTACTCAAAACAAACAAACAAACAAACAAAAAAATAGATACATTTTAAAAGATCACCTTTGGATGGACTGATATTATAAACGGAAGCAATGTTTTTTGGTTTAGTTGGCTTATCACAATTACAAATATATTTTAAAAACTACCATGAACATCTACTGCAGCTTATTTTCCCATTGCTGTTACCTATTGTGATACTCTTTTCTGGAAACGCCACAATTACATGTCTCAGCAGGACACAGCTTGTTGCTCACTGTGTGAAAGTTATGCTTGTGGATTATAGCACTTTATGTAAAAATCCAATTCCTGGTGATAACAATAGACACAAAAGCAATCAGACATCTGATTTAATTGCTTTTCCCACCTGCCTATGTGTCAGAAATCAATCATTTACTATTCTTAGGGAACAATGTGGAACAAGCTCATAAGATAGGGGGCAAACAAAGGAATCTATCTTCCTAAAGTCGACACTATATAGAAAAGATGATAATATACGTGAAGTGGGAAGGAATTTCAAAGAAATCATGAATGATTAGAAAATAAATGTTTCATATTTTCAAAAAATGCCTAACCGGTCAAGTGCTGAGCATCCCTTAAATTTACATTTTCCGTTTGTATAAGTGAATTGAATCCCCATATGAAAGGTTGTGGTGAAACTTCAGCCCTAATTTTTTTCTTTGATTTAAACAGAGTGGGGAAGGATGATAATCATTGTCTTTTTTTTTAATTATAGACTTTGCTGTTTTTTATGGACATTTTCCCACATTTCTTGTCCCAATGTTGATCTTCAACTGAGACTGGGAGTGAAGGGCAATCTCTCAACAAGAACATAAGCAGTTAAAGGGGCTGGTTGTGTTTCTAAATGCAAAAAAATAGAAATAACTTCATAGTTATAAGAGATAGCACCACTGGAGGGAGATGGGCGGAGCCTAGCGGAGCAGACATGCATTGTTAGAGCTCCGCACCGCTGAGGAGAGAAGAGAAGGACAAAGCGGAGCCTGCAGGCTCAAAGGGTATCCATTTGAACCTTTTTGCCCCTGGGAACAAACTGTGAAAGTTTTGGCAGGAAATATGGTACTGGGAGGAAACCGTGGCAGAAATAAAAATCACCTCACAAAAAGCTCACAGGCACTCACTGCAACTAAAGCAGCTCCAGTCACCTCACAAGATACAGCATCAGGGCGCTCTCACAGACAGAAAATGTCACAGCAAGACTCTCCATTTGAGTCAGATACAGAACAAATCCTCTCACAAACTTCTCCACAAGCCTCCTCAGCATCCCCAGTAATATTATTACAATTTGAAAAGATGCTTCATAAGGCTTTAAAACAAACCTCAGACCAAATAACAAAAAGCCTAACCAATGAAATAAGAGAGCTGGGAAACCGCACCGCAGCCTTGGAAATAAAAATGGATGAAATTGAAATTACAACCCAAGTAAATATAACAGAATTGGAACAATTAAAAGAAGAGAATTTAATACTTCAAAATAAGCTCGAAGATTACGAAAATAGAGCCAGACGTTCAAACTTGCGCATAAGGGGAATACCTGAAACTGTGACAGACCTGCAATCTACTATTACTGCTCTATTACAAGAACTAAAGCCAGATATCCCTATTGAACGTTTAGAACTGGACAGAGTACACAGAGCCCTCACAGCCAAAAAGAAAGATGGACCCCCACTTGATATAATCACAAAATTTCATTATTACAGAACGAAAGAACAAATACTAATTGCTGCAAGAGAAAAAAAGGAACTTAATTTTCAAGGACACAATTATCAAATTTTTGCTGACCTATCCCAACTTACTATTACTAAAAGACGATCCATGAAACCCCAACTAATGGAACTGCAACGCTACAACATTATGTATCAATGGGGCTTCCCCTTTTCAGTCAGATTTAACTACCAAGGTACAATTTACAGAAGCAGATCAGCAGATGAACTACAACAAACCCTTTTAAAATTAAATCTGACAGAACCCACAAGCAGCAACTCTCCCAGACGCAGAAGAATGACATCATCTTCACCTTCAGGCAGCACTCAGAAAATTTCAGAACAAAATGGGAATCATCATTCTCACAAAAGAGGCCGTTATGCCACATCATCCATGGACCAAGAAGATTCAATGGACTGACATCCTAATTCCTGATATCTCTTCATTTATTATACTAAGAGATGGTTCTCTATAAAAAACCTGTATTTATAACTGAATGTAACTGCATTCTGATAGTCAAACACTGTGTGGGATCATGTTACATTCCAGTTATATTTCTTATTACTTCTGATTCATATAGCCTTAGAATATATAAGTGAAATAAGGAAATTCTTGTTCAGTTATATATTATCAGGTAATAACAATAGATTTATTACTTTTTAGGACAAATATGTTCAATAATCCAGAAGTAATGGAAGCTTTTTCTTTCTTTTCTTAAAACAAATATATTATTACCTAACTAGTTCCTAGAATTATGTTTTTGTTTATTCTAATCTGAAGCAACACAACCTCAATTTTATGAGTTAACATATCTAAACAGTTACATATGAATAAAATATGTAATTGTTTACTCTAAAAGGGTTAAAATCCCAAAATAATTCAAACTATCTTCATCAATACCAAAGTTATTAACAGTACCTTTCTAACTGAATTATTTAGCCTAGGGCAAGACTAACCATATACAACCACCCTGGAATAAATAATTTCAACAAAAACTATATTCTGCACTCCAATTAATGAAACATCATTTTGATGTCTTTTGACATAGCACTTCTCTCCTGTAAGCGGAAGATCCGTGTACCCCCCATTAGCCCTCCTCATTCTCCCAACCATATTATGTGGGAGTGTGACGAAGGCACTTATTCCCCTGAGAGAGATATTTATTCTCTTTCATGGGTAAATTGTGATTACTTGCAAAAAATAATTTATACAATGTATCATCTAATCTCATATGTTTTTTGTTTACTCTTTACTCCAGAATTCACTGGTTTCTTTTCTATCTATTCATCTCTTCAGTCCACACAGGTTGATCTGCGCAGTCAGCTCTGCATAACAAAAAGTAAGTCAAAACTATTTGATCTGTTGCCATGGCACCACTGAATATACTTTCCCTGAATGTTCAGGGAATAAATGTCCCTCAAAAAAGGACCAAAGCCTTCCGTACTTTCCATAACAAGAAGGCTCACATAGTATGCCTCCAAGAAACACACTTCACCAAAGATTCTACTCCAAAATATATTTCTCCTTTTTATCAACAAATTTACACGGCTTCTGCCTGTACCAAGCAAAGGGGAACTCTAATTGCATTTCACCGATCCACACCATTCACCTTATCATCAGAAATTAAAGACCCAGAAGGTAGATACCTGATACTCATGGGTTATATAATGGATACAGCAATCACGTTGATTTCCTACTACGCTCCTAACAAACAACCTACACCATTCCTCTCACATATATTACAAGTGATTAATACACACAAAATAGGAACAGTGATAATGTGTGGGGATTCGAACCAGGTCCTCCTCCCATTTCTAGATAAATCACCTTTTACACCATCCAAAATAACCTCTAGATTACCTTTTTCTCAACTTCTTTCCAAATACAATCTGGTAGATTCGTGGAGAGAAAGTAACCCAATGAAAAAGAAATTCACTTATTTCTCGCACCCTCATCAAACCTTCACCAGAATAGATCATATTTTTCTAACAATAGGAATGATACCAGAAATTATTGCATCAGATATAATTCCGATTCCGTGGTCTGACCATAATGCAGTATACACTACTATAGCCTCAGCCATACCAAAAGCGCATGACCCAACGTGGTACTTACCGGACATAATGCTCAAACACCCACTACATCAGATGACCATTGAACAAGCTTTAAAGGAATACATATCAATTAATAATACAACAGACATCTCCCCAATAACACTGTGGGAAGCTCATAAGCCTGTCTTGCGTGGTACAATACAAAGACAAATGGCACTATTTAAACGGGAACGCAAAAATTTAGCAAAAAAACTAGAACTCAATTTTAATGCAGCCTACATATCATTTCAAGATAATCCATCTCAGAGTACAAAATCTCATCTGGAAAAATCTAGATTGGAATACGATCTATTTCTCACTGAGTCAGTTGATAAATCCCTCAAACGCTCCAAACACAATTTCTACATGAATACAAACAAACCAGGTACATATTTGGCTCGGGCATTAAATTCAACTAACAAATCTTTCAAACCAATACTTTTGAAATTATCAAAAAATGTTTACACTTGTAATCCAGTTAAAATAGTCCATAAATTTCACTCACATCTCGCAACTTTATACAAGACAAACAATGAATTTAATCCTACAGAGGCTGAATCCTTCTTCTCAAAAATAACCTTACCTGAGTTATCTCAGAATCAAAAAAGCAGTTTGGATGAGCCTATAACTATAGATGAAGTTGCTAACGCCATAAAAGACCTAAAACTTAACAAAAGACCAGGCCCAGACGGCTACTCGGCTTTATACTATAAAACATTCTCAGAAATACTCTCTCCCATTCTCACTGAAACTTTTAACAAACTTCTAGATGGACATTCTTTTCGGCAAGAAACACTAATGGCAATTGTTTGTATGATCCCAAAACCCCTTTCTGATGATACTTCCTGTGTGAATTATCGGCCTATCTCTCTGTTAAACCTCGATATTAAATTATTAGCAAAAATAATAGCAAAACGCCTCAATAGCATTATAGGAAAATTAATACATAGAGATCAAGTAGGCTTCATGCCAAATAGACAGGCAGGCGATAATATACGCAGGGCAGTGTTATTGGCACATATTGCTAAAAAACGGAAAATCCCTTTATGTTTTCTATCTCTCGATATTAAGAGGGCATTTGACACAGTATCCTGGCAATATATGCAATATTCATTATAAAAATGGGGTTTTGGACCCCACTTTTTAACATGGATCAAAGCATTATATAATAAACCCAAAGCCTATATAAAATATGCTGGATACAAATCTGAAGCCTTTAATATCGAAAGAGGTACCCGACAGGGTTGCCCATTATCTCCCTTATTATTTGCCCTTATACTCGAACCCATGGCCCAATACATCAGAACAAACCAAACTATAACTGGCATTGAAGTAGGAGGTATTACACACAAATTATGTATATTTGCAGACGATATATTACTTTTTCTATCATCACCACAGGTTTCTGGTCCTAACTTAATACCAGCTCTTGATGGATTTGCAGCCCTATCCGGCCTTATGATTAATCCTAAGAAATGCCTAGTGCTTAATATTTCACTCACAAACATGGAATTGATCCCGGCTAGGGCTGCACTCCCATTCACATGGGCAGAAAAAGCAATCCCATATCTTGGAATTCATTTAACAGCATCTCATTCTGACTTATTCTCAACCAATTATCCTCCTGTATTAAGACAGATCACAAATCTAATAAAACAATGGTCGCAACTTCCTTTATCCTGGATAGGGAAGATTAATGCAATCAAAATGACTATTCTACCCAAATTGCTTTATCTATTCAGAGTCCTCCCTATTCCAATTCCTTCCTATTTTTTGAGAATAGTACAAAAAAGAGCAACTTCGTTTATATGGGGCTCTTCTAAATCACGTATACCTATACACACACTACATCTTCCCAAAAATAAAGGAGGCCTGGGATACCCTAATTTTACTAACTACTACAGAGCAGCACATTTGGCCAGTCTGTCCAAATACCATGCAAAACAGGAAATCCCATTATGGGTATTTATAGAGGCTTCAGAAAATGACCCTCTATTAATATCAAATTTATTATGGCTTGATCCTAAAGACCGCTTTAAAATTCATAATCCCATAACTAAACACTTCTTATCTCTCTGGGATAAACTAAAAACCAAATATCAGTTACAATCTCCACACAATCCTCTCCTTTCTTTTATCAGAAATCCGGCCTTTTATCCGGCATGGATCTACCCAAATTCTTTTAAAGCTTGGACAACATCAGGCATTCAGACACTAAATGACTTCATAGCATCTAAATCCTTCCTTTCATTCCCATCGCTTAGAGAAAAATATGATCTACCAAACTCTGAGATATTTAGATATCTCCAAATCAAAAATTTCTATACACCATTCCTAAAGGGGGATACACCATTATCTCAATTATCCATTTTTGAATCAATCTGTACAAAAGATCCATTTGCTAAAGGTACAATTTCATCCCTTTATAATCAATTATATGGAGTAGCAAATCTTAATAGACCCTCTTACGTTCAGAGGTGGGAGGAGGACCTGGGACGAACTTTAGAAGACACGGACTGGTCTAACATATGGCTCACATCTAAGTCATCTTCACCCAACATCTTAGCACTGGAGACAAATTATAAAGTCCTAACTCGCTGCTACCTTGTACCCGCTAGAGTGGCAAAATATTCACCTAATACCTCAGCTCTTTGTTTTCGAGGATGCCCAGAAATAGGCACATATTTACACATATGGTGGACGTGCCCAGTAATCCAAACCTTCTGGAAGGAAGTCTTCGTGATTGCATCTAAAATATTTAAAAAAATAATACAACCAGATCCATATTTAACTTTACTTAATCTAAAACCGGAATGGTTAACACTCTCTCAGTTCAAACTTATGATCCAACTAATAACGGCTGTAAAACAAACAGTGGCCAAGGCATGGAAATCTCCTACATTGGTACTAGCAGAAACAATTCACAGAATGAATAATACAATGTCCCATGCTAAGATGGTAGCCATCGATCAAAATCAAATTCCAAAATTTGAAAAACTTTGGCATCCTTGGATAAAACAACAGTTCCTGTCAAACTTCAATGACTCTGTCCTGTTGCCATGGTAACAGATTAAATGACTTACAGAGACACCCATTCTAAGGCTTCAAAGAGAACTAAAAAGAATAATAAACTGACGAGCAGGACAGCCTTGTGGACCATACCTCTACCTTTCAACCCTTTTTCTTCTTTCTCTTTCCTTTTCTCCACCTTACGATTAAAGCTCATTATCAGAATTTATTTGACCTATATACACTCTACTTGTAAACAATATGTATAGTAGGTATAAATCATTTAAATACCTACAAAAGTAACTAAGGAAATGATATATATCTTTAATTTAGGTTTACGTGAACCCAATGTTTAATATTTGAAATTTCATGATATTTACCTATATAAACCCTACTGTAAAACAATGAGCTTACTTTATAGATCCTTGTAAACTTACTTTATGTATCTTTATAACATTGTATACTCAATAAACTTCTTTTGACAAGGAAGAAATAGCACCATTGGGAATCTTTCATCTGGATCAATTGAAAGTTTAAGGTTGTGTTTAATAAAATAGTAAAACAATAGAAAAAAAAGATGCTTCATAACTCTCAAAAACAATCTAATGCCTATTACACACCTAAAAAACATCTAAAAAAACTTTATTTTGTGTCCCTGTTGACTCCAGTGTAGTTTGTCAAAATGCAAATATTGCTGAAATGTCCCAATTTTCACTGAAACGTTGTCAAACTGAAAACTCTCAATTTGGTTAATACCTGTCATTACTAGTCTTTTTTCAGTTTGATTTCAGTTTTTTTTTTAAATATACACCATTGTGAAAAGGTTTTACGCAGGTGTGAAAAATGCTGTAAATTAAGAATGCTTTCAGACATAGAGGTGTTAGTTTATTTTTAACAATTAACAAAATGGAAAGTAAATGAACAGAAGAGAAAACCAAATCAAATCATTATTTGGTGTGACCACCCTTTCTCTTCAAAACAGCATCAAATTTTCTAGGTAAACTTGCACACAGTTTTTGAAGGAACTTGGCAGGTAGGTTCTTCCAAACATCTTGGAGAACTAACCACAAATCTTCTGTGGATGTAGACAGCCTCAAATCCTTCTGTCTTTTTAAGTAATCCCAGGCAGACTGGATAATGTTGAAATCAGGGCTCTGTGAGGGCCAAACCATCACTTCCAGGACTCCTTGTATTTCTTTGTACTGAAGATAGTTCTTAATGATATTGGCTGTATGTTTGGGGTCATTGTCCTGCTGCAGAATACATTTGGGGCCAATCACATGCCTCCCTGATGGTGTGGCATTATGGATAAGTAAATACCTCAAATGTGTAGCGCTGTCAATCAATACATATGTAAGAAAATTAATAGATAATAAAAATTGATAATCAAACAACATAAATAAATATGAATAAAAAGGTGCCAAACAATTCATCCAATCAAATTCCACCAAATAGCTGAAATGTCTCTTAGTAGATTAATTGTTAAAAAGTCCAATCATCAATATTATCTCATGGATTGGCTGGCAACCATTCAAGGATATTCCCTTAATCGCAGGGATAGAGAGGGTAAAAAAGGGGGAGGGGTATGCCTGTATATCAAGAATAATGTACCTGTGAATGTGAGAGATGACATTACTAAGGAAGCTATGGAGGAGGTGGAATGCTAATGGGTAGAGCTCCAAAGGGATGAAACTAAGGGGAAAATAATACTGGGAGTATGCTATAGGCCCTCTATCCTGAGGGAGGAGGGGGAGACGGACTTCCTATAACAATCTGGATTAGCAGCAAGGATGGAAAGTGTCATCATAATGGGGGATTTTAAATATTCAGACATAGACTGGGCGGAAGGAACCGCGCATTTGTCTAAGGCTAGCTGGTTCCTAAATGTCTTGCAGGACAATTTCATGGGTCCGATGGTAGACGAACCAACTAAAAACAAAGCGTTACTAGACCTACTGATAACCAACAATACAGATCTGATCACGGATGTGGAAATAAGGGGAGATTTAGGAAACAGTGACAGGTCAATTAGCTTCAGTATAAATCACACAAATAGGAAACATAAGGGGAATACAAAGACACTGAATTTCAAAAGAGCCAACTTCCCTAAACTACGAACCTTGCTAGAAGATATAAATTGGGATAAAATCTTAGGAACAAAGAACATGGAGGAGAGATGGGTTTGCTTTAAGAGCATATTAAATAAGAGCATTAGCCAGTGCATCCCATTGGGAAATAAATTTAAGAGAGGGAACAAAAGTCCTGGATGGCTTAACTCCAATGTAAAAATGCATATAAAATCAAAGAAGATGGCCTTCAAAAATTACAAGAAGGAGGGATCATTATCAGCATTCAGACTTTAAAAAGAATGCAACAAGAAATGTAAGGGTGCAATTAGGGCGGCTAAGATAGAACACGAAAGACACATAGCAGAGGAGAGCAAAAAAAATCCCAAGAAATTCTTAAAGTATATAAACAGTAAAAAATGGAGGACAGACCATATTGGCTCCATAAAGAATGAGCAAGGAGGTTACAAAGAATGGGGAGATGGCAAATGTATTGAATTTATTCTTCTCCTCAGACTTCACAAGGGAATCGGGGGGCTTCAGTAACCAAAACTGCAGTGTTTAATTATCACAGGAAGCACATTCATGGCTAACAGGGGACAGAATTAAAAATAGACTTGGAAAACTCAACATGAATAAGTCACCGGGACTAGATGGCTTGCATCCGAGGGTCCTTAGGGAACTCAGTCAAGTAATTGCCAGACCATTGTTCCTAATTTTTACTGACAGTCTACTGACTGGAATGGTACCAGCTGATTGGAGAAAAGCCAATGTAGCATCAATATTTAAAAAAGGGCCAAAATACATCCCTGGGAATTACAGACCAGTTAGCCTAACATCAATTGTATGCAAGCTCTTTTAGGGGATGATAAGGGATTATATTCAAGATTTTAGTAAGGAATACTGTATTATTAGCAGTAATCAGCATGGATTCAAGAAGAATCATTCTTGCCAAACCAATCTATTAACCTTCTATAAGGAGGTGAGCTGCCATCTAGATAAAGGAAGGCCCGTTTTATTTTTACTATTGATACCAGTTAGAGGTCACATTCATATAGAAATTCAATATTAATAACTTTGGGGAGCTTCCAGCTATAAGATATTCCATTCCTCAAGTTGTTTATGTATAGATAATGAAGTGTATGGGTAACCATTTACACTTCCTGGTTTCCATCTCTTGTTATTGACAGAGACTCTCTCTGAGTTCTGGGTGGTGGAATGCAAACGCGGTCATGTGGTGTGTTCCAACCATGTATTTCCAGTTGACGCGCCATCTTGGGAGTCTCACTTCCGCTTTACATGTCATCTGTGAATCATATAAATAGGCGGGCTTGTGTCATAAGGCCATGCCTCTGACGATGTCCCATAGGATGAACTTTGGTGCAAGTGTAAAAATTGATACTGGTTTGAAAGGGTAGTCACACCAAATATTGATTTGAGTTGAATTTTTCTTCTGTTCGCTCACTTTGCAAATTGATAAAAATAAACAATTAAAATATACATTTTGAAAGCATTCTTACGTTACAGCATTTCTTCACACCTGCCTAAACTTTTGCACAGTACTGTATATGTAAATGTAATCAACAAAATAAATTAATTTTATCAACTTGGTTAATATTTTAAAAGCATTCAGATTTTATATGTACAATGCCTTTATCTGATTTTCTCTCTAGAATGACTGCACAATTTTTGTTAGCCATTATCCAGGGTCAGCATGCACTTCCTAGACTGACAGGCTGACTCAGACAATCATCTAAGTTTCTAAAGAGTTCTTTGTTGTGTTCCCAAACTGGAGATCGTGGCTTGGTACAATGTTACATTTTGATTATTGGTGAAAGGTGACTGGGAAAATGCTTTCTCCTGCCTGCGGCAGAGTGATGGCATCATCTCAGCTTAGGCAAAGTCACTTGAGTGGAGCTGAAAAACTGCTTTTTAATGATAAACGATAGAGCTATTTTTAAAACAAAGTTGTAATGCTCTTGTATGTGACATGTCAGAAATGTATTCAGGCAGACAGGTACAGCTACTGAAAGGTCTACTTTAGCATTTATCCGGCAGTCTGCTGTGAATAATTTGTGAAGGGAATGAGAAGGAAAAAAAGAAAACACTAACTCAAAGCAAGTAATAATAAGACGGTCTATGATATGGTAATGATTAAATTGGATACCATTGTGCCACCATGCCTACGAAAAAAAAAAACATCTATTGACTAGTCTGGACATCATGTTCTGGGAAAAATGTGGCAGCATGGGCCAGTACATACATATCACAGGAAGCATATCCACACAAAGCTACATTTTGCAATTTATATATAAACTCACAAGCTCATACTTATTCTACATTGTGAAGTATACACATTTCCTCAGTGCTGCAAATTAAATTATCATGAGTTTCTCTCTTGAGAGTTTTCTAGAGTTATGATAGCAGGATTCCTTGGTGGATAGTCTCTTGTAAAATTCATTAATTTTTTTTTCTCCTAACTTTGTGAAACACTTGCTTTATAGAAGTGATTCATATGGAAAACCAAAGCAATGTCTTTTGGGAAAGAATTCCTCTGCAGGGATCCCAAGTAATAGAAAGAATATTATGGATGCCACAAGAGTCTTGTGCCAGTTCTGCTGCTAAAGTCGAAGCTGAACTTGTAACATCTTTTAACTGTAGAATGGTGGTTGTGAGCGAAAGAAAAATAAATGAGTCAACATATGCTTAAAAATATATTAAAGTAAGTTAAAGCAAGTATGCTGCTATGTTTTATTCATGTTAAAAGTTTTGAAAAAAAAAAAAGTTTGAATTAAAATAACAGAACTGCCCTCTTTTTCTTGACAAGTGGATGACTGTAAGGTCATTGTGTAGTCATGTGCTATGCATCATAAAAGGTACAAATGACTGAAGATTGGTAATCATTTTTTTTTTTAATCCCTCGGATACTGCACTATAGGAGGCACTTTTTTGTCTTTTCTAGTATTTCTGCATCTACTGGTCTTAAATACGGATTGAGGTTTAAAGCAGCACAGTGGATGGAACCCATGCTGGCCATGGACCGTTTTTCTATACCTTGAGTAAAGTAAAGATCACAGAGAATCCTTTGGAGAGAATATTGGCACTAAGTGCAAGGCGTGTTTGACCCCTTGGGGTCATATAAAGGAGGTGAGCGAGCATTGCATGCATTGGTGGGAGCACTTTGGATAAAGAGTTTTTCTGAAGAAACATCACATTTGTTTTTTTTTCCACATCACTGAAGGAATTATAATCTATTGTTTTTTATTGGACTCTTTTTTTGTTTTATGTTATCAATTTATATATTGCACAGTCAGCCTGAGTTTTGGTTTATTTTATATAGATTGTATTATTGTAGCGCTATTACACTTTTTTCATTTTTAAACTGAGAGAAAGTTTTCTTGCAAAGTTAGCCTATTTGCCTTCAGAAAATCAAACTCAATAGCTCAAGCTGAAATTTACACACAAAGCTGAATTAGTAAGAACAATGTTTTGTTTCACCATGACTGGAATACATAGGATAACAGATAACTATATAGAAAGATATGTTATTAAAAATACTTGAGAAGCCCCAAATGCTTAAAAGTGCACTCAACAAATTAGAGTGTAGTCACTTTGTATACATCTGTTGCAAAGTTTTAGTAGGTTATACTAAACCTGACTGAAAACGCCCCTAAATGCTGCTAAACACTGTAACAAGCTGTAACAAGCTGTTAGCTGCATTTGGCATTTTTACATTATAGGGAGTGTTTTTACTGAAAAAAAAATCCAAAAGACACTAACGCCAGAAAACGCCCATAAACGTTATTCAAAAATGCAGCTAACAGCACAGATTTGATGCTGCTTCTTTCCTGGCAGCAGCACTGGCGTTTTTTAAATGTCCCGTGTGCATGAGGCCATAGGTGTTGGCATTGATTTAAAAAGAACCTGTTTCCTATGAGGATAAAGCAGCAGGTTCATTTTAATGCCCTCCTTCTCACAGGCTGAGCCTCCTTACTTCCTATTTGCTTGATAGCCAACTCTGTTTGGCTGCCAAGAGTGAATAAAGTGAGCCCCATGTAAGATCCAAGTCCAAAGACCTTATCCCTGCTTCCATGTGACAGCACTGGGTGCCTTGATCAGTTATTCACCTAGCACTGTCACATGCGACCCCATCTTAACCACTTGCTTACTGGGCACTTAAACCCCCTCCTATCCAGACCAATTTTCAGCTTTTAGCGCTGACACACTTTGAATGACAATTGCGCGGTCATACAACACTGTACCCAAATGAAAGTTTTATCATTTTTTTCACCACAAATAGAGCTTTCTTTTGGTGGTATTTGATCACCTCTGCAGTTTTTACTTTTTGTTAAAAAAAATGTAAAACACTGAATTAAAAAAAAAAAAAAGTTTTATTTTTTTATAAAAAATTTAAAACAGGTAATTTTTCTCCTTTATTGATGTACGCTGATGAGGCGGCAGTGATGGGCACTGATCGGTGGCAATAATGGGCAATAATGGGTTACACTGATAGGCAGCACTGCTAGGTGGCACTGATTGGCACTACTGGTGGGCATTGATAAGTGGCACTTGTGGGCATTGATAGGTGGCACTTGTGGGCACTGTTAGGTAACACTTTGGGCACTGTTAGGTGGCACTGTTAGGTGGCACTGATGAGGCAGATGTGCCTCTTCCACTTCGGGACCGATGTCCCTCACATCTGAGCCGGTGATCGGCTTTTTTTTCTACTCACGCTGTCAGCGTGAGTAGAAAAAAAAACCCATTACCGATCTTTTGTTTACATCATGTGATCAGCTGTCATTGGCTGACAGCTGATCACATGGTAAGGGGCCAGGACCGGTCCCTTACTTGAATCGGTGACTCGGTGATCACAGCGCGCTCGGCGCGTGCCCTGCAGGGCGCGTGCACAGGGGAGGCCGTCATATGACGGCCTCCCGGGAATTCAGGTCCGCGCTGTGGCTGTCATTCGGCTATAGCGCGGATGTCAAGTGGTTAAATATAATGATAAACTGTGGTAAATCCCCGAGGTGGTGAGCAGTCGGTGCACTGGCTTGTATTGTCCTCCTAGCACCTGAGCAAACATGTTGATAAAAGAAAGCAGGCAGCTCGATCTCCTGCATTGATTAAATGTATTAATCCCAGTGTGATACAAAATAATACAGGGCTTACGCGGTTCTGCGTGTAGCCTTAATCATAGCCAAGCTATGATAAAAGCTTTGTTTTATCTACATGCTACCCCATACCCGAAAGTACTGAGTTCTTACTCTGCCTTAGGCATAAAGTTTTTGCGTTGGGGCAATTTAAACCCTTCTTCTGGGCTATAAACATATACAGTGGGGACGGAAAGTATTCAGACCCACTTAAATTTTTCACTCTTTGTTATATTGCAGCATTTGCTAAAATCATTTAAGTTCATTTTTTTTTCTCATTAATGTACACACAGCACCATATATTGACAGAAAAACACAGAATTGTTGACATTTTTGCAGATTTATTAAAAAAGAAAAACTGAAATATCACATGGTCCTAAGTATTCAGACCCTTTGCTCAGTATTTAGTAGAAGCACCCTTTTGATCTAATACAGCCATGAGTCTTTTTTGGGAAAGATGCAATAAGTTTATCACACCTGAATTTGGGGATCCTCTGCCATTCCTCCTTGCGGATCCTCTCCAGTTCTGTCAGGTTGGATGGTAAATGTTGGTGGACAGCCATTTTTAGGTCTCTCCGGAGATGCTCAATTGGGTTTAAGTCAGGGCTCTGGCTGGGCCATTCAAGAACAGTCACGGAGTTGTTGTAAAGCCACTCCTTCGTTATTTTAGCTGTGTGCTTAGGGTCATTGTCTTGTTGGAAGGTAAATTGGGTGAAATGTGCAGCGCTTATGTGATCATATAAACCATAACAAATAATATGAGTACAAAAAACGTGAATAATAAATGATGTGCTCAAAAATACTCCAAGCAGTCCTCTATTATGACATGTGATGTCTATAAACAGAGGAACTTGGTCGTGTGATGTCCAAAAAAGAAAAAAGTCAGTGACAAGCTTCAATCATGTGTGATGATAATCCTCAACCACATGTGGATATAATATAGTGACAGTCTTTAACTTCAAATATGTATGATGTAATAACAGTTAATAGTAGGTCCACCACCAAAGACACCAGAAGCTGCTTACCAGAGGGATTGAACTCAAATAGCTGTACACCTAGTGAGTCAATCAAGCTTTGTGGTATAGTATACCAAGGGGATCAGATGCTCTATCCAGATATGACCTCCAGATGGACCTCCGAACAGGTGTAAGGTATGGATGGACTCAGTAGATATAGGCAGTCAGCCCCATCATTAAAAGAAAGAGGAAGGCATATAGTGTAATGGACAGCACCTGAGTTAAATATATGAGTGTCACAGCAAAGGGTCTGAATACTTAGGACCATGTGATATTTCAGTTTTTCTTTTTTAATAAATCTGCAAAAATGTCAACAATTCTGTGTTTTTCTGTCAATATGGGGTGCTGTGTGTACATTAATGAGGAAAAAAATGAACTTGAAAATGATTTTAGCAAATGGCTGCAATATAACAAAGAGTGAAAAATGTATGGGGGTCTGAATACTTTCCGTCCCCACTGTACCTAAAACAGATAATGAATGCAATCAACATATCTAAGACTGCTAGACTGCAATCTATTACATTTACTGTATGTTTGTAGGCTTATTCACACCAGGTGCATTAAGCTGTGCAGATCAACACTGGCTCAGCAGAAGGGCACATAGAAAACACGTGTGCAGTGGTGTTCGCTGTGTATTCAGCTTTTTAACAACTTTATGCAGTGTGAAGCATGTAACATTATGTTCATGCATCTAATTTTTGTGACACTTCTTTAGCCTGGGTTTACACTTGTGCGATCACAGACATCGCATTGATTCGCACTGCATTGCGGTGCAGATCACTTGCAATGTCTGTTCTATGTGAATTCAGCCATACAAACTGTATGGCTGAAATCGCATTAGCACCGAAATGGTGCAGGACACTTTTTTTTAGTCCTCACTGCAATTGGAGTGCATGGGTGTTCACAGCTATGCGATCCGATTCCTGCACCATTTCACAGTTCGCACTGCGATCTGCGGACCGATCTGGGGGTGTCATTTACTTTACATTGGCACCCGCAGCGGTTCGCAGATGTCAGTGTGAACCGCTGGCGATTCAGGTGCGATGCGCTGCATGTAGTGCGTTGCAACAATGGATACCAGTGGGCATGCGTTTAACCAGAGCATAATGTGTGCCTGCTGGCAGGAATGTGCCCTTGGGTTCAACAAGGATTTTATCAGGAGATTGAAAGAATAGAAGAAAAAGAAACATTAACAAAGCTAGGAAAGCTAGGAAAAAAACAGTTTATATATTTCATTTAGACTGACAAAGCATAGTAAAAGCATTTTTTCAAATTCACAAACTTTCAATTCACCCAGCAGAGTGTAAATTAAACAGCGAGTGAATAGGCCAACTCTCTGTACACTGTGCTGTCAGACTGCTGTTCCATTAACTTTACAATTACCACAGAACAGTCTGTTATTAAGCCTCTGGACGTCTCGGGCGTAGTGTAAATGACTGCAGCTTTGCATTCTGTATTGATGATACCACTTCAGAAATGCGGTTCACAGGAGGGAATGTACTCTTTAATAGGTCTATTTATAACTAGTGAGTGATGATCATGTGACTGGCTTCTTGATCATAAATAACAGAAAATCACTTTATTTGCAGTAAGTTTTTTTTTGTACAAGCCAAGACATTATTTGAAAAATGCTGTGATTAGAAAATTATTTTATAGCTCTGCTCATATTACTTGTTAAAGCGGTATCTAAGCCGAAAACAAACAAAAAAAATATTATATTGTAGATGACCAATTCTTGGATGTGATAGCTGCATTCGTTTTGTTTTTCTAGGCTTTTTTCTTTTTCTTTTTTTTCCTCCTGTTGACCAGTCAGTAATTCTGTTGTTTTTTAATTTCCTCTAACAGAACTGTCCAGAAAAAGTGGCAGTTGAACAGTTGAGAGAAACCATTTACCAATGACAGTGGGCAACGTTTATTCATTTATGTAAGTCCTTTATCCCAAAAGGAAAAAAGTGTCTTGAGTCTAACATTAACCCCTTCCCAGCTGTGCTATAGCCGAAAGACAGCTACAGTGCGGGCTTAAATTGGATTTTTTGGAGGGCGTCCTCTCACGATTGCGCTGCCCGCTTGCCCCCTGCAGTGCACAGGCGGTGTAAAGTCCTTCAGACTCAGCTGATCACAGATTGGAGTAAGGGGCCAATGACAGCGGTGCTTTACCATGTGAGCAGCTGTGTCCAATGAACGCTGATCACAGAAGTAAACACAAGCCAGTAATCGTAATTTCTGGCAGCATAAGGAGAGAAAAAGAGAGTCGATAACCAGCTTGTGTTGAAGGGACATGGGCACTGATAATCAGGGCACTGATTATCAGTGTCCTGATTACCAGTGCAGTCCCAACAGTGTCCACCAGTGCTGCCAATCGGTGCCAACCAGTGCTGTCAATCAGTGCCCATCAGTCTTGCCAATCAGTGCCCATCAGTGCCTCCTCATCAGTGTAACCTATCAGTGCTGCCCATCAATGCGCCTATCAGTGCCACCTATCAGTGCCCTTCAGTGCCACCTATCAGAGCCCATCAGTGCCACCTATCAGTGCAGCCTCATCAGTGCCTCCTCATCAGTGCCAACCTTTGCTGCCTCATCAGTGCCCATCAGTGCCACCTATCAGTGCTGACCTCATCAATGCCCATCAGTGCCACCTATCAGTGCTGACCTCATCAGTGCCCATCATTGCAGCTTATTAGTGCCTATCAGTGCCGCCTCATCAGTGCCCATCAGTGCAACTTATTAGTGCCTATCAGTGCAGCCTCATCAGCGCACATCAGTGAAGGAGAAAAATTACCTTTTTGCAAAATTGTATAACAAACTATGAAAAATGTTTATTTTTTCTTCAAAATTTTCTGTCTTTTTTTGTTTGTTTGCAAAAAATAAAAACCCCAGTGGTGATTAAATACCACCAAAAGAAATCTCTATTTGTGTGAAAAAAATGATAATATTTTTTATATGGGTACAGTGTTGCAATTGTCATTCAAGGTACGACAGCCCTGAAAGCTGAAAATTGGCCCGGTCAGGAAGGGGGTGAAAGTGGCCAGTAGGCAAGTGGTTAACCGCTTCAGCCCCGGAAGAATTTACCCCCTTCCTGACCAGAGCACTTTTTGCAATTTGGCACTGCGTTGCTTTAACTGACAATTGCGTGGTTGTGCAACGTTGTACCCAAACAAAATTCATGTCCTTTTTTTCGCACAAATAGAGCTTTCTTTTGGAGGTCGCTTCTGCAGTTTTTATTTTTTGCGCTATAAACAAAAAAAGAGGGACAATTTTGAAAAAAACGCATTATTTTTTACTTTTTGCTATAATAAATATCCCCCAAAAATATATAAGAAAAACATTTTTTTCCTCAGTTTAGGCCGATATGTATTCTTCTACATATTTTTGGTAAAAAAAAAATCGCAATAAGCGTATATTGATTGGTTTGCGCAAAAGTTATAGCGTCTACAAAATAGGGGATAGATTTATAGCATTTTTATTATTATTTTTTTTACTAGTAATGGTGGTGATCTGTGATTTCTATCGTGACTGTGACATTATGGCGGGCACATCGGACAATTTTGACACATTTTTGGAACCATTGGCATTAATACAGTGATCAGTGCGATTAAAAATGCATTGATTACTGTAAAAATGTCATTGGCAGTGAAGGGGTTAACACTAGGGGGCGGTGACCCCGCGAGATCACGTACAGTAACGTGATTTTGCACAGGGGAGCCTGCCGTAGTAAAACTGCGGTGGCTGGTTCGGAAGCGGTTAAAGTAGAAGGAAGGGCAAAACTGTTTTTTCATTTTAAATAGAGTAAGGGAGGACTATAACGCCTGGCAGTTTTTTTTTGCCATCTGTGTCCCTTCACTTCCTGTCCCATAACCAAAACAGAAAGTGAGAGGTGGTCTCTCCAAAGTGAGGGACTCCCTGGTTGTCACCAGGGTCACTGGAATTAGTGTCCCTATTAAAAGATTTCTCCTGGGGACAACCCAATATTTGGGATTTTCTTTTACTTCCACATTCAATGGTGTTAGTTTCTCTAAATAAAAAAAAGTATATGATATCATATTTCTATTTTTTTTTTAAGCAAAACATGTGAAGTATGAAAGATTTCTAAATAGGCCAAGAGACAAGGGTCTCATTACGTTTAATTAGCCCAAGGGACAGAAACTGAATCAGTTATCCAAACAAGTTTGCTTACAAAGCAAAATAATGACAAGAACACCTTAGTCTCTGAACAATGGGATACTTGTATTTTCATGACACCTGGACCCACAGAGGAGTAAACATCTTGTTAGGCTAAAACCGTTTCATATTTGCAGGGTCTCAACAGATTAACTTTTTATGATTGGGGGAAACAAGTGCTCCATTTAAGCCAGTCTTCCATGTTAGCAAGTCTTTCAGAAACAACAAATGTTAATTTACTCAGCCGATTGCATTTGTTTTCAAAGCTGGGAGATTACACAAGAAACAACACAACTAATAAGAATGAACTGCTGGAAATGTTTTCTTTACGAGTGAGAGAGGCCTGGAGCGAGTGGATTGCAAAGGAGCTAGCAGAGGGCTGGCATGACAGGGGTGATAAGGGTACAGCAAGGGTTAAAAGTAAAGTTGGTAGGAAAGGTGGTGAGAGGGAGATTGGATAGAAAGTGTGGAGAGGGGAGGGGTTTAGTTTATTTATGGGGCAGGAGGGGTGTCCCGGGCAACACTGCAGGGAGGGTTTTAGGGAGAGAAGTTTCCCACCCGCCCTCCCTGTGTTTTTTCTTTAACTATTATTTATTTACAGGTGGTGACAGGACATGTCATGGCAGCGGACAAGTGGCGGTGGTGGTGGCCTTTGATGGTGGTAACTAACCCATGAGATGGAAGTGTGGGGGGACTCAGTGGGTATGGGCCCCCTTGGTGTGTACAGTTAACACGGGTTATCTGAAGATGGTAATGGTGACACCGCGGGTAACGAGTCTTTGGGCTGGTGTTATCACGGCCGTAGGCATAATACGGTAAAAGGCCCGCAGTGTAGAAGTGGAACTGAGTTATGTTGGGAAGTGCCGTCAAAGACCACCGGGGGGGAGAAACTGATATTTGAGTTTTTGTTATGGTTAAAAATGTTATATTTTATATGTTATATAAAAGGCTGCTATGGCCAGTTTTACTCCAACAAAT
Organism: Aquarana catesbeiana; assembly: GCF_042186555.1. NCBI lineage: Eukaryota > Metazoa > Chordata > Amphibia > Anura > Ranidae > Aquarana > Aquarana catesbeiana. Next base: position 126,676,556 of record NC_133324.1, on the reverse strand, counting down.
TGTGGTTTTGTCATTATAGGTAAGGTTAAGTGGGAGTTAAGGTTGGAGCATAATAAATGGCGGCAGTCATTAAAGGGAAGGTGTGCATCTTATCTACACTGGTCATGGCTGGGACCAGTGTTAATTTTGGCAGCAAATTTCCATTTAGTTTTAGTCTTAGTCTTAGGACTAAAATGGCATTTTAGTTTTAGTCCCATTTTAGTCTTCTGTATTTGTTTTAGTTTTAGTCGTTTTTAGTCGACTAAAACTCCAGTACATTTTAGTCGACTAAAACTAATTTTAGTCGTCGAAAATCGAATAGGTGTAATTAAATTGTAATGCATTAGTTAACATATCTCTATAATTTCCAAGCTCATTATATACTGCTGGAGTGAAAAATCTAATATGTTATTTATTATGGTATTGGAGGTATGAACATGCACTACAGACCAGTGTTCATTTTTTGTCAAATTTCAATTTAGTTTTAGTCTTAGTCTTTTGACTAAAATGGCATTTTAGTTTTAGTTCCATTTTAGTCTTTTGACTAAAATGCCATTTTAGTTTTAGTCATATTTTAGTCAACCAAAATAATATTTATTTAACTAACATTTGACTAAAATGTTTTAGTCGAAGAAATTAACAGTGGCTGGGACCCTCTATATTCCAATATTATGAGGACAAAATAATTCAAACATCATGGATTTTAGTACAACTGTTAACTTTAAAAATCTGCAGACACATTTCAGTGTATATAGAGCCATACAAGATATACAGACTCAGTCATTATTATTATTTAAAAATAGATAATACTGTGCTTAGGTTTAAAATGACAGGCAAAGAGCTGCTAGCATAAATTGTGGGCAACAATGTACAAGTACGAAATAGAGAAATGCAAATGTCCTTGGTAACAAATCAAGCCATCCATCAATCCAGAGAGGCACCCAATAGGTGAATCGATCTTGATGAAAAGGTGAACAGTAATCTTCAACCAACACCACAATGAGCCACAGCCTCTTACCCTCACAACTGAACCACTAGATTATAGGTGGTCAAAAACGCCAAAATATCAATCCACCACAGACTGCTCCAGCATGGATCCAGGCATCACTCCTCATGTTGAAAGGTGTAAAGACAAAAAACACTTCATGGTGTATTATATCAAAACCATTTGAATTTATTGAAAGCACATTTAGTGAGGGAAAAAAAGCATTTGATCCCCTGCTAATTTTGTAAATTTGCCCACTGACAAGGAAACGATCAGTCTATAATTTTAATAGTAGGTTTATTTTAACAGTGAGAGACAGAGTAACACATTTTAAGAGGTTTGCACACATTTTATGAGGGATTTTGTCCCACTCCTCTTTGCAGATCCTCTCCAAGTCATTAAGGTTCCACAACAACCCAAAATTTTCAAAATCTAATTGTCATTGGGACAGAAAGTGAGGTGAAATCTTCTGAACAGGGGCACAGATGGCAAAACAAACATTACAGGGGTGTTAACCCTTCCCTGTGCTATCCAAAAAGCCTAAACGTATTTTTTGCAGGAGCTCCATGAAAACTTGAATATATAGATTTCTAGTATTAGAGTGCCACCTGGTGGCCAAGTTAGTTTGGTGCTTATACAAATAATTAGCCAATCAATAATCTGATTCGCCAATAATAAGTATGGAAATAATACCAGCTACACCCTCTGGGCAGGTTTTCATACACACCAGCTATAGATGAAGACTCATCATAGGCACATAGATTCAAGAGGACATCCTCTTATCCATCATCAGACATCCCAGGACACAAATCTTCCATCCTAGCTAGACACCATTTGGGAAGACAGACTTCAAATTAGGTTCGGCCCATCTCCACCCATTGATCAGCAGCCTTCTTTGAGGGTGTGGTCAGCAGCCATTTCAAGGCCTCTCTGTTCTACCCAGCGATTCATTACAATTGCTCTTGGAGGGTAACTATAATTACAAATTTTCTTGATATTTTTGTTTCTTTTCCATTTGCAATAGCTTGGTGGCTAATCCCCTTCCAATATCCTAACATCCAGATAGGTTATTATAATTAGCCATATTGGCATAATGTTTAGATGGACTATGCCCTTTGATCCGGCCACAGTGGACCAAAGGATATAGTTGGTTAAATCCAGATTATTGTCTGCCAAATTTAATAAAACTAGATTGGGTATCTGAATGATTTGAAGTGCGTTTCCTAAAGTGCATAAACCCTCAAAACATCAAGTTTCCCATTATAGTCAATGGTGCCCTTTCATAGAAAAAGAAAAGAGGGAGAACTGGCCTAGTGCATTATCCAACAGATTTATTAAAAGATATCAATAAAATCATAAAGATGTCTACTCACAAACATACGTTAAAAACACGCACGTCAGGCCACATGTGTGGCTATCTCTCATCGGTTGCTTGACTCACCAAACCTGGGAGTGAGGGGTCCTGGATGAGACCCCTCAGCTGACGCGTTTCGAAGGACTGGCCTCCTTCTTCCGACCCTATCCTTCTATCTTAGTGTTGCTTAAAGTGATTGTAAACGATCACCTTGTAAAACAATCCATTCAGTTTAAAATGGAAATGAAAGGCAAAACATTTTTGTATAGATATAAAAAATAAAAACATTATAAATATCTTTTCCCACTTTTTTTTATAAGTGATCACATTTCCCCTGTTCTCAGCTGCATAAGAGCTGGGGGGAGGAGAAGCAACAGCACACTGAGCTTCCCAGTGAATGGCTGTGCAGCAGGGGTGTGTCAGGACAAGTCTGATCATTGGAGGAGAGTGGGCTGAGTTCCCAGCATAGCTAGAGAACTGACCACAGTGTGTTCTCCTGCTTAGTGTGATCAGTTTCTAATAGGAAAGCAGAGGGACTGACAGGAACACCAGGGATTTCATACAAAGGAAGCAATACAAAGAGAATTTTCTCATACAAGTACATGGTACAGCAGGCACATATCAGGAATATGAAGTGTTGGGGTAGCAAACGCTTTAAAGCTTGAAAAAGTACATGAGCCTAATAAGTGAAACTAAGATCACAGAAAAAAACAGTAAAGGAGAGTCTGCCTAAAAAAACATACACTTAAAATTTTAAAATGGCTAACAAGTACATTTTAAAGTAATACAAACAGTACACAGAACATGGAAATGCAATTATTTTAGTATATATAAACTACTAAATACCTTTTTTCATCAGCAGTATATAGCAGTCTTGTAACTTCTATCAGTGTCTGGTAGAGCTGCATGATTATTTGTTAAGAATTGAAATTGTGATTCTTTTCCCTTCCCGATCTTCAAAACAGCATGTCACGATTTTTTCTAACAGGATATGAATATACCTGCCTTTAGGGGAAACTCATATTGTGTAACATAAGTGTCATGGACTGGTGCGGCTATAATTGTGTGGACTGCAAAAGAGTGAACCAAACACTTGTAAAGTGAAAATAATATAATTTATTATAAGAAAAGTAAATAAACAAAAGTAAACACACCTCCAATATGACAAACAGTGACTAACCAGCAACCAACCCCAGTGACACACAATAAATAACTGCCTAAACCAAAAGTATATACAGAAGTAAAATGCAATCGGAATCGTAAACAAGCAAGGGTCATACACGGGAGATCAAGCAGATATGGCTGGGAATAAGACAGGACAGGGAGAGGGTAACAGGAGACAGGGGGAGCAGGCGGAAGGGATCAGGCTGCAGGGCAGGGGTCCAGGAACGGATACAGGGTCACAGGATCACAAGGTCACAGGATCACAGCCTAGCGAACACAGGTCAGGGCACAAGGAACAATACCAAGGAGATGAGTGCAATTACCTACCTGGAATAAAAACACCTCCTGCAATCAGTCTCAGGTGATGCCTGATTGCAGGAGAATATGTTGGCTCCAGACTGCCGGGAGACACATGCTGGTGGACACCGGAACTGCGGCCCATAGATCTGACAGTGCCACCAGCAGGTGAAACATTTCCTGACAATAAGCTCCAGGCCTCAGACCCACCTTCTTTGTAGGGCTCACATTTTCCTGGCCCAAGGCCCACCTTCTTCAATATATAATGTCCAAACAGGATGCTTTTTCAATGGTTTACTCTATAACATCATAGCCAGAAACTTGGCACAACAGCTTCTCACTTCACTTTTCTGTACACAATATAAAACATATCAGTTCTACCAATTGGAACACCAATGTGAACAATGTGAAAGTCCAGCCATATTCTCAAATGCTTTTTCATAAGTTCCCCAGCAGTGGCTCTTCACATGGAGTCTCTCTCTGGGGTTAGGCCCTGAAGGCCTATGACTCTCCAGGCTACACAACTACATGCTGTAAGTGGGGGGTAGCCAGCTCTCATCCACCTTCTGCCCAGGCCCCCCACCTCATATTTCCGGGGATGGAAGCACATAACTAAACCATTATTTATTTTGATTACAATCTGTGGCCTATTTATGCCAAGACATTTATTTTCCTCTTATAGGGATCAGCTCTGTTAGATGGGGTCAGGCTCTGCATCGTTGTCCCCGGGAGGTGCGACTCGCTCCAGGTCCCCCCTCTCTTCCCCTCATTGGGGGGCGGGGCGGACACTCGCTGCGGGGCGACGCCATGCCCACATGCTAAGCGGGCAACGTCATTCATGACGCCGCGCCACTGACATGTTTGTCCATCTGCGTACTCCACGAGGGAACTTGGGCGCCAAACGCCGAGCACGAATTGTGGCTCGAGCGGTGCCGCTGTTTTTCCCTCACTACGCAGAGTGACGTTGCCGGTCACCATTGGTCTACGGCTGGTATATTTATCGCACATGCACCCTGCTTACACTTTAGCTTGACCCACTGGCTAACACATTGCTGCACTTCTGGTTTATATATATTTCTTTCTCTTAAACGCCTCCACAGGTATTTAGTCTTTCATACTCTCACTACTTATTTCACCCATTGACAATTTTACTTCATGCCATACTTTCGGTCTAATTTCAAACTGCTTTCTCTTTTTGGGTGTCTCCTCTCTAGTACATTAGTTGTGGTATTAGTTTACTGTTATTTTATTGATTTTTACAGATACACTTGGTAATTACTTATAATGTGAACCATGTATCAAACACCAATACCTCAGCTGGAATCTGGTTACCCTTTTTTCATCTTGGTTGCTGGTTTCTATGCCGTGCCTCTGGTGTTACCATCTCAGCTCCCGGGAACAACGTCTCCTACAGTGCCTTCTACCATTAATACTACCAACAGCCGTACCCTTATACTACAGATAGGTAAGAGTGTTTGGGACATTTTATGTTCCCCCTCTTTCTTCTGTGTTTTACATTCCTTTCTACTATCTCATTTTTTTGGCATTCTCTATTATAGATACCCCCAAAACTATGCATCTGCTCCTGACGAGTGGTAATGTAACCAGGAAACGCGTAGAGCTTTTTCATGATGCTACATCACAGTTTTTATGTCTAATATCTACCATATTACAGTCTACTATAATTAACCAATTTCTCATTGCTATTATGCCTATATGCTACCATTACAATTGCAGTCTACATACCATAGGTGTATTACCATGTACCAAGATGTCGAGACAAGTGTCTTATATTATGAATTGTTCAGATCTTATTTATTGAAATCTATTACTATATTATACCATAACAACTATGCACAATATGTTGAGACATTTGTTCTATTATGAATTGTTTAGAATTCTATTTATCTAATGAGATCTAATATTATATTATTGTATTTATTATTTTTTACTACCTTACATGTGTATGTACACCTTTTGTAATAAATAACCATGTTATACATTGATTAGTTCATCTGACTGAGTTATGTGCTTCATATAAAGTCCCACCATTTTTTCCTCTTTTGCTCAATTTATCTGGGATGGAGCTATATGTTACTATTGCCTCATACAAAGTCCCAATCTATTTTAGCTTTAGACTTTGTTTTTATCAAAGTGAAATGTTCATGAAGAAACCCTGAGCTCCAATTTACTTTTTAGGTCTGATCAAGTTTTTCCCTAAACCTGGTGGCTGATTGCATGTACCTGCCAATGGAAGAATATTTCAGAGATTGTGTGGAAGGATCAATCCCTGGGTTATGAATAGTTATCTTACCCTGGCCAATCCCTGGGAGGCTGACCCAGAAGATGTGGCTTGTAAATGTTTGGGAGAATCTGATTAGAAGTCTCTTCTTCTGGGGCCTCTCCCCTGTATATTCCAGATATGTTACTGCTACTAGGCCTCAGCAGGTATTATGGCTGAGGGCCTGAAGGATGCTGAATTTTAAGGAAAATTGCTGGAATAAACCTGTTTGTGGAAGCTCGGCTGGAGAGGTGAGTGTCTTTTGCCTGAAGCTCCGGGTACAGAACTGCTCACTGAGGAAGAGAGGCCAAAGGTTACTGCTTAAGGACTGTGACTGCTGGCATAGGGGTTCAGATTGACTGGTTGCTCACTATTAGCATTATTTTGAGGCTATTACTGAAGGGCCAAATACTGCCGCAACAGGATTTTTCATAAACCTAATGCAGCGTACACACGAGCGGACTTTACTATCGGACTGGTCCGATGGACTGAGTCCGGCGGACAATCCGATCGTGTGTGGGCTTCATCGGACCTTCAGCGGACTTTTCCAGTCGAAAATCTGACGGACTTTAGATTTGAAACATGCTTCAAATCTTTTCGACGGACTCGAGTCCGGTCGAAAAATCCGCTCGTCTGCATGCTAGTCCGACGGACAAAAACCCACGCTAGGTCAGCTATTGGCTACTGGCTATCAACTTCCTTATTTTAGTCCAGTCGTACGTCATCACGTACGAATCCGTCGGACTTTGGTGTGATCGTGTGTAGGCAAGTCCGTTCGTTCAAAAGTCCGTCGAAAGTCCGTCGGAAAGTCCATCGGACCAGTCCGGCCGAAAAGTCCGCCCGTGTGTACGCGCCATAACTCTTTTCAAGATCTACAACAAATCTTCAAAGACACCACTAGACTGAGCCTGAATTTGTCAGTGTGGTGTTAGGACTGAACATATGGTTGAGCAGCCTCTGAACAAGTAAGAGGGTGCTACATTAAATTAACATAATAATAGTCCAAATAAGGAGCAATGTCTCAATATTAACAAAAAATTACACCAATGTGAACAGCCAGATGCATTTGAAGAAAATACAGTCACCTAAAAATAATCAAAAGAAAGTAACTGATCAAATCTACCAATGCTTTCAGTATCGCAACGATAAGGCCCCTTTCACACAAGCGGACTAATTGGTTCTGCCTGTCAGCTTTGTAGGTGGACCCGATTGGATCCTCCATTTTCCTCTATGGAGCAATGGGTGTAAACGAACATGTGTCCATTTACACCTGCCAACATCCAATCTAATCCGCTAAAAAAAGACGGGGTTCCCCTTCCGTCTAATGGATCGGATTGGATGGCAGTTGAGTGTAAATGTCTGTGTCCAGACATGGACCAGCTATCCGCCTGCTCAGCGGGGATCAGCGGACAGAGTAAGCGAATCACAGCCGAAGTCTGCCCCGTGTGGAAGGGGCCTTAATTAAAAGTAATACACCCATCACCGAACTAGTAGGTAGTGCAGTCACCAGAGGTAAAACCCCAAACATAGGATATGCTCAATAGGACCTAATGACCGGACCCTAACAAATGACCGAACCCAAACAAACAGCTGCTGTTATATCCTCCTATGTCTCTGAGTTCAATACAGTTGTATTTCTGGTCAACTAATTATGTGATTCACACATTTCTCCCACTTTAAATAGCCAGGCTGGTGACATCACTGTTTTGTGTTTCACATTTGTTGAAGAGAGTATTTTTTCACTGTTTGCTGCACATCAGGAGAGCTAGGAAATGAATGCAAAATAAAATATATCCACAATAAACCAATAGTTATAGTGTGCACAGCATGTGCCATCAATGTTACTAAAATGTCTTGGCACTCACATTACTATCACCCTTCTCTTTTGCTTTACTCTAAAGTACCTGCTGTGCTAGAGGATCCCACATGGCAGATTTGACAAGTGTGACAGATACAAATATTATGTGTGATTAGAGAACCTCTGTTTATACAGCATATATATGAGGGAAGCTTTACTTTATTTTGTCAGCATGGGGTTTAAACAAGATTTTGCCTGTAACTCTGTGCTGATATTAGTTACATTTCCCCCTCATTCATCCAATCATCTGTATCAGTAGTTGTGATATGCCAGGATGTGCACAAACTTGTTACACAACAGGGAATCTTTCAAAATGACATTCAAGAACTCAAGAATGTCAACAGAGACTTTTATACATCAAGTCATCAAATATTGATTGCAAATAATTTGTATTTAACAGGAATTGTGTGCTATCATCTCTATGCAGGCAGTGTGAGTTCCCAAGTGATTCTTCCTTGCTAAATACCAATTTGTTTAATCTACATTTTAAAAAATGGATGTGATTCAGTTATTTATAATATATGTGTGTGTATGTGTACTGTATATACTGTATTTATTGAGTGTTTATGTATATACATCCATTATTAACTACTTGCCGACCAGCTGCCGCAGTTGTACTGTGCCAGGTTGGCGAAGCTACGCAAATCGCCGTCATTTTACGTTGGGCGCTTTAAGAAGCTATGGGGGGGGGCGCCGCACGACGTTGGAGCCAATGTCCGCCGGCCACCCGCAATCGCTCCACAGAGAGCCAGAGCAGGGATCTGTGTATGTAAACAAACAGATCCCCGTTCTGACATGGGAGTGGAGAGAGATCTGCTGTTCCTAGTGATCAGTCAGTACACTCCCCCTTCCCTGCCAGTGACATTTATACAGTAATCAGTGGCTATTTTTAGCTCTGATTGCTGTATAAATGTCACTGGTCCCAAAAAAGTGTCCGATCTGTCCACCACAATTTCGCTGTCCCTCTAAAAGTCGCAGATCACCACCATTACTAGTAAAATAATAATAATATTAAAAATGCCATAAATATATCCCCTATTCTGTAGACGCTATAACTTTTGCACAAACCAATCAATATATGCTTATTGCAATTTTTTTTACCAAAAATATGTAGAATACATATTAGCCTAAACTGATGAAGACTTTTTTTTTTTTTTTTTGGATATTTATTATAGCAAAAAGTTAAAAATATATAGTTTTTTTTCAAAATTGTTGGTCTTTTTTTGTTTATAGCGCAAAAAATGAAAACTGAAGAAGTGATCAAATACCACCAAAAGAAAGCTCTATTTGCGTGAAAAAAAAAGACATACGTTTTGTTTGTGTACAATGTCACATGATGGTGGAATTGTCAGTTAAAGCGACGCAGTGCCATATCGTAAAAAATGGCCTGGTCAGGAAGTGGGTAAATCCTTCTGGTCTGTAAATGGCTAAAGAGCAATTCCAGGAATCAAATGAGCTACTACTTGGTGATAAGTGAGCTACATTTAGTGCAACGTAACCAGTTTAGGTTAAAGCTCCACCCAAAAGGGGGAGCTCCGCTTGTTCGCACCCTCCCCCCCTCCACTGCCACATTTGGCACTTTTTGGGGGCAGGGGGAGCAGGTATTTGGTTTTGACAGGTACTCGCATCCACTTCTGGGTAAGATTGCTGCACGGTGACCTACATCATTTCCCCCCGCTGCCTTCTGGGACCACTGTGTGATGGCAAGACCACTTAGAGAGCACAGCACGACTCGCGCATGCGCAGCAGGAAACAGGCCGTGAAGCCGCAAGGCTTTACTTCCTGTTTCCCTTACTACAGCTGCCGGCGCCTGCACCTGGAGCCGATTGACAAATCGGCTAGGGGTGCTAACATCCCTGGATCCTTGGACAAGTAAGTGTCCTTATATTAAAAGTCAGCAGCTACAGTATTTGTAGCTGCTGACTTTTAATTATTTTTTTTTTACAGACTGGAATTCCTCTTTAACCTCACCTTCATTCTGTATAATTCTGTATCTGAGTCCGATCTCGATCCAGTGATGTGCACAAGAGCGGCTGCTCTCCTGGGTCTCTGCCTCCTCATTGGCTCCAACTGCTGTCAATCACAGCCAGTGAGGAGGGAGCAGGGGCGGAGTCAAGAAAGGAGTGATATGGGGGCACAAGGCAAGGGGAGGAGCCCAGAGTGCTGGCTGGGGACCTGAGAAGAGGAAGATCAAGGCTGCTCTTTGCAAAACCCTTGCACAGAGCAGGTAAGTATACATGTTTTTTATTTTTCCTAAAAAAATGAAGCCTTTCATATCACTTTAATTTACAACATAAGCCTTCAGCTTACAGATGGCTCTGCAGATCTTACCGCAGCCTAAAGCTGGCAGTGTTGCTCTGTTTAATACTGTAATTGTCAGATGCAATTACAGTAATAAAATACATTAATAAAAATAAAAGGGCTTAGCCATCTAGGCATCAAAAACAAGTGATTGCTAGATAACAAATTGGGTTAAAGCAAACTTGTACTTTGCCCATACTGGACAAATCAACAAGTTCACGCCTGTAATGTCCACCTCTGCAGCAGTGTTTGGCCAGGAATACAGAAGAATATCCAGTACTAAGGGGAACATGTGAAGCATTCCACTTTTCCTACATACCAGCCCTAAAAATTGGCTGTTCAAGTACTAAGCACTGTAACATGAAGGTGGAAAAAGAGTCCTAATTCTCTTTGCTCAAACTGGCTGAACATAGCAGCGGGGAAATGAAAGTAAGCAATTATGTCTAACTAGTGAGAATTACATGGGTAGAGCACAAATGCATTTTAATGTGAGTTTTGTATAATCTCCTGCAAAATAAGTCATTACTATACAGGGTCAGTAGAGGGGCAGATGTGTACTTCTTAAAGCTTATGTTGTATAATTTCCTCTCTCTCTGCTTTCTGCGTCATCACATGGAAACTTGCTAGGCAAGTATTCATCTGGTTGGTGGCTGAATGGTCAGGTACTTCCTAATAAAGACATTTTATAGAGACCAAGCCAGAAAGGTATTCTGGCATTTCCAGCAGGTTTTATCCAGGATCGCCTGATTACCAACAAATGAGTGAGTGAAGAGGACTGGTTCTATTTTTTTATTCAAAAAACATTTTTGAATGATAAATGGAACTACCAAACAGACTGTGGTTCCTGTATGCTAGTAATGGTGAAGGTGAACTTCATGATAACTCAAATAGTTTATATTGTTTTATTAACCAGTCAAGAAAAGCTGTACAGCAAGTTGAGCCTACAGTACTAGTGGCGGCTAGTGGTATATTTTTTTTTTTGGGGGGGGGACAAGCAATGCACCCACAACCATCACTCCCCCCCGTCGGTCAGTCACAGCCCGGCACTTGTACATCCGCCAGGCAATCGAATGGAGGGCTGCTGCCAGTTATTGTGAACGATGTAAGCTTCCGGGATTCGATCATAATTACAGCACATACCTTCGGATTGCGTTCCAGCCCTGCATTCGATTGCCCGGCGGATGTACAAGCCTCGTCTTGGATTATGATCGAATCCCGGAAGCTTACATCGTTCACAATAACTGGCAGCAGGAGAGGAATAAGGCTGTTTTACATCAGAGGACGCTATCCTGTATGGCTTTTATTGAGACTTCCCATGCCGGACTAACAAGTTTTTACATGTGAGTGCTTTTAATGGAATTGTGTCATTAAATATACTGTTTTACTAAGAGGCGCCTTTGCTGTTTTCTCTTCCTTGGCATCATGGTGGCCGTGCGTCTCCTCCCTCCTCCTCCTAGGCCAATAGGATTGCTTCACATTTCGACTGATCGGGAAACAGGTCTCACGACCTGCTTCCTGATTGGCTGGGAGGAGAATCAGTGTGACAATTTTTACTATTCACTATTGTCACACAACTGGGTGGGCTCGGGGCGCAGTGCTTCAGGCTCTAATCACGTGCTTCAAAGAGAAAAAAAAACCCCATTGGAATCCATGCGTCCGGCGCCCCACATTTAGATTAGGGGGCCGGACGCATGGATGGGGGGGCGGTGCCACTGCATTACAGGCCACCACTGTAATGTACATGTAATGACGATGCATGTCTACTCCCATTTAGTGTTACCAGGACTGAATTTCTTCATATACATCATAGATTGTGTTGAATAACAGGATTCACTGTCCAGTTTGTAAGCAGGTTCAAATGCATTTAGTTAGTTTCGAGCAGCTGGCCAGGCTGGGGAAAGATTTAGGCACTTTCGGTCTAGTTCCCAGGCTTTTTGATTTTGGTGGGCCTACTTGTGTTATATAAAGAGGAGGACCGCTAAGATCAGGGGAGCAGTAGGCATGGCAATTGCAGTAGTAATCGCCCATCAGGAACTGCTGTAGAGGTCCACCGGGTATAAAACAAGAAGAAACTGAGAGCCACGGACAGCATCTAAGTCATGGACATTGCCTACATTGACTCTCACCTCATGGAGGTATGCCTGGGCCACTACATCATGTTAGCTAGGATTAAGGAAAGGACATTGTTCTTGCTGTATTATTATGCTGCATTTCAACTGTAAAGTTATGTTAATCATTCTAAGCCTGGTCTAAAGTTATTCAAAGGGGCATATGTTGATTCTGACATATTCCAAAGAATCTGGGTCTGTAATTGCACTAAGGGGTATTAAGTAACACTACTTCAAAAGCATAAGTTGGCAAGACAAGGAAGAGAAGTGTAGTTACTATGGGTAACCAAGTGAAGGAACAAGCTGCAAGCAACCAGTCATTGGGTGTGGTACCTAGTAGGTGACAAGACCTTCTGTAGCGAGGGGGTCGATGTTCTGGCTCACTCCTTAGTGGTCTGTCTCCCATAGCAACTGGTAACTGAATAGCGTTACGAAGATATATGGCGTGGTCACGTGGTACGGGAAGGACAGATTAAGGGATTTACCGCATGAGGTCCACACTAGGTGCTCTGTGGGACTCATTCTGTTTCTAGGCGTGACAAAGGTACGCTGGACTGGTGGAGTGGGCGCAGGCTCAGCCCCCCCCCATGCAACATACAAGTACAGTGTGTAGTAACATGGGACAAGTCACTTTTCGGATGGAACGCTGCACTTTATTACTGCAGACAGTGAGGCTAATCTCTTATTCAGAGACCTGCCTTAATGTTTCATTCTTCACATGGACATTGATGAATGAGTGTTACCCCATGTGCATGGGCATAGTAGACCCTGCCCACAAGTTGTCAAAAGATCATGCTGCCAACAGTCAATAATACAAATTTGTGTGTATTAAAATGTTCCAGACTGCGGCTTTTGCTTGTGCAACCCTTGAACCTTTGGGGGGGAGGTGGCATGTGGGATGACCTTCTACTGGCGGTTTACATCCACTTTCTCTCTGTAGCACTTAGGTACACCAGGAAACCTGAGCCTTCATATTGGTGGAATATTGGGGACTTCTCACTATACAGTGCCTTTGCTCAGAAGGGCCTTGAATGTTACAAGTTGGAACACCTTCTGGGATCACCCTGTCCCCAGGCAGTTCACTTAATATCTTTTTTGCAGAACCTGATGAAAAGATAGAATACTCAAAACCGTTTTTGCCCATACATTGTCTCCGGTTTGCCAATCCCTGCGTGTGGTTAACCTTCTGGAGCACCCACCTACCACTGAAGCAACTCTCCACACAACTTGAGGTTGCTGCAGCTTCAATACACTTGCTCTTCCAGGCACACAACATTATACTTTAGGCACACAGCCTGTTGGAGGGCCAAGCACTCTAAGCTTTGATCTGTAGATCAAAGGCCTAAAGCCAGACACACAGCGTGTTGGTCCAAGGACCTCTTCCTAAAGAAAGAATTGACTAGAGAACCTTTATAGAATTGTGCTTAGATGTTTTGTTGATGACAAATTCCCCAGGGATTTACCAATGAACAAAACAAGTAGAGCTCTCTATATCATGACTAACACACGACCGGTTTTGCCGTCGGAATAAAACCTGAAAGTTTCTCCGATGGAACTCCGACGGAATTCCATTTTTGCCTACACGCGGCCAACCCAAAGTCCGACCAAAGTCCGAGTACAGCACGTACGATGGGACTAGAAAAAGGAAGTTAAATAGCCAGTAGCCAATAGGTTCTGTCTCGTACTTGCTTCAGAGCAAGCGTTGTTTTTGGTCCGTTGGAACAGCATACAGACGAGCGGTTTTCCCGATAACAATTGGGGGGAAGCAAGCAGCACTGCGGTGCTGGGGGGAGGGGCGCAAAAGGGGGGAAGCCCAGGCAGTAGAGAGAATCAGCACCACACAGAGTGATTAGGGTGTGCCTAGCCATACCTGGTACACCGCATGCTCATGGCTTTGATGTCTACAACATCTGATTTTTTTAGTGTGTGCCGGTTGTCTTAAAAAGTAGCAAAGGAAAGACAATAAAATTGGGGAAAAAAATTAATCTGAATTTCATAATTGCAAGCTTTTCAGGGAAATAAAGATTTTAAAACATTATCACACATAAAGAAGATTACTTGCATGCACAATATAAAAAAAAACTTTAAAAAAAAGACTAATTGTTCATTTGAGATAGATGATAGTCAGTGTTATAATTAGAAATAGTAACAATAACAAAAAGCAGATACAAACAAGGCTGAATATGTATGCTATGAAATATATGCAGCATTTAAAAGACAATTCAGAGCTATGGCACTAATTAAAGATAATAAAGATTTCCTTCTTCTTAATATAATAGGACATTCATACAAATTATTTAATTTCTCCACTAGCCTGAACATTCTTTCTGGGTAATCAAAAGTGTATGTGTTAATAAATAATTTGAGTGATGATTGTAATTGACTGCAATGTAATTATCTTAAAGTGGTATTAAACTCAGAACATAAATGTATTTTATTGCAGCTTACCAACTCATAGATGTGGTGGCTGCATTAATTTCCCTTTTTTAGACTTTTGTTCCTTTATTTTCACCTGATGATCCAGCCAGTAAGTCTGTTATTTTTCAACTTCTTTTAACAGACCAAGCTGTCCAGCAAAAGTGGAAGTTATAAGGCTGAGATAAACCATTTAACACTGCTTAACCACTTCAGCCCCGGAAGATTTGGCTGATCAATGAGAAAGGCATTTTTTGCGATTCGGCACTGCGTCGCTTTACCTGACAATTGCGCAGTCGTGGGACGTTGTACCCAAACAAAATTGAAGTCCTTTTTTTTCCCACAAATAGAGCTTTCTTTTGGTGGTATTTGATCACCTCCGCGGTTTTTATTTTTTTGCGCTATAAACAAGAAAAGAGCGACAATTTTGAAAAAAAACACAATATTTTGTACTTTTTGCTATAATAAATATCCCTTTTTTTTAAAAAAAAAAGCTAATTTTTTTTCTCAGTTTAGGCCGATATGTATTCTTCTACATATTGTTGGTAATAAAAATCACAATAAGCGTATAATGATTGGTTTGCGCAAAAGTTATAGTGTCTACAAAATAGGAGATAGATTTATGGCATTTTTGTTATTCTTTTTTTTTTTTACTAGTAACGGCGGCGATGTGCGATTTTTATTGAGACTGCGACATTATGGCGGACATATCGGACACTTTTGACACATTTTTGGGATGATTGACAATTATACAGCAATCAGTGCTATAAAAATGCACTGATTACTGTATAAATGTCACTGGCAGGGAAGGGGTTAACACTAGGGGTCGCTTAAGGGGTTAATTGTGTTCCCTAGTGTGTGTTCTAACTGTAGAGGGAGGGGACTGACCATAGGAGATGACAGATCGTGGTTCCTAGCTATTAGGAACTCACGATCTGCATCTCCTCTCCTCACAGAACAGGGATTTGTGTGTTTACACACACACGTCTCTGTTCTACCTCTTGCGCCCACGATCGCGCGTGGCCGGCGGTCATCGTGTCCGCCGGTCACGAGCATCGGCACCCCCGCAGTGCAGCGGGCGCTCATGCGTGCCTGCTATCCCGCTTAAAGAAGCCTATATACAGCTACGACAGTTCACGGGATCGTGCCGACCAGCTGCAGTATAATGATGGCGGCTGGTCGGTAATTGGTTAAAATGGTCATATTTTATTTATTTATGTAAAACCTTTGTCACACATAGAAAAAAAAAGTGTTAGCTGGCGCTCAGCTTTAATTTGTTAGTCAAGTCCATTTAAATATGCCATTCTAACACTACCCTCTCCCCAGAATGACAATGCTGCTTTCCAGTAGCACCTCTGTTGCTCATTCTAGTGGAGTGGAGTCACTAGTGGCGGCCTGTCTATAGGGGGTTCATGGGCGCCGTGCCCCCTATTTATGTTTCCGGCCCCCTGATTTACATGCAGGGCGTCGGACGCATGGATTCCAATGAGGGATTTTTTTTTTTTTAAGCACATGATTAGAGCCAGAGTTTCTAATAGGCTTCAAGAAGGGGGGCGAAGAGCACTGCGCCCGAAACCCACCCAGTTGTGTGACAATAGCGAATGAATAGTACAGTACTGTGCACTGTTTGCCGCCCCCCCCAAAAAATGTACCACCGGCCGCCACTTGGAGACGCCATAGGACAGAAAGTGTGTTAGTGACCGGATCACCAGGTGAAAATAAAGGAAAAAAAGCCTAAAATAAAAAAACGAATGCAGTCCCCACATTCAAGGACTGGTAAACTGCAATATACTTTATCATATTTTTGTTGTTTGGTTAAATATCCCTTTAATTACATAGAGAATCGATAAGAGGGTCTCTCTGGTTTATAATGTTATAAATATGAATTGAGACCTTAATAATAGATAATAATAATAATAATAATAGCATTACCCTTTAGATTTAGGACATGTCAAAAGTTTAGATGGCTACCACATTACCACATTAAGTGCTTTTCCATAATCTGTTATTTCAACAATGCAGTCCGTCCTTCTGTCCTGAGAGCCAAGCTATGAATGTCAGGCTGCTAAAGTAAATAGCTCCCCACTGTGATAAGGGATTTTCAGGGTCAGATCTTCCAGCTGTTCTAGAGCAGATGGTATTTGGACAAGGTGAGAGGTGATTTTTTTCTTGTTTTTGTAATTTTTAACGTTCGTGTCATTTAAATCCAAGAGTTATATATTAACTGTTTCTTAGGCTGGCTACAGACGAGTCAAAATTCGACTGGTTCTGCTTATCAGAAGTCGATCATTAGATTGACTTCTGAGGAATGATCATGCTAGAAAACTTTTATCGATCAGTAGTTGCCACCAGTTGGATAGTCCCGCTGTCATAATACAATGTCCTGGTGGTTCCTACATCCATCTCACTTGTGTGGATGGGGGAATCCATTTGTTTTGTTTTTTTCATTTAGCCTGCCGGCTGAACAAAAACAGATAGTCATCTATTCTACACCCAACCTAAGATGTGGTGGCTGCAAAAGTTAGCTTTTTTCTATTTTATTTTTTCTATATTTATTTTGTTTTCTTTTACCTGATGATCCTACCAATAACACACGTCTTGCACTGGGGACAGCACTTACTCAACGCACTGTACCTATGGAGGAGCACAGTTGTCTTTAGTAGAGGAAATGTCTAAAGGCTACATCAGACATTCCCTCTGCTTATTTCCATAACAAAGGAGGGTGGTGTACTGGACAGGGTTGATAATACTACTTGAGATAACACTGCAGAATTTGCAGGATGTTGTGAGCTGTTTTTTTTGTTTTTTTTTGGCAGGATCAAAAGGTATTTTTATGGCACGTATTGAGCATATACTGTATAGCAAAACTTTTTCATCATTAAAGTGTTACTAAACCCAGGGGCCCTGCATTAACTATGCCTTCCACAGTATACAGAACATGGAAATGCAATTATAATATAATATATTATATATTATAATATAAACTGCTAAATATCTTTTTCTCATCAGCAGTATATAGCAGTCTTGTGACTTCTATGAGTGTCTGGTTAAAGCTTGTAGGAGGAGTTTTCATTCTCCTCTGACTGTCCTATGAGGCTGCAGGACCCATAACTTTCTGTCTGGACACTGCTGACTAGCCCTGTGCTGATCACCTGCACCCTCCCCCCCCCAAAAAAACTCTCTCGCAATCCCAGATTTAAGCTCTAACAAGCAGGGCCCTCTGATTCCTCCTGTACTGAGTTGCATTGTAACTGTACCGTCTGCCCTCATGTTGTTAAAAGCTGTGCAAACTGTTGGCTTTATACAAACCTTGGATAATAATAATAACAACGAATGTACACCAAACTGAGCACATGCAGAGTGCCCCCAAGGCGCTGTTCTATCAAACAGCCTTTTTACACAGTGCAGAGGATTAACCTCTTAGGTTCCACAGTGAGTATAACAAGCATGCTTTACTGCATATACAGACTGATTTTACTGTTGTGGGTTTAGTTACACTTTAACTTTTCAAAAGGGGGACATTAGAAAAGTTCCTTGTTAGGGTTTGCATACACTTTAAAGGCTTAAAACCTAATGTTTTTGAAAAGAAATATATCTTGGTAAACAAACTGGTCATATATGCTAGGAGAAAAGAAGCATTAGATGACTAAGTATGCCTAACATACAATTAAAATGATTGTAAAGTCTCCTTTTTTTTTGTTAAAAATAACAAATATGTTATACTTACCTGCTCTGTATAGTTGGTTTTGCACAGCAGCCCAGATCCTCCTCTTCTCGGGTCCCTATTTGGCTCTCCTGGCCTCTCCCTCCTGTTGAGTGCCCCCACAGCAAGTAGCTTGCATATGGGGGCACCTGTGCCGAGCCACAGCTCCCTGTGTCCATTCAGATACAGAGCCATGGCTGGGCCCCCCATTTCTCTCCTCATTGGCCGACTGACTTGGATTGACAGCAGCGGGAGCCAATGGTGCCATGCTACTGTCTCAGCCAATGAGGAGGGGTGTCCCGGGCAACATCGCTGGATCTAGATGACTTGACATCAGGAGAAGTAACAGGATCGCTAAAGAAAGCACTGATCTACTTCTATGGCTTTGGTCTCTTTTCTTGGCCAAAATACTGCAGTATCCCACTTATCAGTGAAGGAGCAGCAATAGAGTGACTTTTTGCCAGTTTAACTAATGCAGCAATTATTGGATAACTACTTTACATTTCAAAAATACAGCTATTCAAACCGAGGATACAGATGCCACATTACACATTTGCTGTGGTGTATTAAACAAGTAATTATTAGGAGGTTGTACTACTGTATAAATTAATAGTAAGCTAATATTTTAGGACCCAGCAGTTGGATTGTCAAAAAAAGGAATAGTAGTAGAAAAGAAAAATGGAGGGTTTAAAAGTGAAAACATGTTAAAAATGAAATGTATTTTTAAAGATTATTTTTGTGTTTAGGGTACCACAGACCCTTTGAAAGAATTGTTAGCCAGAATACATTTTGTCTGATTTTGAGCATCAGTTTAGTACCAGGAGCTAATATGAGCTATACTGAAGCTGCCTTGTAAGCCCCCTTTCACGCGAGGCGGACTCCGTTTCCACGGAGTCCGCCTCTGTCCGCCGGCTCAACGGGAGATCTCTCCATTGATCTCCGCTGAGCCGGCGGATGACAGGTCCCTCTCTGCTCGCTGAGCGGGGAGGGGCTTGTCAGGTGCCGCTGCCGCCTATGGAGGGATCGGATGAAAACGGACAGCATGTCCGTTTTCATCAGATCTCACCCGATCCGCCAGCGACGGACCTGGACATAGGGCCATCCGTCTGCTTTTAGCGGATCGGACGGGGTTGGATGTCAGCGGACATGTCTCCGCTGACATCCGTCGCTCCATAGGCTAACATGGAACGTCCATTCAGGTCCGCCGTCAAAACTGACAGGCGGACCTGAACGGTCCGATCATGTGAAAGGGGCCTTATGTAACAGTGGGATCAGCTAGCCTTAATGTTATGGCTGATGGCAGATTTATCTGTCAGTTTGCACTTAACAAATACATTTACTCTGCGTATTCTTTAGTTTGGGCCTGAAATTAAAAAAAAAAAGTGAACTTCTATCTTTTTTTTTTTTTTATTATTTTTATTGCAGGTTTCGAAGTTAGCAGTACATAGCAGAGCCTATTTGGCATACCCAGGCTCAATTGCATAGCAAAAAACCCCCAGAAACAATAGTACAATAAAAACACAATAAAAACAACCTAGCTAAAATCAAGGCACTCTAAATTTGTACGCTGTAACCACCCATGGAGGCTTAAATATTAAGATTCTTATTGGCCACTCTCCCTCTCAAACATCCTACAGAGCTTAACTCGGGAATTTATGAAAATACGCACTCTCCCATATCTTATGTGTCAAGAAAGACTCCCTCTAATGAAGCATAAATGTAGAGTTGTACAACAATATATACCGTTAATTACCTGTCCAAGTGTTATATAATTATTTGAAGAATCAGCATTAGTATAAGCAGATTCTACCCAAATGTTCCACACTTTATGAAATTTCTTGACACAACCTCTAGACAGGTAGGTGGTTTTGTATAATGGCAGGGCTGAATTGATCAGAAGTCTCCATAAGTTAATTGATGGTGCAGAGGAGGATTGCCTTGAGTGCATAATAAAGTAGTATCCCCAAAAGAGTTCTAACTGCTCGGCTAGGAGCCAGTGGATCTACAAGCCCCAGCAAATGTATTTCTACCCTCAATGGAATCTGAACTGTAGCGACTGTCCAAATGAATGTGGTAACCTCATTCCAAAAGGTCTTGACCAGGGAACAGCTCCAAAAAAACAGGAGTGGCACACCTCCAGCAGGAATCTAAAATAGATGGGTATATTTTGTGTAGGTGCATGTGTGTAAAATACACTCTATGCATAATTTTGAACTGGACCAGTCGGTCCCTGGCCGAGACCAGTTGCGAGAAGGAGCACTTGCATAGGTCTTTCCACTCTTCCGTGTCAACTTCTGCTATCTTAAAGGAAATGTCTAGACATGTTAAATGTGCCCAAGCAGTGAAAAAAAAAAAAGAATAACTAGCTTTTTTAAGTAAGGTGCACATGGGTAGGGCAGTTCACAGAGTAACACAATTTTCCACCACACTTTTAAAGTGGATGTAAACCCTCACATATACCCAGTGAAGTCAGCAGCCTCAGATGATACACAGGGATTAAACAAATCTCCCTACATAATTTTTACATGTATATGTGCTGTCTTCAGCTTTATATATTCATTAGGAAGTTCAGATCGTATTAGGAGATTTTCTGTTCCTGTTCAACACTGCAGTGAAGCCTGGGCATAAAGCCAAGACAGCTGATTGGAGGAAAGGCACACACCCCCTTTCCTCATAGGTAGAGACTTTCAGTTCTGTTTTTTGAATCATTCAGGGCTTTGCTAATCTATTTATAGGAGGGTTCTTCAAACTGCGGCCCTCCAGGTGAACTACAATTCCCATCATGCCTAGTCATGTCTGTGAATGTCAGAGTTTTACAATGCCTCATGGGATGTGTAGTTCTGCAACAGCTGGAGGGCCGTAGTTTGAGGATCCCTGATTTATAGCATCCACCCGACATAAAACTCAGGCCACTTTTATCATATGTGACGGAGAACTTGTCAGGAGTTATCAGGCTGATAACAGAAGAACGGTGCAGGAGACAGCTACGGGGCATAGTGCTTTGAAGAGAGATAAGAAAACACTGCAGATATATACAGCTAAAATTTCATCCATGTTAAGCTAGCAAATGCAAATTTTGCACTGTTTTAACAATCTTCATTTTACTTTAAAAACTGTTTTTTTGCATACATTTGCAAATACTGTATATTGTAATTCACTGCTGAGCCAAGGGTGCCTCGTGGCCTAGCAGAGCTTCCAACTACCTGAGTAGTACTCTGAAAATTTTACCTTTGCCCTAATTCCTCCTTAAAAAATAGCTTCAAACTTATAGTATGAGGCACTTCTGAGTTTTGAGTAGGGATAAGCCACTCAAATTAATGTGAGCTGAAATTTAAAAAACAATTCTGACTATTTTTAAGGCTAATAGGAAAGGTATTATTAATGTCATGGGAGGTTGGGCAAAAAAAATAGTTTTTCAGAGAGTAGTGATTTTAATATTAGTCTTTAAAGTGAAACATTAAAAATTCCCAATTTCTTAAAAAAAATGTGCCTACAGGTGCGCATGCGTGGGACTTCCGGGAAGACGCACTAGCCGGGAGCTCCGACCCGCTCCAGCCACATTAAAGCCCCCTAGCCAGCAGACACGAGCGGGACCCCCCCGAGACTGACCTCCCTGAACTCCAGAAAAGACAGAGCATCTGCCCACATGTCGAGAGATCACCCTAAGAAGGAGGTCAGTCATCAACTCGATTTCAGCCTATCCACCCCTGTATCCCACAAGATGGTGGCTGTGGCTCCTCCATGCGGAGGCACAGGAGACCAGGCATTGATTGCGGACCCACCATCGGCACACCAGCCAGTCTGTAACACGATGGCTACTGTGAGTAACACATTTAACCACTGTGTCTCCCCAGCCTCAGAGTCACTCCTAAGCAGGACAATAGCAGATCTCCTCCATACCCCTCTGGTGAGCACTCCCCTCAGCCATGCAGGCTCCCAGCAGGCCTCTCCCCTGCCTCAAGGCCATCTCCCTGACAAGGCTCAGCTATTGAATAACTTTTCAGAAATGCTGGCTGCAGGACTAGCTCAAAATGCCATACAGAACACATAATTTATTAAAGCAGACCTACAGAGCCTTGGGGCCCATATGGATGTCATAGAACAGGCAGTGGATAATACGGCGGCACGCACTAACCAGAACACAACATACATTCAAACTCTGCAAGACCAACTTGAAATCGCACTCGCATTAGATGATTTGGAGAATAGAAGCAGGCGATACAATTTTCGCATAAGAGGTATCCCCAAATCAGTTACGGACATTCAGGGAACTGTTAAATTGTTCATAAAAGATATCATACCGGATATCCCAAGTCACAGATTTGAACTAGGCAGAGCCCACAGAGCACTGCAACCCCCTCGCCAGGACAGGCTTCCGGGGGACATTGTGGTCAAACCCCATTATTATGCGGTGAAAGAGGACATAAGGAGAAAATCTTGTAACCTTGACAACCTCTCAATACAAGGAAATAAAATTCTAATATTTGCTGATATTTCTTCAGCCACAATCCAGGAGCGGAGATCCCTCAAACCTCTCCTGGAAATATTATCACAGAAATCAGTAAAATACCAATGGTCGTTTCCTTTTTGCCTACAGTTCAAGTACAAAGACAAATTGTATGGATTCACAAGCTTCCAGGAAGGTGAACGTTTGCTCCTTCAGCTCGGGTTTATTTCCCAGGAATTGTCACCCCAGCAGACAGCGCATCGTCCAAACTCATCCAAGAGGCCTCCTCCAAGCAGCCCCCTGACCCCGCTGTGGAACAAACAGCAAACAAAGAGGCACCGAGACTCCATCCCCTCGAGATGAGACCCAAGTCTGTTCAATCCATATAGGACGGTTGTCTCCCTTTATTCGGAAGATCATATCCTTCGACAGTGTAGTTGACTCTCCTTCACCCACCTGGTTCTCTGCTCAATCCGCTGAACTTCCACGCCCACCGGATCCCTATACCTCTACTCTGTTTATTTGGAGGTGCAACCATTTATGCAAGTTTATCTCCCTTGCGGGCCTGTACCCCACAAGCCAGGGACCGAGATCAAACGATTTGATGATGTTGTCCACTTTGGAATTTGCTCCCCCTCCCCCTATCCCAATTTACCTATCTCTTTCTCTTTCTTTACCTTTACCTTTCTCAGTATAGTACTCTCCAAATGTTTGATCAGATCTCATGACTGTTGTTTTCTTATGTTTTGTTTATATTTCCTAGTTTCCTCTCACCCAGGTCCCTTATCACTTTTTATTCACAGGGGGCCTAGCGGCCGGAGCTGCCTAGCTTGCCTCTCCCTCTGTTGTGACTTAGAGGTGTAATTCTCCTCTAGTGACACCAGGATAGCAACCTGTATACCGAATCCTACATCTCACTGGGTATCAGAGCAGGACTTGGCTGGCCAGCCTTGACGTTGGGCTCGCACAGATCTCCTCACCCATCAGTGGTTAGGGTAGGTACCCTAAACAAAGCCTCCGCATTGCCCGGCCCTTACATTCCCTAAGCCTGATAGACACTTGGAGAGAATTAAACCCTTCAGCAAAAGATTACACACACGTCTCAGCCCCATATAGAACGTATGCTTGAATAGACCACGTCTTCATCCCCACCTCAGAGATTCACACAATATCCCATGCTTCTATCCATGCAGTACCAAAGTCAGACCACTCATTAGTTACCCTTAAAATTGCAGGATCCCCAGCCCCCACGGGACCAATGGCATCCCTAGGGGGGGACAGAGGGGGTCCTGACCCCCCAACATTATGCTGTGCCCCACCATGTGCCCCCCAATTAAAAAAAAAATTTTATTTTTTTTTTACAAAAAGGCAATGTCTAAGAGGGAGAGCATCCCCAGTCAGCTCCTGCGGGTGATTCCTCCCCCCTCCCTCTGCTGAAAAAACAGACTGATTTCTCCCATCCTTAGGACAGGAGAACCAGCCTGTAAATTCCAAGAGATGCCAGACCAGCGCTGCCAATAGCAGGGGCAGGACAGCAAGAGGAGGCTGGGGAACCCCACAGTGGCAGAACACCAGGGCCCAGTGGCAAGACAACCTTTGCAACCCTGATAGTTCTCCCACTGCTTTGGACCCTTATATTTTCTTGGTATACTGGTGACATATATCTCTTGTTTTCTGCCACCCTGGGGGGGCCCCATTACAGTAGGAAGGGAGCTCACTGCAGAACATGTGAAAGGGCCATTGTGGGATTATAGTAAAGGGCCCCAGGATATATATATATATATATTTGCATTTTATAGTTGCCCCCCTACTTTTGTCCCTGTCCCCCCAGGTGCCCCCCCTAAATATGAAAGCTGGAGATGCCACTGCATGGGACCTCACCCGTGGCGAATTAATGAAGCCATCTTGACCAACACAGTGCACTGTTTCATGCTAGAAAAAGAACTCCGGGAAGTTTTCCTTATCAATGATACAGCTCCCTATGGGGGGCACATAAAACGGTAATGAGGGGAAAGCTTATCCAGCTAGCCTCTCGTTTGAAGTGTGAACAGCAGACGGATGTAGTAAACCTAGAGAAGGAATTTGCGTCTCTCAGTATGACACACAAACGCAAACCCACGCCAGATACTCTGGCTAAACTGGAATCAGCTAGAATAGCCTTAAATTTGGCCCTCACCTTCAGCGCAGAAAAACATTTAAGATGGGCGAGTGGCCAGTTCTACATCCAAGCTGACAAAATTGGTCCACATCTGGTGGCTAAACTTTCCCCTAAACATAGAATCTACTCCTTTCCTAAAGTTAAATCCTTGGCTGGCTCTCTGACTCAAAACCCCAATTGGATTCTAGAAATCTACTCTAACCTTTATACCGAGAACAGCCCAAACAAAACCCATAAGCTTAATACCTTCTTAGAAGACATTCCCCTACCTAAACTCTCAGATATGCACCATCGCTCTATATTAGACTCTCCTATCTGGGAGAACTAAGTCTAAGAAGTCATTAAAGACCTCAAAAAAGGCTCGGCCCCAGGCCCTGATGGCTTTTCAACACACTACTACAAGACGTTTGTCGATGTCCTTTCTCCTTATCTGGTCCAATTCTTTAATTCCCTCAGCAAGGGTTCTTCCTTAGACTCTGCTGCTAATTTAGCCTATATTTCTGTGATCCCCAAACTGAGCAAAGACCCAGTGCAAAGTAAGCAATTACAGTCCAATCTCTTTAGTTAATAATGGCTTAAAAATAATGACAAAAATTTTATCAGACTAGCATCCTTCATAGGGTCATATGTCCAAAAGGACCAGGTGGGTTTTATTCCAGGGAGACAGGGTCTGGACCAGATAAGGAGAGCGGTAGGTATTATATCCCTCATGAAGTCGGGATGGGATGGAGGACCCCCCTCAGGAGGGCTATCTTCTATCCATAGACCTTCAAAAGGCATTCAACACTATCACCCAGCCATACCTGTTTACTACACTGGAGAGATAGGGCTTCGGCCCTAAGTTCACCAAACCATTGGAGACCCTATACACGCACCCCAAGGCACAAGTCAGACTTCATGGACACTACTCTGACCTCTTCCCTATTACAACAGGAACAAGGCAGGGATGCCCCCTCTCCCCTCTCCTTTTTGCAATTGCCATAGAAACTCTGGCAATAGCGATCAGACGTCATCCAGACATCCATGGGGTCCAATGTGGTCAGTCGACCCATAAATGTGCACTATTTGCAGATGACATCCTCCTTTTTGTAAGTAACATCCCCTCTTATTTCAACCCCTAATATCCTCCAACTACTAAACAATTTCGGTTGAGTCTCGGGTTTGCAAGTCAATATGACTAAATCAATAGCCCTTATTGTATTGACCCCCCCCCCGACCCTGGTAGACAGATTAAAAAGCCACTTTCCCTTTTCTTGGAACAATACATCCATACCATATTTAGATATTCATCTTATGACCAACATCAATCTCCTATACAAACATAATTACCCACCCAAGTTTAAATAATTAGCAGAAGACCTTGCTCAGTGGTCACTGTACAAGATGTCTTGGTTGGGAAGGGTGAATGCGATTAAGATGACTCTATTACCAAGAATTCTAGACCTTTTCCGCTCCCTCCCTATCCCTGTCACCAAACTACATATCAACAAGCTTCAGTCAGCAATCATTGGTTTTATCTGGGGAAAAACTGGGTAACACCTCTCCTCTTTAGAAAGGGGGCCTAGGACTACCTAACCTCTAGTGGTACTACCAGGTGGCACAACTAAGCCACATATCTATCATATATTCTAGGGGTCCAAAACAGGATAGGGATGGAACGACAAGCGATTCCAAATTACACCTTAGATTACTTGCTCTGGAGTCCCCCCAGAAGCCGCCCCCCAATTCTATCCCCAACTTTTTCCCACTCGATAGCTTTGTGACTCACTATACAAATTAAATTCAATAACATCAGCTTGGCACCCGTTGGCTCACATTTTTCACAATCCCCAATTCCCCCCAGGGATGAATATAAAGGCCTTCCAGTGGCTGCTAGACAAAGGTCTTTATTGAATTGGGCACTATTTTAACTCGAATGGCCCCCTCAAAATAAGCTACTGTGTCTCCAAACTAGAAAAATGTCGCTGTTACCAAATATGTAATTTCTTGAACTCGATATGGAACTGAAATGCGAACCCTCTATCAGTAACCCCATATAAGTAATGGTGCTCCATAGCCATGGATATGAGAGGGGGTATCTCCCTGATATACTCAGCCCTGGCCTAGCCTTCGGAGAAAGTGACTTATATGTTGAGCTAGGAATGTGACCTTGAAATAGATTGGGACTTAGACACATGGCACTCTAACTTTACCCAATCATTTAAAGGGATTCTCAACAATTCCTTGATAGAAGCCAACCTCAAGGTCATGTCCCGCTGGTACCTGGTTCCCACCCGCCTCCTAAATATTATCCTCAGTCTTCCCCCCACTACTTCAGAGGATGCGGTCATTTAGGCACACTCCTTCACACCTTCTGGGAATGTTCTAGTATCAGAGGCTACTGGAACAAAAATTTCAATTAAATCCGCAAGACCACTGGGATTAACCAAGACCCTACTTTTGCACTCCTCAACCATCGGATTCCCAAGATTCCTAAATTAGCTCAGACTCTAATTCACTTCATACTTCTAGGGGCCAAACTGACAATCGCACGTGTTTGGAAATCCCCATCAGTTTCATACCGTCTAACCAAACAAAAAATCTCCTGGATAATGTCCCAAAAAAAATCTCCAACACTATCCTAGACACTTTTGAGAAATTCAAACTTACCTGGGATCCCTGGGCCCAACATATCGGAGTATCTCTCTAGCTTTAGGGTCATGGCTTCCCAACATAAATCCAGCCTGCGTCACACCTAGACCCTACTTCTAGCTCTCCAAGAAGTGTGCTCCCTTTGCCCTTTACCTCTCCTATATGTCTTCTTTTCCTCCTGATTTCCAGTTTATCTTTTCTCTTTATTCTTCTCACCTCCTGTCTCTTCTCGTATTCAGTACACCCATAAGCCTCTACAGGCAAAAAACTCATATTTTTGGCTACTGGTCTTTTTGTTTTTCCTAAAACGTAACCTTGATGAGGTGCAGAATGAATAGTTCATGCTCACCTTTCTATACAGTTTCTAATGTTTAATGAGCTTTAGTCATTTATAGCCCAGGGTTATAAAATCATAAGTGACTGCTCACTTTTACAATAATACTCTGAATTATTTGGAAGTAACGGTCCGAACTTCCCGACTACCCCTGGCACAGTCTGATCCCATATGGGGTGCAGGGGGTGGCTGGAAAGGGAGCCGATAGCCATTTTTTATATCAGGGTGCTATTCATTGTTATATTACACTTGTTGATCTCCCATTTACTCAACCACGCCTTGAACTATGTTGCATGACCATTTTTGTATAAGTGAAAATTTTCAATAAAAGATTTACACAGAAAAAATGTGCCTACATCAAAACTGATATTAAGGCTCAGTTCACACTTGTGCGATGTGGGAAAACCTGTGAATCTAGTGCGGGTCCTGGCATCGCACCTGAATCGACGACGGTCCACACTGCCCTCTGCGAACCGATGTAGGCGTAAATACAAAGTTATTGACACCCCAGATCGGTTCACAGGAATTGGAACGCATGGGTGTGCAGCACCGTTTTTTGGTCTGAATGTGATTCGCATTTAGCCATACATTCTGCCATGTCTAACATCGTAATAGCGTGAACCAAGCCTTACAAACAAAAAATGCCGTTTGCTAGTAAAAAACATTTCCCTGCCAGTTTGGCTTTTTTATTTGTAAAAAAACAGCATGGAGGAGGGAAAACTGTGTGCCCTCACCACCCTCTGAACCATACCAAGCCATATGCCCTCAACATGGGCAGGGTACCTTACCAAGGTTAACGTCCCCTACAGCAGGACCTTGTCCCCATGTTGATGAAGACAAGGGTCTCTTCCCCACAACCCTGGCCCGGTGGATGTGTGGGTCTGCGGACAGGGGGTATATCAGAATCCAAAAGTCTTTTTTTTTTTTTAAATGTGGGACCCAGATACTGCCCCAAGCAAAAATCAAGAAAAAAGCATGGGATCATCTAAAAAATGTATACCAAAACACATGTATAAATATTCTATACACTGGTAATGTTCACTGGTAATGTTCCTGAGCCATTATTAGGCTCAAGAAGAGGAGAGTTTGAAGGCTGGAGGGGAGCAGGAGGGTGAAGGTGGACTAGCTTTCAGAGGGATTTTTAACTTCTGAGGCCTAGGTGTTATATATCGGTGGGATAAGCATTTGGAGGACATCATTGTCCTCAGTGACACATTTTACTGATAAAACTTCCTGACAAAAGTGTCTTTAACTTGAACAAATCAGATTGGTGTTCTGCTGTATTTAAGCTACCCAAAAAGGCAAAAACATTTATTCCACAGCTAAACATACACTGCCAGAGTATGCTGTAATCCCCCAAACCTTTAATTTAAATGATTTGTGTATTTCCAATGTAGACCTCAAAGTTGCATGAAAAGTCGCTCTCCCTGCTGTACATTTTTTTTTTTAGCATAACTTTGGCATTGGTACATGTCTCCCAAGTTAGCACTTGCCTTCCTATGACTCTTTTTTAAAAATACAGGCAGTCCCCGAGTTACGAACATCTGAGTTACGAACGACTCCTACTTACGAACGGAGGTGGCGTGACGTCACTTGCTGATGCTTGCGCTGCACATTGGTCCCAGATACCGCTGAGCAGCCATCTTGCAGCGCCAGACAAATCCAACACTGCAGTACTGCATGGCCACAGGAGCCCCAAATAACACAACTGCACACACAGAAGTGCTTGGAACATCCCAATTCACTGCACATGCTGGGGTTACACTTAAAAATGTACTGTTCCGACTTACAAACAAATTTGACTTAAGAACAAACCTACAGTTCCTATCTTGTTTGTAACCCGGTGAGCGCCTGTAGTTTGAATATTAGCCACTCTAAAAGAACAAATTCAATATGAAGATTCACCCCTATAGATGTCAATAGGATTTGGGAAAAAGTTTGAATATTCTGAATTCTTAGGGCATTTTGTCATACTGGTGGTGAATCTAATCTGGGCAGAATAGCTCATCCCTAGTCTTGAGTTTGTTTGCTGAAAAATCTGCAGCCTCATATCTCAAGCACGTTTGTTTTTGGCTGCTTGTTGGAAAGGAAACTGTATTTTAGGACCTACATTGCAAATATATCATTGCCTTTGCTTAATTCTGTGGATATGTGTTTTCTGCACTTCTGCTTCATCTGGAACATTCCTCTGCCAGTTATCAGATCAAAAACTCCTCTGCCAGTTATCAGATCAAAAAAGGGGCATCTTTGACAAAAAGAAGCAAAGCACTGCCCCTCTACTAATATGGCCACCTTCACACAGAAACATAGTGCTGAAAAAAATATTTTTAAGCCAGTTAGATTAGCTGCACTGAGACTAAAGGTAATACTGATGACTAGTCTTTTGCCCTCTGTCTGTCTTTTTGGCAGTGTCGCCCCATTCATACGGGGCGCAGGGGCGCCGCCCTCTAATCCATGCACCCCGGCCCCAAATCTACATGCAGGGCGTCGGACGCATGGATTTTAATGTTTTTTTTAAGCGTGTGATTAGAGCCTGAGCCTCTAATTGACTTCAAAAAGGGGTGGGCTTGGGGCGCAGTTGAGTGACAATAGCGAATTAATATTCGCTATTGCATTCCTCATTCTCCTCCCAGCCAATCAGGAAGCTCTAGTAGAATAAAACACAGAATGGTTGGGCAGGTATCCTGATATCTGATCATTTACCACTTATTCACACACAATTCACTTATACCTTTTTGGCTTTTCTAATTAAAGACTACAATATGTATCAGAAGCCTTCCTATTTTGTTCATGTCAATGCTGGTGGCAAGAGCTAGCAGGAATTAGGCTCAGTGCCAATGCCAGTGACTGAATTGCTCTATACACAGAAAAACACAGAAAAAAAATAATAAAGATCCTTCAACGTATTAACTTTTAGCACTCTGTACATTTTGCTGGTACAACTAAATTAGGCCATGACCAATGACTGGGCCATTGCTTTCTTAAAGTGGGACTAAACCCAAAACCAAACATGTAATACTTTCCAGTTTATCAATCATTAGATGTAGTAGCTGCATTCCTTTCTTCTTCTGGGCTTACCCCCTCTGTTTTCACCTGGTGATCTGGCCAATGACACACTTTGTATTAGGGTGACCCCACTCTGGCTGAAGGAGCAAAGGGGCACCTTTGGACAGTGACATTGTCAGGATGTGGGAGGGGGAGTGTTATGCCCCGTACACATGATCAGAAATTCTGTCAGCAAAAGTTGGATGTGAGCTTTTGGTCAGAAATTCCAACCGTGTGTATGCTCCATCAGACTTTTGCTGGCAGAATTCCAGCCAGAAAAAGATTGAGAGCAGGTTCTCTATTTTTCGGTCTGAAAAAGTTCCTATCCGAAAATACATTTGTCTGTTTGCAATTTGGACGCGCAAAAAATCACGCATGCTCGGAAACAATTTGTCTTATGCTCGGAAGCATTGAACTTCATTTTCTCGGCTCGTCCTAGTGTTGTACGTCACCGTGTTCTTGACGGTCGAAAATTCAGAGAACTTTTGTGTGACCGTGTGTATGCAAGGCAAGCTTGAGCGGAATTCCGTTGGAAAAACCATCCAAGTTTTTTCTGACGGAATTTCTGATCGTGTGTATGGGGCATAAGATGTACTAGCAAAACAACTAACAAATTGAGGCTGAACTCCAGGTAACACTTTATAAGCAGTTACAGCAACAGTTTTGGGATAAAAGTTTTACATAAATAAATAAAAGCTGATCATTGTAAGCATCACTGCCGGGGTTAAAGGGGTTGTAAACCCTTGTGTTTTTTCACCTTAATGCATCCTAAGCATTAAGGTGAAAAAACACGAGGGTTTACAACCCCCCAGCCCTCTGTTTTACTTACCTGAGCCCCAGAACTTCCGTGGGCGCAATCCCACGGCTTCTCGGCTCTTATTGGACAGATTGATATCCAATGACGCTGGCACCGGGGGGCAAGGCCGAGTCATACACTCGGTAGCTATGGACGCCGAGTGTATGACACAGGGGCGCGCCCGCAAGGTAACCCCCTCGGGAGAGAGCTTCCCAGAGGGGGTGATCTATTGTGGGGAGGAGCCGCGAGAGCCGCCGTGGGACCCCAGAACAGGTGGATCGGGGCTACTCTGTGCAAAATGAACCGCACAGTGGAGGTAAGTATGATATGTTAGTTATTAAAAAAAAAAAAAAACTGAACCTTTAGTGTCACTTTAAACAATTTGTCTCAATCCTCTACCTGCTACATCTGTAGGACAGATTATTCCATTTAAAAAACAGACTTTCTAGCAGGATCACCAAGCGCAAAATAAAGGAAAGGAAGCTCAAAAGAAAACTAAATCAACCATCACATCTTGGAATTCATAAGCTGCTATATAATAAATGTTTGCTTTTGGATTTAATACCACTTCGATCTCTTATATAATCAAGTATGTATTTGTTATTGCAAAACAAGTTTAAAAAGCTGTGGTGACATTTTTTTTATCTGGGGTTCTTATTGGATATAGAGTACTCAATAAGCAAATGTCCCAATGCAAAATAAAGTGACACTTAGCAGCTTCCATTGACTATACTATAGTATTTTCATCCATTCTTCCACTGGCTGTCAGTACATACCAAACACTCACTGGATTCATAATGTTCTCTTCTTATTATGTAATTAGGAATAGAATAGGCATGGTTGTTTTTATTAAATCATATATTTACTATGCTACACAGTAAACATGCCAGTGTAGGGAGTGGGACCCTGCTACTGGCAGTGTTAATGTGTATTGCTGTGCTTAGAGGGATCGGTTTGGCTGTAGCAGGGTTAAGTAATCCCTTTATCTCTTGCCTGTGATTAAATTCAGATGGGTAACGGTTTACAGCTACTGTTGAGCATGCTCCAATAATCTGAGTCACAGGGGTAACAGGCTGAGCTATCAACCCAACCAATCACTGAGCAGTGTGTAAGTTGGGAAGTTGATAAATACTTGGGACCAACTTTTCTAGAGGGTTCTCACCCTTGGGCTTCTGCCCAGAGGTATTTGTGTTGAGGAGTATGCCCTGCTTGGAGAGTTCTACTATGATTCTGTACTTTAGAGAATTTAAAGCCTCCGGAGCACCCCAAGATAGTGCTGACTCACGCTGTACTCTTCAGTGCCCCTGGTACCCAGATGACCCATGTTTCCCTTATAAGATTTGAGGTTCACAGTATTAAAGCACAAATCCATTTTCTTCCATGGGATCTCAGATATAATGCTGTCTGACATCAATGTGGGTGGTTCTACCATCGATCTTCATATTCATTGTAAGCTTTATTGTCCTCATATAAGACTAAGACGTGTTTCTCCAATATCTTCAAGTAGCTGCTGCCCGGCTTGGTATAACTGGTTAATCATATACTTGACTCTAATCCTACAAAATTCCTGACTTTGTGCAAGTGTACGAATTGATGCTGGTTTGAAACCAAAGGGTAGTCACACTAAATACTGATTTGATTTTGATTTTTCTTCTGTTCGCTCACTTTGCATTTTGTAAATTGACAAAAATATACGCTTAAAATATATATTTTTGAAAGCATTCTTACTTTACAGCATTTCTTCACATGTGCCAAAAACTTTTGCACAGTACTGTATATCGCAATTTCGTAATATGGTGGTTGCTGGGTTGTAAAACATTATCTTCTAGAAATCAAGGGTGCATATTCGGAACATCATAAAACATAGAAACACCTTTTTAATATGCTCCCCAGACACTTTAATGGGTTTTGTGATTCTGTAAATGGACCTGAAAATGTGTCTGTATTTGGTAGCTGAAGCTCTCGCCTACATTTATGAAGGAATGCTAAGGGTTAATCATGAGAGCTGGTGACTTTAACCATTTCAATACAGGGCACTTATACACCTTCCTTCCCAGATCAATTTTTTAGCTTTCAGCCATGTCGCAGTTTGAATGACAATTGCACGGTCATACAACACTGTACCCAAACTAAATTTTTGTCATTTTTTGTTCCCACAAATAGAGCTTTCTTTTGGTAGTATTTGATCACCTCTATGGTTTTTATTTTTTGCTAAACAAATAATAAAAGACCGAAAATGTTGAAAAAAATGAAAGTTTTGCTTTTGTTTCTGTTAAAAAATTTTGTAGATAAGTAAGTTTTCTCTTTCACTGATGGGCACTGATAAGGCGACACTGACAGGCACTGATAAGGTGGCACTGATGAGGTGGCACCAATGAGCGGGCACTGACGGGCACTGACAATGGGCACTGATATGCGGCACTGATGGGCACTGGTAGGCGGCACTGATGGGTTGCACTGATATGCAGCACTGATGGGCATTGATAGACGGCACTGATGGGCACTCATGGGTGGCACTGGTGGGCACTGATGGGCACTGATAGGCGACACTGATGGGCACTGAAAGGCTGCAAAGATGGGTTCTTATGGTGGCACTGATAGACGGCACTGCTGGACACTGATAGGCGGCACTGTTAGGCACTGCTGGGCACTGATAGGCGGCACTGCTGGGCACTGATGGTCACCGATATGTGGCACTGATGGGCACTGATACGCGGCACTGATAGGCATTCCTGGTGGCACTGGCAGTAGTAGGCATTGTGAGTGGGCACTGATTGGCAGCTTCCTGGGCATTGATTGCCTGGCATAGTGTTTCCCTGGGGGTCTAGGGGGCATACCTGGTGGTCCAGTGTGGATGGCTTCCCTGGTGGTCCTGGGCGCCTTCCCTGGGGGTCCTGGGTGGAATCCGAGGGGGGCTGTGCTGATAAACAATTAGCACAGACCCCCCCTGTCAGGAGAGCAGCCGATTGTCTCTCCTCTACTGGTGTCTGTCAGACGCGAGTGAGGAAAAGCCGATCACCGGCTCTTCCCATTTACATCGTTATCAGCAGTGATTGGACAGGGCTGATCACGTGGTAAAGAGTCTCCATCAGAGACTCTTTACCTAGATCGGAGTTGAGGTGTGTCAGACTAACACACTGCAACAACGATCTCCGCGATGCGCGCCCCGGGGGCCCGCAGCCGCTTAATATCCTGTGGACGTCATATGACTCCCAGTCAGGATATTGAAACAACTTTGCAGCCGTCATTTTGCTATATGGCGGGCGGCAAGTGGTTAATATATCTAATTGAACTAGAAAGCAATCAAATTGTTCTCTACACAAAAACAAGGACCAACCGAGGCAAACCAATGCAAACCAAGACAAATGTTTTTTTCATTTTTAGTCCCTTTATTTTGGTGTTGCTATATATCTATTTTGTAATATCCATGAAAAGAAAAATGAGTGGGATTTTTTAGGTGCCCAATACACAGACATAAAGGTGTTCTATGGAGCTACATATATCTTCTGACGAAACATGTAGAGTGTAGCTTTTAGACATGCGTGGTTCATTTCGTTCCAAATTAAAATTTGGACGAACTTTAATTTTTCAGAAATTCAGATGTATCCGAATTTCCGAATTACAATAGTACCAAATTCAATTGAGTCCGAAATAATGGAAAAAAAAATTGGACGAAACTCGAATTCGAATAGTTTTTGAACACTTTTTGAATCTGAATAGTTTTCAAATTCGAATCATTTTTGAATTCGAAAAGTTTTACATTTTCCAGAGAGAACACAAAGTAATAGAATAGAAAAGAATATAACAGAAAATAAAAGAATAGAATATAATAGTGTAAAACAGCACAAAATAGAATAGAAAATAAAAGAGCAGAATAGACTATAATATAATAGAAACAAATAGAATAGAATAACATAGAAAGGATATAACCATCTTCTGAAATTCGAATTTCAAATAGAATATATTTGAATACATAAGAAAAGAAAATAATAGAATAGAAAAGAATAGAATAGAAAAAAAAGAATAGAATAGACTATAATAGAATAGAAAAGAATAGAATAATAAAAAAAAAACAATAGAATAGCATAGAATAGAATAGAATAGAATAGAAAGAATATAACCATTTCCCAAAATTCAAATAGAATCAATTTGCATATAAATAGAATAGAAAATAACAGAATTTTATAGAAAAAAACAACAGAATAGAATAGAAAGAATATAACCATTTTTGAATTTCAAATAAAATATGTTTGAATAGAAAAGAATAGAACAGAAAAGAATAGAATAGAAAATAAAATAATAGAATAGAAAATAATAGAATAGAACAAATAGAAAAAAAAAATAATAAAAAAAACCCTTCTGTGTCTGTACCAAGGCCACACATTCCAGGGTATGTAAACTTGTTATCAGGGTCATTGGGGTAGTTTCTGTTGCCATTATGTTTCAAAGAGTAAACTCAGTTGATTGATAATAAACGGCTTCAACCAAACACAAACCATGAGTGAAAGAAAAGTTTTTTGGGTTATCATTTATATTCTCTGAAAAATGGCCAAGAAATCATAAATTCTGCCAGGGTATGTAAACTTATGAGCACAACTGTGTGCATGTTTTTGATACTGAAACAAAGTTTTCCGTGCTCATGTTAAAAAAGCATTGCAGTGCTTGATTTTTTATTTTTATTTTTTGCAATTTTTTTCAACTTATATGTGATTTTTACACATAACAGCTTGTCACGATGTTTTAAAATGGAAATGTCCTACTTTTTTCAGCACACACCAACACAGCGTGTTGGCAAGACTTGAAGCCATAGGGCATAAGGTAAATTGCCTTGTTTTGCGTTGGGACTGCGCTGGGTAGCATTGCTTCTGGTGTGAACAAGCCCTTATCAGTTCTTTGGAGCTGAATAATATTTTTCTTTGTGAATTTAAGTGAATCTGTATTATGTTTTAATCTTTCAGAATTCTGTAAAAGACTGGACACACAAGATGCCTGCTATCACCTTTATTAGTCAGATAAGCCTTGTCTATGCCCCTTTCTTATTTAGTTTTGCTTTGTTTCTGGGACTTGACTTTCCCTGACTGCATGACATAGCTCCACTAACTGCTTCCAGTGTGAAATAACAGTTGGCATGGCTTGATCACAAAGTCACGAAAAATCAGACCAGCACCAAATTAAACTAAACCAGAGAGGGGCACAGAAGAAAATCTTCTTGATAATAAAAGTTATAACAGGCATATTGTGATGTCTGCTGTTTGGCAAAACTTTTAAAATGAAATTTAGATTCCATTTATTTATTCAGTCATTATGTGCTATTGAGCTGGAATTCTTTACAATAACCAGCTATATATTATCAGTACCCAGGGCCATCTTTAATATTGAATGGACCCTGGGTAA
This sequence comes from Aquarana catesbeiana, assembly GCF_042186555.1. NCBI lineage: Eukaryota > Metazoa > Chordata > Amphibia > Anura > Ranidae > Aquarana > Aquarana catesbeiana. The sequence continues at coordinate 126,639,306 of NC_133324.1, read as the reverse complement.
ACATTTTCTTGGGGCTCCCCATGCAATTTCGCCCCCCCCCCCATCATTACACAGGACTCCCTCCCCCGTACTACCCAAATCACTACATAGGACCCCCCATTCCCCATACTACCCCCATAATTACAGGACCCCCCTCCCACATCATTACACAGGACCCCCTCCCCCATAATACCCCAATCATTACACAGCCCCCCTCCATACTACATTGTCACTCATTAACCATCAGTGGACTGCTGTTTCTTCAGAGGGTTATTGTTGAGGGTGGAGAGGCAGGGAGGGGGGGTTTTATTGAGGGTGGAGAGGCAGGGAGGGGGGGTTTTATTGAGGGTGGAGAGGCAGGGAGGGGGGGTTTTATTGAGGGTGGAGAGGCAGGGAGAGGGGTTATTATTGAGGGTGAAGAAGCAGGGAGGGGGGGGGTTTATTGAGGGTGGAGAGGCAGGGAGGGGGGATTTTATTGAGGGTGGAGAGGCAGGGAGAGGGGTTATTATTGAGGGTGGAGAAGCAGGCAGGGGTGTTATTATTGAGGGTGCAGAGGCGGGGAGGGGATTATTATTGAGGGTGTAGAAGCAGGGAGGGGGTTATTATTAAGGATGGAAAGGCAGGGAGGGGGGTTATTATAGAGGGAGGAGAGGCAGTGAGGGGGGTTATTATTGAGGGTGGAGAGGCAGGGAGGGGGGGTTTTATTGAGGGTGGAGAGGCAGGGAGGGGGGGTTTTATTGAGGGTGGGGAGGCAGGGAGGGGGGGTTTTATTGAGGGTGGAGACGCAAGGAGAGGGGTTATTATTGAGGGTGGAGAAGCAGGGAGGGGGTTTATTGAGGGTGGAGAGGCAGGGAGGGGGGGTTTTATTGAGGGTGGAGAAGCAGGGAGAGGGGTTATTGTTGAGGGTGAAGAAGCAGGGAGGGGGGTTATTATTGAGGGTGGAGAGGCAGGGAGGGGGGTTATTATTGAGGGTGGAGAAGCAGGCAGGGGTGTTATTATTGAGGGTGCAGAGGCGGGGAGGGGATTATTATTGAGGGTGGAGAAGCAGGGAGGGGGTTATTATTAAGGATGGAAAGGCAGGGAGGGGGGTTATTATTGAGGGAGGAGAGGCAGTGAGGGGGGTTATTATTGAGGGTGGAGAGGCATTGAGGGGCTTTATTATTGAGGGTGGAGAGGCAGGGAGTGGGGTTATTATTGAGGGTGAAGAAGCAGGGAGGGGGGTTATTATTGAGGGTGAAGAAGCAGGGAGGGGGTTATTATTAAGGGTGGAAAGGTAGGGAGGGGGTTATTATTGAGGGAGGAGAGGCAGAGAGAGGGGTTATTATTGAGGGTGGAGAGGCAGGAAGGGGCTTTATTATTGAGGGTGGAGAGGCAGGGAGTGGGGTTATTATTGAGGGTGAAGAAGCAGGGAGGGGGTTATTATTGAGGGTGGAGAAGCAGGGAGGGGAGTTATTGTTGAGGGTGGAGAAGCAGGGAGGGTGGTTATTTTTGAGGGTGAAGAAGCAGGGAGGGGGTTATTATTGAGGGTGGAGACGCAGGGAGGGGGGTTTTATTGAGGGTGGAGAGGCAGGGAGTGGGGGTTTTATTGAGGGTGGAGAGGCAGGGAGGGGGGGTTTTATTGAGGGTGGAGAGGCAGGGAGAGGGGTTATTATTGAGGGTGAAGAAGCAGGGAGGGGGGGTTTTATTGAGGGTGGAGAGGCAGGGGGGGTTTTATTGAGGGTGGAGAGGCAGGAAGAGGGGTTATTATTGAGGGTGGAGAAGCAGGCAGGGGTGTTATTATTGAGGGTGCAGAGGCGGGGAGGGGATTATTATTGAGGGTGTAGAAGCAGGGAGGGTGTTATTATTAAGGATGGAAAGGCAGGGAGGGGGGTTATTATAGAGGGAGGAGAGGCAGTGAGGGGGGTTATTATTGAGGGTGGAGAGGCAGGGAGGGGGGGTTTTATTGAGGGTGGAGAGGCAGGGAGGGGGGGTTTTATTGAGGGTGGAGAGGCAGGGAGGGGGGGTTTTATTGAGGGTGGAGACGCAAGGAGAGGGGTTATTATTGAGGGTGGAGAAGCAGGGGGGGGGTTTATTGAGGGTGGAGAGGCAGGGAGGGGGGGGTTTTATTGAGGGTGGAGAAGCAGGGAGAGGGGTTATTGTTGAGGGTGAAGAAGCAGGGAGGGGGGTTATTATTGAGGGTGGAGAGGCAGGGAGGGGGGTTATTATTGAGGGTGGAGAAGCAGGCAGGGGTGTTATTATTGAGGGTCCAGAGGCGGGGAGGGGATTATTATTGAGGGTGGAGAAGCAGGGAGGGGGTTATTATTAAGGATGGAAAGGCAGGGAGGGGGGTTATTATTGAGGGAGGAGAGGCAGTGAGGGGGGTTATTATTGAGGGTGGAGAGGCATTGAGGGGCTTTATTATTGAGGGTGGAGAGGCAGGGAGTGGGGTTATTATTGAGGGTGAAGAAGCAGGGAGGGGGGTTATTATTGAGGGTGAAGAAGCAGGGAGGGGGTTATTATTAAGGGTGGAAAGGTAGGGAGGGGGTTATTATTGAGGGAGGAGAGGCAGAGAGAGGGGTTATTATTGAGGGTGGAGAGGCAGGAAGGGGCTTTATTATTGAGGGTGGAGAGGCAGGGAGTGGGGTTATTATTGAGGGTGAAGAAGCAGGGAGGGGGTTATTATTGAGGGTGGAGAAGCAGGGAGGGGAGTTATTGTTGAGGGTGGAGAAGCAGGGAGGGGGTTATTATTGAGGGTGGAGACGCAGGGAGGGGGGTTTTATTGAGGGTGGAGAGGCCGGGAGGGGGGGTTTTATTGAGGGTGGAGAGGCAGGGAGGGGGGGTTTTATTGAGGGTGGAGAGGCAGGGAGAGGGGTTATTATTGAGGGTGAAGAAGCAGGGAGGGGGGTTTTATTGAGGGTGGAGAGGCAGGGGGGGTTTTATTGAGGGTGGAGAGGCAGGAAGAGGGGTTATTATTGAGGGTGGAGAAGCAGGCAGGGGTGTTATTATTGAGGGTGCAGAGGCGGGGAGGGGATTATTATTGAGGGTGTAGAAGCAGGGAGGGTGTTATTATTAAGGATGGAAAGGCAGGGAGGGGGGTTATTATAGAGGGAGGAGAGGCAGTGAGGGGGGGTTTTATTGAGGGTGGAGAGGCAGGGAGGGGGGGGTTATTATTGAGGGTGGAGAGGCAGGGAGGGGGGGTTTTATTGAGGGTGGAGAGGCAGGGAGGGGGGGTTTTATTGAGGGTGGAGAGGCAGGGAGAGGGGTTATTATTGAGGGTGGAGAAGCAGGCAGGGGTGTTATTATTGAGGGTGCAGAGGCGAGGAGGGGATTATTATTGAGGGTGGAGAAGCAGGGAGAGGGGTTATTATTGAGGGTGAAGAAGCAGGGAGGGGGGTTATTATTGAGGGTGGAGAAGCAGGCAGGGGTGTTATTATTGAGGGTGCAGAGGCGGGGAGGGGATTATTATTGAGGGTGGAGAAGCAGGGAGGGGGTTATTATTAAGGATGGAAAGGCAGGGAGGGGGGTTATTATTGAGGGAGGAGAGGCAGTGAGGGGGGTTATTATTGAGGGTGGAGAGGCATTGAGGGGCTTTATTATTGAGGGTGGAGAGGCAGGGAGTGGGGTTATTATTGAGGGTGAAGAAGCAGGGAGGGGGGTTATTATTGAGGGTGAAGAAGCAGGGAGGGGGTTATTATTAAGGGTGGAAAGGTAGGGAGGGGGTTATTATTGAGGGAGGAGAGGCAGAGAGAGGGGTTATTATTGAGGGTGGAGAGGCAGGAAGGGGCTTTATTATTGAGGGTGGAGAGGCAGGGAGGGGGGGTTTTATTGAGGGTGGAGAGGCAGGGAGAGGGGTTATTATTGAGGGTGGAAAAGCAGGGAGGGGGGGTTTTATTGAGGGTGGAGAGGCAGGGAGGGGGGGTTTTATTGAGGGTGGAGAGGCAGGGAGAGGAGTTATTATTGAGGGTGGAGAAGCAGGCAGGGGTGTTATTATTGAGGGTGCAGAGGCGGGGAGGGGATTATTATTGAGGGTGGAGAAGCAGGGAGGAGGTTATTATTAAGGATGGAAAGGCAGGGAGGGGGGTTATTATTGAGGGAGGAGAGGCAGTGAGGGGGGTTATTATTGAGGGTGGAGAGGCAGGGAGGGGGGGTTTTATTGAGGGTGGAGAGGCAGGGAGGGGGGGTTTTATTGAGGGTGGAGATGCAGGGAGAGGGGTTATTATTGAGGGTGGAGAAGCAGGGGGGGTTTTATTGAGGGTGGAGAGGCAGGGAGGGGGGGGGGTTTATTGAGGGTGGAGAGGCAGGGAGAGGGGTTATTATTGAGGGTGGAGAAGCAGGCAGGGGTGTTATTATTGAGGGTGCAGAGGCGAGGAGGGGATTATTATTGAGGGTGGAGAAGCAGGGAGAGGGGTTATTATTGAGGGTGAAGAAGCAGGGAGGGGGGTTATTATTAAGGGTGGAGAAGCAGGCAGGGGTGTTATTATTGAGGGTGCAGAGGCGGGGAGGGGATTATTATTCAGGGTGGAGAAGCAGGGAGGGGGTTATTATTAAGGATGGAAAGGCAGGGAGGGGGGTTATTATTGAGGGAGGAGAGGCAGTGAGGGGGGTTATTATTGAGGGTGGAGAGGCATTGAGGGGCTTTATTATTGAGGGTGGAGAGGCAGGGAGTGGGGTTATTATTGAGGGTGAAGAAGCATGGAGGGGGTTATTATTAAGGGTGGAAAAGTAGGGAGGGGTTATTATTGAGGGAGGAGAGGCAGAGAGAGGGGTTATTATTGAGGGTGGAGAGGCAGGAAGGGGCTTTATTATTGAGGGTGGAGAGGCAGGGAGTGGGGTTATTATTGAGGGTGAGGAAGCAGGGAGGGGGTTATTATTGAGGGTGGAGAAGCAGGGAGGGTGGTTATTTTTGAGGGTGAAGAAGCAGGGAGGGGGTTATTATTGAGGGTGGAGACGCAGGGAGGGGGGGTTTTATTGAGGGTGGAGAGGCAGGGAGGGGGGGTTTTATTGAGGGTGGAGAGGCAGGGAGGGGGGGTTTTATTGAGGGTGGAGAGGCAGGGAGGGGGGGTTTTATTGAGGGTGGAGAGGCAGGGAGGGGGGGTTTTATTGAGGGTGGAGAGGCAGGGAGAGGGGTTATTATTGAGGGTGGAGAAGCGGGGGGGGTTTATTGAGGGTGGAGAGGCAGGGAGGGGGGCTTTTATTGAGGGTGGAGAGGCAGGGAGAGGGGTTATTATTGAGGGTGGAGAAGCAGGCAGGGGTGTTATTATTGAGGGTGCAGAGGCAGGGAGGGGATTATTATTGAGGGTGGAGAAGCAGGGAGGGGGTTATTATTAAGGATGGAAAGGCAGGGAAGGGGGTTATTATTGAGGGAGGAGAGGCAGTGAGGGGGGTTATTATTGAGGGTGGAGAGGCAGGGAGGGGGGGTTTTATAGAGGGTGGAGAGGCAGGGAGGGGGGGTTTTATTGAGGGTGGAGACGCAGGGAGAGGGGTTATTATTGAGGGTGGAGAAGCAGGGGGGGGTTTTATTGAGGGTGGAGAGGCAGGGAGGGGGGTTTTATTGAGGGTGGAGAGGCAGGGAGAGGGGTTATTAATGAGGGTGAAGAAGCAGGGAGGGGGGTTATTATTGAGGGTGGAGAAGCAGGCAGGGGTGTTATTATTGAGGGTGCAGAGGCGGGGAGGGGATTATTATTGAGGGTGGAGAAGCAGGGAGGGGGTTATTATTAAGGATGGAAAGGCAGGGAGGGGGGTTATTATTGAGGGAGGAGAGGCAGTGAGGGGGGTTATTATTGAGGGTGGAGAGGCAGGGAGGGGGGGGTTATTATTGAGGGTGGAGAGGCAGGGAGGGGGGGTTTTATAGAGGGTGGAGAGGCAGGGAGGGGGGGTTTTATTGAGGGTGGAGACGCAGGGAGAGGGGTTATTATTGAGGGTGGAGAAGCAGGGGGGGTTTTATTGAGGGTGGAGAGGCAGGGAGGGGGGGTTTTATTGAGGGTGGAGAGGCAGGGAGAGGGGTTATTATTGAGGGTGGAGAAGCAGGCAGGGGTGTTATTATTGAGGGTGCAGAGGCGAGGAGGGGATTATTATTGAGAGTGGAGAAGCAGGGAGAGGGGTTATTATTGAGGGTGAAGAAGCAGGGAGGGGGGTTATTATTGAGGGTGGAGAAGCAGGCAGGGGTGTTATTATTGAGGGTGCAGAGGCGGGGAGGGGATTATTATTGAGGGTGGAGAAGCAGGGAGGGGGTTATTATTAAGGATGGAAAGGCAGGGAGGGGGGTTATTATTGAGGGAGGAGAGGCAGTGAGGGGGGTTATTATTGAGGGTGGAGAGGCATTGAGGGGTTTTATTATTGAGGGTGGAGAGGCAGGGAGTGGGGTTATTATTGAGGGTGAAGAAGCAGGGAGGGGGGTTATTATTGAGGGTGAAGAAGCAGGGAGGGGGTTATTATTAAGGGTGGAAAGGTAGGGAGGGGGTTATTATTGAGGGAGGAGAGGCAGAGAGAGGGGTTATTATTGAGGGTGGAGAGGCAGGAAGGGGCTTTATTATTGAGGGTGGAGAGGCAGGGAGTGGGGTTATTATTGAGGGTGAAGAAGCAGGGAGGGGGTTATTATTGAGGGTGGAGAAGCAGGGAGGGGAGTTATTGTTGAGGGTGGAGAAGCTGGGAGGGTGGTTATTTTTGAGGGTGAAGAAGCAGGGAGGGGGTTATTATTGAGGGTGGAGACGCAGGGAGGGGGGGTTTTATTGAGGGTGGAGAGGCAGGGAGGGGGGGTTTTATTGAGGGTGGAGAGGCAGGGAGGGGGGGTTTTATTGAGGGTGGAGAGGCAGGGAGAGGGGTTATTATTGAGGCTGAAGAAGCAGGGAGGGGGGGTTTTATTGAGGGTGGAGAGGCAGGGAGGGGGGGTTTTATTGAGGGTGGAGAGGCAAGGAGAGGGGTTATTATTGAGGGTGGAGAAGCAGGCAGGGGTGTTATTATTGAGGGTGCAGAGGCGGGGAGGGGATTATTATTGAGGGTGTAGAAGCAGGGAGGGGGTTATTATTAAGGATGGAAAGGCAGGGAGGGGGGTTATTATAGAGGGAGGAGAGGCAGTGAGGGGGGTTATTATTGAGGGTGGAGAGGCAGGGAGGGGGGGTTTTATTGAGGGTGGAGAGGCAGGGAGGGGGGGTTTTATTGAGGGTGGAGAGGCAGGGAGGGGGGGTTTTATTGAGGGTGGAGAGGCAGGGAGGGGGGGTTTTATTGAGGGTGGAGAGGCAGGGAGGGGGGGTTTTATTGAGGGTGGAGAGGCAGGGAGAGGGGTTATTATTGAGGGTGGAGAAGCAGGGAGGGGGGGTTTTATTGAGGGTGGAGAGGCAGGGAGGGGGGGTTTTATTGAGGGTGGAGAGGCAGGGAGAGGAGTTATTATTGAGGGTGGAGAAGCAGGCAGGGGTGTTATTATTGAGGGTGCAGAGGCGGGGAGGGGATTATTATTGAGGGTGGAGAAACAGGGAGGGGGTTATTATTAAGGATGGAAAGGCAGGGAGGGGGGTTATTATTGAGGGAGGAGAGGCAGTGAGGGGGGTTATTATTGAGGGTGGAGAGGCAGGGAGGGGGGGTTTTATTGAGGGTGGAGAGGCAGGGAGGGGGGGTTTTATTGAGGGTGGAGACGCAGGGAGAGGGGTTATTATTGAGGGTGGAGAAGCAGGCAGGGGTGTTATTATTGAGGGTGCAGAGGCGAGGAAGGGATTATTATTGAGGGTGGAGAAGCAGGGAGAGGGGTTATTATTGAGGGTGAAGAAGCAGGGAGGGGGGTTATTATTGAGGGTGGAGAAGCAGGCAGGGGTGTTATTATTGAGGGTGCAGAGGCGAGGAGGGGATTATTATTGAGGGTGGAGAAGCAGAGAGGGGGTTATTATTAAGGATGGAAAGGCAGGGAGGGGGGTTATTATTGAGGGAGGAGAGGCAGTGAGGGGGGTTATTATTGAGGGTATAGAGGCATTGAGGGGCTTTATTATTGAGGGTGGAGAGGCAGGGAGTAGGGTTATTATTGAGGGTGAAGAAGCAGGGAGGGGGGTTATTATTGAGGGTGAAGAAGCAGGGAGGGGGTTATTATTAAGGGTGGAAAGGTAGGGAGGGGGTTATTATTGAGGGAGGAGAGGCAGAGAGAGGGGTTATTATTGAGGGTGGAGAGGCAGGAAGGGGCTTTATTATTGAGGGTGGAGAGGCAGGGAGTGGGGTTATTATTGAGGGTGAAGAAGCAGGGAGGGGGTTATTATTGAGGGTGGAGATGCAGGGAGGGGAGTTATTGTTGAGGGTGGAGAAGCAGGGAGGGTGGTTATTTTTGAGGGTGAAGAAGCAGGGAGGGGGTTATTATTGAGGGTGGAGACGCAGGGAGGGGGGTTATTATTGAGGGTAGAGAAACAGGGAGGGGAGTTATCATTGAGGGAGGGGAAGCAGTGAGGGGGGTTATTATTGAGGGTGGAGAGGCAAGGAGGGGGGTTATTGTTGAGGGTGGAGAAGCAGGGAGGGGGGTTATTATTGAGGGTGGAGAAGCAGGGAGGGGGTTATTATTGAGGGTGGGGAAGCAGGGAGGCGTTATTACTGAGGGTGGAGAGGCAGGGAGGGGGGTTATTATTGAGGTTGGAGAGGCAGGTAGGGGAGTTATTATTGAGGGTGGAGAGGCGGGGAAGGGATTATTGTTGAGGGTGGAGAGGCAGGGAGGGGGGTTATTATTGAGGTTGGAGAGGCAGGGAGGGGAGTTATTATTGAGGGTGGAGAGGCAGGGAGGGGATTATTGTTGAGGGTGGAGAAGCAGGCAGGGGGGTTATTATTGAGGGTGAAGAAGCAGGGAGGGGGTTATTATTGAGGGTGGATAAGCAGGGAGGGGGGTTATTATTGAGGGTAGAGAAGCAGGGAGGGGGGTTATTATTGAGGGAGGGGAAGCAGGGAGGGGGGTTATTATTGAGGGTGGAGAGGCAAGGAGGGGGGTTATTATTGAGGGTAGAGAAGCAGGGAGGGGGGTTATTATTGAGGGAGGGGAAGCAGGGAGGGGGGTTATTATTGAGGGTAGAGAAGCAGGGAGGGGGGTTATTATTGAGGGAGGGGAAGCAGGGAGGGGGGTTATTATTGAGGGTGGAGAGGCAGGGAGGGGGGGTTTTATTGAGGGTGGAGAGGCAGGGAGGGGGGGTTTTATTGAGGGTGGAGAGGCAGGGAGGGGGGTTTTATTGAGGGTGGAGAGGCAGGGAGGGGGGGTTTTATTGAGGGTGGAGAGGCAGGGAGAGGGGTTATTATTCAGGGTGGAGAAGCAGGGAGGGGGGTTTTATTGAGGGTGGAGAGGCAGGGAGGGGGGGTTTTAGTGAGGGTGGAGAGGCAGGGAGAGGAGTTATTATTGAGGGTGGAGAAGCAGGCAGGGGTGTTATTATTGAGGGTGCAGAGGCGGGGAGGGGATTATTATTGAGGGTGGAGAAGCAGGGAGGGGGTTATTATTAAGGATGGAAAGGCAGGGAGGGGGGTTATTATTGAGGGAGGAGAGGCAGTGAGGGGGGTTATTATTGAGGGTGGAGAGGCAGGGAGGGGGGGTTTTATTGAGGGTGGAGAGGCAGGGAGGGGGGGTTTTATTGAGGGTGGAGACGCAGGGAGAGGGGTTATTATCGAGGGTGGAGAAGCAGGGGGGGTTTTATTGAGGGTGGAGAGGCAGGGAGGGGGGGTTTTATTGAGGGTGGAGAGGCAGGGAGAGGGGTTATTATTGAGGGTGGAGAAGCAGGCAGGGGTGTTATTATTGAGGGTGCAGAGGCGAGGAAGGGATTATTATTGAGTGTGGAGAAGCAGGGAGAGGGGTTATTATTGAGGGTGAAGAAGCAGGGAGGGGGGTTATTATTGAGGGTGGAGAAGCAGGCAGGGGTGTTATTATTGAGGGTGCAGAGGCGGGGAGGGGATTATTATTGAGGGTGGAGAAGCAGAGAGGGGGTTATTATTAAGGATGGAAAGGCAGGGAGGGGGGTTATTATTGAGGGAGGAGAGGCAGTGAGGGGGGTTATTATTGAGGGTGGAGAGGCATTGAGGGGCTTTATTATTGAGGGTGGAGAGGCAGGGAGTGGGGTTATTATTGAGGGTGAAGAAGCAGGGAGGGGGGTTATTATTGAGGGTGAAGAAGCAGGGAGGGGGTTATTATTAAGGGTGGAAAGGTAGGGAGGGGGTTATTATTGAGGGAGGAGAGGCAGAGAGAGGGGTTATTATTGAGGGTGGAGAGGCAGGAAGGGGCTTTATTATTGAGGGTGGAGAGGCAGGGAGTGGGGTTATTATTGAGGGTGAAGAAGCAGGGAGGGGGTTATTATTGAGGGTGGAGATGCAGGGAGGGGAGTTATTGTTGAGGGTGGAGAAGCAGGGAGGGTGGTTATTTTTGAGGGTGAAGAAGCAGGGAGGGGGTTATTATTGAGGGTGGAGACGCAGGGAGGGGGGTTATTATTGAGGGTAGAGAAGCAGGGAAGGGAGTTATCATTGAGGGAGGGGAAGCAGTGAGGGGGGTTATTATTGAGGGTGGAGAGGCAAGGAGGGGGGTTATTGTTGAGGGTGGAGAAGCAGGGAGGGGGGTTATTATTGAGGGTGGGGAAGCAGGGAGGGGGTTATTATTGAGGGTGGGGAAGCAGGGAGGCGTTATTACTGAGGGTGGAGAGGCAGGGAGGGGGGTTATTATTGAGGTTGGAGAGGCAGGTAGGGGAGTTATTATTGAGGGTGGAGAGGCGGGGAAGGGATTATTGTTGAGGGTGGAGAGGCAGGGAGGGGGGTTATTATTGAGGTTGGAGAGGCAGGGAGGGGAGTTATTATTGAGGGTGGAGAGGCAGGGAGGGGATTATTGTTGAGGGTGGAGAAGCAGGCAGGGGGGTTATTATTGAGGGTGAAGAAGCAGGGAGGGGGTTATTATTGAGGGTGGATAAGCAGGGAGGGGGGTTATTATTGAGGGTAGAGAAGCAGGGAGGGGGGTTATTATTGAGGGAGGGGAAGCAGGGAGGGGGGTTATTATTGAGGGTGGAGAGGCAAGGAGGGGGGTTATTATTGAGGGTAGAGAAGCAGGGAGGGGGGTTATTATTGAGGGAGGGGAAGCAGGGAGGGGGGTTATTATTGAGGGTAGAGAAGCAGGGAGGGGGGTTATTATTGAGGGAGGGGAAGCAGGGAGGGGGGTTATTATTGAGGGTGGAGAGGCAAAGAGGGGGGTTATTGTTGAGGGTGGAGAAGCAGGGAGGGGGGTTATTATTGAAGGTGGAGAAGCAGGGAGGGGGGTTATTATTGAGGGTGAAGAAGCAGGGAGGGTGGTTATTATTGAGGGTGGAGAAGCAGGGAGGGGGTTATTATTGAGGGTGGAGAAGCAGGGAGGGGGTTATTATTGAGGGTGGAGAAGCAGGGAGGGGGTTATTATTGAGGGAGGGGAAGCAGGGAGGGGGTTATTATTGAGGGTGAAGAAGCAGGGAGGGGGTTATTATTGAGGGTGAAGAAGCAGGGAGGGGGTTATTATTGAGGGTGGAGAAGCAGGGAGGGGGTTATTATTGAGGGTGGAGAAACAGGGAGGGGGTTATTATTGAGGGTGGAGAAGCAGGGAGGGGGGTTATTATTGAGGGTGGAGAAGCAGGGAGGGGGGTTATTATTGAGGGTGGAGAAGCAGGGAGGGGGGTTATTATTGAGGGTGGAGAAGCAGGGAGGGGGGTTATTATTGAGGGTGGAGAAGCAGGGAGGGGGGTTATTATTGAGGGTGGGGAAGCAGGGAGGGGGTTATTATTATCACTGCCCTGCACTACAACACCCAGCAGCCCTGCCCTACCCCCTCCAAGAAGTTCTGCAGCAGCAGCCAATTACTGCCCTGCACTACAACACACAGCACCATGTCCTCCCCCCTCCCTCCTCCAAGAGGTTTTGCAGCTGCTGAGACTCCCTGGGAAGTTATCAGAGGTGATGGGAGGGGGCCCCTGGCTCAGAGCAGAGCACTGTATCTCAGAGGGAAACAGTCTGCTCACTGTGCAGAGCGATATCATCCAGGAGCCGCCCGCAGAGGAGGGATGGGAGGGTCAGAATGCAGCACATGGGGGAAGAGACTCAGACTGAACTAAGGGGGAGGGGTGGGGCGGGGACATGACTTAACCCATGCCGAGCTGGATAGAATGGAGGAGAAAACAAATCCACTTGATTTATTAGCGTTTGGGGCCCTACAACAATCAATGGGCCCTGGGCAGATGCCCCATTTGCCCTTTGTTAAAGACGGCCCTGTCAGTACCCTGAATCAAAGTACCTTTACACAGAATGAATTGGAGCTATACCAGGTTCTTGGCTAGCTTTTTTTCTGTCTGTGTCCTATCGGGAAAATGGGATTGTAAAGTCAAAAGGTAGGAGACACTGAGCGGTGTCTTACCTCACCAGTGACTTCGGTCGCATCATGGCTACAGGACGGCACTCCCCTCCTCTTAACTTGCCGAGCTCGGTTACCATCCCATGTTGTAAGACACTTCCCCATCCTGGGCTGTTCTCACCCCGTTCTCCTCTCAATTCAGGAAATGGCTCACAGCTTCTACCCAGCCAATGAGAACAGAGGGTTCTGGACTGTGGAAGGCAAAGTGGAAGTCCAGTACAGGAGCATGGCTGTTGGGCCCAAGGGCAGATCATAGCTGGGCTTTGTTGAGGATATGATAATATGACAGGGAGGCTGCAAGGGCCCCCTGGAGCTAGGGGCGGGGTTGTGATTGTGACCCCTGCAACCCCTTATGATACGTTCATGGATGGAGTAATCCTTCCAGCTGTGCTATTGTATTCTGACAGCAGGGACTGCTCCACTGTCAGAAAATATTAATCAGTGTTGGAGCCGATTGGCTGCAGCCACTGATGAAATGAACTCTTTCCAACAGTCCTGTTCAACAGAAGTTGATTGTTAGATTGACTTCTGTCAAGCAGCAATAGCAATACTGTATTTCGATCCATCTATGGCCAGCTTCAAACCATAGACAGCAATAAAAACTGAAGTGGGATACTGTTTTATTTTCAGTAAAAGAGCTTAAAGAAAACTCTTATTTGATGGATTTGCCAATTTTTAAACTTTAGTTTCTGTGGCATCACCAGAGACCATTCACTCTTTGACTACATGGGTGTTCAAGCCACCATATCTAATAATAGGTAAGCTGCAATGTATTACATTTTTAATTTAGGGTTTTTAATGACACATATTTTCTTGTTCAATATGTTTGTTGTATGTTTTCAGAAGAAAAACAGATACAAAAACCAAAGAAATCAACCATATCCAATTATGGTATACAATTAAATCCAAAGCTCTTGGCAGCAAATAAGAATACTTGCAATCAAAGCATAAAATATGACAAAAAAAAGGTAAGCACTAGTATCACATCACAGTGAATTAAAATAGTCAGACAATCTTAAAAATCACCAGAATATCAAAATGAAAAGAGACCACTGGAGTGAAATGCCCCTCATCTCATACAGTGCAAACCAAGAGAAGAAGAGAAGAAGAGAGTAAAAGCAAGGAAAATCGGAGAAGAAATAAGAATCCTCTTTGCCCATATTACACCATTTTTGGTAGGGGGTATGAGAGGAGGCATCCTGCCCCACTGGGCATAAGGATTTAGAAAAATTAGAAATTTGATCAAATCGAAAAAATTCAGACTGTGATATACTTGCCTATATTCAGGACGCTACAGTCTGGTCATGTGAACTCCCCAGTGTTGGCTACATAGCAAAGGAGAGAGTTCTTGACAATGTCTAGAAGTGGTGACATCACCCATAGGCTTACTATGGGTCATCCATTGTTGGCACTCCCTCCTCTATCCTGAAGCTGCTGCTAGTTGACAGAGGAGTCAATCACTAATACTATATGCATTTTTCTTCTACAGGTTAGCTAGTTTAGATGTTAGAAGGGGGGGTAGGAGCAGTTTTGAGATAAGTTAGTGATATCCCAGAATTTCACTTTAAAGCAGTATTAAACCAAAAAACAAAAATGTTATGTATTGTAGCTTACCAATCCTTTGATGTAGTATCTGTGTTCGTTTTATTATTTTTAGGCTTTTTCCCTCAGTTTTATATAGACACCCTTCTGGATGAATGAGCACAGGGGCCAGATTTGGACAGCAGCATTGTCAGTCTGGGGGGAGGGTAGTGTTATATGTACTAGCAGATTTACATATAGTAACAAACTGAAGCTGAATTTTAGTTTGTTCAGCAAACTTTTTTTTCCTTTTGGGATAAACGTTTACATAATTAAATAAAAGCTGATAATTTTAAACACCCCTGCCAGCCTTAAATGTTCTGTTTCATCCCTGTAATTGCAAGAGAGCATTTCTGTTGAAAAACAGCAGACTTACTGGCTGGATTACCAGGTGAAAGTAGGAAACTATTACAGCCATCACATCTAATAGGTAAGCTGCAATATAATAAATGCTTGCTTTTGGGTTTAAAGTGATTGTAAAGCTTTGATTATTTTAAAAAAATAACAAACATGTCATACTTACCTCTTCTGTGCAGCTCATTTTGCACAGAATGGCCCTGAACACCGTCTTCTGGGGTCCCTCGGCGGCTCCTCCCCACATCAGATAACCTCCTAGGAGAAGCGCTCTCCTGGGGGTTACCTCATTTTGCACAGAATGGCCCCGAACAGTCTTCTGGGGTCCCTCGGCGGCTCCTGCCCACATCAGATAACCCCCTAGGAGAAGCGCTCTCCCGGGGGTTACCTTGCGGGTGCGGTCCAGAGTCCATCATTAGGCGTACACAGTCGCTGAATGTATGACTTGGCCCTGCCCCCCACGCCCGCGTCATTGAATTTGATTGACAACAGTGGGAGCCAATGGCTGCGCTGCTATCACTCTATCCAATCAAGAGCCGAGAACCCCAGGCAGAGGGACAGTGTGTCCCCACCAGGTGAAGTTCCAGGGCTCAGGTAAGTAAAACGGGCGGCTGGGGGGGTGGTCACTGCCAAGTATTTTTTCACCTTAATGCATAAGGTGAAAAAACACAATGGTTTACAACCCCTTTAATACCACTTTAACATCTCAGGATGGACCCTTGGCTTATTGTGGGGGAAAACAGTGGCTGCTAGTTACTTTATGTTTATTATAGTTTATTTGCACAATAAACTTTGGAGAGAGGGTTAGGAGCACAAAAATAAATCCATAATATCTCAGGTCTTCTCATAGCAGCAGAATGGTTAGTGGTCCTTTAAAGGTAGCCTTCTAATAATAATTGGCCCTTTTGCCCTATGCAAGCAGCCACGTGCACCTTAAAATGGCAAGCATTGAGGTCTTATTACAATGACCACAGGTAGCAGCTCCTCATAAGTTCTCCAGGACACTTCAGCACAGCTGACTTATCTAAAGATGCTCAATATAGGTAGCCATCTTCCATAGTAGATTTTTCCTAAGGCCTTAGTGCAGGCCAGCTTGTATTCTTGGACCTTCAGCTCCTTCCTCCTGCCTTCAGCAAGGCCCAAGAAGAAATGATCTTCTTACAATGGCATCCTCACCAGGTAGAAGCCCAGGAGGGAAGGCAAAAGTCCTTTCTATAAGGTTGCTCTAAATATGTATTCTCCAGCTTCCCACATTGCCATTTTATTTACCTTTGTGATCACTTTTTACATCTTTTTATACTACATGGTATTTTATTCCAATAAACCTATTTTGGTTGACCTACACCATGTGGAGTTCCCTTTTTTTCCTTTTCCTTATGCCCGAGTGTTGATGACATCCTTGGACCATCTTCCCTTTGGAACGGTTTTGGCGGCCAACAGCCTTGGAAATTTTCGTTTGGGACCATCCTTCAACCTTGTGTCCATTGGAGTCTGCAGCTTGCAGGATACCGTCCAGCCTTGGCATCACCTCACCATTGGAGATCCAGTGTCTCAAAGCCTTTTAGACACACTGCCATATGGTATGTGCGTCCAACTGATCCGGTAAGAGTACCCATCTCTTCAACTGAATGTCTTTCCCTGTCTTTTGGTGCATTTTCTTCTTCGGTTGAAGACTGAAGAGAAAGTTCCCCAATCATTGGACACCTCACATGTGGACTTTGTCATTATTCATTGCTATTATACTGTAGCATTTTGAAGTTTATTTTGCTGTCACATATTTACTTTTTACATTTTCATGTATTCACTTTTGCCCATGCACTTGAGGTGTTTTGGATGCACACATATATATATATATATATATATATATATATATATATATATATATATATATATATATATATATATAGTTATTTTGTCACTTTGATAGCAATATTTAGCGCTACACTTATTTTTTGGTAGTTTATTTTTTAGTTTATTCTTTTTTAGTTTATTTTTTTGTTCAGCCGATGGGCCGAACAAAAAAAAAAAAAGAAAAAATTATGGATTCCCTCATACAGACAAACTAGGTGGGCAGAGGAATCCTCCCCACTGCAACATTGTATCCTGACAGTGGGGACTCTTCAATGTCAGAATACACTGCTCAGTGGCTGCAACCGCTAATCGATGGAAGTTTTCCAATGGGACTGTTCAACAGAAGTTGATCTAACAAGCCACACAGATCAAAATTAGACCTATCCCTGCTAAACCGGCTGAATTTTGGTCCCTGTGGACTCACCTTAGACAAATAAATATTCATACAACTTAACAGCAGCAGGTGGAAATAATCAATATCCTCAGTTTAGGAAAAATACAGCAAGCTCGGAAAACATTAACAAAGTTCAGGCTGGTTACAGCCTATCTGCAAACAACACTAAATTTAGCTAGGGAGTTTGCCATTCTGTCACACAAGCAGAAATCAAAAATAGTAATAAGACATCTTCATTGTATAAATAGATTGAAAATCAGCATTCTGCCTAATGCATGCATTTGATAAGATAGGGGGCAGTTTGGTATTTATTGCTAAAGGTCAGCTTATATTTCCTAACATTCCCTATTTTTCATGTGACTACAATAAAGCTAAAAATATTAGTTCACAATAGATTTGATAACCTTTATGCTTAATCTTCCCTTACGTATCCAATAATCTTTTAAAGGGTACATCTTAGAATATCAAATTTGATTTCCCTGGAAATTCATGCAATATACAATGCTAATACAATAAAGTGATGTATATATATATATATATATATATATATATATATATATATATATATATATATATATATACTGTAAATAGTACAGGACACCATTGATGATCCTGGATGGGAAATACATGTCCCCATTATCTGAGTTATGGTCACTTTAGGGGGGTGACCTGAAAGCAGTTTGAAAGCAGAGTTCTCACATTTTTAGGGGTTCTCACCTACTCATGATGAGGGGTTTTGGAGAAACTTTGGGTAGGGAAAAGCCTCCAACACTGATTTAAGAGACTTTGGTCCTGAAAAGGTTAAGCTGCCTGGAGGGGAGGCCTGAAAAGAAGCAGGAAGGAGTTGACACCTGTCAGTGAAGAGGAATGGAGTAGTTCACAGCTGTGAGAAAGTGTGGACTGTCTGGCAACTGAGACACTTGTTTTCTAAGCTCCTGTAGCCTTTGCGGTACACCTGAATCAGATGGGAACCCCAAACCCAAGTGTGAGACTGATATACTAGCGGAGAGCCATTATGTTGTCTGAATTATACAACAATTATGGACTGTTTGGTCTTACTTATGCTGAACAAAAAGCTGTTTTTGTTTGCTTGTTTAAGCCCCCGTTCACATGGGTGCGATTTGTCATGCAATTTGACAGTTCCAAATCTCATGACAAGTTGCACCCCATTGTCAGCAATAGAACTGTTCAAATTGCCACCATTCATGTTGCAGCAACTTTGAAAAAGGTTCCTGCACTAATTTTTGCTGATTTCATTGCGACTTGCATAGACTTCTGTTGTATGAAGTCGCAAGCCACAATGAAATCTGCAGTGCAAATAGAACTGATGTGTGGCTTTGAAATCGCCCTGAAGTATCATGATTTCAAAGCTGCACCAATGTGAACGGGGGCTTATGGAAATCAATGAATACTACATGGACAGACGGTTGTGGATGTCAAAGTCCCTGTGGGAGAAACACTTTGAGATGCTTATTACTGTTGATTTACAAGCTAGTATACACCTTTTGTTAAGATGTCACTTGGCTAAAGTACAGTGCCTTGAAAAAGTATTCATAACCCTTGAAATTTTCCACAATTTGTCATGTCCAAAAACTTGAATTTATTTTATTGGGATTGAAAGGAAAATTATAAATGGTTTTCAATTTTTTTTACAAATAAATATCTGCAAAGTGTGGCGTGCATTTGTATTCTGCCCCCGAGTCAATATTTTGTAGAACCACCTTTTGCTGCAATTACAGCTGCAAGTCTTTTGGGGATGTCTCTATCAGTATTGCACATCTAGAGAGTGACATTTTTGTCAATTCTTCTTTGCAAAATAGCTCAAGCTCTGTCACATTGGATGAAGAGCATCTGTGAACAGCAATTTTCAAGTCTTGCCACAGATTCTCAATTGGATTTAGATCTGGACTTTAACTGAGCCATTCTAACACGTGAATGTGCTTTGATCTAAACCATTCCATTGTAGCTCTGTTTGTTTAGGGTCGTTGTCCTGCTGGAAGGTGAACCTTTGCCCCAGTCTCAAGTCTTTTGCAGATTCTAACAGGTTTTCTTCTAAGATTGCCCTATATTTGGCTCCATCCATCTTCCCATCAACTCTGACCAGCTTCCCTGTCCCTGCTGAAGAAAAGCATCCCCGTAACCTGATGCTGCCACTACCATGTTTCACAGTGGGGATGGTGTGTTCAGGGTGATGTGCAGTGTAGGTTTTCTGCCACACATAGCATTTTGCTTTTAAGCCAAAAAGTTCAATTTTGGTCTCATCTGAGCAGAGCATCTTCTTTCACATGTTTGCTGTGTACCCCACATGGCTTCTCACAAACTGCAACGGGACTTCTTTATGGCTTTATTTCAACAATGGCTTTCTTCTTGCCACTCTTCCATAAAGGCCAGATTTGTGGAGTGCGCGGCTAATAGTTGTCCTGTGGACAGATTCTCCCACCTGAGCTATGGCTCTCTGCAGCTCCTCCAGAGTTACCATGGGCCTCTTGGCTGCTTCTCTGATTAATGCTCTCCTTGCCCGGCCTGTCAGTTTAGGTGGACGGCCATGTCTTGGTAGGTTTGCAGTAGTGCCATACTCTTTCCATTTTCGGATGATGGCTTGAACAGTACTTCGTGAGATGTTCGAAGCTTGGGATATTTTTTTAGAACCTAACTTTAAACTTCTCCACAACTTTATCCCTGACCTGTCTGGTGTGTTCCTTGACCTTTATTAAGCTGTTTGCTCACTAAGATTCTCTAACAAACCTCTGAGGGCTTCACAGAACAGCTGTATTTATACTGAGATTAAATTACACATAGGTGGACTCTATTTACTAATTAGGTGACTTCTGAAGGCAATTGGCTCCACTAGATTTTAGTTAGGGGTATCCGAGTAAAGGGGGATGAATACAAATGCACGCCACACCTTTCATATATTTGTTTGTTAAAAATGTTGTAATTTATTTATCATTTTCCTTCCACTTCACAATTATGTGCCACTTTGTGTTGGTCTATCACATAAAATCCCAATAAATATTTGTAGTATATTGTGCCTATAGATGCAGCTGCCCACGTTCCCTATGCCTCCCCAGTCTAGATGGTCAGCTGTGGAAGAGAGGGTCCTGTTTTGTAAAATATATCCAAGGTTTATTTTCATGGACCCCCTTGTCCTGATGGGCCCTAGTTAAGTAATATGTGTGCACTTCACGAGAAGACTGAATAGAATTAGAATTTTAGTGCCTATGTTACCTACCTTACCAGTTTGGATGTTTATATGTGGAAGAGAGGGTCCTCTTCTGTAAATTTCATCAATGGATTAACTTCATGGACTGGTTTTTACTGATGGGTTCTAGTGAAGTGCACCTGACTAGAATAGATAGGCAAGAGACATTGGAAACATATAAACAAGCAAAATCCTGTAAGTAGAAAAATAAGACTGGAATTTTAGTGCATTTAATAAATACAAAAGGTAGCTCATGAAAAGCAAAAGTTTGATAGGGACTATTGCCATGGTTAGACTTTGATTAAAAAGTTGTACATGTAAGTCATATATAATACTGTAAAGTAGAGTTCAATGTGAATGAATAATACCAATACAATTTTTCATGACCGCTACAATAGTTATTTTCAAAATTTGTTTTGCTTCTTTAATTGTTCAAAGAATATTTTTTTTAAAACTGATGAACGTGTCTAAACTCTATTTAAACTGTATTTAATGCCTAATTTTCAAGAAAAGCAGCTAGAGCTTTAGTCCACTTTTTATGATAATTGAAAAATTTGTTGCTTTAAAATAAACTTAAATCCTAGCTAACCCAAACTATTTTGCATTTAATACTTAAAGGCTAAGTTCACCTTTTTTTTAATACTAAATTTCAGCTTCTCTATGTACCAATATACCATTAGTGTACCTCTGTTGCAGAGGTATATGTCCTACATGATGGGAAAACTGTTAGTAGAATGAAGAAGTACTTCAGCAGCTGACCTCCCCTCCAGAAGGTTGCTCCCACCCACCTCTGTAGTTCCATGAATGTCCAATGCAGTCTTCCTCTGCTGATCAATCATTTTGTACCTTAACCACTTCAGCCCCGGAGGATTTGGCAGCTCAATGACCGGAGCACTTTTTACAATTTGGCACTGCGCTGCTTTAACTGGTAATTGCGTGGTCATGCAATGTTGTACCCAAACGAAATTTGCGTCCTTTTTTTCCCACAAATAGAGCTTTCTTTTGATGGTATTTGATTGTCTCTGAGATTTTTATTTTTTGCGATATAAAAGGAAAAAGACCGAAAATTTTGAAAAAAATAATATGTTCTATTTTTGTTATAACATTTTTTTAATAAACTCAATTTTAGTCATACATTTAGGCCAAAATGTATTCAGCCACATGTCTTTGGTAAAAAAATGTCAATAAGCATATATTTATTGGTTTACACAAAAGTTATAGCGTCTACAAACTAGGGTACATTTTCTGGAATTTACGCAGCTTTTAGTTTATGACTACCTCATTTCTTGAGGTGCTAAAATGACAGGGCAGTAAGAATCCCCCCCCCCCAAATGACCCCATTTTGGAAAATAGAGACCCCAAGGAAATTGCTGAGAGGCATGTTGAGCCTATTGAATATTTTATTTTTTTGTCACAAGTGATTAAAAAATGACAAAAAAAAAAAAATTACACAAAGTTGTCACTAAATGATATATTGCTCACACATGCCATGGTTATATGTGGAATTACACCCCAAAATGCATTCTGCTGCTTCTCCTGAGTATGGGGATACCTCATGTGTGAGACTTTTTGGGAGCCTAGCCGCGTATAGGACCCCGAAAACTAAGCACCGCCTTCAGGCTTTCTAAGGGGGTAATTTTTTATTTCACTCCTCACTACCTATCACAGTTTCGAAGGCCATAAAATGCCAAGATAGCACAAAACCCCCCATTTTGGAAGTAGACACCCAAGCTATTTGCTAATAGACATGTTGAGCCCATGGAATATTTTATATTTTGCCACAAGTTGCAGGAAAATTAAAAATGTTTTTTTTTTGCACAAAGTTGTCACTACATGATATATTGCTCAAACATGCCATGGGCATATGTGGAATGACACCCCAAAATACATTTTACTTCTTCTCCTGAGTACGGGGATACCACATGTGTGAGACTTTTTTGGAGCCTAGCCGTGTACAGGACCACGAAAACCAATCACTGCCTTTAGGCTTTCTAAGGGTGTAAAATGGTGATTTCACTTCCTGTAAAAAAGGGGGTGAAAATACTGTGCTAAACCCAAAGTAATTGTGAAAAAGATATATACAAGTGATAATAAGCTGCTAACACACAAACAAGCAAAGTCCAAATATCAATATCAAACAAATAGTGTAGCGCTAAACAAATGTGACTAAGTGAAGAAATGGCGACAAAGCCACCTCAAATGAGCTAAGATTAGACTAAAATGAATCAAAATAACCTATAAACAAAAACAAATATATGTGGCATAAGAACATACACCAAAATGATATGGAATGATTGTGATGAACTACAATAATCCAATGGCCAAATGTCCACATGTATAGTGTCCAATAAATGGAAAACTTTCTCTTCAATCTTCAACTGAAGGAGAAAACATGTGGTCAGGATGGACCAGAAATGCTCCACATGGCGCAGGTCAACCAAAAATGTTTATCTTCAATAAACCATTTTTGTTTGACCTGCGCAATGTGGAGCTTCCATTTTTCTTTTTTCCCTTATGTTTGAGCACTTATGACTACCCTCGGATCACCACCCATTTCTCTGGATCGGTCTTTTTGCTGATTGCTTTGGAACCACCGTCTTGGAACTATCACCCAACCTTGAGTGGTTTGGAGTTGCAGTCGTTGTGTTACCATTCAGCTTGGTATCATCTCATCATCGGGAACCCAGTACTATAAGCCTATTAGACGCACTGCCGTATAGTATGTGCGTCCACCTGGTTTGGTAAGAGTACCCACCCTCTTATTTGAATATTTTCTCAATGATTTCCAGTGAATTTCTGGTCCATCCTGACCACATGTTTTCTGCTTCAGTTGAAGATTGAAGAGAAAGTTTTCCATTTATTGGAAACTATACATGTGGACATTTGGCCATTGGATTATTGTAGTTCATCACAATCATTCCATATCACTTTGGTGTATGTTCTTATGCCACATATATTTGTTTTTGTTTTTTGGTTATTTTGATTCATTTTATTCTAATCTTAGCTCATTTGAGGTGGCTTTGTTGCCATTTTTTCACTTAGTCACATTTGTTTAGCGCTACACTATTTGTTTAAGATTTCACTTCCTCACTACCTATCACAGTTTCGGAGGCCATGAGATGAGAAGATAGCACAAAACCACCCCAAATGACCCAATTTTGGAAAGTAGACACCCCAAGCTATTTGCTGACAGGCATGTTGAGTCCATGAAATATTTTATATTTTGCCACAAGTTTCGGGAAAATTTCAATTTTTTTTTACACAACATTGTCACTAAATGATATATTGTTCAAACATGGCATGATTATATGTGGAATTACACCCCAAAATACATTCTGCTGCTTCTCCTGAGTACATGGATACTTTTTGGCAGTCTAACCGCGTACAGGACCCTGAAAACCAGTCACTGCCTTCAGGCTTTCTAAGGGCGTACATTTTTGATTTCACTTCTCACTATCTATCACAGTTTTGGAAGCCATGAAATGCCAAGATAGCACAACCCCCCCCAAATGACCCCATTTTGGAAAGTAGACACCCCAAACTATCTGCTGAGAGGCATATTGAGTATTTTGCAGATCTCAATTTTTGTCACAAAGTTTTGAAAATTAAAAAAAGAAAAAAAAATACATTTTTCTTTTCTTTCTTAATTTTCAAAAATAAATGCGATCTGCAAAATACTCACCATGCCTCTTAGCAAATACTTTGGGGTGTCTACTTTCCAAAATGGGGTCATTGGGGGGGGGGGGGGTTGTGCTATCTGAACATTTCAGGGCCTCTGTAACTGTGATAGGTAGTGAGGCGTAAAATCACAATTTTACGCCTTTAGAAATCCTGAAGGCGGTGATTGGTTTTTGGGGTCCTGTACGCGGCTAGGCTCCCAAAAAGTCCCACACATGTAGTATCCCCATACACAGGAAAAGCAGCAGAATGTATTTTGGGGAGTAATTCCACATATAACCATGCCATGTTTGAACAATATATCATTTAGTGACGACTTTGTGTAAAAAAAAAAAAAAAAAAAAAGACAGAATGTTTTTTTCATTTTCCCGCAACTTGTGGCAAAATATAAAATATTCCATGAACTCAACACGGGTCTCATCAAATAGCTTGGGGTGTCTACTTTCCAAAATGGGATCATTGGGGGGGGGGGGGGTTGTGCTATCTTGGCATTTTATGGCTTCAAAACTGTGATCGGTAGTGAGGAGTGAAATCAAAAATTTACACCCTAATGCCACGTACACACGGTCGGATTTGCAGACAGGAAATGTTCGATTGGAGCATGTTGCTGAAAATTCCGACCGCGTGTAGGCTCCATCGGACGTTTTCCGTCGGAATTTCTGACAAACAAAATTTGAAATCTGGATCTCAAATTTTCCGACAACAAAATCCGTTGTCGTAAATTCCGATCGTGTGTACACAATTCCGATGCACAAAATTCCACGCATGCTCAGAATTAAGCAGAAGAGCCGCTGCTGAACTTCATTTTTCTCAGCTCGTCGTACGTGTTGTACGTCACCGTGTTCTCAGCGAACGGAATTTCCGACAAGATTTGTGTGACCATGTGTATGCAAGACAAGTTTGAGCCAACATCCGTTGGAAAAAAACATGGATTTTGTTGTCGGAATGTGCGACCTTATGTACGTGGCATTAGAAATCCTGAAGGCGGTGATTGGTTTTCGTGGTCCTGTACGCGGCTAGGCTCCCAAAAGTCTCACATATGTGATATCCCCGTACTCAGGAAAAGCAGCAGAATGCATTTTGGGGTGTAATTCTACATATAAACATGCCATGTTTGAACAATATATCATTAACTTTTTGCAAAATAAAAAATTTTAATTTTCCCGAAACTTGTGACAAAATATAAAATATTCCATGGACTCAACATGCCTATCAGCAAATAGCTTGGGGTGTCTACTTTCCAAAAAGAGGTCATTTGGGGGGGGTTTGAACTGTCCTGGCATTTTATGCACAACATTTAGAAGCTTATGTCACACATCACCCACTCTTCTAACCACTTGAAGACAAAGCCCTTTCTGACACTTTTTGTTTACATGAAAAAATATTTTTTTTTGCAAGAAAATAACTTTGAACCCCCAAACATTATATATTTTTTAAAAGCAAAGGCCCTACAGATTAAAATGGTGGGTGTTGCAATTTTTTTTTTTTCACACAGTATTTGCGCAACGATTTTTCAAAAGCATTTTTTTGGGAAAAAACACACTATATTGCCCAATGTTTGATGAAATAAAAAAGATGATCTTATGCCGAGTACATGGATACCAAACACGACATGCCTTTGCAGTGATACCTCACATGCATGGTGCAATTGCTGTTTACATATGACACCATACCGACACTTGCGTTCACCTTTGCACGTGAGCACGGGGTGGGGGGGGGGTGGGGGGCAGTGGTGCTTTTTTTTTTTTTTTTAAATTTATTTTGCTTTTTTATTATATTTTTAAACTGTTCCTTTTATTTTTTGTTTTTTTTTATCATTTTTATTGTTATCTCAGGGAATGTAAATATCCCCTATGATAGCAAGAGGTAATGACAGGTACTCTTTTTAAAAAAAAATTGGGGTCTATTAGACCCTAGATCTCTCCTCTGCCCACAAAGCATCTGACCGCACCAAGATCGGTGTGATAAAATGCTTTGCCAATTTCCCAATGCGCTGTTTATATCCGGCAAAACCGAAGTCACAAAATGCTCGTAGCTTCCAGTTTCTTAGACCATAGAGATGATTGGAGCCGTTCTGGTCTCTGATCAGCTCTATGGTCAGCTGGCTGAACCACCGGCTGCATTCTCGGGTTCCCTGTTGGAGCAGGAGAGCCCGTGAAAACCATGGAAGACGGTGGGAGGAGGGGTCATTCCCTCCCACTGCTTATAAAGGCAGTCTAGAGGCTAATTAGCCACTAGGATTGCTTTTACATGAAAGCCGACCGCTGGCTGAAAAGAATGATACTAAGATGATACCTAAACCTGCAGGCATCATACTGGTATAACCACTCAAATTCCAGCAACATACCAGTACATTACTGGTCCTTGTTGGGCATACATTGTAATGTTCTTTTTTTCATGCAGCCTGTGGGCTGAACAAAAAAAAGAGATTGATCGGTGGGTATGCCCACCATTAGAATACCGCCCTTCATCCACCCACTTCTAATGATGGGCATACATGCACCATTTTTTTTAAATTGTGGTGGTGAGATCACCTCTGACAGCGCTGGAGTCACTGCTTTATGTATCGTGGGAGCAAACGCTGTTGCTGTCAAGATAAATAAACCCATGTTGCAGCTGAATGACGTACCTTCTAAGCAAATGATGGTTAACAATAAAAAAAAGTAACATTACAGTATAAACATAATGCCCTGTACACACGGTCGGACATTGATCGGACATTCCGACAACAAAATCCATGGATTTTTTCCGACGGATGTTGGCTCAAACTTGTTGTGCATACACATGGTCACACAAAGTTGTCGGAAAATCCGATCGTTCTGAACTTGGTGACGTAAAACACGTACGTTGGGACTAAAAACGGGGCAGTAGCCAATAGCTTTAGTCTCTTAATTTATTCTGAGAAAGCTTGGCACTTTGTGCGTCGGATTTGTGTACACACGATCGGAATTTCTGACAACGGATTTTGTTGTCGGAAAATTTTATCGCAAGCTCTCAAACTTTGTGTGTCAGAAATTCCGATGGAAAATGTGTGATGAAGCCCACACACGGTAGGAATTTCCGACAACAAAGTGCTTTCACACATTTTCCGTCGGAAAATCCGACCGTGTGTACAGGGCATAAGACTTACCATACCTGCAAAACATTGCAATCTGTGCTAAAAAAATATATGCCGAAGCATGGGGGCAATCCAACCCTAATGTTAGGAGCAAATCGCTCCTCCACCTCTGCCCCCATGCTTCGGCATATATGCTCTTTTTTTTAACTGTGGTGGTGAAATCACCTCCGACAGCAATGGAGCCGCAGCTTTATGTATCGTGGGAGCAAACGCTGTTGCTGTCAAGATAAATAAACCAGTGCTGCAGCTGAATGGCGTACCTGCTAAGCAAATGATGGTTAACAATAAAACAAACATTACAGTATAAAATACCATACTTTCAAAGCAAATACAATAAAACATAAAAATAAAACAGAGAGAGAATGATATATATAGAACAATAGTGAGCGAACAGTAGAGCGGACAGTAGAGAGCGAACATAAGAGAGAGAACAATAGAGAGAGAGAAAGAGAGAGAGAGAGAGAGAAGAAAAATAAAATCACAACAATTTTTGGCTTTTTAATTTTTATTTTTTTGTGTTTTTGTGTGTTTTTTTTCACTTTTTTTCACTTTTATAATAAACTATAAACTGAACGTTGCAGATTAGGGTCTCTCAAAATGTGATGGCCATCACATCTTTCGAGACCCCGAGACCCTGTGTATGTGTGCCTATGACTGTGTGGTGTTGTACTCTACGCTAATACTCAACTAGTGTGTGATAGCATTTGAAACAGTCATCAATGCAAAGACCAGGTTGGTCAGGACAGGAGGGACAATAAAAGCTGGTGTCACGCCTAAATCCGCGCTTTCTACAGACACAACATCTTCTTTGGGGGCTTCTTTGGGTAGGGGTACCAGAGAGGACATGCGGAAAATGCCTCTCATGCAGCTGGCTTACTGCATTTGCATTGGGAAGTTGGGCCAGAGCACCGTCTGGAAACAGAAGGGTTCTGATGATCTCTTCCTGGAATTTAAGGAAGGATCCAGTTCGTCCTGAAGCTTTGTATAGCACAAAAGCATTCAGCAAAGCTCATTAATACAGGTAATGAGTGGAGGACATAGGAGCCTCTTAAAGAAGAAGATACAGGTCTGTGAGAGCCAGAAATCTTGCTTGTTTGTAGGTGACCAAATACTTAATTTCCACCATAATTTGCAAATAAATTCTTTCAAAAATCAGACAATGTGATTATCTGGATTTGTTTCCACATTTTGTCTCTCATAGTTGAGGTATACCTATAATGACAATTACAGGCCTCTCTCATCTTTTTAAGTGGGAGAACTTGCACAATTGGTGGCTGACTAAATACTTTTTGCCCCACTGTAGATGTGTCCTCCTATTATATAGTTTTGGTAAACTAGACCTAGTTCACCAGAACTAGTGTCCTCATTAGAAGACTTTCCTTCTACTACTTTTCTGAGGACAACCCAAACTTTGGGATTTTCTTTTGCATTCACTTTCAGTTTTAACAGTAAACGTGACACATAGAGAAGCTGAATCCTGCCAATGGGGCCACAGACAGCAATAAAATAGTTTTTCTAATCCATCTCCTCTTCACCCACCCTGCCTCCTAAGATTAGTCTCTAACGCCCCCCCCCCCTCCCAGGCGGCAGAGACTAATCTTAGAAGGCAAGTCCTGAGACACGATTGGGAGTCCTAGGACTCCCTGGCTAATCAGGTCTCAGGAGCTGCTTCCTGATTGGCCGGGAGGAGAATCAGAAAGACAGTAACGAATATTAATTCGCTATTGTCACACAAGTGGGTGTGCTTGGGGCGCAGAGCCCATCTTTTTTTGAAGACTTTTAGAGCCTCTGACTCTAATCACATACTTCTAAAAAAAAAAAAACCCATTGGAATCCATGCAACTGGCGCCCCGCATGTAGATTAGGCCGGATGCATGGATAGTGGATTAGTGCATTACAGGCCACCACTACCTGTAGTTATACTTTAGTTAAAAAACCAAAGTTGTTTTTTGTTTAGGATACAGTAATGAGGGTTCAAAGGAGAAGTATAGCCAAAACCGTTTTGGCTATACTTCTCTTGGGGATCACAGGAGTGTAGTTCATTCTGCACACCTGTAACCCATTTTCAGCACACAGTGGACTAAATCCCAAGCCAGTCAAGGCTCTGAAAAGACCTAGAAGCCTGGACCGGCAGCTGGCTCAACTTCACAATGAGCCACCCCACAGCTCAGCGCTTCAGTGAGTCTAAAGGGGCAGAGCAGAGAGCCAGTGACTGACAGTCTGCTCACAGAACAATGAGAACTGAGCGGTCTTTAATCGCTCAGTTGTCAATCTTAGAGTCAGTGGAGGACAGATGCAGCATTGCACCAATGCTGCATCCACCTAGGTGAGTATAATTTATTTATTTTCGTTAACCCATACTTCTCTTTTAAAACCCATTCAGTTTGCCATTTGTTTTTTTTTTTTGGAGATTTCACTTCTTGTATTATTGATATGACAAAAGTTAGGAAAATTTTTCCAAAGTGAAGGAAGACCCCTTAAACAATTGTCATTGGAATAAATGTTCTCATTGAAAGAGTCCCCCTCTTTAGCTGGTGACAACTCAAAATTTTGGATTTTTGCATCACTTTCAGTCTTGTTGAAAATGGTGAACGTGACAAATGGAGAGATAATCTCCCCATCAGGGAGACAGGCAGCAAATAAAACCTGTCATGGGCTTAACCCCCTCAACACTCCAAAACTTAAACAGTTTGGTCAGCATTTTAAAAACAGGCTAACCAGAATTATTTTTTTATCCTGTGCATATAAAATTGGGTATACATATTCAAAAAATAAGAGCAAGATCACACATGCTTGGCAAAAGAAAGAATACATTACAATACAATACAACACATTACATCTCTTCCTAAGTTTTATTCTGTCGTACGAGCAGGGCTGGCCCTCTCATTGGACCCGGTGGGACCATGGGTCCTGAGCGGCACTTTCGGGGGGGAGGCAAACTGCTACCCAAGAGCAGTGGCAGAACTGCTGCTTGCCAGCCAGCCCGTTCTGCTGCTTAGCCCACTCTGAGGGAGCCCGGTGCTGTTAGTGGTGACAGGAGCGGGCGGGCAAAACACTCGCTGCCCAGGGGAAAAGCAGTGAGCAGGCAGACGGGCGGGTCAGTGGGTGAGTGAGTGGACCGGGGAGCAGAGATGACATAATTTCTCACCGCCTGCCCTGCATCACTTTAGTTCCACTCTAACTGTACAGCCGCGGGCAGCAGAGAGATTATGTCATCTCTCTGCTGCCTGTCTTCCCTCTGGGACACAGCAAGTGACACCATAGCAGGCAAGAGTTACAGCAAATGACAATCTGCAACGTGTGACAGGTGACATGGCAGTTGACGTGGCAAGTGACAATCCACATCGTGTGGCAGGTGACGTTGTGGCAAGTGACAATCCGCAACGTTTGGCAGATGACGTTGTGGTAAGTGACAATCCACAACATGTAGCAGGTGACTTGGCAAGTGACAATCCGCAACGTGTGGCAGGAGACGTCATGGCAAGTAACAATCCACAACGTGTGGCAGGTAGCGTTGCAAGTGAAAAACCAGCAACGTGTTGCAGGTGGTGTGGCAAGTGACAATCCGAAACGCGTGGCAGGTGACGTGGCGAGCGACAATCCACAATTTGTGGCAGGTGACGTGGCAAGTGACAATCCGCAACGTGTGCCAAGTGACTATCCACAATGAGTGGCAGGTGATGTGGCAAGTGACAATACACATCTGGTGACAGGTAACATGGCAAGTGACAATTCGCAACGTGTGGTAGGTGACAATCCACATCTGGTGGTGGAGTCAAAATGTAAGAACAAACCCACATCAAGTTGTATGAGACATGAGAGCCCGAGATGGTCTTGCCTTGCCCAGCCCTGATTATCCACTTACAGACCGAAGGGATTTGCCCCCTTAATGACCAGGCCATTTTTTGTGATACGACACTGCTTCGCTTTAACTAACAATTGCGGTGTTATGCGACGCTGTACACAAATAAAATTGACATCCTTTTTTCCCACAAATAGAGCTTTCTTTCGGTGATATTTGATCACCTCTGTGGTTTTTATTTTTTGCGCTATAAACAAAAAATAGCATACATTTTGAAGAATGAAACAATATTTTTTACTTTTTGCTATAATAAATATATAAAAAAAAAGTTATAGCTGCTACAAAATAGGGGATACATTTATAGCATTTTTCTGTTTCAATAGTTTTGAAACAGAAAAAGGACAGAGGACTTCTTTCTCCCCTTATATACATGTATAGAGCCATGACAGCCATAATTATCAGATATATCAGTCGGGATGTCACACCACTTCCTCAAACTTAATCTATCCAAAACCAAACTTATCATTTTTCCTCCCCCATGTGCCCCTTCCCCTGATCTCTCTGTCAAAATCGATGGCACAACTATAAGCCCATCCCCCCATGCCAAGGTTCTAGGTGTAGTCCTGGACTGCAAACTCTCCTTTAAGCCCCACGTCCAATTACTGTCCAAATCTTGCCACCTCAACCTCCGCAACATCTCCAAAATACGCCCCTTTCTAACCAATGACACAACAAAGCTCTTAATTCACTCCCTGGTCATCTCTCGCCTCGACTACTGCAACTCCCTCCTCATTGGCTTACCTCTACATAGTCTATCCCCCCTTCAATCCATCATGAATGCGGCTGCCAGACTCATCCACCTTACCAATCATTCTGTGTCTGCTACTCCTCTCTATCAATCCCTCCACTGGCTTCCGTTTACCCAACTAATTGAATTCAAAATACTAACAACTACTTACAAAGCCATCCACAACTCTGCCCCCAGCTACATCACTTACCTAGTCTCAAAATACCAACCTAATCGTTCTCTTCGTTCGTCTCAAGACCTCCTGCTCTCTAGCTCCCTCATCACCTCCTCCCATGCTCGCCTCCAGGACTTTTCTGGAGCCTCTCCAATCCTATGGAACTCCTTACCCCAATCTGTCCGATTATCTCCTACTCTATTAGCTTTTAGACGATCCCTTAAAACCCTTTTCTTCAGAGAAGCCTACCCTACCTACACCTAACAACTGTATTTTCATTTTCTTCATCAGCTCATCCCCCACAGCTGTTACCTTTTGCTCCACTTGACCCTCCCTTCTAGATTGTAAGCTCTAATGAGCACGGCCCTCTGTTCCCTCCTGTATTGAATTGTATTGTAACTGTACTATCTGCTCCATGTTGTAAAGCGCTGCGCAAACTGTTGGCACTAGATAAACCCTGTATAATAATAATAATGACAGGTCCTCTTTATACTTATATATACATGTATAGGGCCATGACCAGTCCTCTTTATACAGGTCCTCTTAATTCTCCTATATACATGTATAGAACCATGACAGGTCCTCTTTATACTCCTATATACGTGTATAGCGCCATGACAGGTCCTCCTTATACCCCTATACATGTAGACAACCATGGCCGGTTAGTTGTCATTATATAAAATAATGAATTTGGGGGCCTTTTGCTGGGCATGATTTTTTTTTGGTGGTGGTGGTGGTGGTGGTGGGGGGGCAGCATTTCATTCTTGGTCCCAGGCAGCCCAATGCCTTTGGCCGCCCCTGCGTACGAGAATTTTCGTGAGTTGAGTAACCTCTTCATTAGAGTACACCATTGCTAGCAAATGAACCAGTGTGTAAGGCAAAACATACTTGCTTATATGCTGAGAGACATCATATAGTGCAAACAGCTAAAAAAGACATTTACAGAATTCCGAGCTGTGTGGTTCAAGGAGCTGACAAATGGATGACTCCAAAGGCTTTAGATGGAGTAAGCTGCAACACAAAAAGATAAATCTCAAAGCTCCAGAATTCATCACCAGGGCTTTCACAAAAGTCACACAGTGACTACCTGTATATAAAGGTAGAAGCTTTAATCCTCAGTTTTGTTTTACTCGTCTCTGGTTCACGGGATGAGTCATCTTCTTTTCTTTTAGAGAATGATAGAAACATGTGAAGGGCAGAGTCCTTTGTACCTCTTCAATAAATACTGTAAATGGCGTCACAAAGAATCTGTGAGCATATGCTGGAAGTTATCTGAAAGTTCTGTTCTTTGAAGAAAGTTTCTCTATGTGTATCTGTGCTAGTTCAAATATGATGATCTTAAAGCTGAACTGTAGCCACTGTAGAAAATATAATTTAAGATTCCACCTAGAAACACAAGTTGAAGTGTTTGACAATCATACCTTTATAACTGTTTGCTAGAAATCATTCCCCCCAGTAAGCCTTTTATCTAAGTCCCTCCAGAGCAGGGATGAGCCGAACACCCCCTGTTCGGTTCGCACCAGAACATGCGAACAGGCAAAAAATTAGTTTGAACACGCGAACACCATTAAAGTCTATGGGACTCGAACATGAATAATCAAAAGTGCTAATTTTAAAGGCTTATATGCAAGTTATTGTCATAAAAAGTGTTTGGGGACCTGGGTCCTGCCCCAGGGGACGTGGATCAATGCAAAAAAAAGTTTTAAAAACGGACGTTTTTTCGGGAGCAGTGATTTTAATAATGCTTAAAGTGAAACAATAAAAGTGTAATATTCCTTTAAACTTTATACCTGGGGGGTATCTATAGTATGACTGTAAAGGGGCGCATGTTTCCCGTGTTTAGAACAGTCTGACAGCAAAATGACATTTCAAACGAAAAAAAGTCATTGAAAAGTACTCGCGGCTATATGAATTGTCGGTCCGACAATACACATAAAAGTTCATTGATAAAAAACGGCATGGAATTTCCCCACAGGGGAACCCCCGAACCAAAATTTAAAAGAAAATGGCGTGGGGGTCCCCCTAAATTTCATACCAGGCCCTTCAGGTCTGGTATGGATATTAAGGGGAACCCCACGCCAAAATTTAGAAAAAAAAGGCGTGGGGGTCCCCCTCAAAATCCATACCAGACCCTTCAGGAAAAGAGGGGGGACGAGAGAGCGCCCCCCTCCTGAACTGTACCAGGCCACATGCCCGCCTCTTTTCCTGTGACCTGCCAGGTTGCGTGCTCGGATAAGGGTCTGGTATGGATTTTTGGGGGGACCCCCACGCCTTTTTTTTTTTTTAATTTTGACGCGGGGTTCCCCTTAATATCCATACCAGACCTAAAGGGCCTGGTATGGAATTTAGGGGGACCCCCACGCCATTTTTTTAAAAATTTTGGTTCAGGGTTCCCCTGTGGGGAAATCCCATGCAGTTTTTATCAATGAACTTTTATGTGTATTGTCAGACTGACAATTCATATAGCCGCGAGAACTTTTAAATGACTTTTTTTCCTTTGAAATGTCATTTTGCTGTCAGACTGTTCTAAACACGGGAAACATGCGCCCCTTTACAGGCAGGGCCGATCCTAGGGTCACCGGCGCCTGGGTGCAGAAATATTTCTGGCGCCCCCACATGGGCGTGGTCATCTTACCAACTCCTCCCCTTTACAAATGTTTCTATGGCAACGACTCAAACACAGAGATGCTCCCCTAAGAAGTATTTGTTACCCTAGGATCCTCCCATGATCTTTTAACAATAAAAAAAATACAGGAAGAACGTACACTAATGAGACCTGGAGGGGAGTCTCTCTGATGCACACAAAGAGGGCTTCTGTTAGAGAGTCTGTTAGAAAGAGCCCCCAGATATATTATAGGAGATGGTCAGAGACTGCAATCATGGTACAGGAGATGGTCAGAGACTGCAGACATAATACAGGAGATGGTCAGAGACTGCAGACATAATACAGGAGATGTTTAGAGACTGCAGACATAGTACAGGAGATGATCAGAGACTGCAGACATAGTAGGAGAGTAGGCCAGAGACTGCAGACATAGTACAGGAGATGGTCAGAGACTGCAGACATAGCACAGGAGATGGTCAGAGACTGCAGACATAGTACAGGAGATGGTCAGAGACTGCAGACATAATACAGGAGATGATCAGAGACTGCAGACATAGTACAGGAGTAGGCCAGAGACTGCAGACATAGTACAGGAGATGGTCAGAGACTGCAGACATAGTACAGGAGATGGTCAGAGACTGCAGACATAGTACAGGAGATGCCCAGAGACTGCAGACATAGTACAGGAGATGCCCAGAGACTGCAGACATAGTACAGAAGATGGTCAGAGACTGCAGATATTGTACAGGAGATGCCCAGAGAGTGCAGACATAGTACAGGAGATGATCAGAGACTGCAGACATAGTACAGGAGATGCCCAGAGACTGCAGACATAGTACAGGAGATGGTCAGAGACTGTAGTTATGATACAAGAGACAGTCAGAGACTGCAATCATAGAACAAGAGATGGTCAGAGACTGCAATCATAGAACAGGAGATGGTCGGAGACTGCAGACATAATACAGGAGATGATCAGAGACTGCAATCATAGAACAGGAGATGGCCAGAGACTGCAGACATAGTACAGGAGATGCTCAGAGACTGCAGACATAGTACAGGAGATGGTCAGAGATTGTAGTTATGATACAAGAGACAGTCAGAGACTGCAATCATAGAACAGGAGATGGTCAGAGACTGCAATCATAGAACAGGAGATGATCAGAGACTGCAGACATAGTACAGGAGATGCTCAGGGACTGCAGACATAATACAGGAGATGGTCAGAGACTGCAGACATAGTACAGGAGATGGTCAGAGACTGCAGACATAGTACAGGCGATGCCCAGAGACTGCAGACATAGTACAGGAGATGGTCAGAGACTGCAGACATAGTACAGGAGATGGTCAGAGACTGCAGACATAGTACAGGAGATGCCCAGAGACTGCAGACATAGTACAGGAGATGGTCAGAGACTGCAGACATAGTACAGGAGATGGTCAGAGACTGTAGTTATGATACAAGAGACGATCAGAGACTGCAATCATAGAACAGGAGATGGTCAGAGAAAGCAATCATAGAACAGGAGATGGTCAGAGACTGCAGACATAATACAGGAGATGATCAGAGACTGCAGACATAGTACAAGAGACGGTCAGAGACTGCAGACATGGTACAGGAGATGCCCAGAGACTGCAGACATAGTACAGGAGATGGTCAGAGACTACAGACATAGTACAGGAGATGATCAGAGACTGCAGACATAGTACAGGAGATGCCCAGAGACTGTAGACATAGTACAGGAGATGGTCAGAGACTGTAGTTATGATACAAGAGACAGTCAGAGACTGCAATCATAGAACAGGAGATGGTCAGAGACTGCAATCATAGAACAGGAGATGGTCGGAGACTGCAGACATAATACAGGAGATGATCAGAGACTGCAATCATAGAACAGGAGATGGCCAGAGACTGCAGACATAGTACAGGAGATGCTCAGAGACTGCAGACATAGTACAAGAGATGCCCAGAGACTGCAGACATAGTACAGGAGATGGTCAGAGATTGTAGTTATGATACAAGAGAGACAGTCAGAGACTGCAATCATAGAATAGGAGATGGTCAGAGACTGCAATCATAGAAAAGGAGATGATCAGAGACTGCAGACATAGTACAGGAGATGCTCAGGGACTGCAGACACAATACAGGAGATGGTCAGAGACTGCAGACATAGTACAGGAGATGGTCAGAGACTGCAGACACAGTACAGGCGATGCCCAGAGACTGCAGACATAGTACAGGAGATGGTCAGAGACTGCAGACATAGTACAGGAGATGGTCAGAGACTGCAGACATAGTACAGGAGATGGTCAAAGACTGCAGACATAGTACAGGAGATGGTCACAGACTGCAGACATAGTACAGGAGATGCCCAGAGACTGCAGACATAGTACAGGAGATGGTCAGAGACTGCAGACATAGTACAGGAGATGGTCAGAGACTGTAGTTATGATACAAGAGATGATCAGAGACTGCAATCATAGAACAGGAGATGGTCAGAGAAAGCAATCATAGAACAGGAGATGGTCAGAGACTGCAGACATAATACAGGAGATGATCAGAGACTGCAGACATAGTACAAGAGACGGTCAGAGACTGCAGACATAGTACAGGAGATGCCCAGAGACTGCAGACATAGTACAGGAGATGGTCAGAGACTACAGACATAGTACAGGAGATGATCAGAGACTGCAGACATAGTACAGGAGATGCCCAGAGACTGCAGACATAGTACAGGAGATGGTCAGAGACAGCAGACATAATAAGAGATGGTCAGAGACTGTAGTTATGATACAAGAGATGGTCAGAGACTGCAAACATAGTACAGGAGATGGTCAGAGACTGCAGACATAGTACAGGAGATGGTCAGAGACTGCAGACATAGTACAGGAGATGGTCAGAGACTGTAGTTATGATACAAGAGACGGTCAGAGACTGCAATCATAGAACAGGAGATGGTCAGAGACTGCAATCATAGAACAGGAGATGGTCAGAGACTGCAGATATAATACAAGAGATGATCAGAGACTGCAGACATAGTACAGGAGATGGTCAGAGACTGTAGTTATGATACAAGAGACGGTCAGAGACTGCAATCATAGAACAGGAGATGGTCAGAGACTGCAATCATAGAACAGGAGATGGTCGGAGACTGCAGACATAATACAGGAGATGATCAGAGACTGCAATCATAGAACAGGAGATGGCCAGAGACTGCAGACATAGTACAGGAGATGCTCAGAGACTGCAGACATAGTACAGGAGATGGTCAGAGATTGTAGTTATGATACAAGAGACAGTCAGAGACTGCAATCATAGAACAGGAGATGGTCAGAGACTGCAATCATAGAACAGGAGATGATCAGAGACTGCAGACATAGTACAGGAGATGGTCAGAGACTACAGACATAGTACAGGAGATGATCAGAGACTGCAGACATAGTACAGGAGATGCCCAGAGACTGCAGACATAGTATAGGAGATGGTCAGAGACTGCAGACATAGTACAGGAGATGCTCAGAAACTGCAGACATAGTACAGGAGATGCTCAGAGACTGCAGACATAGTACAGGAGATGCTCAGAGACTGCAGACATGTTACAAGAGATGGTCAGAGACTGCAATTCCTATGGATGTTAGTAGATAATGGCCGATCGTCCCTCTCATCTGACCCAGCGATACAGCAACGGTTCCTCTGATCAGGAGTCAGCTCACTCTGAATTGCCCATGGTGACTCCGCTGGTTAGCACTCAGATCTGTATTCCGGCAATGACTCCATTCCTTTCTCTGCCAGGGATGGCGCTAGGCTGTGTGGCTTTCCCTCTGGTGGCGCAGGGCTGCGGGGTTCTCTCTCTGATGGTGTTCTCTCAGCACTGTCCTGTCCCTCTGGAGTTCTGGGTGTACTTCCCTGAAAGCGTTCCCGGGCTCCTGTATCTCTCTCTCTCCTATTCAGCTGAGCATGCTGACTGCAGTTTCCGTGTTACAGTGGGGCTGCCAGTCCTCGGGACTATATGTCCCACAATCCTCTTCTCTGCTCCTTTTTCTATTCTGTTTCTTCCCTGGTTGATATGAAGGCGGGGGAAGAAACATAGTGGGCAGCTGTGCTGGCAAGCACCGCTCACTAGTACAGCAGCACGCAGGAGGAGAGGGAGGGGGGAAAGGAGAGGGAGGGGGGAAAGGAGAGGGAGGGGGGAAAGGAGAGCCCGCAGCTGCATTGGCTTCACTAGGGTTGGGGGTCACCCCCCTTCCACCAACTATAGTCGCCCCTCAGTACAGACCCCCCTCCACTACATATAGACCCCCCTCCGTCAGTGCAGAACCCGCACTAAGTATAAACCCCTCC
Source organism: Aquarana catesbeiana (assembly GCF_042186555.1). Lineage (NCBI taxonomy): Eukaryota > Metazoa > Chordata > Amphibia > Anura > Ranidae > Aquarana > Aquarana catesbeiana. The sequence goes on along the minus strand of NC_133324.1, from coordinate 126,601,107 downwards.
CTCAGTACAGACCTTACTCAGTACAGATCTCCCCCAGGAAACCCCCCCTCCATTAGTACAGTCCCCCCAGGACAGATCTCCCTCTCCATTAGTACAGACCCCCACAGGACAAACCACCCCTCCATTAGTACAGACCCCCCCATTAGTACAGACCAGCAGGACAGACCCCCCATTAGTACAGACCCCCCTCCATTAGTACAGACCCCCCTCCATTAGTACAGATCCCCCTCTCCATTAGTACAGACCCCCCAGGACAGACCCCCTCTCCATTAGTACAGACCCCCTCCATTAGTACAGACTCCCCATTAGTACAGACCCCCCCTCCATTAGTACAAACCCCACATTAGTACAGACCCCCCCTCCATTAGTACAGACCCCATTAGTACAGACCCCATTAGTACAGACCCCCCAGGACAGACCCCCCTCCATTAGTACAGACCCCCCATTAGTACAGACCCCCCATTAGTACAGACCTCCCCTCCATTAGTACAGACCCCAATAGTACAGACCCCCTCTCCATTAGTACAGACCCCCCCTCCATTAGTACAGACCCCCCCATTAGTACAGATCCCCCTAGGACAGACCTCCCCTCCATTAGTACAGATCCCCCTCCATTAGTGCAGACCCCCCATTAGTACAGACCCCCCATTAGTACAGACCTCCCCTCCATTAGTACAGACCCCATTAGTACAGACCCCCTCTCCATTAGTACAGACCCCCCCTCCATTAGTACAGACCCCCCCATTAGTACAGACCCCCAGGACAGACCCCCAACCATTAGTACAGACCCCCCCATTGGTATAGACCCCCCTCCATTAGTACAGACCCCCCTCCATTAGTACAGACCCCCCCATTAGTGCAGACCTCCCCTTCCATTAGTACAGACCCCATTAGTACAGATCCCCTCTCCATTAGTACAGACCCCCCTCCATTAGTACAGACCCCCCAGGACAGACCCCCCACCATTAGTACAGACCCCCCCATTGGTACAGACTCCCCCTCCATTAGTACAGACCCCCAGGACAGACCCCCACCATTAGTACAGACGCCCCCATTGGTACAGACCCCCCTCTATTAGTACAGACCCCCCCACCATTAGTACAGACCCCCCTCCATTAGTACAGACCCCCCCTCCATTAGTACAGACCCCCCCTCCATTTGGGTACATAAATACACCCGGGCGGCAGCTGGAGAGGAGAGGACAGTGTGCAGCCACGCCCCCTGGGTGGAGAGCAGAGCAGTTCAAAGCAGGCAGGAGTGGGAGACACAGAGAGGAGAATGTGTCAGGCACGGACCGCCCTGCCACCCCCTGCGCATGACATCACTGCGCGGCTGGTCTCTCTCCACACAGAGACCAGCCGCTCTGCCTCCGATGTCATCTCCGGCTGGCAGCTGCTCTCTTTCTCTGACAGGAGGAGGGAGGGGCTTGAGCAGCAAACACAGCGGCGCCTTTCTTCCTGGAACACCGGCGGAGAGCCACTGCCGGACACAAACAAGAGGAGGAGGAGGAGGGAAGGGAGCACTCTGGCGCTTCAGCGCCCCCACCTCTCTGGCGCCTGGGTACACTGCACCCAGTGCACCCCGTCTGGGATCAGCCCTGTTTACAGGCATACTATAGATACCATCCAGGTACAAAATTTAAAGGAATATTACACTTTTATTGTTTCACTTTAAGCATTATTAAAATCACTGCTCCCGAAAAAAGGCCGTTTTTAAAACTTTTTCTTGCATTGATCCATGTCCCCTGGGGCAGGACCCAGGTCCCCAAACACTTTTTATGACAATACCATGCAAATAAGCCTTTAAAATTAGCACTTTTGATCTCTCCCATAGACTTTTAAAGGGTGTTCCGCGGCTTTCGAAAACGCCAAATTGTTCGCTGTTCGGTGAACTTGCGAACAGCCGATGTTCGAGTCGAACATTAGTTCGACTCGAACTCGAAGCTCATCCCTACTCCAGAGTGTTAGGAAAGTGTTCATGGCTGTCATGATGGGAGCACCTATGAGAGAACAGGAGATATATTGGATGGTGCCCTGCTAGATTGCAGACCAGGAAAAATGTACATATGTGCTCCTTATACCAAAATCATTACTTGATGAAAAACATACAAATAAAACATCAGTAATGCTGCGTACACACGATCAGAAATGCCGCCAGCAAAACTCAGATGAGAGCTTTTTTGTCAGAAAATGCGACCGTGTGTATGCTCCATCGGTCTTTTGCTGGCGGAATTCCAGCCAGCAAAAGATTGACAGCATGTTCTCTATTTTTCGGTCCGGGAAAGTTCCTATCCGAAAATGCAGTCGTTTACAATTCGGACAAAAATTACGCATGCTCAGAAACAATTTGACGCATGCTCGGAAGCATTTAACTTCATTTTCTCGGCTGGTCGTAGTGTTGTACGTCACCGTGTTCTTGACGGTCGAAAGTTCAGAGAACTTTTGTGTGACCGTGTGTATGCAAGGCAAGCTTGAGTGGAATTCCGTCGGAAAAACCATCCAAGTTTTTTCTGACGGAAATTCCAATCGTTTGTACACGGCATCAGTCCAATTCAGTAAATATAATGTCTGTTAATTCAACAATTTCTGGTATACACGATAATGTAAATAAACCAACCAACACCCCATGTCTCAAAATAGGTGCCTGAAACTTCACACAATATGTGCTACAGTTGTGCTCTCAGACCTCTCAGCTCCAGGTCGGTGTCATATAGCCTGTACTGTATATGATAATCCTCTTGAGATGGGATGGTAATCATCTGCTCTTCCTCCTCTCTGCCTCTAGGGGGCTCAACGTTAGGACCTCCCAAGGGTTCCACTGGTGGGGGTGTGTTGTGCCTTTAAGGTTACTTTGGATGCATGCTACCCAAATGCCTTGCACGTGTATAGGGGGGATATCAAAAAGCCTCTCATGGTGCAGTATGTTGGTAATGTAAAGATGCAATAAAAACCAGGTACACTAACACTTTAAAACTTTAAATGCGGTTTATTGGGAATAATCGCAGGCTTCACTTCTGCATGAGTCACTTCCAGTCAGCATCTGCCTCTGCTCACCCTACTCGTTACGTCACGATCAACATAATATTTATTGGTGATTCATTTATTTAATGGTCTTTATTGAAACACTGCAATATAGCACCAATATATTTCCTGTTTATTTTATATCCTGTGTAGGAACGACAGCCTCAAAATGTATTTATTATTGGATTATAAATATAAATTTTACACTCCTAGACATAATCTTACAGATAGAGCATTATTGTTCACCTATGAGAGAATGTAGCGTGGTCACAGACACCCCGTGCCTTGCTCAAATTGAGGAACTGTAGTACGGGCCTAAAATAATTATTGATTTACAAAGAACTTGGTATTAGTTGTTATGCTAGCTATGATAGCTTAACCACTTCAATACCAGGCACTTTCACCCCTTCCTACCCAGGCCAATTTTCAGCTTTCAGTGCTGTCACACTTTGAAAGGCAATTGCAACACTGTACCTACATGAAATTCATATCATTTTTTTTCACACAAATAAAGCCTTCTTTTGGTTGTATTTAATCATCACTGAAAAAAAGACTGAAAATTTTCTGTTATAAAATTTTGCAAATAAATAATCTTTCTTTATAAATTTAGGCCAAAATGTATGCCGCTACATTTCTTTGGCGAAAATAACCCAAATCAATGTATATTATATACAGTACAAATTAGTGTATATTGTAGGAAAGTTAAAGAGTCCACAAACTATGATTTATATATATATTGTAAAGCAATTGACCTGATTGGGCTCCACAGTTACCATAACCATGTCTCCATCCCTGTATATACATTAAAAAGCAAAAGAGAGGGGCAGTGGGACTTTAAATGAGGCATGGGTAGGTCTTTGAAAAAGTCTAGGATACCTTATGTTAAATTAACTATCACCACCCCTTAAGGGGCTTAAAAGCTGTATAGCCATAGAGAAATGCTAATCAAAGAAATGCATAGACATCAATTCATGAGTAATATAATAATCATAGTATAATGCATCATAATATACAATACATAAATCATGCACATCGAGGCACAATAAAAATAGTAGTCATGTTGATAGAAACGTTGTTTATAAACGCTGTTTGAAAATAATTGATACAAGCAATCACAGTTCTACAATGGGTATACAAAAAAGGTGAACAAGGTACTCCGAATAACAATGTTAATAAGTATAAATGGTATACGATAGAATTCATAGATGAACCAAACTTGAAATGGCAACCCTGAGTGTAGACTCTACGCGTTTCATGGCGTTTAAAGCCAATCATCAGGAGTGGGATGCATCAAGAGATGACTAGAAAAATAAATAAAACAAATCAATAAGTAGATCATTGGAGTCTCGATTAAAATCATGCTTACACAAGGTAAAGCAGGTATTTTAGAATATATAAATGCACATTACCTTTTGGCAACAACCCAGTACATAACCCAAACAGTCCAATTGTGGAATAATGAAGGTGGCCCTGAGAGAGCTGTCTCCCCCGGGGTTGAGGCCAAGGACACACAAGGCTAACCCCCAAACCGAAACTCCACATGGGGGCTGGAGAATCAGAGAGGGGGTAGAGAGGAACAGCAGCCAGGGAGAAAGACAGACAGCCAAAACACACTTCCCAAGTAGGAGGCATACATGTATGGGCCACAGATGAAGTTCTGCAATAAATGAAAGAAAAAGAATAATAATGAGGAGATGTGTAACAAAGAGATGGGGATGAGTGTGTCAAAAAAAAAAAAAAAAAAAAAAAAAAAAAAAATAGAACAATGTTATGAATGAAGAAAAGTAAAATGTAAAACCAAGCAGGCGCTAGAGTGTGTCTGACACCTGCCCCAAAAAAATAACTGGGTGGTGAGAACCAACAAACAAAAGATATATATAAATAATGTATACTAGCAATGTTGCCAATGTATTGGTATTTAAATGAGAGGCATAAAAATAAAATAAATAAATAAATAATGCACACCTGTGTACAGAGAAATCAAGCATGATGTGAATAGGTGTGTAATAATGAAGAGAAACAGCCTGATTACCTGAGGTGTGGATGAAGACCCATATATCCTCTCCTCCTGAGAAAAAAGTGTGGAATGAACTGCCAGCTCATCCCGACCTTTGTATCTTCAGCCTAAGGGCGTGTCCCAGCCAACGTCATGCAATCACGTTTGGCCAAAGAAATAGACGGGGCAAACAACCAACTGAGGCACAGAGATCTCAGCAGCAGTTCATCCCCGCCCATCAAGCCTGAGTGAGATGGAGGGAGCATAAACGCAGGTCGGCGTCGGAAGGACACCGCACCAGCGGCATGCTGGGCATGACGCCGATGCGCCAAGATCCAGCCCCGCCCCCATCGCTGAAGAGATGGGTGGGGGGAGAAGGAGCTGGGCGCATCGCAACCCCGGGGGAAGAGAGATCAATCAGAAAGGACCACCCACCCTGTGGGTGGGGCGTGCCAAACAGGCAATGGAAAAAACAACAACAAAAGGAAGAGATAAAGAGTGGACTGTATCTCTAAACTAACAGAGGGTAGAGACTAAATTGAAATAGCCAGTGATCCAAAGAACGAGTAGGTTACTGAATGGACCAAATGAAGAGGAAGTAAGAAAACGGATGCCAGCGTAAAAATAGCTCTAGGGACTAAAAGCCCAGATTAAGTAGTTGCGTTAGTGAAGTGGGGCATGACAGGTCAAAGAGGGAAACGGGTGTCTTCCACCCAAATAAACATATTGTAAAGCAATTGACCTGATTGGGCTCCACAGTTACCATAACCATGTCTCCATCCCTGTATATACATTAAAAAGCAAAAGAGAGGGGCAGTGGGACTTTAAATGAGGCATGGGTAGGTCTTTGAAAAAGTCTAGGATACCTTATGTTAAATTAACTATCACCACCCCTTAAGGGGCTTAAAAGCTGTATAGCCATAGAGAAATGCTAATCAAAGAAATGCATAGACATCAATTCATGAGTAATATAATAATCATAGTATAATGCATCATAATATACAATACATAAATCATGCACATCGAGGCACAATAAAAATAGTAGTCATGTTGATAGAAACGTTGTTTATAAACGCTGTTTGAAAATAATTGATACAAGCAATCACAGTTCTACAATGGGTATACAAAAAAGGTGAACAAGGTACTCCGAATAACAATGTTAATAAGTATAAATGGTATACGATAGAATTCATAGATGAACCAAACTTGAAATGGCAACCCTGAGTGTAGACTCTACGCGTTTCATGGCGTTTAAAGCCAATCATCAGGAGTGGGATGCATCAAGAGATGACTAGAAAAATAAATAAAACAAATCAATAAGTAGATCATTGGAGTCTCGATTAAAATCATGCTTACACAAGGTAAAGCAGGTATTTTAGAATATATAAATGCACATTACCTTTTGGCAACAACCCAGTACATAACCCAAACAGTCCAATTGTGGAATACTGAAGGTGGCCCTGAGAGAGCTGTCTCCCCCGGGGTTGAGGCCAAGGACACACAAGGCTAACCCCCAAACCGAAACTCCACATGGGGGCTGGAGAATCAGAGAGGGGGTAGAGAGGAACAGCAGCCAGGGAGAAAGACAGACAGCCAAAACACACTTCCCAAGTAGGAGGCATACATGTATGGGCCACAGATGAAGTTCTGCAATAAATGAAAGAAAAAGAATAATAATGAGGAGATGTGTAACAAAGAGATGGGGATGAGTGTGTCAAAAAAAAAAAAAAAAAAAAAATAGAACAATGTTATGAATGAAGAAAAGTAAAATGTAAAACCAAGCAGGCGCTAGAGTGTGTCTGACACCTGCCCCAAAAAAATAACTGGGTGGTGAGAACCAACAAACAAAAGATATATATAAATAATGTATACTAGCAATGTTGCCAATGTATTGGTATTTAAATGAGAGGCATAAAAATAAAATAAATAAATAAATAATGCACACCTGTGTACAGAGAAATCAAGCATGATGTGAATAGGTGTGTAATAATGAAGAGAAACAGCCTGATTACCTGAGGTGTGGATGAAGACCCATATATCCTCTCCTCCTGAGAAAAAAGTGTGGAATGAACTGCCAGCTCATCCCGACCTTTGTATCTTCAGCCTAAGGGCGTGTCCCAGCCAACGTCATGCAATCACGTTTGGCCAAAGAAATAGACGGGGCAAACAACCAACTGAGGCACAGAGATCTCAGCAGCAGTTCATCCCCGCCCATCAAGCCTGAGTGAGATGGAGGGAGCATAAACGCAGGTCGGCGTCGGAAGGACACCGCACCAGCGGCATGCTGGGCATGACGCCGATGCGCCAAGATCCAGCCCCGCCCCCATCGCTGAAGAGATGGGTGGGGGGAGAAGGAGCTGGGCGCATCGCAACCCCGGGGGAAGAGAGATCAATCAGAAAGGACCACCCACCCTGTGGGTGGGGCGTGCCAAACAGGCAATGGAAAAAACAACAACAAAAGGAAGAGATAAAGAGTGGACTGTATCTCTAAACTAACAGAGGGTAGAGACTAAATTGAAATAGCCAGTGATCCAAAGAACGAGTAGGTTACTGAATGGACCAAATGAAGAGGAAGTAAGAAAACGGATGCCAGCGTAAAAATAGCTCTAGGGACTAAAAGCCCAGATTAAGTAGTTGCGTTAGTGAAGTGGGGCATGACAGGTCAAAGAGGGAAACGGGTGTCTTCCACCCAAATAAACATATTGTAAAGCAATTGACCTGATTGGGCTCCACAGTTACCATAACCATGTCTCCATCCCTGTATATACATTAAAAAGCAAAAGAGAGGGGCAGTGGGACTTTAAATGAGGCATGGGTAGGTCTTTGAAAAAGTCTAGGATACCTTATGTTAAATTAACTATCACCACCCCTTAAGGGGCTTAAAAGCTGTATAGCCATAGAGAAATGCTAATCAAAGAAATGCATAGACATCAATTCATGAGTAATATAATAATCATAGTATAATGCATCATAATATACAATACATAAATCATGCACATCGAGGCACAATAAAAATAGTAGTCATGTTGATAGAAACGTTGTTTATAAACGCTGTTTGAAAATAATTGATACAAGCAATCACAGTTCTACAATGGGTATACAAAAAAGGTGAACAAGGTACTCCGAATAACAATGTTAATAAGTATAAATGGTATACGATAGAATTCATAGATGAACCAAACTTGAAATGGCAACCCTGAGTGTAGACTCTACGCGTTTCATGGCGTTTAAAGCCAATCATCAGGAGTGGGATGCATCAAGAGATGACTAGAAAAATAAATAAAACAAATCAATAAGTAGATCATTGGAGTCTCGATTAAAATCATGCTTACACAAGGTAAAGCAGGTATTTTAGAATATATAAATGCACATTACCTTTTGGCAACAACCCAGTACATAACCCAAACAGTCCAATTGTGGAAAAGTTTGGTTCATCTATGAATTCTATCGTATACCATTTATACTTATTAACATTGTTATTCGGAGTACCTTGTTCACCTTTTTTGTATACCCATTGTAGAACTGTGATTGCTTGTATCAATTATTTTCAAACAGCGTTTATAAACAACGTTTCTATCAACATGACTACTATTTTTATTGTGCCTCGATGTGCATGATTTATGTATTGTATATTATGATGCATTATACTATGATTATTATATTACTCATGAATTGATGTCTATGCATTTCTTTGATTAGCATTTCTCTATGGCTATACAGCTTTTAAGCCCCTTAAGGGGTGGTGATAGTTAATTTAACATAAGGTATCCTAGACTTTTTCAAAGACCTACCCATGCCTCATTTAAAGTCCCACTGCCCCTCTCTTTTGCTTTTATGATTTATATATATCAGAAAATTGATCAATCCTGATGTACTGTTTCATTTCTTGAGGCACAAAAATGCCAGAACAGTACAAATATCCCCTAAATGACCCCTCTTTTCAAAGTAGACAGTCTGAGGTATTTAGTAAGAGGCACGCAAGTTTTTTGAAGTTGTATTTTTTTTGTCACAATATTTTTGAAAATGAAGAAATAAAAAAATTAAAAAATCTATTTTTTTTATTACATACTGTCACCAGTGTAGTACAGCATCATCGTATAACTGGCATGGCAGTGATCAGGAACACTGACTGGTGACAGTATGTTAAAAAAATAACAATAGTAATGTTTTTCTCTACTTTTTTAAAGATTTTTTTCTTTTTTTATTACATTTTTTTTGCTTACATACAGTGACCAGATTAGGTTAGTGGTGCCTCTTGCTTAGGTGTTGCAGCCTCTGGGGCCTTTCAAAAAGGTGTGTATATGTAATGACAGATCATGTGACACTTAGATTGCACACAGGTGGACATCATTTCACTAATTATGTGACTTCTGGAGGTAATTGGTTACACCAGAGCTTTTTATGGGCTTCATAACAAAGGGGGTGAATACATAAAAACATGCCAATTATCAGTTTTTTATTTCTGAAAAATAGTTTTATGTTTATATTTTTCTAATTTTACTTCACCAACTTAGACTTTTGTGTTCTGATCCATCACATATAATTCAGATTAAAAAAACATTGAACTAAAGGCTGTAATGTAACAAAATAGGTAAAAAGCCAAGGGGGGGTGAATACTTTTGCAAGGCACTGTATTCCCATATTCATAAAATTTGTGAGAGATGTGGCGTAGGCGTGCCGTATCCGGGTATCAAGCAGGTTGGCAAGCTCCAAGCGGAGGGATTGGAGTTCTGCTGTCAGCTCCGGGGTCAGATGTTAATGTTTGAGTTCCGCAGATAGGATTTTTTTTAGAAGGGTTTGGAGATCCCCTTCACGTACCTTTTTTAATCTTGAGCCGTGGGATATGAACTCCCCCCTGACCACTGCCTTATGCCCTTCCCATATGGACGCCCTACATCATTCGTTGAATTCTCGACAAAGTACAGGGAAATAGACTCTGATATGTGCTTTGACGCCACTACATCATCCAAGATGTTCTCATTCAAGCGCCAAGTCCATGATCTAGTGTCGGAGGACAGCGGATGTATGAAGATGGATACTGGGGCGTGATTCGAGAGGATGATAGAACCGATCGACGCACTAGATAGGGTCTCCAGAGAGAACTGATCCATCAGTAACAGATCTATTCGGGTATACACGATATGAGTGGCTGAGTAGTAGCTGAAATCTTTGTCGGTGGGCTGGAGTAACCTCCAGCAATCGACAAGATGGTGGGAGTATAGGGATTTTCTGAAGTGTTTAAGGAAAGGGAAAGAGTAGGTAGAATGCCCCGTAGATGTGTCCATCCGTGGGTCTGGGCTAACATTGAAATCTCCCCGCAAGATTAGTTGGCCCTCTCTAAAAGTGGAGAGGGAGTCTAAGAAGGAGTCTGGGAAGATTGAGCTGTTGAGTGTTTGGTGCATACCAGGTTGCAAAGGTAAATTTACGACCTAGAATGGTACCTTTAAGTAAAACGTAATAGTCAGTAAGCTGGTCCATCAGGACAAAGGGACATTGTTTATGTGTAGCTATAGCAACCCCGCTCGATTTAGATCGCAGAAAGTTGCTGAGAAACCATTGATTATACAGGTGGGTGGGGAGGCGGGTGACCGAGTCAGTGCAAATGTGTGTCTCCTGTAATAAAAGAATCTGTGCCCCCAAGTGTTTGGTTTCAAGCCACAACTTACTGCATTTATTAGGCGATCCTAAGCCACGGACATTGTACGATACCACTTTCAGGGAAGCCATAATATACAGACATTGTGGAGGTATCCCAAGTCCCCGTCAGGAGGGAGAAGAGACCTGCAAGTGACTGAGCCATGAATCAAGGAGTGCTGAGAAAATAGAAAACAAAAGTAAAAACCTAGAAAACAGAAAACCGTCAAAACATACAATACATTCAAGAGGAACTTTGGCGTAGGGGCATCCCAAAGTATCTAACCACTACTAGATGGGAATCTCCACTCGGCCTTCTGGCCAAAAATGGAGTGGAGGTCAGCGAGCAGCGTGGGGTCCCAAATATGGGACATAACTCCTAGGAATTGACCTATAGGGGGGAAGTGGCACAGCACCAGGTGCGAGCTTGCCAGAGTAAAAAACCCTGTTTGGCATAAAGATCACACCAGCATCAAAGATGTGCAAAACCAAATGTCCACAGCAGCAGTAAAAATCGAAAAAGAACCCTGGGGGGTCCCTGTAAAAGGAAACAATATCAAGTTAGACAGTCAGTTAACATGAGTCCTTCAGGACCTCCTCTGAGGGAGGGGATGTTGGAGAGATTGCGATATATCCCGGGGGGGGGGGAGGATCATCTCTAGACCTGCGTCTGTTCCGTCCCCTGCGGCGTGCAGGGCGCCAAGGCTGTGGGCGTACAGGGAGTGGAAGACCTCCAGTCTGGAACATCAATGGCAGGTAAGCCCAGGTGTCGCAACAACTGCGGCAACTCATCTTTATTGTGCAAGATGAATTGGTGGCCATCTTTGGTCACGGACAAATTAAAAGGGAAGCCCCATCTGTAGACCAGCTTTGCATCTTGAAGGGCCTCAAGTAGTGGCTTAAGTGCACGACATTGCATTAAGGTGCGTCTGGAATGATCCGGGAAGAAGGACAACTTTACGCCATCAAAGTCCACGTGGCGGACACCTCTGACGTGGAACATTATGCGTTCCTTCAGGGAATATTTGTGTAGCTTGCAAATGATATCCCTTGGTTTGTCTGAGTCATCTGAAGGTGGTCAAAGGGCTCTATGAGCGCAGTCTATTTCAATGTGATCAGGTGCTTCATGGACGAGAATCTGTTTGAAAAGACCTTGCAGGGAAGGAACTATATCCCTGAGAGCAGTAGCTTCCGGCAAGCCTCTAATACAAATGTTAACTCTGCGACTTCTGTTCTCAAAGTCGTCCATCTGATCTATTAAAGCGTTATTCCGTCGGTCTTGGGTCTTGCAGCATTCATTAAGTGCTTGTAGGGCGGGTGTAATCACTTCCCACTGTGATTCCAAGTCCTCCACTCTGCCCCCAACGTGTGCTGTATCAGCCTAGAGTGCTTCAATGTCCTGCCTAAAGGCCTTCTCAACCCTGTGGGCGAATAGCTCCAGATCAGCTTTAGTGGGGAGTGAGAGAATAAGAGCCCGCGGCTCCTTGTCCCCCATGTCATCTCCGACTGCTGAGTGAGGCACTGGGCTGGCTGTGCTGGTGGGTGAGTTGGGGGAGGGAGATGGGTGCTGTGGAGAGGGGATAGGAGAGGCTGCACGTGTGGCCTGGTATTTACCGGCCGGCGTCATCTTGGAAGTCCTGGCTGCGGTGTGGTGAGGCTCCGAAAAGTACTGATCCAGGGACCCAGATTGGTTCAGGAAGCTCCGTTGAGGCTGCGGAGATGTCCGCCGTCTGGATGGCATGATTCGGTGCCAAAATCTCCCCAGGAGAGTTGCTGTGGGTGCGATATGTGTGGTGGGTTCACGGAGCTCCACTAACAAGCGTCCTCACACACTCATGCCGTGGCCACGCCCCCCTTGTATTATGCTTTTAACTTTTCTGGGTTCCTAGCTGGTGAGCTTGTTTATATCTAGTGTGGAGATCTGGATACAGGTTACTGGTGGTATTAATTGAAGTTGATGAGGTCCTGAGAATGGATTGATGACTACTATGTTCATGCATCTGGTGGGTGCATGCTTTTGGTGGAGGTCCACGTGTGAGGATATCTTCATGTACCTGGTGTTACCTCTCTGATACCATATTGTGCCTTATTATCTGCTACTTCTGGTAAACAGACAAGACTACTTTCATTCGCACACGGAAGGCACTGCTTCTCACAGGGAGTTCGATTTGTGTTTTTAAAGACTTTAACATTACATCTTAACTTTATTCATCTCCATAAAGCGCTGCACATTCTCCAGAAATATATTTGTTACAAGGATTGTAGTCACCTTGGGTGCTAGCTGCTGAAACTATTTGGTGCGCTCACTATTACTATTGTTATATTGGTGCCAGTTGCTGCGGTTTGGAACTCATTTGTGAGTACTGACCATCACCGTTACTGCAGTGGATAGCTGTCTTGACTTTAACTAATAGAAGGAACCATGGTAAAATTCCACCTGTATAGACATATAATGAGGCCATCTGTGTGATATATAGGTAGGTCATTTGTGAAACTAAGGGAGCACAAAAACCACAACATCATCATACATCATAATAACTGAGCACCTGACATCGCAAATTAGATTTCATTGCTATAAATTGGAGAAGCCCTTGGACGTTCAAATGGATAAGGCAGGAATAATGTTTCCCTAAGGCAAAAAAGGCAAAAACAATGTGTATTTTCGGTTGCCATAAGCACATCTGCTTAGGGTACTACTGAATGCACTACATCAAGTTCACAACAAAGTGTAAATTCCTGTTTACCTATAATAATTGCAATAAAAAGTCTATAATAAAGGTAAGTGTGTATACACATGTAGCGGCGTCCCCAACCTCTAGAGACCTAATAGTGACCTCCAGAGTCAGGGAGAGCTGACATCCTTCCTTGAAGTGCGGGTTATTAGGCATGGTGGGTGTAATGCAAGTTAGAAACATGGGCACCAGTCAATTTTTGAATGCAAAAAAAAGAGATTTATTGTCTCTTAAACAGAACTGGTGGAGAGAGGCTTAGGGCCAGGACACCCTTAGGCAGATGCACTAGCAATTGGCAGACTCCGAGACAAAAATATTAGGCAGACAGCCAGGCCTGTACTGGCCATTGGGACTACAGGGAGTTTCCCGGTGGGCCGATGGCTCAGTGGGCTGGTTTCAGTGACAGCCTGTCAAAGTAATGGCTTTCTTGGTTCACCCTCAACTTCACACAGTGATGTGAGAAAGATGAGAAAAATACAGAGGAGAATAAGTGAAATAGTAAAAGAGGTTAGTGAGGACTCCTTATGTTATGCTACTTATGTTTTTTTGCACAATTGCGTATAGTTTATATACTGTTTTTGTGCTTGTTTGCACAAATAAAGTGGGCCGGTCTGGATGAAGTCCAGGGCCAAATTTTTATCTCAGTCCAGCCCTGCAGACAGCTATACAGGTAGAGGATCTTTAAGCTGGATGCAGCAACTGTATTTGTAGCACTGCTAGCTCCTATGGCAACTGAACCTTCAACAATAAATAGAGGTCTGAACACGTAACTCACAGTAACCCGTTATAGATCTTCTCTCGCATCTTACAGTATCCCCACGGAGCTCCCGCTCTCACTAGATTTCAAGATCCCAGTTCTCACTGGATCCACTGAGCTCTTCCACAGCTAACCCGCTGTACAATCCTCAAGCTTCACCCCTGCTAACCTGCTGGGTCCCAGGCTTGGCACTCTGCTGAAGCTTTACCACTTCTTCACCATCCCCGGCTGGTGAAAATGCTGCTCTGGTACTTCTTCAGACTGCCATACACTGGCCTCTGATAACAGGGGGAGTTGTCCCTTGGTGGCAACTGCTTCCCCTTTACCTCTAGCCTTGATCCTCACTTGCCCCTGGCGACAGTAGTGGTTGTCTCTCATGGCAACTGTTTCTCCCTCACCGCTGGCAACAATTCGGTTCCCCATCCGGCCGAACCTCTGCAACGTGGTTGGGCTTCCGACCTGAAGCCCCAAACCTGTTCTGCTTCACTCAAATCTAGATAGGCCTCAGGTAGCCTAGCAGCCAGGTGCTCCCGGAAAGGCCTCATGTCCACCCAGACAGCCATCCAGGTGGCACAGAACCCCGATCACCTGACTCCTCCCTAATAAATAGGCTCTCCTAGCAGGCCAAGGGACCAAACAAAAAACCCTGCCAATTGGCTGAGACAACCTATCCACTCCTAGTTTGAATACACTATGCCCTTGTCATTCTAATGCCACAGGCAATAATGCCACCTAGTGACAAAAGAGAGAGATGCATCAAATCCAGAGTTAGGGAAAAAATCCATGGATTACCCTAACAATTAGCCAGGCTGGCTACCACCTGACAAACTAAATTTGTGAGCAACCCTGTTCAGGACCAGGGTGCTACACACATAATGGGAAATATACATTGTAATAAGGCAATAAGGTCAAGTGTTTTGTAGGGGGTCAAGTGATGACAGGTCCAAACACCATCAATTCAATATTCCAGTCGCACACATTCCCGGACAAACGGCATAGAGCATTAATGGGTGCTGTAACGATTACCAGTTGGGTTCTGGAAGCATCAAACAGAAGTACATCTTCGCCAGCACACCATGGATCAGAAAACAAGGTTGTCCAAAAGAAGGTTTTTTAATCGAAAATGGTCACATCACAAGGGGGGTGCAACGTTTCGGGGCCGCGCAGGACCCCTTCGTCAGGCAAGTGATGGGGTGCACAGTGAAATACAACATATATATATAGTGGTCACCAATAATGAGAACAACAAGTGCAGAGTGAGAGAAATAGTCCCCTCCCCCTCCCATTGACGTCAATCTGACGTCAGAATCCCGCCAGGATCATTTAATAAACATAGTTTGTATAGATACTGCATAATCATAACCATACTGGTAAACATACAATGATATAATGCCAAGTGGCGTCAGTAACTGTCATGAATTGTGTGCGATCGGCAAAGATTGCCGATTCCGCCCGCTCGGGGTACACTGTTGCCTAGGACCCAGCGACTGTCAGTCAGCTGGAGGTCCAGGGAGCCAATAGCATGGCGCCGCGTGTGTAGCGCATGCGCCCGGCTCGCTGGCAACCACTGGATACGAAGGACGCCTGGCCGCGGGGCCGCCGTCGTCACGGTAACCCGTGACGTGCGGCCGACGCCATATATGGTAACCAAGGGGAGGAGGGAGCGAACGGGGAGAGGAGAGAGGGGAAAGGAAAAGCGATAAAGCGGGGAAGAGCAAGTATAGGTGCTGAAAGAAAAAGTGTGTAGGTGAAGAGTAAAGGAAAGAGATGCCGTGACAAGAACAAAAGAATGAAATGTAAAATAGAACGGAATAAAGTGTATGAGAGTGACATGTCAGGGTGAAAGAAAAAAACATACAAGGGGGGAGGAAAGAAAAAGGGGACAAAAAGGGGGAAAAAAAAGGGGGGAAAAGGGAGGGGAGAAAAGAGAGGAAGAAAAACAAAATAAAATCAAATAGATGGAATACAATGAATAAAGCACAGTGTGCAAGGGAATATAAGACAAGTAACAGTGCGTAGGGCAAGGAACAATATTAACAATAAAGGAAAGGAAAAGAGAAGGAGAAAGGGAAGGAAAAAGGAAAGAGGGAAAGAAGGAAAGAAGGAAAAAAGCAGAAAGAAAAAAGAAGAGAGAAAAAAAAAAAAAAAAAAAAAAAAAAAAAGCGCCCGGCTGTATCTACAGCCAAGAAGAGATAGACGCCATTTTGTTTCCTCCTGACGAGAATAAGGCGTTCGGAACTGACACTACCTCTGATATCCACCGGGAAATTAAACGATTAAGGAAAAGACAAATCGACCTCGAACTACACGGGCAGACGCTATCCGAATACTACAGGACAAAGAAGATCCCAAGAGGTTTCCGCATCAAGAACCAACCTACCATCGGACGTCACAAACGTGAATTCTGTGAGAAGTGGTGTGAGGTCTCCACACAAAATTCGCTCAATTACATGCTTATTGTTATTGAGGAAGTCAAGGTTCAACTGTGCCAGGTCAACAGGGAACTATCCACACTGACAGTGCCCATCCAGGATAACGACGCATTTGCAAACGCACTACACAATATCGACAGTGAGATATTGGCTTACTCTGAGAAGCAGAAACAGGTCAAGAGGGACAAACTGAGACTTGTTAATCAAGATTACCAGGAGGGTCGAGTTTACCCTTGGGTCACAGGAGCCACACGTCCCAGGAGAAGGCTCCGCCCACGCACCGATACCACAAGGAGACACAACCAACCTCCCACATCTGAGAGCGATCGCCCCACCGAAAATCCTTCATCAGACAGCGAGGCTGGAATAGCAACAGGCGCCACTTCCTCTACGAACGCAGCTCATCAGACCCTTTTTCCAAAAGTCAGTGGAAACGCAGATCCAGGAGGGGCATCAAGAGAACAATCTGTACCACCTCTTCGCAGCAGCGGACGACGGGGATCCAGACGTGCCCGGTAATCAATCTTTCCTCACGAGCCATCACCAATGGTGAGTCCAAACTTTTATCTAAGGGCCTATCTTTTGCCCTACCAATAGACTGAACCCATTTGACTTTGAGATTGAAATGTTCAAGTTTGAGCGGACATTAAAAATTAAACAATTTTTCCACACACAACCGGGGACACCCACCATGACCACAGCCGATAGAACCACACCGATTCCTTTCAGATTGAAAAGCAAATTCATACCTCCTGGACATTTTCATTCTATTGAGAACTATATCAGGACGATTAAACATGATGTATCCCACAAAAACTCAAATAGAACATACACTAATTTAAATTCCGATGATTTTGCTGCACTCAAATCACTTAGAGATGATAAGAACATTATTATCAAACCCGCCGATAAAGGCGGAAGTATTGTCATTATGGATTACAGTGATTACAGCAAGGGTATGCTCTCCCTGTTGGCCGACTCCACTAGCTACACAGTAGTGAGTAGGGATCCATCTGAAAGTGCCAAGAATACCTTGTCACATCTAATCAACATAGGGCGATCGGGCGGTTGGCTGACCGATGAAGTGGCCAATTTTCTGTATAATGCCCACCCCCGTATGCCTGTCATCTATGGATTACCTAAGATCCATAAAGGCACCACACCATTGAAGTTTCGACCCATAGTATCCGGTACGGGGGCCATCACTCAACCATTGGCTCAAGTCATTGATTTCTACTTGCAGCCCATTGTCAAAGATTTACCCGCCTATACACGTGATACAAGTGATTTCCTCGAGAAGCTAAGACCCTTCCATACCTTTCAGGACAATTGGAAATTTGCTACGATGGATATATCTTCCCTATACACTTGTATACCAAACTCTGCCGGCCTGCGGGCCGTTGAACACTTCTGTACTAAACATAACCTCCCTGGGGTACCATGTGGATATATCCTCGAGTGTCTTGAATTTATTCTTACTAATAACCACTTTAAGTTTGAGGGAAGGACATTCACACAAATACGTGGCACGGCCATGGGGAGCTCAGCAGCACCCTCGTTTGCCAATCTATTCGTGGGTTACCTTGAAGAACGACATATCTACCCATCCCCCCTCTTTCACAAGCATGTTATAAAATGGATGAGGTACATCGACGATATTTTCCTTATTTGGTCGGGAAGTAGTGATGAGTTCAGCACATTTGTAGACTTTTTGAACAGTATTTTTCCAGGAATTGTATTCAATCCCGAATTCTCCTGTGAACGCATTCCATTCCTCGATGTGCTCATCACCAACAACCATGGCACCATCACAACATCCTTATACTCAAAACCCACAGACAGAAACACCTTGCTCCACTTTCAGAGTGCACATCCCGAACACCTACGCAGAAATCTACCCATCTCGCAATTTGCCAGGGTACTACGCATTTGCTCCGATGAGGAGGACAAAAAACAGCAACTCGAGATTATGTATAACAAATTCTTGGAGCGTGGATACCCCACGATGGTACTTGACCAAGCTCTGGACAAAGCCCAGAAAAGACGGATCAGAACCCCTAACCCTGTCACCGGTCCATTGTTCGTACACACGTTCAATCAAGGGTCTGGCACGATCAAACACGCCATTGAACACAACCGTAATATTCTATTATCTGATAGATCCTTGGGACCCACTACGAAGGCCAGGCCCATGATAGCATATAAACGGGGTAGAACGCTGCGTGACCATCTCATACAAGCTGATCCCAGACATAAGTACATCAAGACATTACCCAAAATCTCGCTGAAAACAGGTTGCTACAGATGTTACAACTGCAATGTGTGCAACTCACTCATCTGCGGCACACATTTCACACACCCACGTATGGGTAAACGTTACCCGATACGTGAATACTATAACTGCAATACCGATTTTTGCGTATATGTGCTGAAATGCCCCTGTGCATTATCGTATGTGGGTAAGACTGTTGGCCCGTTTAAGAAAAGATTCCAGAAACACAGAAGCGACATCAGGGTCGCCCTGGCCAAAACTGAGAAGGGTGAACAGGCTGATCCCAACAAACCGGTGGCATTACACTTTGTAACAGCTAAACATCAAACACATGAGCTCCGTGGGATGGTGATTGAGCACATCAAACCTCCCCATAGAGGAGGGGACCGAAATCTGTTACTTCTCCGCCGTGAGGCCTACTGGATTTACACCTTGGGCACGGTGCACCCTGGGGGACTCAACACTAACTTGTCGTTTACATGCTTTATTGATGAAAGATGATTGTTTCACATGTATGTTTCTTTCCCATCCAGGATATGGTTATCATTATGATGTAAAATGTGCAATTTTGATCATCTTGATATCAGTCTAGCAATTATTCATCGGATGTTTTTTTACCTTGTATGTTTATATATACCTGGTACTACTTCCCCCTTTGGGGATCTTTTTCTGCTTTCTCATTTCTTTTATACATCTGGCATTTATCAGTGGTAATCATCCAGCGGGCACTCTAACCTTTTTTGTTTTTATATTATTGTATTTATGACGATGAGTCTGTTACCGTATTCACAACTACATTTATTGGGCATTATCCAGCTGAATTACATTTATTGGGCATTTCTAGCCCTCGGGCTCCCGCTGGCAATCACACTTGATATCCCCAGATTCCTTCTTTCTCTTTCCTCTTCTCCTCTCTCCCTCCTTTCTCCCCCACCCCTCTTTGATTTCACCTTCCCCTCACTCCCCCCCTTCTTTTCCCCTTCCCCTCGGTTTCCCTTCCTCTCTTTCTTCTTAGTTCCCCCCCCCCTTCCTTTTGTTTATTTCCCTTATCCTTCTTTTCCCTCCCCCCCCCCCCTTTTTTTTCCCCCCTTTTTTCCTTTTTTTCTTTTCCTTTTCTTTTTTCCTTTTTTCTCCTTTCTGCTCCTTTCCCCTTTCTTTTCCCCTTTTCTTCCCCCCATTTTCCTTCTTTCCTTTTTTTCTTTCTTTCTTTTTTCTTTTTTTCTTTTTTTCTTTTTTTCTTTTTTTCTTTTCTTCCTTTTTTCTTTTTCTCTTTTTTCTTTTTTCTTTCTTCTTTCCCCCTTTTTTGCCTCTGTTCCCTTTTTTCTTTTTTCCTTTTTTCCTTTTTTTCCCCCCCCTTTTTTTTCCTTTTTTTCCTCCTTTTTTCCTTTTTTTTTTTTTTTTCTCTCTTCTTTTTTCTTTCTGCTTTTTTCCTTCTTTCCTTCTTTCCCTCTTTCCTTTTTCCTTCCCTTTCTCCTTCTCTTTTCCTTTCCTTTATTGTTAATATTGTTCCTTGCCCTACGCACTGTTACTTGTCTTATATTCCCTTGCACACTGTGCTTTATTTATTGTATTCCATCTATTTGATTTTATTTTGTTTTTCTTCCTCTCTTTTCTCCCCTCCCTTTTCCCCCCTTTTTTTTCCCCCTTTTTGTCCCCTTTTTCTTTCCTCCCCCCTTGTATGTTTTTTTCTTTCACCCTGACATGTCACTCTCATACACTTTATTCCGTTCTATTTTACATTTCATTCTTTTGTTCTTGTCACGGCATCTCTTTCCTTTACTCTTCACCTACACACTTTTTCTTTCAGCACCTATACTTGCTCTTCCCCGCTTTATCGCTTTTCCTTTCCCCTCTCTCCTCTCCCCGTTCGATCCCTCCTCCCCTTGGTTACCATATATGGCGTCGGCCGCACGTCACGGGTTACCGTGACGACGGCGGCCCCGCGGCCAGGCGTCCTTCGTATCCAGTGGTTGCCAGCGAGCCGGGCGCATGCGCTACACACGCGGCGCCATGCTATTGGCTCCCTGGACCTCCAGCTGACTGACAGTCGCTGGGTCCTAGGCAACAGTGTACCCTGAGCGGGCGGAATCGGCAATCTTTGCCGATCGCACACAATTCATGACAGTTACTGACGCCACTTGGCATTATATCATTGTATGTTTACCAGTATGGTTATGATTATGCAGTATCTATACAAACTATGTTTATTAAATGATCCTGGCGGGATTCTGACGTCAGATTGACGTCAATGGGAGGGGGAGGGGACTATTTCTCTCACTCTGCACTTGTTGTTCTCATTATTGGTGACCACTATATATATATGTTGTATTTCACTGTGCACCCCATCACTTGCCTGACGAAGGGGTCCTGCGCGGCCCCGAAACGTTGCACCCCCCTTGTGATGTGACCATTTTCGATTAAAAAACCTTCTTTTGGACAACCTTGTTTTCTGATCCATGGTGTGCTGGCGAAGATGTACTTCAGGTCCAAACACCAGTCGCTCCTCTGCTACCTGCCAATACTTCTGGGTCCTGCGACACTCTTCTTTGACCATTGAGCGGAAACTAATGATGTAACTCCTGCACATGCACCTGGTATTACATTGCTTCTGGCACTTGGCTCCATTCTCGCTACCTTACAGGTCATGGGAATGAGCCAGGGGCCTGCTTTGCGCAGTGTATATAGGAAATAATATGCAAGAAAAGGGTACCCCCCAACAACATGGGACTTTTAAGGCAACTTGATAAAAAGATCAAAAAATGTATGAAAAATTAACAAAATTTATTAAGGTCTTGTTAAAAACTAATAGGTGCATACATCACCAATTGGAACATGAATTAGAAAGAAACAACAATACAGTTGATATGACTTAGAACTGTTAATCTCCTTTGTAGTTCGCCTGACGCGTTTCAGGATTTCAGTGTTGATCCCTTCATCAGGGGCATTTCTTTCAGGAGAAAATAAGCAAATAACAATCTTTAATAAAACATAATAAAAGTCTGAGTATATGAAAACCATGGGACAGAGAATGAGTATCGTTGGAGACGGAAAAGGGAAAGAAACACTCACCAATCAACCGGATACTGCACTCATTGCACTGCCAGTGTTATAGATGTATGTGTACTTATGTAGATCAATGTACACCGGTGTATAAGACTTGTACAGATGGATCAGTACTACACAGATCCCCACCTTGATAATTCAAACAACCAAATCAGAGAGCTTAGGCACAAATATTATATGGATTCATATTAAGAAAAAAATGTTTAAATGAGTGTTTAACATTGGGGACAATTGATTTCTTTATACTATTTATATGTGTGCTATATCAGCTAAATCATGTTGTTCATAGGTGATCTATAGACCGTATACTTTGTAATGTATATCATTGCATATACTGTGTTTTGTTGCCCACTGTAGTTACTGTATAATCCCTTAGGAATTGCTGGCGGATGTGCAAGTCAGACTATACTAACACAAGCAACCTGTCTCTCATTACTGCAGTAATGTTGTATTCATCACACCCTCTCTTTTTGTGCGTCTGACGTTGGCCTTATTTTTACTGAGCAGGCACCGCCACCTCGGATTGTCACCGGGTCTCACACGTTGAGGTCATTACGTCATACATCTTACGGCGCTGCACTTCCTAATGTGCATGCGCCGGTTTGTCACACCATATAAAAAATGAGCCGTTTGTGCAGTCTCGCTGCCACTGCCAGCAAGGACTCCTCGATGCGGACCTGATCTTACTAACAGGTAGACACATATTCAATATATTTAACCGATTTGGGCGTTTGTTATTGCTATTAATTTCGAGATATATATTAACCAGCATCCAGCCACATATCAGTATACAACAGGCATTACTATCCGTGTCTTTCACCAGCCATATTAGTCCGATTTTTGAAATATACTGTTCTGATCTAACTTCATTATCAATACAAAGATGACAAATAATTACAATAGAGATCTAATAGTGTTAGTGAATATCTCAAGATACTCTACACATGTATGTATGTATGTATGTATGTATATATACAGGGCTCAAAATTTCAAGTCCTGAGCTACTAGCCAGGCCTTAAGAGTTACTCGCCACCAGTTACCCCACCCAACCTCTCCCCTGCCCCACCCCCAAGCCCGCCCCTAAACACGCCCTTGTAAATTATCTCATGAAATTACCCTGTTAAATGTTTTAAGCAGAATTAAGTTCCAAAAATAAACAACAACTTTAACAATATTAACATAAAGCATATCAGTACCCATCAAATGCAGCCTCACTGTGCACATCAAATGCAACTTTACGGTGCCCATGAATGCAGCCTCACTGTGCCCATGAATGTACACACTCACTGTGCCCATCAATACAGCCTCACTGTGCCCGTCAAATGCAGCTTTATGGTGTCCATCAAATGCAGCTTTATGCTGCCCATGAACGCAGCTTCACTATGCTCATCAATGCAGCCTCACTGTGCTCATTAATGCAGCCCCACTGTGCCCATGAAATGCAGCTTTATGGTGCCAATGAATGCAGCCTCACTATGCCTATCAATGCTCTCTTACTGTGCCCATCATTGCAGCCCCACTGTGTCCATGAACGCAGCCTCACTGCCCGTTAATGAAGCCTCACTGTGCCCATGAACGCAGCCTCACTGTGCCCGTGAATGCAGCCTCTCTGTGCCTGTGAATGCAGCCTCTCTGTGCCTGTGAATGCAGCCTCTCTGTGCCTGTGAACGCAGCCTCTCTGTGCCCGTGAACGCAGCCTCTCTGTGCCCGTGAACGCAGCCTCTCTGTGCCCGTGAACGCAGCCTCTCTGTGCCCGTGAATGCAGCCTCTCTGTGCCCATCAATGCAGCCTCTCTGTGCCCATCAATGCAGCCTCTCTGTGCCTGTGAACGCAGCCTCTCTGTGCCTGCAGCCTCACAGTGCCCCATCAATGCAGCTTGACTGTGACCCATTAATGCAGCTTTTCTGTGCCCCATCAATGCACATTTTCTGTGCCCCATCAATGTAGCTTTTTGGTGCCCCATTAATGCAGCTTTACTGTGCCCCATCATCAATAGAGACTCACCTGGACTCCCCTGGATGGATCACACACACAGCGGGGATGTTCCGCAGTGTGTCATGGAGCTGGCTGGGTCTGTGTTCAGGGCACGGTGTAACAAGATCCCACCCCCCTAGACCGGCTTGTTTCATATGCAGAACACTGATACTATCACACGAGCCGGTCTAAGGGGGCGGGACCTTGTTACACCACGCACCAAACTCAGGGGAGAGAAGACAGATCGTATGCTAGTATGATGATTCATATGATAAGATCAAGAAGGAGAACAGGGTGCCACATAATGTAAATCAGTTTAACAAACAGGGTAGGGACGAGCTCCGCTGATGCCATTGTGTCATTTGTACCAAAAAGCGCTGTTATATCTTCTCAAATGTGAGTGTTCCTTATTTTTAATAAATACCCTCAGTGGCATCACTAGGGTTGGTGTCACCTGGTGCGGTATATGGTGTCACCCCCCCCCCCCCCCCACACACACACACACACACACACACACACACACACCTCACCCTGGGCTCCGGCCGGCGGTGGACACCAGGACACCCCCCCCCACACACACACACACACACACACACACACACACACCCCCCCCCCCCACACCTCACCCTGGGCTCAGGCCAGCGGTGAACACCAGTACTCCCCCCTGCACCTGTTCTGAATCTGGGTGCCGGGCGGCAGCTGCAGTCTGGATAGGAGAGGAGGGCAGCTTCACAGATACTATTAGTGTGTGTAGTGAAGTCATCATCATGTCTGCAGTGCAGTGTGAGATGTGAGAGGCTGAGGCTCGCTGGCTCAGTAGGGTAGGGAGGAAGAAGGAGGATGCATTCACACAGTGACACACCAGGCGCAGCCGCGGCGCTAGAGGTGTGTTGTTCCAAGATGTTTATCTTCATTCCATTTACTGTTGATTTTTTATTATCACATTTGTGGATGTTATTAATCACGTTATTTCATATGTATCGTTTGATGTGTTTATGATACACATGGTTTATATACGGCTCTATTTAATAGGGGAGAGCCCTGTGTTGTTTACCAACACAGGGCTCTCTTTTGTCATTTACCCTTTTGTCATATGCTCGGCCGATCAATGGACCCGTTGATCGGCTTATGCTGCAGCGAATGGCAGCTCAAGCTTCCCTAGTTCCTCTATGGTTTCCTCGGTCACTGAGAAGTGACTATCTGATTAGATGTTGGCACCCCATGTGACTTTGGGGGCCATCTTGGATCAGGCAGAGTCTATTTAAGAACCTGGCTTCCAGGTTTGGCTTGATCTTTGCGAGTGGCTAGAGTAGGGACAGGACACTTGTCGGACAGGGATAGTTCACAGAGCCAGGGAAAGGTTCCAGAGGAGTAGGGAAAGTGCAGGTACCACTCCAAACCCCTGGGAAGCTTCCCCTTTGGATACCGACCAACCAGGCTGCATTCCACCCCTCATGGCAGACGGTTTTACTACCTTTGAGTGTACTGTCCCATCACTGTTACATCTTGTGGTTGCCTTCCCACCAGGCCTGTTGTATATTGCCAGACTTCTGTTACAATATATTCCTATTACTGCACCTGGACTCCGTGCGTTTTCTGCCTGCCGCATCACCTACCCACATGCACATTATGTGTTGCGGTGTGCTGTGGTGCAATGTAAGGCAGATACATTGGGATACAATTTAAAATTAATGGCAGTGCAGTGTACCAATGTGTGATGTAGCTGAGCATTTTTGGAACATTTTAATAAAAAAAAAAAAATGTCAAGGTACAGTATGTGAGTTATTCCCCTTCCTTTCATTGTACTCTGAGCTTACATATGGATAACACTCCTCGCCCCTGAGTGAAAAGCATACAGTAGGTTGCTGCGGGGCCTGCATTAAAGTGAACTTGTGGATGCCGCTGAGACTTGTTCTTGATGCTTTTTGTCAGAGTTAAAGCGAAGTTCCAGTCACCTGTCAAAAAAATAAAAGTCAGCAGCTACAAAAACTATAGCTGCCGACCTTTAAAAAACAGTCACTCACCTGTCCCAGGTTCCAGTGGTGTGCTCACCCCAGTTGGACACACCCCCTGTCTTCAGTCCCCGGTGCCGGCATCATCACTATAGGCACCTGGCTGTGACATCTTGTGGCTTCACACCTGGGGGCCCACTGCGCATGCGCATGTCACGCTGTGCATCGTGAATGGTGGATGCAGTCTCCTGGGACCTGTCAGTGTCCCAGAAGACTGCAGTGGGGGGAGGGAGGAGAATTTACGTTTCCAAGTGCCGCAGCGCCCCCCCCCCCCCCCCCCCCACACACACACACACTCAAAAGTGCCAATTGTTCAAGAGGATTGGGGAACAAGTCCTTAAAGCAGAATTTCCTCTTTTGGGTGGAGCTCCGCTTTAAATAAAACAAGCGCAAATGTGCAGACATGCATCTGATGTTTAAAAATCCTGACTCCACTGAAATCAGTGGGTCGGCCAGTGAGCAGACATTCAAATTAAATGATGAAAAAAAAAAAAAACACTTTTAAATATATTGTATGTGAGTGTATGAATGTACACAATGAACATTTCTGAAAATATATTATTTTGGGCTCTATTTATTACATGTATTCTTTATAGTTTTTATTTTATATTTTGCTTAAAATAATCCTTGTGCTGGACATTCTCCACAATAAGCGATTGTTCCCATGCGTCTTTGTTAATTGATCATCTGTAGTAAGTTCATTCATGGACATCGTTTATTGAGCATACCTGCATCTGGGCTAATAAGGGTGTCACTCTTACAAATCTCACGGGACACCCTCTATAGTAAATAATGCTTACTATAGCACATTTAAGTAATGATAGACGCCCTAAGAAGAAAACATTCTTCCACTATAATTGTTATTTATATGGATGTATTGGCTACCTTTTCTTCCTAATTTTGAATGATCCATGGGGAAAAACTGCTCTAGTTAATTACTTTCACCTTGCTGAATCACTCAATGCATTAACCAATAAACAAATGTAACTGGTATATACAAATAATACTTACTGACGGTGATCTTTAACACTTTTCCATTAAATAACCTGTGAAAATAGGGTAATCTACCATAAAAGCCAAACATAATGCCACAGTGTGTAATTCATTTTGCCACTTTACAGAACAATATTGTTAATCAGGTTTGTTGAAACGGAATCAGAATTAGTAATTGCTATTATCAAAATATGGTAAGTGGAAGTAACATCACACTTTTAATCAATTACAATTAAAATGCAAAACAGCACAGGTTAATGAAGAGCACGCTGAGTATATTTACTTTAGATCGTAGTATGAGGCTCATTAATTTTGTTGCTGTTCAGCTGATTATTATTGATTCTAGCACTCTGGCCTTTCTTAAGAGTGCACTGAAAAGAACTCTTAATTTAAAAAAAATGACTTCCTGTCAGTAAGACGTCTATAAAACAGCAATTTATAGAGCAAACAATTTACTGACCTCAAGTAATCACAGAGTTTGATCATGTATGAAAACCAGATTGAACAAGAGTGTCACCTATGGCAGAGGAATTTCTTTCCGCTGTGCAGTTTCAGAATGCACCTGATCCAAAAACTGGCGGCAGCTTGCATTGATTTATATGTAGCAGATGAAAGGTGCCTGTAAGGAAGGAAATTTAGAGCAAGTAAGATAAAAAAAATTCTCAGCACTTAGTTCAGTTACAAATAGATACACTATATTACCAAACGTATTGGGACACCCACGCACATGAACTTTAATGGCATCCCAGTCTTAAGCCTCGTACATAAAAATGGATTTTCCGCAGACAACGCCTCGGACTTTTGTCCGAAGGGCGTTGGTCAAAAACTTGTCTTGCATGCAAACGGCAAGCAATTGTTGGCCAACAAACAGGAACGTACTGACGTACTAGGCGTACTACAAGCCGATAAAAAGGAAGATCAATTGTCAGGCGCCACCCTTTGGGCTCCTTCTGCTAATTTTGTGTTAGTAGAAGTTTGGTGAGTGTTGATTCGCGTTTTTCATTTTGCGCTTTTTAGTTCGTTTCTGAACGGCTGTTCATCAACCAGACATGTTGCGGAGATAACATGTTATTTATTATTGGCCTTGAAGTTATTGCTTTGACCCAAATCCAGTCCAGGAACAGGAGGAAGATGATTTCTTGGGCCAAAAAATGGTTGCTTTATGAATCGTGACCAATTATGTCAGATGCCTTTGGATCTCCAGGAGAATAATCCAGATGGTTTTCAGAATTATCTCTGGATGACGGACCCCTGCTTTCATCAACTCTTGGCATTGTTGACCCCCTATATTAAGAAGCAGGACACATGCATGAGGCTTTTATTTTATTTTTTGGTTGAATAATGATTTGATTTGGTATATTTTCTATATTTTTGGATGCATAGAATGCACTTTTTGGTTAAGTTCTATTGGCAGATAGATCTTTTTTAATGCACAATAAAAAAATTGTGGAGAATAATACTTGGCTATTTGTTTTACTTCAAGTGACAGTTTGGGAGTAGGCAGTTACATTTAAAAAAATACAATGTAAAATTAACAAGGGACACCGACATAGTTGTATCTTTGATCTTAAAAACTACGGGATAATGGTGTTGTGGTAACTTGCCCCAAAAAAAAACAAGTATAATAATATTATTCTTGATATCACTAGAAAATAAAAGCCTTTTAAAATACGTTTGGCAGAACTCCATCAGTATCACCAGCAAAGCAGCTTCATTATTATCCCATTAAAGAAGAAGAGAATGTGCGCTGCATTTCGAGATTTCATAATTTGCCATGTCATGAATGTTAATTCTCAATTACGAACGCTAGTTTACAAGACCAACCGCTTCTGGCTCATCCCTGCTTCCGAGCATTCTTGTTTGTATTTTGGACTTTTGTCTGATTGTGTACACACGATTGGAAAATCCGACAGACATTTTTCAGCAGAAAATTTATAAGCCTGCCATCCAACATTTGTCTGCGGAAAATTCGACAACAATTGTCCGAATGGAGCTACAAACGGTCTGATTTTCCGCCAACAGCCTGTCATCACACAATTCCCGTCGGAAAATCCGATCGTGTGTACGAGGCTTTAGTCTGTAGGGTTCAACATTGAGTTGGCCCACCTTTCAACTCTTCTGGGAAGGGGCTGTCCACAAAGTTTAAGAGTGTGTCTATGGGAATGTTTGGCCATTCTTCCAGAAGCGCATTTGTGAGGTCAGGCACTGATGTTGGAAAGAAGGCCTTGCTCGCAGTCTGCTCTCTAATTCATCCCAAAGGTGTTTTGTCGGGTTGAGGTCAGGACTCTGTGCAGGCCAGTAACGTTCCTCCACCCCAAACTCGCTCATTCATGTCTTTATGGACCTTGCTTTATGCACTGGTGCGCGGTCATGTCCAACCCCAAAGTTTTCCTACAAAGTAGGGAGCATGAAATTGTCCAAAATGTCTTGGTATGCTGATGCCCTAAGAGTTCCCTTCACTGGAGCTAAGGGGCCAAGCCCAACCCCTGAAAAACAACCACACACCATAACCCCCCCTCCACCAAATGCTTTGGACCAGTGCACAAAGCAAGGTTCAAAAAGACATAGATGAGCGAGTTTGGGGTGGAGGAACTTGACTGGCCTGCACAGAGTCCTCACCGCAACCCAATAGAACACCTTTGGGATGAATTAGAGTGCAGACTGCAAGCCAGGCCTTCTCTTCAACATCAGTTCCTGACCTCACAAATGCGCTTCAGGAAGAATGGTCAAACATTTCCATAGACACACTCCTAAACCTTGTGGACAGCCTTCCCAGAAGAGTTGAAGCTGTAAAGGGTGGGCCAACTCAATATTGAACCCTACGGGCTAAGACTGGGATGCCATTAAAGTTCATGTGCGTGTAAAGGCAGGCATCCCAGTACTTTTGGTAATATAGTGTATCTACACTTGATGGAATACCCCAAAACTTAAAAGTACATGAACCAAAACAAACAAAAACCAACAAAAAGCTAAAAAATTTTCCGTTCCTTGCAGCCACTCCAAAAAAGTACCTCCCTCTGTTGCACTTGCGTTATAAAGTAATAATGTGGACGGCGCTAATAAAATGAATAAATAAACAAAACTTTAAGTTTTTATTATTATATACGTTCATGAAATGTGTCACAACTCTTGTGCAAAAAATAGCTCACAACCCCAAGGTGCTATAGCACTAAACATATCAGTCCACACTGTTCCCTTCAAACTTACTCCAGCAATGTACACCCCACCTCGTGATCGTAAAACAAAATGATCACTTGCCAGAAACCCAGTGACCTTTTTAATGAGCCACATGGCAACAAGCAGCTATATTAAAATAGTTTGGAGGGAAAGAGATGTGACACGTTTTATGAAAGTATTCAATAATGAAAATGTTAAGCTGTTTATTTATTCACTTTATTAGCGCCGTCCACATATTTTTTTCACTTAGTTCAGATAGACAGCCTCAAAACCCAGCTATACGGTCTTATGCACATACTGTGACCTTTAACACCTACACATTACATGCATGCACGTAAAATGAAACAATACAGTATACTGTATGTAATGCACTTTGGCCATGAGATATTCCATTTGGCATTGGCTATTTAACACAAGCTACAGTCTTCAGACATGGAATACATTTTTTGATAGTTAATAGTATAAGCTCTACTTCCAAGGTCAACCTATAAAGTAAGAATGTTTTCAAAAATATATTGTGACAGACCCAGCCGGGATCGGGGCTTTTGGAGAGGACTGCAGGGTAGCCTCTTGCCTACTGACTTTAGACCCTGGCTTTTGAAGGGGCTCTGTTCTTTGTGAGGTGTGTGCCTGGGGGACCTTTGGAATTGTTTTTCTACAGATTTGGGTCCATGTCTCCCCAAAAACACACAGACTCTGGGAACGTAGGACCTGGATACAGATTTGTGCCCAAACCAGCACTGACTGCTTAGTGTCTTCTTCCCCAGACTCAGAGACACTAAATAGTCAACCTGTTAATCATTGGTAATGGATTAAGCACATGATACTGTGTGAAACATGTTTGCCTTGATTGTCGTTTTTCCTGTGGTGTGCCACTTGGATGGATCAATAAAGGACTCATAGTTATCATCTTGGAGTGCAGCCATTTCTTCCTTTTTGCAGTTTGTACGACATGCGAGCCGTGGCTAGCACCCTTGAGAGGAGTCCTTCAATTCACTTCACTCACTCATTTATCTGGATTCACCCACCTGAGCGATCTTCCTTGTTTCTTCACATTTCACCAAGCAGCCAGGTGGACTGATATTTTCGAGAGAGTGGGGACAAAGAGCTCCTACAAGTTGGGATTTTGCTAAAATTCCACACAGGGGACACAGAGCTCCTAGAGGGTTGATCTTCTTTGCCAAGTCCAGAAAGACTGTTGCTGTTCCGGAGGGAATGCAGTCAAAGATTTGTTTGCTTTTGCAGTGTGCATAGAGAAGGAAGTTGTCCTCATCTGCTATTTTTTCAAGGTTGAGCATCCCATAATCCCTATAGCCTATCCAAGCTATTTTCCCCAATACAATAACCAAAAACAAGCCCATGGACCGATTCCTGGTCTCTGGCTCAGAGGGGAAAATGAATGTTGCCTGGCTGTGCAGGAATAGGGGGACCCAAAAATCCAGAGGCTTCTTTATGGGGTGGAGCAACATATTGTGTCAGCAAGGCCCCTGCCATGAAATGATTTCAAAGTAAACTGGGGTTTCAAGATGTGCTGTTCAAGCTGTTTTGAAGAGGCACAAAGAAACGGCAACATTGAGGACACAGACACAGTGATCGGTCGAAGAAACTTAAAGTGGTTGTTAGGCCACTATAGTATAACCACACAATCCCCTCTGTAAAATAACATTATGTGTCCCAGTGTCTGTGTTAAATAAAAAAGATTCCGATTTCTACCTCTCAGAGCGTCTCCAGGCGCTCACGTGACTCCTTGGCTCTCTCCTCTCCCCGACTGACAGCTACAGCGGGAGGGGCCAAAAACTCCCACTGATATCAGCCAGGGTGGAGGGGAGAGAGAGCCGAGGTGTCACGTGAGCGCCGGGAGATGCTCTGATATAAGGTAGAAATCGGCATCTTTTTTATGTAACACAAACACTGGGACACATAATTTTATTTTACAGAGGGGATTGTGTCGTTGTTATACTGTAATTATGATAGCAGCAGGAGGGGAGGGCTGGGGAGTGGATGGAGCTGACAGGCAGGGAAGGGAGGAGGGAGAGGATGGGTGGGAGCAGAGAGGAGAGCTGCGGATGATGGAGGCACGTAAACTGACCAGCAGCCATGATAAACCGTGGTCAGTTTAAAGGGGGAGGGCATAGCCAGGCAGGATCAGCCAGGTTCTTTAGGTTATACAGGGGGCCAAATAACACAGTACAAGCACTGTGCTGTATAACATGCTTTAAGGGAACAGGATAAAAAAAAAATTAGGGTAAAAAAAGCTTTAATGCAGCACATGAAAGACACACCATACTTTCTTCCCTTCGACACCAGAAGATGTCCAGCAGTGTCATCAGCACAGAAGTCGTGGAAACCAGTGGAACCCAGGTACACCCATATACTATCTGGAGAAGTCTGGCCAGTAGTGGTCTTCATGGAAGAATTGAAGCCAAAAAGCCATACCTCTGACATGGAAACAAGGTGAAGCCACTCAACTGTACATGAAAACATAGTAACTAGGATGTAGAATAATGACAGCAGGTGCTCTGGACTGATGAGTCAAAATGTAAAATATTTGGCTGTAACGGGAGGCAGTTTGTTTGCTGAAGAGCTGGAGAGCAGTACAATAACGAGTGTCTTCAGACAACAGTGAAGCACGGTGGAGGTTCCTTGCAAGTTTGGAGCTACATTTCTGCAAATGGAATTGGAAATTTGTTCAGGATCAATGGTGTCCTCAATGCTGAGAAATACAGGCAGATATTTATCCATCATGCCTTATCATCATGGAGGCCTGTGATTGGCCCCAAATTTATTCTGCAGCAGGACAACAACCCCAAACATACAGCCAATGTCATTAAGAACTATCTTTAGTGTAAAGAAGAACAAGGTGTCCTGAAAGCATAGCACCTATCTTCTATTACAAGGACTTGTCATTGGGAATTGTTTTAAGACCTGACAGGCAAACTTTAAGGCCAGATTCACACTGGAACTGGCTGTGGATCGCACAGGAGCGCTGTGCGTCCCTGTTCCCTGTTTCAGGGATGAATCAGGGCCGAATCTTTGCCTGAACTCGGCCCTGAAACGGAGCCAAAGATTTACAGCGTTTCTGTGCAGTGCACTCCGCAGCCGTAATGGAGATATGTGAACCGGCTCCATAGGGAGCCAGTCACATTCTCCTGCTATGCGAATTGGATGCGGGGAAACCCACATCTAATTTGCATAGGTGTGACCCCGGCCTAAGTGATTAATACTCTTATCTGACAAGTCTACCATCCGTGTATAAGTCCAACCAAGCACAGTCTCTGTATAAATTTTTGTATGTTCTCCCAATGAGTAGCTGTTTTCCCCAACCAAAGAAATTGTCCCTTTTTCTAACACAACATAGAATCCAAATTAAGTCAGATCTGTTGGGATTTTTTATATCTACAACTGAATGTCCTGCTGTTAGCGATTCTGTGAAAAATGACAGAGAGGAACATCAGCCTGTGGCTCTCTCACTAGCTCCCAAGGTCAAGTGGCAGTCTCTTGTGGTTCAGGAGGACCCCCTCAGCTTTGGCTGGGTGTACATAGAGCCCAGCATTTTGTAGTGATGAGCCTGGGCATGCTCAGGTCTGGAGACAGCGGGGTGGAACTGTGGTGCGGGCTGAGCTGCTGGATAACTCATGCCCTTGATTGCAGATGACTCCAGACGTTAATGAAATAATCTCCCTGGGGACAGGGATTCATAGTTGTATCCCTCCGAACTCCCTATTTAAGTCTCTCCCTGGCCCCTCCCATGCCTCAGAGCACAGGGGGATTTTGTAGTCATAAAGTCAACAATTTCCTTATACAGTGCTTGCTTAAAACTACACCTCCCAAAGTTCTCAGCACTCTGCATAAAGGAGTATGGGTCCACTTGCCTTTGGCTCTCTCTGCTGACTGGAGGAGAATACTGTAGCTTGACTTCAGTATCTCTGTAAAACTGGAAGCAGAAATAAGGCAGTGTCTCTCCCTTCATGCTACTGTAGTCCGGCGCCTGGCTACATATGGAAGTAGTTTGTGTAGAGGGCCTTTGGATATCTTCTGCAATACCTGAATTTCTCTGCTGCGTGGCAATAAAGTAATCATTTTTTATTGATTTTAGTACCATGGGGGATCTAAATCGTCTCACTAAGCTTCTTTTATTATAAACGATAATCACTTACAGCTTTCATTCCCCCATATTCAGCAACATGTACTTTTTTTACTCTCCAGCTGATCATACTTTTCCTTTTACACCAGACATTGTGAAGGAATCAATCTTTGAATGTGTTAAATCCACAGGAATTAGTCCATGTAATTTATTTCTATTTAATCAAAAGAGCCGATATGCTTGATACAAGTAGTTTAAACACGACCACTTCAAGCAGTGTACATTAGAAGTGAAAAAAGGCTAAGCAACTTTTCATGTTATTAACTAGGGAGTTTTTAATTCACTGAATCGATAAATTTAAATAAGCAGTTGCTCCAGGGTTACCCTTTCTTGCATGACTGTGAACAAGTAGAGCAGATATTATTAGAGCTCACTCTATCCAGACCTAATATTACCAGTTCTGTAACGCAAACAGGCCTTTTGGACTATTGCTTGACAAAGAAATAACAAGAGCATCTAATAACTGTCTTTTAATATTAACCCTTTCATGCCTAAACCTATTTCTGACATTTGTTGCTTACAATTTAAAATCTGTATTTTTTGCTGGAAAATTATTTAGAACCCCCAAACATTGTATATATTTTTTAACAGAGAATCTAGATCTTTCAAAGGTAATTTTTGGGAAAAAAAGACGCTTTCATGAATAAAAAAAAAAAAACTAATTAGTAAAGTTAGCCCAATTTTTTGTATAATGTGAAAGATGATGTAAATAGATTCCTAACATGTCATGCTTTGAAATTGCGCACACTTGTGGAATGGCAACAAAACTATGGTACCTAAAAACCTCCACAGGCGACGCTTTAAAAAAAATTAACGGTTACCAGGTTAGAGTTACAGAGGAGGTCTAATGCTATAATTATTGCTCTCACTCTGACGATCACGGCGATACCTCACACGTGTGATTTGAACACCGTTTACATACCAAAAACTGTGATTCTGAATACTGTCATTTTTTTTTAAATTCCCCGCCATTAGCAGCTGAGTAAGCCGGAAGTGATGTTGTGATGTCGCTTCTGTGTTTGCACATAGGAGACTGGAAAGAAGCCGTTTCCAGCTTCCTTCCAGCCTCATTCTAGCCGGATCGTGGATTGGGTCTCCCGGTGGGACGGGAGGCCCGGAAAGAGCAGCGGAAGGCGGTGGAAGGGGGACGCTCCTTCGGGATAACAGCTGAGTGCCTTTTAGCCTCATCGGTTGATATCCCTGAAGAGCCGACCGCCTGCTCTAAAAACGGTACCGGGATGATGCATGCAGCTGCTGTCATCATCCTGGTATAACTCCTTAAACCTGAGGCTGTATATATACAGGGCCGGATTTCCCACAAGGCCACCGAGGCCAGGCCTCGGGGCAGCAGTGGTGCAGGGGCGGCGACTTCCCGGATTGTCCCTTAATTATGATCTTTGTCCCGTGTCCCGGGCACCTTCATTCCGGGAAAATACAGTATCCCGGAATGAAAAGAAAAAAAAAATCGGTCCGCCTCCGCCACTCTGATATAGTTACACTCTTCTGCAGCAGAACTGGTTGCTAGGCTAGGGCTGCCCCGCGTCTAGCAACCAGTGACGTCGGCTGACACGTGGGCAGTGCACCCTATGGCTGAGCAGCGCACCTCCGACTCTGAGACGACTCCACCCACCTCCTCTCTCTCCTTCTCCACCTCTGGCCAGCAGCAGAGAGGGAGAGAGACCAGCCAGGCACACCAGAGCGACAAGTCACCAGGATCCAGCCTGTGCCCACTGCCCAGTCAGTGCCAGTGAGTCCCGGGGCTGCCACCGACTACTCCTGAGTCCCGCAGCGGCTACAGGGGAGCACACTGCCAGCAGCCCGACTTCTCCAGTCCAGTTCTCCTCCTGAGCCTCCCCTTGCCCACGAGGGCTGCGAGTTTTGAGCCGCCACTGCGCCAGACAAACTTCCAGGACCAGGTTAGTGTTTGTTCATATGGCAGCAAATATCATTCATGACAGTGATACAGCAACTTGCTGGCAAATTCTTTTTTAGTCACTATTCAATTATTAACCACTTAAGCCCCGGACCATTTTGCTGGCCAAAGATCAGAGCACATTTTTAGATTTGGCACTGCGTCGCTTTAACTGACAATTGCGGTCGTGCGACGTGGCTCCCAGACAAAATTGACGTCCTTTTTTCCCACAAATAGAGCTTTCTTTTGGTGATATTTCTCGTGTGTGGAGATGTGTTTTTAATTGATCTATTGTAGCAGTCATTGATAAAAGATGAGAATGGTGGTATGCGTGGGGGAGGGGGGCGGCATTGAAGGACCCGGCCTTGGGGTGGCAAAGGGAGTAAATCCGGGCCTGCATGTATACGCACAGTCGGCACTATGGGGTTTAATAAAAGACCTACTGAGCTGACCACTGAATGTCTTAAATGACAATATCACATGAAAATACAAATGTATATATTTGTGTATAAATGTAAGTAGTTCCAGACAAACCAGTATGTTTAGTGGGATGCCCCAGTTAATATTTAGAGTAGCTATTATGACATCATGCACAGCTCTCTCTCTCACTCTTGTGAGAGTTTGTTAGGAAGGGAGGGGGAATGAGTCATAAGAGGGCCAATGAAAGCTGCAGGGTGCAGAGCTGGAGGTGTGC
The DNA here is from genome assembly GCF_042186555.1 of Aquarana catesbeiana. NCBI lineage: Eukaryota > Metazoa > Chordata > Amphibia > Anura > Ranidae > Aquarana > Aquarana catesbeiana. Next base: position 126,564,295 of record NC_133324.1, on the reverse strand, counting down.
CTCTGTGTAAATCCAGGAAGTGAACAGACAGCAGCTTCAGCTTCCCACAGTTAAAATGGATAGAGCCAGACTTAGTGGCGGGAGATTTCTGCAGCATATTCGGTAAGTACAGAATCACAGTATATATAAAATAATATGTAAAGTGGTTGGAGGGAAGTTTCAGAATGGCAAAGATGTTTTTATTACAAATTATGTGAGCAGACTGCAGTTCCTCTTTAAGTATGCGAGCTTCTTATAGGTTTTCTCACTCAACTCATAACCTACTTGATGGTTAATTGGCTTATTTTTTTGTGATTATTACAGAAGTGTGCAGTTCTACGTCACAAGTGCCCCATCTTACAAGGGGACCCCACTGTTAACAGTAAGCTGATCAAAGTAAAGCGCACACTCCCACTGTTTGCCATATGGCCCCCTTAGGGAAGAACCAGCCTCAACAATAGTTAAAGCTGAACTATGGACAAAATTAAAATGACATATGTGATACAGCCTGTCCCTAGTATCACTCACTAGTGCTGCTTGTTCTTTTTCTGTCCAGTCACTCGGTGGGGGGGGTCCAAGAAAGTGGGTTGAATGATGATGACCACCTGACCAAGTACACCTAGCGGCATAAAAAAGGTGCTTTAGGGGAAATCTCTGGATTGAAGGTGAATATTGCAGCAAACGTTCTGTTATTTTAGTTTTTATTGGGTTTTTTATTCCTATCTTGTTCTTTGCGGCTGCAATTATTGTGTCCCAAACATCATGGTTAAAGGGTTAAAGAGGCGCATGGCTGCAAGCAGCTACAGTCAGCAACCAGGTTCTGGCTGTAATGTAGAAGTGATATAGATCGCTGTCTAGTAGTGTGTACAGCATGAAAGGTAAGTATATAAGTTTTTTTCTTTAACAAGCAAGGCATGGTTCAAACATTTTTGTATTATGATCATTTTAAGGAGGGAGAAGAACTCAAGTTCTTCTAAGAACTTCAGCAGGAACCAGACAAATTGTGCTCCATCTGTGGGCATGCTGGTTGTACTGAAGTTGATCTATCAATCAGCTTCAGTACAACCAGACTGTCGTCTTTTTATACAATCATTGCCGATGGCTATAGCAAACAGCAATGATCATTGTATTCTGAAGGTGGGGAAACCTCCTGCTGTCAGAATACAATAGTGTAGGGAGCGATTTTCTTTCCTTCAAACTGTGGAGGAAGGAGAGAAAATTATATAATCTATGGGCAGCCTTAAGCCGTGTACACACAAGCGGAATGTCCGACAGAAAAAGTCAGACAGAAGCTTTTCATCGTCTATTCTGATCGTGTGTAGGCCTCATCAGACTTTTTTTTTTTGAAAATTCTGACGGACCTAGAAATGGAACATGTTCTAAATATTTCCGACGGAACCAATTCCGGGAAAACCGATCATCTGTATGCTGTTCCGACGGACCAGAAAACGACGCATGCTCTGAAGCAAGTACGAGACGGAAGCTATTGGCTAGTGGCTATTGAACTTCCTTTTTCTAGTCACCACATTCTGGACAGTCGGACTTTGGATTGACCGTGTGTAGGCAAGACCGCTTGAATGGAATTCCGTCGGAGTTCCTTCCGAGAAACCTTCGGAGTTTATTCCGATGGCAAAACCGGTCGTGTGTACGCGGCATTAGTGTTTGCTCACTCTAGGTGGTTATTATTATTTCAAGGGTATGTATAGGCAAAACTTTTTTTTCATTTTTGATAGACAGTTTACTTCGCAATAAGCGTTGCCACCTCTTGTTTTGGGGACAACTATAAATGTTGGTTTCTGTTTTAGTAACCGTGGTCACCACTATTAATAACGTGATGAATTTCCCTTTCCTCCATATCACCTCTCAGTAGGTTCATAATGGAGCCTTGATTCCATTCATATCATTTATACGTCTAAAAAATGTTCATGTTGTAGTGTGTTACCACTTTATTAAAATATATAAAAACAGATAACTCACATATCCTGGTGATTCAACAAGCACAGGCAGCTCGCATATACTGAAAACAGCCTTCCATCTACAGATGGCATGTGTGTAGAACTCAACCAGTATGATGACGACATCCTTCATTTCAACAAATTTCGTCTACGCAGATTTTCCCAAGAGCTTAAGGGATGGTGGTCAGCACGTCCTTATTAATCGCTATTATTACCCCTTCTGACACCATATAATCAGATTTAATTACAATCCATTTGGGAAGTCTCCAACATATTTTCAAATATGCATTGCCATTTCCAAGTATGTCTGATGTATATTAATAATTACATTTGAGGATATTATTGCATAGCAAAGCACCATTACACAGTCAAGAAAGCATAACACTTTCAAGGACATTTTTAAATTGACGAGCCCCCATTTTTGTGTTTGCTAGCCTTACTAACCTTTTAGGAGTTTCCTGGTCATTTTTAGCATGTAATCATAGTGTAAACACGTACTGTTTTAACTGATAATGAAAAATTGCACATTACTGTCATTTAAAGCACTCTGCTTTCTATACCAGACTTGATAAATTACAGCTTTTTTGTGCACTTTGAGAACTTAAATTAGAAAAGTGTAAAAAAGCCTTGAACTAAAACCAATGGGAAAGCAAAATAATTTTAATGCATGTCAAGCAAATGCAGCTAGGCACCAGCTGATCCCCAGCTCGCTCTGTCCCCCCCAACACACCCCCCCGGCAGTCGCTGCTTGGCCAGTCAACTGTTATGCTGAACTGTCACTGTTTCTGGCCAGCACTTATGCTGTATCTACGTCAAGTCTGTACTACATCTATAGCACACATCTACTGCATGAAGGTTCATTAAGACTTTTTTTAAGTCAGGGCAGCACAGTGGTGTAGTGGATAGCACTTTCACCTAACAGCAATAGGGTTGCTGGTTCAAATCCCAACCATGACACCATCTGCCTGAAGTTTGCATGTTCTCCCTGTGCCTGTGTGGGTTTCCTCCGGGTACTCTGGTTTCCTCCCACACTCCAAAGACATGCTGGTAGGTTAATTAGATCCTGTCGAAAAAATTGGCCAAATATGTGTATGTTGAATGTGTATGTTTGTAATGGGGCAAAGGAGTGCGCTATACCGCAGATGGACACCGGTGGCAAAAAGCACCTTGAGGTGATTCAGTTCGCATAGGTAGCGCTATACAAGTCATTCATTCATTCAAGTGCACCAACACTTCTTAGAGGGCCTCAAAGTTAGCTGGCAGAAAAAAACCCTAAGGACTACCTCAGTTACGTGACCTGTCAGCAAATCCCCTCCATCTCCCTATGTGGATATGGATGCAAAATGTCCTTCTATGCCTTGTCTCTCATGCTAATCACTCTGTATGCCAAACTTTGTTAATACCCTTGCTGTTCACTTTTTTTGCTAGCTTTATTGGGTGACAATATATTAAAGTGGTTCGGCAGAATGTTTTTTACCTTCATGCATTGTATGCACGAAGGTAAAAAATGTTCAATATGCAGCTCCCCCTGCAGCCCCGCCAATATTTACCCAAGCCTGCTTGTGATCCAGTGATATGCATGAGAGCGGCTGCTCCCCTGGTCTCTGCCTCCTGATTGTTGTCTGAGAGACAGTAGCCATTGGCTCCTCCTGCTGTCAATCACAGCTCACAGCCAGTGAGGAGGGAGCCACATAGCAAGCAGCTTGTATAAATTCTGCACTTTGAATGGCTGTAGAGGAGAGAGGGCTGCAGATCAACAGGTGTGGGGAGGTGCAGCATGCAGTAAACACTCAGAGTCCAGTTGCAGAAAACAGAGCTTGCAGTAAAGTTAAAGTTTGGCAATTCACAACAAGCCTGGCGGGAAGGCACCCGACCAGAAAAACTCACAGAATGTAGCAGTGGTGTGTAGTAGAGCAGGTCTGGGATGTGTTGAGAGGTGAAATGTGGCCTGGGCAGTCCATGCCCAAATAGGGAGGTCTCCAGGAAGGATAGTGTGTCCCTATCCTTTCTCTACTCATATGGAACCTCTCCCTACCACTAATCACTGTCACTGACAGATCGGCGACCTGACCCTATACTACCCACACGCCAAAGCCTGGGAGCCAGAGTCCTAAATAGACTCTGCCTGCCCCAAGATGGCCATGAGAGTCACATGGGTAGCAGCATCCAATTGGATAGCTTCCCCAGTGACCCAGGAAACCATAGAGGAACCATGGTCCTCTTGACTTCCTCTCCCTTTGCAATACCTCTGCAGTTGGGAGCCACCTGCAGTGGAGAAAATAGACTGCACCTGCCTAAACAGTTACAAATTATGTAGGAGGATTTGTTTTATCTATGTGTGTCACCTGAGGCCAGTCATTTCACCGAGTATATGTAAGGGTTTACAACCACTTTACCTTACATAAGTTGTCCAATTTTCAATGTTGGTAGAGTAATGCCCGTACACACGGTCGGATTTTCCGACGGAAAATGTGTGATAGGACTTTGTTGTGGGAAATTCCGACCGTGTGTAGGCTCCATCACACATTTTCCGTCGGATTTTCCAAAACACAAAGTTTGAGAGCAGGCTATAAAATTTTCAGACAACAAAATCTGTTATCGGAATTTCCGATCGTGTGTACACAAATCCGACGCACAAAGTGCCATGCATGCTCAGAATAAATAAAGAGATGAAAGCTATTGGCTACTGCCCCGTTTATAGTCCCGACGTACGTGTTTTACGTCACCACGTTCAGAATGATCGGATTTTCCAACAACTTTGTGTGACCGTGTGTATGCAAGGCAAGTTTGAGCCAACATCCGTCGGAAAAAATCCTAGGATTTTGTTGTCGGAATGTCCGATCAATGTCTGACCGTGTGTACGGGGCATCACACTTCCTTCATAGTTACTCCTTTTTTTCATTGCTTTTTTTCATGTTTACGGAGATGACAACATTGACAAAAGTCACCAAAGACAAGACATTGCCCTTTGGACCTACCCACTGCTGCCTTAGCCTGAAGCTAGCGCAACCGTATTACTTCTCTCCCCTGTACAAGCTAAATAATTCTGTGTCAATAATGAAAAACTAGACTGGGATATTTTTTATACTTGGTCAATTTTTGTAAGTATTGGGCTGTGCTGCTGCATGTATGGCTATCATAAATTGGCCCCACAGAGCTATAATCCTTATACAATGTGATCAAAATGGATCTCCTTATAAAAGATTGTATTCATAGGTCTGACTAATTGTACTTCAGAGAATATTAATTTCTCCTAAAAATTCATCTGAGGAAAAGTTATTATCAGTCTGGCATTAACTGTCATATTAAGATGTTATGTGTTAAAGGTTGTGTCATTATTCTGTACGCCCTTCAAGAGATAATACTATATTTAAATATAGAAAATACATTAATTGGTCTGCTCATTAATGATATCATAGATAGCTGTTGCACAGCACTAATTTTAGATTTAACCGTTATGAAGGCATTCATTCTTACATATTGCTTGTGTGTAACATTAAATAAAATTTATAGTATACAGATATGTAATTAGAAGGCAAAATGGTTGCCTAATGAAATAAGTTAAATAAAAATGCTACCACTTATCAGAGTATACAAGTTTGTAAAACATCAAACCAATTTGATAATTGCTGCAGGCACCTAATCGTTTTCCAAAAAATATAAAGTCCAAAAATTCAGAAAAAATGGTGCTGCGCTGCTATTATGCATACACAATAATAAAGTGCCCAACGGTGAAAACAAACATGATGGGCAGATTCATCATGAAGAATAAAGACACCAGAGACTGATTTATTCAACACTTGGGTGCAAACTGGAACTCACTTTATTGTAAACTCACACAGAATATATACCACACAAAATCAGTTAAGAGTTTGATCACACTACCGTAAACAGTGCAAACTGTAAACAGTAATGGATGGTAATGATGGTAACCAGCAGGACATTGGGGTTTCACCCCGTGTCTAATTGTAAATATGGATCAGAGTAACGGAACACCAGCTAGGGTGACCACATTTAAAATTTTCCAGTGGATTCCCTAGCAATAGCTACCAATTTCTCCATGTTATAGATTTCCTCTATCATGCAAAATCATTCAGGAATCATAGGGGTATGCTTTGATTTCCAGTGTCTGGGGATCAGAATTTTTGCTGTATTTAACAGATGTCTGGTTAGAGACCTCTTGTAGGGTTTCATGGTGCAATTTGCAATATGCAGGATACAGCAAGAGTTATTTTTGTTTCTGTGATACCTGTAATTAGATTACGCACTTTGCTCCAGAAAAAAACTAGTTGAGGGCAGTCCCACCAGATGTGCATTATGGTACCCCGGGATTGGTCACATCTCCAACACAAATCCGAGGACAGTGGGTATCACTTTTTGATTTTGTCTGGTGTGGCATACCAGTGAGTTAGTAATTGTTCATCAGGGAATTTTCTTGGAATGCTTTTTCCCCACTGTGCTTGGACTCAGTGGGGTTTGTCACCTCTTACCCCTTGGAGTCAGGAATACATGAGTGAAGTAGATTTAGCTGTCGGGGCTTTTGATAGGCAAATGGATTCAAGAGGAGACAAAGGTCTAAAAAAAAACTTGGGTTTGTCATGAGATGTACACACATAGTTGTGCAGCTGGCGATGAATCCAGAAGGAAAGGTGTTGCTGAGAGCCCAGGTCTAACGTTAAAGAGTCAAAAGCTTTCAGCTTATTATTGGCAATGGTAACACAATGGGGGGGATTTACTAAAAATGGAGCGTGCAGAAATCTGGTGCAGTTCTGCAGAGAAACCAATCAGCTTACAGATTTTATTGTCAAAGCTTAATTAAACAAGCCGAAGTTAGAAGTTGATTGGCTACCATGCACAGCTGCACCAGATTCTGAGTGCTCCAGTTTTGGTAAATCTCCCCCAATGTGTCATTAAAAGAGGCGAATGTTGGATGTCGCCCCCCAGTAATGGGTGCTGTTGTATACTGCTTGGTATCTTCCCCCCCAGGGGATCCATGGAAGGGATACATTTGATAGAGCTCCTTCCAAGGAGACCCAGTACTTATTTTCATTGTGACAATTCCAGTCTAAGATGTACCGCATAGAGATAGTGTTTAAAATCTGGAAAGCCAATTCCACCCCACTCTTTTGGTTTAGTAAGTACATTAAGATTAATACATGGTTTTTTACCCATCCAGATAAAATTACAGGTAATTGTGTAGAGTTGTTTAAAAAATTTGTGGGGGAGCGGGATAGGCAAGGTGTGGAAGTTGTATAGTATTCTGGGCAACATTATCAACCACAACACTTTCACGCAGTTCTCCTCTGAATCATTCAGATGTTCATTAGCAAACTTCAGACGGGCCTGTACATGTGCTTTCTTGAGGAGGGGGACCTTGTGGGCACTGCAGGATTTCAGTACTTCACGGCCTAGTGTGTTATCAATTGTTTTCTTGGTGACTATGGTCCCAGCTGCCTTGAGATTGACAAGATTCTTCTGTGTATAGGGTTGCCACCTCATCCCTTTAAACCCAAACACATATGAATTACACAGTTTCTGAGGCTAATTTAATGCAGATAAGACACCACGTAAGTTTAATTACCACCTTAATCAGCCACAGAACCTGTGTGATTCATATGTGTTTGGGTTTAAAGGGATGAGGTGGCAACCCTACCCGTGTAGTTCTGAGCTGATTCCTTACCGCTCATGATCACTGAAACAACACAAGGTGAGATCTTGCATGGAGCCCCAGATCAAGGGCGATTGACAGTTATTTTATGTTTCTTTCCTGTTGTCGCTCAGCTTGGCGATGGTCTTGTTGCCCATTCCAGCTTTGTGTAGGTCTACAATCTTGTCCCTGACATCCTTGGACAGCTCTTTGGTCTTGGCCATGGTGGAGAGATTGGAATCTGATTGATTCTGTGAACAGGTGTCTTTTATACAGGTAACAAGCTGAGATTAGGAGCACTCCCTTTAAGAGAGTGCTCCTAATCTCAACTCGTTACCTGTATAGAAGACACCTGGGAGCCAGAAATCTTGCTGATTGACAGGGGATCAAATACTTACTTCACTCATTAAAATGCAAATCAATTTATAACTTTTTTAAAATGCGTTTTTCTGAATATTTTTGTTGTTATTCTGTCTCCCACTGTTCACATGAACCTACCATTAAAATTATAGACTGCTCATTTCTTTGTCATTGGCATCATACAAAATTAGCAGGGTATCAAATACTTTTTTCCCTCACTGTATGAAAATACCAAAACAGAAATAAAATTCACAAAGGAGCCGTTTTAGCTGATGACAGTGATGTATTCAGTAGTGCTGAGCAGTAGTAGCAATACACAGTTCAGTTTTTGGAATGTTTCCAAATATGAAAGTGCATAGTGAAATCACAAACGAATGACTGTGTGCTTTGAAAACTATACAATGGAAGTCAGAAATGCACTGAGGAGACACACAGATAACGGAAAATTGAATTCAAATACTTACTGTAATTCTCCCTTCCTGACAAGCTCCATGGCAGCACAGCTGGGTATAGGCTCCGCCTCCAGGACTTATATAAATTTGAGCCCACATACAGCCTTGGTGTTCTAAAACTAGTCCTACCATGCTGGGTGGGATCTGTGCTGCCATGAAGCTCATCAGGAAAGGAAAATTACGGTTAGTATTTGAATTAAATTTTCAGTTTTCCTGACGGCTCCATGTCAGCACAGCTGGGAACTAACTAGCCAAAACAGGGGAGTGATAATACTACACACTCCTCAATTCTGACTAAAAAAAACAAGCCAGGATGCCTATGCCAAACTCAACTGTCATTAAGCCATGAATATGAATATTTTGGTGCCCACGTAGATGCCTTGCAGATAGTTTCAGACACTAGGCCTGCTGCCACTCTCGAGGTCGAAACCCTTCTAGTGAAGGGTGCCGTGATTCTCCTCGCATGGCCAACCCTTTCAACTTGTAGGCCAAGGAGATGAGCTTTACCAACCAAGATGCAATAATCTTTCTGGAAGTCGTAAAATCATTATGTGTTCCACCTGGAATGACAAACAGATGCTCTGACTTCCTGATGGCAGAAGTCGCTTTGATTAAACATTTTAAGGCTTGGCCCACATCCAGTGGGCTAATTTCTTGAGTACTCCCCAAAAGAAACGTAGGAGGACAACCTCTTGTGTGATATGGACTCTGAAGGTCAGTTCAGGCACAAAATTCGAGCATCGGCATGAGTACTACCCTGTCTGGAAATACGCAAGTATGGGTTCTTTGGACCCCAAGGCCACCAATGCTGACTCTTCTGGCTGATGTTATTGCCACCAGCAGTTTTCAGTGGGGGCGTGGCCTGGACCGGCATAGCGTAGGGAGTAAAGAACGAGAGCTCCGCTTGCCCACCATCCGAACTAATAGATCCTGGAGTTAATACTGCCTGTTTTTCACCCACATCTGGACTCCCTGCCTTCCCTAGCCTGTGGGGATGATGTTGCCACCTAAGCAGAAAACGGTTTCGGCCGCAAAGCTGGCAAAATACAGGAATACTGACAAGGAAGCCAGGGGAGAAAATGGCTCCTCTCCATATGCAGACCCAGCGGCGGAGGACACTGCACGGGTGCTTGAAGCAATCTCGGATTGTAAAAGCACCCTGACTAGTAAAATCGAGGAGGTCAAGGTGGATGTGTCGCTAATACGCCAGGACCTACAAAAACTGAGAGACCGAGTCACGGAGACTGAGGCCGGTATCAGCCGAGTGGAGGACGAGTTGCCGCCATTACAAGTTCACACTGAACGCTTGCAGCATCAACTAAACATGGTGTTAGCCAAACAAGACGATATGGAAAATCATCTGAGAAGGTGCAACGTGCGTTTTATAGGCCTGCCTGAGGGCTCGGAGGGCTCTGATCCCCCCTCATTTCTTGAGAATCTGCTGGTTAACACATTTGGGAGAGCCGAGTTTTCTACCTCTTTTGTGGTTGAACGGGCACACAGGCTAGCGGCTAAACCCCCTCCTCAAGGTGCACCGGCGAGAACATTTATTGCTAAAATGCTTAACTTTCGTGACCGCAACGCTGTTCTCAGGCTGACCAGACTAAAGGGTAACATCCCCTTTAAAAATACAGAAATCAAGGTATTCCCAGACTTCTTGGCGGAAGTCCAAAAGAAAAGGTCCCTGTTTACAGAGGCGAAACGTCAGCTGCGGATCCGCCATTATTCTTATGCGATGCTCTTTCAGGCGCGGCTGTGGGTTGTCGGCGAGGATAGGGCACACTTCTTTGACACACCTGAGGCCATCTTCACATGGCTGGAAAACAAAGCAGCTCCGAATCGCGATCCTGCCTGAAACTGCTGCAAGACCTGCTCCTGAGTTGGAATACGCTCTGATGTGGATATGTACCTTCTGGAGACTCTGCAGCCATAACATCCTACAGGTACTGTGCCAAGTTTATATGACAACACTTCTCCCCGTATTTTTCAGCCGCCCACGCACTCTCTTTACATGAAGACTACCTGACCCCCGGACTCTGTGTACCCTATCACCCACAGCCAATGTATCCCTGGAAAATACACGGATTCTTATCCCCATATCTCCCTATATATGATGTGCATGTTCCCCCATGGCTGGGCCTGGACAGGGGCCCAATGGATGTATATGCAGTATGACTCACACTCTCATATCCTGCAGGCAGGCTGCTACCCGTTAGGACACTTGGATTGGGGAACATGGCTATGTCCCCTAGATCGGTGCTTTTGCCCCTGATGCTACTGCTTGCCTTGCAGCGAACTATCGCTCCCCTAGTCGCGGGCGTCGCTTTGGATCCCGTTATTTTTTTCTTTTGTTTTCACAGTAACAGTTGCCTTAGGGCACAAGTAATGTTTCCCTGGCATGCCCGGCCCCAGCAAACTGCATTTGTTTTTTATTGGATGCATTGCTTACCCGGGTATGCTAGAGTGTTGATACAGTTACGATCAGAATGTTCTGATTAGTTTAATGTTTGGTTCATGCTATACATGCTGAAGAGTAATAGATCGTGGTGTTTACTTGATAACATAGTGGCTTTGTAATGTGACAGGTACATAAGTGGTCCTAATATACAGACTGTTGGGAGGCCATATCTGCCCAGCCCTATATGTCCCGCTGTGGGATTGGGAGGGGGAGATGTGGACCCTCTCAATTGTGGTGATACTGGCGGCGCCATGGCCATTGGACATATGGCATACAAATATAAATACTTGTTACCATGCTAGATGTTAAATGTCTCATGTGGAATGTGAGAGGTCTCAGGGCAAAGCCCAAACGAAATGCAGTATTAGCATATCTTAAGACCCAACGTGCAGACCTCATGGTATTGGTGGAGACCCATCTCACAAGGCAAATTCAGACGACGCTCAAAAAGCCATGGGTGGGATGGCTCTATCAGGCCCCTTACTCTGCCAACTCCAGAGGTGTTGCTGTACTAGTGGCAAAAACAGTACGATTTGTGCTACTTTCCCTCAAACCTGATCCCCAGGGTAGGTTTTTATTTTTACATGCTAAAATGAATGACCTAGAAATTTTAATATTAGCATTCTATGTTCCGCCTCCCTTTCAATTTAGTGTCATACACGAGGGGCTGGCGTTTATGTCTCAATTTCCTACTATTCCTGTGATGTGGCTAGGCGATTTTAATAACATTATGAATAGGGATCTATACCGTGTTTCAGTGACGCCTTATGATAACCCATCTCAACCACACACTAGGTTTGGTAAGACAATCACAGATCTAGCCCTTATAGACACCTGGAGACACCGCAACCCATCAGAAAAAGCATACTCCTGCTTTTCCACATCCCACAACACCATGTCACGCATTGACCTCATTCTGATCTCCGGCACCCTTATTCTGTTGCTTAGAGAGGTAGGATTTAACCCGCGCATCCTGTCAGATCATGCCCCATACTGGATTACACTTAGGACCGACTCCCCCCTCAGGACATATAATTGGAAGCTTAACCCATTTTGGCTGACAGTGGTTCCTGACCTGGGGGAGGCTGCCAGTGAATGGGACTTCTTTTTCCACACAAATAGAGGCACAGCACCCCTAGAGGTAATATGGGATACATTTAAGTCTCATGCCCGAATGATCCTTTCACAGTGGATCTCCCGCTATCACAAGACTTCCTCCCAGGTTCTTAGACAAGCAGAACAGTCCCTTGTAGAGGCAGAAAAGAATTTCACAGACAACCCAACTGCATCTACAGCAGATCAACTAAAATTACAAACCAGAATAGTAAATAATTTATATTTTGAAAAAGCCGATAGGAAAATTTATTATAGCAAGCAAAGGCAATATGAATGCGTAGAGCGGGAGGGTCGTCTCTTGGCTTATTTAGCACATTTAGATCACAGACCTCCCACGGTGGTATCACTTCGGGATGCCGCCGGCAGGATATTGACCGATCCCGACGAAGTGGCTGGGGAGTTCCGCTCCTTCTTCGCATCCCTGTACTCCTCTAATGCTAACAATCCCTTAGAAGAAATAGTGTCGTTGTTATCCAATATAGAACAACCCTGCCTTACCCAACCCCAGGTGGAACAGTTGGAAGCCCCTATTACCGAAAGCGAAATAACAAAGGCAATTTCCCTGCTTAACCCATCAGAAGCTCCGGGGTCGGATGGCCTACCCTTGGAGTTCTACACAGCATATAGTGAGACATTGATTCCCAAACTTCATGAATTATTTTCCCATATATTTAAATCCGAGTCTTTACCCTCATCCATGAATGAAGCAAATATAGTATTGATACCCAAACTTGGCAAAAACCCAGAACTCCCTGAGTCCTATCGTCCAATATCCCTTCTTCAATTGGATATAAAAATATTGGCCAAGATACTGGCGCTTTGTTTAAATGAAGTAATCCTCTCTCTCATTCATCCGGACCAAACTGGGTTTATGCCTGCAAAAAACACAGCATACAACCTACGTAGACTTCGTATGAACGTTCAGGCTGAACATGACGCCCTGGGCTCTAGAGTTGTGGTGTCTCTCGACGCCGCAAAGGCGTTCGACTCGGTTGAGTGGGCGTACCTATGGGAGTGGCTCGCAAAATTTGGGTTTGGACCCAAGTTCATTAAGTGGATCCAACTTTTATATCAAAGCCCATGCGCCAGGGTCTTGGTCAACGGAAACGTTTCTGATCCCTTTCCTCTCTCCAGGGGCACTCGGCAGGGGTGTCCACTTTCTCCCTTGCTATATGCACTGGCGGTGGAACCTCTTGCCGCATCCCTTAGAATGCACCCAGGCATTGAAGGACTTGCCCTTGGAAGCTTGCTGGAAAAGATAAGTCTGTATGCTGATGATATGCTACTGTACCTGGCGGATGCAGGCTCATCTTTGCAGTTGGCCCTGGAGGTAATTCAAAACTTCGGTAGGTATTCAGGATTGAAGATCAATTGGGATAAATCCCAAATCCTTCCGATAGATGTTAGTGTACCAACCAAAGAACAGTCCAGCTCCCCACTCCTTAGGGTCAGTGCCATGACGTACCTCGGAATTGTAATAACTTGATCGCCGGAAGAATACGTTTGCCATAATATAGAACCCCTTATAGCAGTATTGAAACGCAAAACACAGACATGGGCTAAATTACCCCTTGGGGTGATGGGACGGGTAAACCTGATTAAAATGGTCCTCCTCCCTAAATTCTTATATGTTCTATGGCATGCCCCGATATATTTACCTTTAAGGATCTTTAAACCTATTGAGGCCATTCTTAACTCATTTATTTGGGGATCGAGCCGTCATAAATTGTCCTGGCAAATGCTGAAAAATCCGACTGAAATGGGTGGTGTGGTGTTACCCGATTTTAACCTCTACTACCTGGCGGCGCAACTGTCTCATTTTTTCCATCTAGATAAACATGACAAAGACCGATGTTTATCCCTGCTCTGTGTTCCGCATGGACGTAAAGTTTCACACCCTTTACAGACTCTTTTTAGAGGCACTAATAAAATGGATAACAGGAAGGGACTACTATATCATTACTGTAGGGTTTGGGAGGTAGTGAAACATAAGCTTAAAATGCCATCTACGAACTCTCACACACCCTTATGGGATAATCCTGACCTGGGTGAGCTTCTAAAGGTGCCAAATCCTGAATTATGGCTTCCCTATGGGGTAGGATTTCTATCGGATGTCTATGGTGACAATGTCTTAAAATCATTTCAACAACTCAAGACAGACTTTGGCCTTCCAAATGCTATGCTCTTTCGTTATCTCCAGCTCCGTCACGCTCTCAGAGCTCAATTTGGTGGGACTCCCCCTGATGTGGAAGAAATGGATAGCCTTTACATTATGTTGGGATCGGACCATCGTAAACTCATCTCGGGGTTCTATAACTCTCTGCTAAGACCCACAGCAGTTTCAATTGCATATAAATTAAAGGACCTCTGGTCAGGAGATGTGGGGGGGCTGGAGGATGATGAATGGGAAGACGCCCTAGATACTTGCAAAAAAGTTTCCACTAAATTGTCGGACCGCCTCACACATCTATACATTTTACATAGGTCTTATCTGACCCCTCTTCGCCTAGTCAAGTACAAACCTAATCAAAATCCAAACTGCCCCCGTTGTGATAGCTCTTCCAGCACCTTCTTCCACCTCCTTTGGCTGTGTCCAGCAATACAAGATTATTGGTCCCAGATAGTTAAGTTCATCCATGATGAAATGGGCTCTCCTCTCACACTATGCCCTAAACAGTGCTTATTAGGGGTGTTCCCAGACCCTGACTAGGATAAACACCCTTTTTTTTTCCCCTGCCAATTAAGGGGAGTGGTTAATTGTTCCCAGGTGTATAAAAGTGTCTATACAAACTCCCCTGGAGCTTGCTCCCAGCTGATGGTGGCTTGCATGTGGATTTTGTGAACACAAGTGGAATTTTGAACTAAAGTGGAGAGTTAAAAACCAGAGCTGTGCTTTTGACTGCTTCTGCTTGCAAGTGTTGTTTTAGGGGTTTTTATTTATTTATTTTTTTCCTTTGCTATCAGTTTTTAAAATACTCTTTTTTTTCCTCCTTTTTTTTCTGACACTTTTTAAACACCTTTTTTTTTCCCTGCTAATTAAGGGGAGTGGTTAATTGTTCCCAAGTGTATAAAAGTGTCTATACAAACGCCCCTGGAGCTTGCTCCCAGCTGATGGTGGCTTGCATGTGGATTTTGTGAACACAAGTGGAATTTTGAACTAAAGTGGAGAGTTAAAAACCAGGAGTTGAAAACAGGAGTTTAAACAGAAGTCTTCTAATCTGTAAGTAACATCTTAAACTTCCCTTAAGTAATTGTATTCTAACTGGGAAATGAGTGCTAGCAGGGTTGAAGGTTTTGCTCAGTGCACAGTGTGCCACATGTATGCAAAATTGGTGCAACAGCTCCAGGATGGATACCGCTGTGACAGATGTGAGCAGGTTGCCCTTCTGGAAGCTTGCATTAGAGATCTGGAGGAGCAAGTTGCAACACTGGGCAGAAAGGACAACCTTGAAGGGGGTCCTCTGCTCGCTGAGCAGGTGGTCAGTAGGGTTGATGTGGAGGGTGGAGGGGCAAGTCAGGATTATCAGATAGGAAGATGGGTTAATGTAGTTAGAGGGAGTGGAAGGGGCTCGCAGAATAGGAAGGCCAGTTCTGTGTTTGTGCATCAAAACAAATTTGCCAAGTTGGGTGAAGATGTGGAGGTGGCAAACACAGAAGTGGCAGCCCTAGATGTCACTGCTACCCCTAACAGCCGGGAGAGCAGCCCATCTAGTAGAGGTGGTGAGGGGAGTGCAGGTAGGCCTAGACAGTTGGTGGTTATAGGGGATTCTATAATCAGAAGGACTGATAGAATAATTTGTCGCCAGGATCGCCTCAACCGAATGGTTTTCTGTCTCCCTGGTGCTAGGGTTCGGCATGTGATGGACCGGGTGGATAAATTGCTGGGAGGGGCTGGGTATTACCCAGCTGTCTTGGTCCACGTTGGAACCAATGACAGTATACATGGAAGGTGGAGGCTCCTTAAGAATCAATTTAAAGAACTAGGCTGCAAGTTGAAGGGAAGGACCTCCAAGGTGATATTCTCTTAAATATTGCCTGTGCCATGCGCAATACAGGAAAGGCAGTGGGTGATTAGAGAGCTGAATGCATGGCTCAAGACCTGGTGTAGGGAGGAGGGATTTGGGTTTCTAGAGCACTGGGCTGACTTTTCATTGCGGTGCAACCTATATGCTAAAGACGGTTTGCACTTGAATGGAAGGGGGTCTGCTGTGCTGGGGGAGAGGTTTATAGGAAGGCTGGAGGAGTATTTAAACTAGGATTGAGGGGGGAGGGTGAACTAGAATTACATCAAGAAGACAGGTCAGTTAGGGGTCAGACATTAATGGAGGGTGGAATGGGGACAGATGGGGGGAGGGTTATGGCAGGTGTCAAGAAATTTCCCATGTTGCAAACAGCCATTGGAAACTGTAGTGCCATTTGTACTACTAAAAATTATATGAAAAACACCAGACCAAAATGTAATAATGCATTAAAGTGTTTGTTCACCAATGCCAGAAGTCTGCCAAGCAAAATAGGTGAGTTGGAAGCTCTGGTGCATGAGGTGAACTATGATGTAATCGGTATTGCTGAAACTTGGCTTCAATCCTCACATGACTGGGCTATTAATATTCCTGGCTATGCACTCTTTTGGAGAGACAGGGTAAAAAGGAAAGGTGGCGGGGTCTGTCTCTATGTGAGAAGTGATCTCAAAGCAAGTGTGAAAGAGGACCTGATTGATGGAGAGTGTGATGAGTCTGAACTATTATGGGTGGAACTGCATATAGATGGGCGTAGTTCAAAGTTAATCATTGGAGTTTGTTATAGACCACCCAATGTTAACGAGGAGGTGGAGACTCAGCTCCTTGCACAGATGGAAAGGGCTGCAAGAGCTGGGACGGTGATAATAATGGGGGATTTTAACTACCCAGATATTGACTGGAGTAATAGCACTGCTGGAACAGTTAAAGGGCAAAAATTTATAAACCTAGTACAGGACAATTTTATGGTCCAATTTATTGAGGCCCCAATTAGGAATGAAGATCTGTTGGACCTGGTAATCTCAAACCATGCAGAGCTTATTACTAATGTTCAGATAAAGGAACACCTGGGTAGCAGTGACCATAACATGATTTCATTTGATGTTAGCTGTAAACAAGAACTACATAAGGGAAAGATAAAAACACTTAACTTCAAGAGAGCAAATTTTCCAAGGATGAGGGCTGCTCTCGAGGACTTAGACTGGGAGGGAATATTGGCAGCGATAAACAAAGAACAGAAATGGGAATTCTTCAAAAAGACTGTTTGGGACCTCACTGTAAAGTATATTCCCATGGGCAATAAGTTTAAAAGGCTAAAAAGAAAACCTATGTGGCTCACAGTCAAAGTTAGAAAAGCTATAAACAATAAGAAAAGAGCTTTTAAAAAATATAAAAATGAAGGAACACTAGTGTCGTTTAAATGCTACAAAGAATTTAACAGAATATGTAAAAAGGAAATCAAGGGTGCAAAAATTCAAAATGAACAACAGATCGCAAAAAATAGTAAGACAAACCCTAAAAAATTCTTCAAATATATTAATCGTTAAAAAGGTCAGGTCTGAGCATGTAGGCCCTTTACAAAATAATCTAGAGTGGGTGACTGGGGACAAGGAGAAGGCTAATTTATTAAATACTTTCTTCAGCTCTGTGTATACAAAAGAGCATGGGGAAGCTCATGTCCATAATGGGGGTGGTATTGACACAGCCCCCAATGATCCACAATGGCTCAAAAGGGATATGGTCCAGAAATATTTAGACAGAATAAAGGTGGATAAAGCACCTGGACCTGATGGCATCCACCCACGGATCCTAAAAGAATTGAGCTCTGTAATTTCAAAGCCATTGTATCTAATTTTTAGGGACTCATTAATGACAGGAATGGTACCACTGGATTGGCGCAGGGCGAACGTGGTGCCTATATTTAAAAAGGGATCAAAGTCTTTACCAAGTAACTATAGACCTGTTAGTTTAACTTCTATAGTCGGGAAGATACTGGAGCGTTTAATAAAAGACCACATAGACGAGTTCTTGCTGGAAAAAAACATTTTAAGCAACAGACAGCATGGGTTCACGAAAGACAGAAGTTGTCAGACAAACCTGATTTCTTTTTATGAAGAGGTAAGTAAAACCTTGGACAGAGGGGTGGCTGTGGACGTGGTTTACTTGGATTTTGCAAAAGCGTTCGATACAGTTCCGCACACACGGCTCATGTGTAAGTTAAAGTCTACAGGCTTGGAAATATCAGTTTGTAAATGGATCGAAAACTGGCTAAAAGACAGAATTCAGAGAGTAGTGGTTAATGATTATTACTCTGAATGGTCTAAGGTTATCAGTGGTGTACCCCAAGGTTCAGTGCTGGGACCCTTACTCTTTAATATCTTTATAAATGATATTGGGTCTGGGATCAAAAGTAACATTTCTGTCTTTGCAGATGACACAGAGCTATGCAGTGGAATAACGTCCTTACAGGATGTCTCCAATTTACAAGCTGACCTCAATGCTCTGTCTAATTGGGCATCTATGTGGAAGATGAGGTTTAATGTTGAGAAATGTAAAGTTATGCACTTGGGGGCTAAGAATATGCATGCATCATACATACTAGGGGGAGTACAACTGGGGGAATCCGTAGTGGAGAAGGATCTGGGGGTTTTGGTAGATCATAAGCTCAATAATAGCATGCAATGCCAAGCTGCGGTTTCCAAAGCGAGCAAAGTCCTTTCTTGTATTAGGAGAGGTATGGACTCCAGAGAGAGAGAGATATCATTTTGCCCTTTGTTCAGATCATTAGTAAGACCTCATCTGGAATATGCAGTTCAGTTTTGGGCACCAGTTCTCAAAAAGGATATCGGGGAACTGGAGAAAGTGCAGAGAAGGGCAACCAAACTGATAAGAGGCATGGGGGAGATCAGCTATGAGGAAAGATTAGAGGAACTGAATTTGTTCACTCTTGAGAAGAGGAGAATAAGGGGGGGATATGATCAACATGTTCAAATATATAAGGGGTCCATATAGTGAACTTGGTGTTGAGTTATTCACTTTACGGTCAACACAGAGGACAGGGGGGCACTCTTTACGACTGGAGGAAAAGAGATTTCATCTCCAAATACGGAAAGGTTTCTTCACAGTAAGAGCTGTGAAAATGTGGAATAGACTCCCTCCAGAGGTGGTTCTGGCCAGCTCAGTAGATTGCTTTAAGAAAGACCTGGATACTTTCCTAAATGTACATAATATAACTGGGTACTGACATTTATAGGTAAAGTTGATCCAGGGAAAATCCGATTGCCTCTCTGGGATCAGGAAGGAATTTTTTCCCCTGCTGTAGCAAATTGGAGCATGCTCTGCTGGGGTTTTTTGCCTTCCTCTGGATCAACTGTGGGTATAGTATTGGGTATATTGGATTGTATGATTTTTTTTTTTTTTTTTTTATGGTTGAACTGGATGGACTTGTGTCTTTTTTCAACCTGACTAACTATGTATAAATTTCATAAGATATTTCTCCAGGAGTCATTGTTCATGGCTAGATTACTGATAGCCAGAAAATGGCTGCAAACTGCTTCTCCAACGCTTCACGAGTGGATATCTGCTATTAACAATGTTCTACCATATAAAAAGGAAATTTATGCCCACAGGGGATGCCCGACCAAATACGGCAAAATATGGGACACCTGGTTGGAAAATGCCTCCACCTGTAATACACTGTCATACTAACGCATTTAAAGGCTAAAGAATCTTATCAAAGTACAAAAATCTGGTTATGTGATGTCCCCTTATTGTACAATTGCTCAAATGTAGGTCATACGAAAACATGTATATGTATGCTTGGCCCAATACCTCTGTTATGCAGATGTTTTGTTTTGTCTTTTTCTTTAATGTTTTTCTTTTTTTTCTCCCTTTTTTTTTTCTTTACTGTAACCCGAATAACATGTCACTGTACCATTGATCTATGTACCCTGTATGTAATTTGCTCTTTCAATAAAAACACCACGTTAATTGTAAAGCAGTTTTTAGTGAGAGGTACCACAGGGTGATTGAAGGCATCTGATGCAGTAACGTCTAACAGCAATGGGAGATCCCATTTCGGAAACAATTCGACGTTTTAACCAAATTGCATCTTGAAAAACAGTGTAATTAAGTGTTAGATGCCCACTGTATGCCGGTGAAGGCAGAGATAGCTGAAATGTTTGCCTATAGCATACTTACGCATAGACCTAAATTGAACCACACCTGCAGGCATTTCAGAACAGACTTCTGAATAATCCAGCATAAAATCTTGATCAGCAATAATACTGGGAATGTATGCCATATTCTACTATAGGCACGGTTAGCGCTCTCCTTTCTTGTTTTCGTGAGAGTATTTACAATGTTCACAGAGCATTCAAAATCCATTAGCCTCTGCCTCTCTAGACCCAGGCCATCAGCCTGAGCCTGTCGGATGCTGAATGAATGGGACTTTGGAGAAGATTTGATCTTACAGAGGGAGTCAATCCTTGACACTTATAAGGATGAGCAAAGGGTACCAAGGCCCCTTCGGCTATCTGGGATCATCACCAGAACTGTCACCTTCCCCCGCCACAGTCTCAGCTGAAAGATGAGAATTAGAGGGAGCAGCAGACAGGCATAAGCTGTCTTGGAGATCCACTCTGCAGTCAGCACCTCCACCCCGATTGCTTACGGATTCTAGGCCCTGGAATGGAACTTCAGCAACTTGGTGTTGACTGGGGATGTGAGCGGTCTACCTCTGGAAGAAAAATAGCAAGCTCTGTTAGTTCTCAAAGGACTCGCAGTAGTCTGGACCATTCATTGTCATCCAGACTTGTCCTGGACAAATAGTTTGCCTGAAGATTCTTCTGATCAGGCACATAGGCCGCAGATAGCTGCAGACGATTGACTTGATTCTAGAATTAGAGAAACCTCCTTCAGAAGGGAGAGACTGAGACTTGTTTCCAGATGTAGGCCACAGCCGCTGTGCTGTCCAACTTTACCAGGACAGGCTTACCCCGGAACATTGCAGATAATTTAGGTTCTTCAACCACAAGTTTAGGCCACTGGTCCAGAAATCTGACTTGAATGGGAGCGAGAGTTAAACTGAGCCTACCTGAGCTTCTGGAGCGAGGCGATTTTTATGGCTCAATCTGAGATTTAGCCACGTGTCAATCACCAAAGCCGTACCTATGTCCACAGAGGAGCCACATAGTGCCACTAAGACAGGTATTTGGGAGGCTCAATCCCAAAATAACAGAAAGCATCCTGACATGGAACTCTTTACTGACTTACTGCGTTACCTTCCCAGTTTTTCCTGGACTCCCTGCCAGAAATGCAGAAGCTAACCTCTCTGGAGTGAGAGTGAGCGTGGAAACTGACTCTTGAGTTTTTCGATCTCCTTTAACTCAGCAGACATTCATCTTGAGACAGGAAGCGAAACTGACCACTATGAAATTTAGGCTTGACCTTCTACGATCAAGAAAAATGCAGTGATAGTGTTTGTCCTTGAAGGCCACAACATCTTCTGATGGTAAGGACATGTATATGGCCAATCCCACAAGGGACACACACTGACCAGAGGGGTGATTCCCAACCCCTGGACATCTTTCAGTTCAAAAGGGCATAACTTTTACATCCTGCTGTGACAACATACTCCAATCTTGTAGAACGAGCACTTGATCCATCCAACATCAGAGAATTGTCAAGCTGTCCTCTGGAGGTACTTCAAATACTTCCAAAGCTTCACTTCTATTTAAAGGCATTTCACTAACCTTACCAATCTGAACAAAGGTCGTCCTCATCTTCCTGTTCATAAGAGACTGAATAGGATTGATTGGCTTGAGAAGGCCCTGAATAGAAGACTGGACATTGCCAGAATAGATGGCCCTTGCAGAAGATGAATTCAGCAATTCCTTTAGAGTGTCTTGACCATATGCTTAATTTTGACAACTTGGTCACCATCATCTTAATCATAGCCTGCCTGAACAAAGTAGGAATCACATATTCATTCCCCTCTACTTGGGAAAAATCTGACAAGGGTTAATTTGCCTGAGGAGGTTCTGAGACTACTCATTGGCACCATATATGACCCCGTCACAGAGTGAGTGGAAACGACTCCTTTTGACCCCTTTCACACTGAGCCGCCCCAGGCGTCAGCAGTAAAGCGTCGCTATTTTTAGTGCCGCTTTACCTTGGTTTTAGCGGCGCTATTCGGCCACTAGTGGGGCGGTTTTAACCCCCGCTAGTGGCCGAAAAAGGGTTAAATACGCCCACAAAACGCAGCTGCAGTGGCGCTTTGCCGGCTGTATAGCAGCGCTGCCCCATTGTTTTCAATGGAGAGGAGCGGTGGAGGAGCAGTGTATTCACCGCTCCTCTACTGCTGCAAAGAAGTTGCTGGCAGGACTTTTTGTGACACCCTGCCAGTGTGAAAGCACTTGGGCTTTCACACTGGGTTTGCAGCTGAGGCTTTTTTCAGGCGCTTTACAGGTGCTATTTTTAGCACTGTAGCGCCTGAAAAATGTCTCAGTGTGAAAGGGGTCTTAGAGTGTATTGACCACATGCTTAATGCAACCGGTTAGGGGTTGTCATCTTTATCCTTGCTCACTTGAACAAGGCAACATTCTTGCAGTCATGCTCGTCTGTCTTCTCTTTGTAAGAATCTGAAGCAGATTGCTTGCCTGGGAAGGCTTGAGACTGATCGGTGACCCTTTCACAGGGTGAGTGGAAACACTCCTTTAGAGTGTATTGACCACATGCTTAATGAATGTGACAACCTGTTAGGCGTCGTCATCCTTATTCTTGGTTGCTTTAACAAAGCAGAATTATGCAGTCATGTCCATCCGGAAATTCGGAAAATGGGCTGTTTCACCTAGTATGGCTAGGCAGTTTCTCATTGCCAGAGCAGGTAACCCTCTCAAAGAGGGAGCAGAAAACACTCCTTTAGACTGTATTGACAATGTGTTTAAAGAATGTGACATCCTATTAGGTGTCATCCTTGTTTATAGAATGTGACATCCTATTAGGTGTCATCCTTATCCCTGGCTGCTTGAGCCAGTGGGATACATACTGTCATGCCATCCATGTATTCCTCTTAGAGTCTGAAGAGGGATGTTTTGCTTGGGATAGCTGTGAGACTGCTCCTTGCTAGAGAACTCAACCCCTTCACAGGATAAGTGGGAATAACTCCTTTAAGTGTATTGGCCACTTGTTTAATAAATAAGACAACCTGTTAGGTATCATCATCCTCATCTCTGGTTGCTTAATCAAAGCAAAATTCACACAGTCATGTTCCTCCACATCTTCCCCTTTGGAGAGTCTGAAGAGGCTGGTTTGCCTGGGAAGGCTATTATACTGGTCATTGCCAGAACATATAACCATATAAAAGCAAGACTGTTCATCCACATCTTCTTTATTGAAGAGCCTGAAGAGGGCTGTTTTGCTCTGAGACTGGTAATTACCACAGGGTTTTGTGTGCCATTTAACAAACCAGCCCATAAAAATAATTAAATGTAGTAAAATAGTTTGCTTAGTAAAAAAAAACCCCTAAAGGGTTAACCACTGCTAGAGGGAGACTGAATTCTCCAGCTACAGCCCTGATTCACCAGGTGGTTTGTGAGCTAAACTTTGCCCTGCCAGGAATCAAGACATAATGAAAAAGTTTGTTCAGAACAATGACAAAAAAGGTAGGAATTTTCAACAGAATTACAATAATATTCTGCAATGTACACAAACCAAGGGAATTGTAGACATCATAAACATGCTTCTCCCCATTTTTTTATTTTTTATTTTGGTGAAAAACTGGAGAGCACATAGAAAAATAAAAGGATATTCCATATCTCAACAGGCCAAGGCTTGCTCCAGTAGTCACCCACAGGTGACTCCTCTACCTTCTCTGGAAATGGTGGTCTTTTGAGGGGGTTGGTATAATGGCACAACAGTAAAGCAAACATGAGAAGCCACCAACAGGTTATTGCCATGTGTGAACAGACAAAGTGTTACTTTGTGTACCTGTTATGCAGAGTACTCCCTGTGGAGGAACTCAGGCTATGCATAGAGGCTGCAGGGAGCAAGGCACCACAATACCCAGCAATGCAGCATTCATATGGATACAAAGCATTTTTCGAATTTATTCACCCATCCTCCGTCATCTGACCGTAAACACTGGCACAGCACGGGTGCACGTGCAAAGGGGAGACTCTGTCAACACCACTGCCCACTTAACATGGACCCCAGACAAGGCTGTTAGGCCTGACAAGACGCCCCGAGGAACAGCAGCGGGACTCCCTGGATTATGGGTCATTTAGCCGAGACACCAGGGACTGCGTCCAGTCTAATCCACACATGGACGGACGGCCAACCATTTAGACCAGCCAGGTAGAGGAGCACACCTAGGTCCTGCACATAGGAGGAAAAAAAAAAAGAACGCAGAGGCTGTAGGTGGGCTCGAATTTATATGAGTTAAGTCCTGGAGGCATGGGGGGGGCGCAGCCTATACCCAGCTGTGCTGACATGGAGCCGTCAGGAAAGATCTGTAGGTAATGGCATCATCCATCAATATTGTCTTCAGCCTAGGTTCACACATGTGCGATGCGGGAACCAGTGTGATTCCAGTGCCGGTTCCCACATCACATCTCTCCCGCAGGCAGTTCACACTGCCCCCTGTGAAAAAGGGGAAAAGGCAGGACTTTAAATTAGGCGCGCAGTCAATAGTGGGGGGGTCAAGAAACTGTATATTTAATATATAACATGATAAAATATTTCATACAAATTGGTACATAAGTCACAGTAATTCATCTATATTACATATATCTATATTACATCGGTATTACACAATATAACTTGGGGATAAGCCCTGGTTATAAAGGTACTCACAGCTACCATGCAGTGAAAGTGCAACAATGAGAGCCAGAGGCTCCCCAAAGGGGCATCCTTTCCGGAAGCTGTGGCAGCATCTGGCGCACGCAAGACCCCCACATGACAACACCGGGGACGGACAGAACTCCAAAGGGTGGTGGTCCCAAGGAGTGGTTGTGTATGTGAGTGAAGACGTCTTAAGGGGTTTCTAAAAAAATATATGAGGGTAAATAGGATAATGTGTGAAAAAAAAAAAAAAAAGAAAAAAAATAATATGAATGTGTACTCAAAAAAAAAAGCAGGGTAATAGACTTGTATCAGTGATGGTGTCAGTGAAAAACGGAACCATTGAATCAAAAATAGAAAAAATATATTGTGTACTAACCAAATCCAAAATAAAAAAGTGAAATGCAAAAGATGTGAATGCACTTACCTAGTGCTGAGAGATGTGGAGCAATAGAGTGAAGTGCTTTGTGCTAGCAATGAAAGAGGGAAGACCAACCTGTGGGGAAGACCGACCCCGAATAGGACATATAAGGGCGCACACGCCAATAACCCCCAAATGCCACGCTAGCGTGCAAGGTGGGGGGGGGGGGCGCCAGTAGCCGAGAGACCAAGTCTCGTGGTGTTTGGCGCCAATAACACCCCCGTATGCCGCTGACGGTGCTCAGAAGGACGCCGCACACATTGTATGTAAGGCGTGACATCGATGCACAGCACGGAGGTACCCCAACCCTCTCAAAGGAACATGGGGAGGAGACCCCGCGGTGTGCATCGCAGCTCCCGGAAATGAAGTGAGCCAATGGCTCAAGGATCCAGATCACATGGCACTGACTTTACAGGTGTGGAGATAACTAAATGTTTGATTAATTTGATAGACCAAGCATAGACCAGCCTATGAATTATAAGATTCCTTGGCAAAATTAAAAATTAGTGAAAGAAATTTTACAGACTAATTGAATTAGATAACATGTTAAAACCAAACTGCAATAAAATTATACCGATTGCTGTAGTCAGACCCGACTCTATACAAAATGCGCGCTTCCATCCCTATTTTCCCTCTGTGAACCGCTGCGGGTGTCAATAGAATGTTAATGACACCCCAGATTGGTTTACAGATTGCAGTGTGAACTGTGGATTCGGACAGGAATCGGATTGCATGGGTGAGAACACCCATGCGATCCGATTCCAGTGCAGGAAACAAAAAGGTCCCTGCACCTTTTTTCTGCGAATCCAATGCGAGTTCAGCCATACAACTGTGTGGCTGAACTCGCATCGCACAGACATCGCATGTGATTGGCACCTGCAGTGCGGGTGCTAATCACATGCGATGTCTGTGATCGCACTAGTGTGAACCCAGGCTCAGAGTCATCAGCCCTCCTGCGGACTGGACTGAAATGAGTCTGAAAATGCTATTTCTGTAAGCAATATTCTGTAAATGTCACTTTTACTTACCGTATTTTAATTCTGCAACTGTTATAATTCACTAGAATTATACTGGGGATTTTAAATTCATCCTGCACAGATAATTTATTTTAGTATTGTATTCAAAGCAATGTCTAGCTTTTTAAAACCACATACCTTACACCATGTCATTACATTTTCAGGATTCTGGTAACTCATTCTTAATTTACTTTTCCTTTACTGGGCCCATAAATGGAACTTCACTCTCGCAATCAACATTGACTATTTTTTATCCTTATGCTGCTAGTATTAGTTAAAAGATAGGAAAGTATATAGTGTTTACTTGTTTTAAACGTTTTCTTTTATATATCTTCCTTTCCGTCATGGTTTCCAGGCCTAGGCAAATGATGTTATGCATCCCAGGAGTTTTCAGGAGGGGAGGAGGGGTTTTTCCAGCTAAGCACACCCTTCTGCCTGCATGTTTAGGCTAAGGGCAGATGGATTCCTGGAAGTAATCAAGATGGCTGAGGCTAGAAGGATGGTTTTTAAAGTGGTTTCTCTACAAAAAAACCCCCAAAAACATGGAGATATTGATGGATGGGTGACTTTACTGTGAAAAATAAAAATGAAATAAATAGCGTTGTCATTTTGTGGTGCTCAGATACAGTTTAGTGTCAATTTAAGTTGCCGCATAGGTTGGCATAAAAGCGAATGAGTTGCTCAACCCACATTTTGGCAGGTGTAGTTCCTACTCCACTCATTAGCTGGCGTTTTGCCACCTTAGAGATGGAGTGGAGTGTCAGGAGAATGATGCTTTCCTGCAGCCTCCATAGGTGTCACCAGGAGAGCAACTGTACGATTAGATGCTGCAACCCTCAGTGACCTTCCGTAGCCCTCTTGGTTGGGGCTTTGCAACTTATTTTCAAGTGGACAGAGTTGTGAGAGGTAACCCACTTGGCAGGGACAGAGATTTAGGGATAGGGAGAGGTTCCATTGTGAGTAGGGTAAGGGTAGGCATACCACTATATACCCCAAAAAGCTACCGGTCTTTGGAGTTGCCACTGAAGACCCTGTTCAGCTTCTCTAAGTGCAGCCATCCTCCAGTCAAGCACTCCTCTAGCAGATGTCATCCTGGAAATGTAGGCCTTGTCTGTGCTGTGACTTGTTGTGCTGAAGATATACATGCTGCATATCTATTTCAAAAGGCTGCAACCTCCCGGTACTAGCTGGCCTAGCTATATTGCCTTCTCAGTCCTGTGTCATGAAGGATTGTGATAGCGCCCTGCTGGGAACTGTGCTTTGCTTGTATGGAGTGGCAATCATACTGGTTACTGCAAGGGTTATTGAGCCTACTACTGCAAGTGATACTGCACCTGTTATTACAAGTGTTCTTGCACCTGTTACTATCAGTAATAATGCTAGTGCAAGTGTCTGTGTGTAAGGGTAGACGGGTGATAATGGACCTTTCCTCTGTGCTTTCCCATTAACTCGTTGGGCGCCAAGTCTGGGTCACATAAGAAGACTGCCCCCAGGGTGGGTTCTTCTAGGCTAAGTTAGGCACCTGTATCAGAGTCACTCTGCTCTACACATGTACCCTATACATGTACACAGGTACCTTTTGCTCTAGAGCTGCACGATTAATTGTTAAAGAATTGAGATCACGATTCAACTTTCCTCACGATCTTAAAATAGCTTTTTCCCCGATTCTATGTAACAAGTGCAGAGAGTTCTCTGCTCAATTCTGACAAAAAAATAAATAAAACAAAAAAAAAAAAAGTCCAGGCAGCCTGAGAAGTTTTATCACAACCCTTAGGCCAGGGGTAGGCAACCTCGGCACTCCAGCTGTGGTGAAACTACAAATCCCATCATGCCTCTGTGTCTAGGAGCCATGCATGTGGTTGTCAAGGTCTTGCAATGTCTCATGGGACTTTTTCACCACAGCTGCAGGGCCGAGGTTGCCTACCCCTGCTTCAGGCTGAGATAAAGAGAAACATTGTAACATGTAGTTCTTTTAGATCAAAGGAATGAACTTCGGTCTGTAGATGAGGTCAGTTTAACCACTTAAAGACTAAACCTTTTTCTGACACTTGTTGCTTACAAGTTAAAATCAGTATTTTTTGCTAAAAAATTACTTGGAACCCCCAAACATTATATATTTTATTTTAGCAGAGACCCTAGAGAATAAAATGGCAGCTGTTGCAATATTTTATGTCACACTGTATTTGGGCATAGTGAAAAGAGATTATCACTACTACATCTAGCTCCACTAACAGTCATATTTTAATATGTTTTGGAATGTTGTTCTATGGTGATATATGCAACAATCCTTTTATCTCTCTATATGAATAAAACTTCTGTCACTAACCTGCCCCCCCTGAGTCCCACGCCGGAGACGTGCTCTTCCCCTCTGCCCGTTGTCTCGGCTCTTGCTTGGATAGATTGATAGCAGCGCATCCATTGACTCCCGCTGCTGTCAATGAAATCCAATGACACGGACACCGGGGAGCGGGGATGACTCCGGCATTCTGAGTCTATGGACGCAAATGCTGGACTCGGGAGCACGCCCGCAAGGTAACCCCCCGGGAGAGCGCTTTTACTAGGGGGTTATATGATGTGGGAAGGAGCTACCAGTGCTGCCGGGGGCCCCCAGAAGTCGAGGATCGGGGGCCACTCTGTTGAAAACAAACTGCACAGTGCAGGTAAGTATGGCATGTTTGTTATTTAAAAAAAAAATACTTAGCTTGACAATCACTTGTACTTTTGCCCAGGATGAGATCGTCAGCAGAACAAGTTACCTCCCATTGCTATGGGACACAGACTGCTTGCAGAGGGAGTACAGAACACAACTCCCTTGTTACTAGAGGCTGTCCCACCTGACATAGGTACACACTACAGACAGGCTGCTTTAACTGACTGTAAACTTCCATTGCCCATGGCAACCACATGTAGTACTGCACCAGGATGACTCTAAGTGCAGACTCTTCATACTCCAATGTGCCTAGTGTCCGACAGCAGAAGACTAAGTGTGTGCCTAGAGTCCGACAGCAGGAGACTAAGTGTGTGCCTAGAGTCCGACAGCAGGAGACTAAGTGTGTGCCTAGAGTCCGACAGCAGGAGACTAAGTGTGTGCCTAGTGACCCAGAGCAGGAGACTAAGTGTGTGCCTAGTGACCCAGAGCAGGAGACTAAGTGTGTGCCTAGTGTCCCACAGCAGGAGACTAATGCCCCGTACACACGATCGGATTTTCCGACGGAAAATGTGTGATAGGACCTTGTTGTCGGAAATTCTGATCGTGTGTAGGCTCCATCACACATTTTCCATCGGATTTTCCGACACACAAAGTTTGAGAGCAGGATATAAAATTTTCCGACAACAAAATCCGTTGGAAATTTCGATCGTGTGTACACAAATCCGATGGACAAAGTGCCACGCATGCTCAGAATAAATAAAGAGATGAAAGCTATTGGCCACTGCCCCGTTTATAGTCCCGACGTACGTGTTTTACGTCACCGCGTTCAGAACGATCGGATTTTCCGACAACTTTGTGTGACCATGTGTATGCAAGACAAGTTTGAGCCAACATCCGTCGGAAAAAATCCTAGGATTTTGTTGTCGGAATGTCCGAACAAAGTCCGACCATGTGTACAAGGCATAAGTGTTGAAGGTGCTGGTTACTTGCATTACACTCCTTTAAAAACTTCAGATCAGGCAGAATGCAAACTGGAAAGCTTTACTTTAGCAAAGGGTGCAAACATGATAAAGTGCACATATACAAATTAAACAGTTCGGTTCCTTCTGTTCCTACTCCCTAACTTAGGCTGCATGCTGTCCTGGCATACCTTGGCTGCATTGACGGCCCATGCATTGAGGGCGCATGGGTGCCGCCCCCCCTTTCAGGATGCTGGACACATGGATTCCTATGGCAGGGGGTGTTTTTTTTTTTTGTAAGCACATGATTAGAGCCAGAGGCTCTAATCGGCTTCAAAAAAGGGTGGGCTTGGGGTGCAAAGAGTGCGCCCTGATCCCACCCAATTGTGTGACCATAGCAAATTATTTTTCGCTATCTTCACACTACAGTGCCTCCCCGCCAATCAGGAGGCAGGTCGGTGAGACCTGTTGCCCGATTGGCCAAAGCGCCAGGAAAACCTATTGGATGCCTGGTGGCACTCTGGCAAGCGGAGGAAGCATGAGAGGAGCAGGCACCTCCGCCGCTGCTATTGCCCGAGTGTGGAGGAGAGGAGGAGAGGAGGAGAGTGGACGGAGACACAGAGGATGTAAGTCTTCAGGTAAGTGCCGGACCTCCCGTGGGGGGGGGGGTCTAGAGCTGTGAGCTCCGGGGGGGGGGTGCAAGTGCCAGCATCTCCGAGCCCCGAGCGGGGGGGGTGTGTGTTCATTGCCAGGGTAAGTGGCTGCATTTGACGGACACAAGTGGGTACATATGATGGGGACAAGTGGCTGCATATGATGGGCACAAGTGGCTGCATTTGATGGGCAAAAGTGGCTGCATATGATGGGAACAAGTGGCTGCATATGATGGGCACAAGTGGCTGCATATGATGGGCACAAGTGGCTGCATATGATGGGCACAAGTGGCTGCATATGACGGGCACAAGTGGCTGCATATGATGGGCACAAGTGGCTGCATTTGATGGGCACAAGTGGCTGCATTTGATGGGCACAAGTAGCTGCATATGACGGTCACAAATGGCTGCATATGACGGGCACAAGTGGCTGCATTTGATGGGCACAAGTGGCTGCATATGATGGGCACAAGTGGCTGCATATGATGGGCACAAGTGGCTGCATTTGACAGGCACAAGTGGCTGCATTTGACAGGCACAAATGGCTGCATTTGACAGGCACAAGTGGCTGCATATGATGGGCACAAGTGGCTGCATATGATGGGCACAAGTGGCTGAATATGATGGGCACAAGTGGCTGCATTTGATGGGCACAAGTGGCTGCATTTGACGGGCACAAATGGCTGCATATGATGGGCACAAGTGGCTGCATATGATGGGCACAAGTGGCTGCATATGATGGGCACAAGTGGCTGCATATGATGGGCACAAGTGGCTGCATATGATGGACACAAATGGCTGCACATGACGGGCACCAGTGGCTGCATATGACGGGCACCAGTGGCTGCATATGACGGGCACCAGTGGCTGCATATGATGGGCACAAGTGGCTGCATATGATGGGCACAAGTGGCTGGATTTGATGGGCACAAGTGGCTGCATTTGATGGGCACAAGTGGCTGCATTTGACAGGCACAAATGGCTGCATTTGACAGGCACAAGTGGCTGCAAATGATGGGCACATGTGGCTGCAGTTGATGGGCCCAATGGCTACATATGATGGGCACAAGTGGCTGCATTTGACGGGCACAAGTGGCTGCATTTGACGGGCACAAGTGGCTGCATTTGACGGGCACAAGTGGCTGCATTTGACGGGCACAAGTGGCTGCATTTGACGGGCACCAGTGGCTGCATATGACGGGCACCAGTGGCTGCATATGACGGGCACCAGTGGCTGCATATGACGGGCACCAGTGGCTGCACATGACGGGCACCAGTGGCTGCACATGACGGGCACCAGTGGCTGCACATGACGGGCACCAGTGGCTGCACATGACGGGCACAAGTGGCTGCATATGATGGGCACTGTGAGGCTGCATTTGATGGGCACTGTGAGGCTGCATTTGATGGGCATGGTGAGGCTGCAATTGATGGGGGAGGGGGGGTTCAGTATTTTTCAGTTTGTTTGCGCCCCCCCAAAAATTTTGAGCACCAGCCGCCACTGCTTGGCTGGTGTCTTCAGGAGGACTACAGGTCTCAGCAGCCCCTTGCATGTTGGCAGGCTCCTCTCTGGAGGTGATCCAAGTGATGACACCTGGACGAGAAGGTAGCTGAAGGAGAGATGAGCTGCCCCCCGAATTTATATGCACAGGGAAGGGGGCAGCAGAGCGTGCCATGCGAAAAGATTGGTTAACCCCTCCCCTCCCAGCCAAGAAGCATCTAACTAGCACTTTAACCTGCTTACATGTGATCTGCATGCATCTTTGCCATCCTTTAACCTGCATTCTTCTCAAAACAATAACTGTACTGTGTGCAACTTTCTCATCTTGGGTACCCTACTCCTGGCCCTGCCCACACACATGTAAAAAGCAGAGGTTTGCTTTAATGAACTGAGGGCAATACACTTTACAAACTGATTGTACAATCTCTATACAATCTTCTTTCGGTTTACCAAAACTTTGTAATATGACAACAAACCAAAACAATTCATTCAATTAGTATCAAATCAGACAGGCTTTTGTACTACATAGTTGATGGTAGATCTAAAGGAGATTGTAAAATCAGATTGTTGTAGTTATGGCCTAAGGCGCTATTCTAAAGCAACCCTGAAACCCAGGGGGATTTGATATTGAAATACTGACTTTGGAAAACAAAATGAAATGCCAACTCAGTCTGTCCTGCCTCCCACTGCTAATGTTTGGTTATTTAGCCACTCATCAAGCTTAAAGAGGAACTGGAGCCTCCCCCCCACCATTTTTTTCCCTGCTTACCTTATACTGTCTTCTGCATACTAAGCATACTCACATAGCCAGCGGGTCCAGCGTTGAGCTGCTGGGATCCTCCTCTCTGCAGCCGCTAAACTGGTTCAGCACCGCCATGTTGTCTGCGACAGCTGCCGTCTTTTCCGCTAGTCCCGCCTCTCTCCTCTTTGCTGAATGGGACTGCATATCATGCATCCCAAGAGGCACCGGGGGGCACTGTGTCATTCGCCTAGGTGAAATCAGGAAACTGGGGGGTGGGCCGAGCCTTTGATGCCAAAAAAAGTAAGCAATAAAAAAAATAAAAAATTTAGGTGCTGCAGAGGGGGAGCAGGATGGAGATGAGGAGAGTGCCGCGGGAGGATGAAGGTCTGCTTTAAAATGACGCTGCCTGTTTACTTTAAACATAACTTTAATGAAATGATTTTTCTACAATGAGAGAAGAGGACAAACATATATTGTCTACTCAAGGCAAAAAGAAAACTGACTTAAAACAAGTGTGTGTATCTTTATGTTAATAACCTTATAATTGGAAGTGTCTTATTAATAAGGCAGCATGAAAACAATGACATTTATAACTGTTCCCAGCTGTCAGAACCTCTTAGGCTTACATTCTACTGCACTGTAATAAGGATATATCACATCATGTACCAAGGTACAGCACAATAAGTGAGTAGGATTTATAATATGGGGGTTTAACAGCATGAAACCTCCTTATTGAATTCTTTAAAAGGAAATTCAGTGTAGAGAACAAAGACAAGCAGGGAACTGCTAATGCTATCTACAAACCACTAGGTTTTCTTCTATTTATTCTTTTTTCTAAAGTAAACCTTTTGACTAATTATTCCGTAACATGCAGCCTCCATCTCATGCTAAACTATGTATGTATTGGGCTGCACCTGGCCTGGAGTAGTAAACGTGGTGCTGACTTGGTAGTAGATAAGGGATACAGGTGAGGGCAACTATAAGAACATAGCTAATAGGCCATCCAGCTGTACAAGGTAAATGCTAGTATTAAGCGTAGAGCCAGATAAATTTCCCCTGAGTAAGTTGCCATGTTTGACTGTGACGTGTTGGTAAAGCTGACACCAGGGGGGTGGTTGTAATAAACATATGTGAACTGTTTTACCTGCTAATAGATCTGCCATTCTGTTTAGCCAGTCTTATAATCCAGATCATTTCAGAGCATCAAACAGACTGCAATGTAGAGGGACTACTTGTAAAGTTGTAATAGGGAGCAAGAGCCGCATAAGCCGATGCCGCATAAGCCGATGCCGCCTCTGTAATTCTTGACTTCTGTCCCACGTGGAGTGATACCAACTTCACTCCACCTCTTATCCCAGCTAGTGGTCTCCAGAGTGGTGCCAGCGGCAGGAAAGAAGAGATCTTCAGGTCATTGTGAAGCAATACACTGGGCATTCCAGTATAGGGCTGCTTTCACACTGATGTACAGTGCAGTGAACCTGCGGCTTTCCTGCTGGTTTGCTGCGCTTAGCCTTAGCTATCTATTATATTCTGCGGGTTTGGCGCACTTTCTGAATGCAGGAGTTTTGGTGCACTTTCAGAAAGTGCACCACACCCACCTGCAGGATATAGTAGAAGTCTATGGCTAAGCTAACCCAGGAGAGTTGCAGCTACACCACGCTGCACACACTGTGGAGGTAAACCTCAGCACATCACAGTGTGAAAGCGGCCTTATAGGGGGCTCAGAAAAGTAACGGTTCATTTAAATTTGCAGTTTGGGGGGGTGGTAAAACCCCATAGTTAAGATGTGTTTTTGTCATCCCCGTTTCAACTGCACCCCCTTTAGCTGCAGTGGCCAGGGGTTTACACATGTTGCAGCCACCCACCTGTCATGGTGGGTGGGTGCAGCACCTGCCAAGCATGGCCCATTCAAGTGAATGAGGCTGCTCTGCAAGTGCCCAGGAACCTTGTGCAATACAGCAAGCAAGGAATTAAAGCAGGCAGCATTGTGCTGCTTTCTCAACACCTGCTTTAGCCCTTTGGATCCCACAGAAGCATGCAGTTGCGGGCACTTGCAGAGTGGCCCCATTTACTTGAATGGGCCTCAATTGGGAGGCAGTAGCACCCATCAAAAGCAACAGGGGACTTAATTCCTGCTGCGACATGTGTACACCTTTGGCTGCTGCTGCAGAGATAAGGATTGGGTGTGAAAAAAATACGGCTCAACCGCAGGGTTTACCACCCCCCAACTTTACGTGTGAATGAGCTGAATGCAACTAAGGGCTCATTCACAAGTGCAGCAGGCACTGCTGTTCCTCTGAAAAGCAATCTGAGTGTGTTTGACAGATGGTGAGGAGGTGATATGTTGCCTCCTTACCACCTGATTTAAATCCATGATTGCTGTGCAATGCAGGAGATTGCGACACAATAGTACAGCAATTAGAGGTTTAACCACTTACGGACCAGCCGTCGTCATTATACGCCGGTAATTTGACGCTAAATACCATTGTTTTGGCAGCAGATAGCTGCCATAAGCCCGGTATTTTTAAGAATGGCAGACTGTCCTCTTTCAGATAAAAGTGGTCTCAGTGGCGAATTCACCGCACGATCACTTTTATCGATGGCAGGAGACGGTCGCATCCTTCCCCCTGATAGGCTGGATGCCGAGTGAGGGAATGATGCCCCCCATTCGGCTCCATAACATTGGATGGTCTTGAAAGGGTAATTTTTTTTTTTTATATTGCATTTAATGTATATGTGAGATCTGAGGTCTTTTTGACCCCAGATCTCACATTAACCACTTCAGCCCCAAGCCTCTTTTTTTTTTTTTTTTGTTAGAAAATTACTTAGAAAAAAAAAATATAATGTTTGGGGGTTCTAACACCCTAGAGAATAAAATGTCGGTCATTGCAATACTTTCTGTCACATCGTATTTGCGCAACGGTCTTACAAGTGCACTTTTTTTTTTAAAAAATACACTTTTTTTGAATTAAAAAATAAGACAACAGTGAAGTTAGCCCATTTTTTTTTTATATTGTGAAAGATAATGTTTTGCCGAGCAAATTGATACCCAACATGTCACGCTTCAAAATTGCGTCCACTCGTGGAATGGCGACAAACTTTTACCCTTAAAAAATCTCCATTGGCGATGTTTAAAAAATTCTACAGGTTGCATGTTTTGAGTTACAGAGGAGGTCTAGGGCTAGAATTATTGCTCTTGCTCTAACGATCACGGCAATACCTCACATGTGTGGTTTGAACACCGTTAGCTAGCTGCTGCCATAGCAACGATACTCCACTTCAAAGTACTGACGTATAATGACAGCAGGCGGTCCGTAAGTAGTTAAAGAGGTCCTGTCATGCTTTTTTTCTATTACAAGGGATGTTTACATTCCTTGTAATAGGAATAAAAGTGACCCATTTTTTTTTTTTAAAAGGACGGTGTAAAAATAAAAAATAAAATAAATAAAATAAAAAAATTTAAAGCGCCCCGTCCTGCCGAGCTCGCGTGCATAAGCGAACGCATACATAAGTCGCACCCGCATATGAAAATGGTGTTGAAACCACACATGTGAGGTATTTCCGCGATCGTTGGAGTGAGAGCAATAATTATAGTACTAGACCTCCTCTGTAACGCAAAACTGGTAACCTGTAGAAATTTTTCAACGTCACCAATGGAGATTTTTAAGTGCCAAAGTTTGTTGCCATTGCACGAGCGGGCGCAATTTTGAAGCATGACATGTTGGGTATCAATTTACTCGGCATAACATTATCTTTTACAATATAGTAAAAAAATGGGCTAACCTTACTGTGGTCTTATTTTTTATTTAAAAAAGTGTATTTTTTCCCAAAAAATTTTACTTGTAAGACCACTGCGCAAATACGATGTTACAAAGTATTGCATTGTATATGCTGGAATACCAACATTCAATCAGGGCTTGCAGCTAAAGGCTGATCAGTGTATTCTGACAGAGAGGAGTCTCCCTGTCAGAATGCAAAGTCACAATGGGGGAGATCCCTGTATTAATGTCACTTGCATTGATGCAGGGATCTGCTTTTTTTATTTTTTTCATTCAACCCCGTGAAAAAAAAAAAAAAAACGCAGCATGTATACCCTGCTTTAGCTAGCATAGTCTAGTTGGTGACCTCAAATTTTTGCAGTCAGTTATTAAACCCAAAAGTAAACGTTTTATTATATTGCAGCTTATAATTTCTTACTGTAGTTGTGATGGCTTCATTTGTTTTTTGTTTTTTAGGCTTTCTTCTATTTTCATCTGGTGATTCGGACAGTAAGTTGGACGGGGACAGAGAGGGACGCTGTGCGGGGGGAGGACAGAGAGGGATGCCGTGCGGGGGAGGACAGAGAGGGACGCCATGCAGACGAGGACACTACCCACCCCCCAGCACAAATCCTCTCCCATCACTCCTTCATGTGTGTTGTGCACCCGTTACCTGTCCCCCTCCTCTGTATCCATCCATAAACCATACAGAGTGACAGACCTCCCATCATGAGCCAGCTCTAGCAGTGCAATGTGCCCCCTCCTCCTTGGCTGTTCTCATAGACAGGAGGGGGGGGGGGTCCTCAGTGGCTCGGTGTGGTGTGCAGGCTGCCAATGAAGAGATGGGGGTGTCATCTACCACAGAGGGGCGATTGCAGAGTGTGGGAGCCCAGGGCAAGAGAGGCATGAAAGAAGGTATCCTGGGTGCTCACGCTAGCGCGCCCCCTACAGGCCAGCCTTGTTGCAGCCTTTCACATTGTGACTTGCTACAAAATTTCAGTGTTGCAATCTAATCACTGGGTGGGGGCAGGAGAATGTGGGAATTGCTCCTCTTGCCTGTATTATATTCAGCAAAATGCTTCAGAACTCATTGGACGGCGCTTCACAGTGCAGATGGACAATGACCCGAAGTATACTGCGAAAGCAACCAAAGAGTTTTTTAAGGGAAAGAAGTGGAATGTTATGCAATGGCCAAGTCAATCACCTGACCTGAATCCGATTGTGCATGCATTTCACTTGATGAAGACAAGACTGAAGGGAAAAGAACAAGCAGGAACATAATAAAAACAAGATTCTGAGCCTGACATCACAATCTGACAGTAAAAAAACGGATTCTGAGCCTGACATTACAGCCAGATGGTAAAAAACAGGTGGCTGACATCACAGCCTGACAGGGCTATACACATGCCACAGCCACAATGCTTTGATTCACAACTATGGGATTTTTAATTCAGGCTGCAGGATTTCACAGGCGGTACATTTAGATTAATGGGGCCATGCCACAGCCGTAAGCCAAATGCTTCACTTGCAGTTGTGGCCCAGTCCCACAATGTAATACTGCTGTCTGGCAATTAAAAAGATAAATAAAATAGTAGGAGTAAGCGAGTAAAAGGGATGGGGATTATTGCGGTGCCAAGATAACATAATCAGAATTAGTATTAAAATGACAAATTTTTATTACGATATATATTAAACAAACAAATATTGTGTGGGATACAACAATCAAGAAGGAAGCACAGAAAATTACGCTCCCCAACGATATTGGCTGTATGGACACCCAATGGCCGATTGTCTTTTGACAGTGGGCCCGCCCTGTGGCCGCCCCTTGCGCTCTATCCCTATCCCGCCTTAGTTGCTTCCCATACATTCTCCCACACTGGGACGGATTTTCTCCTCCCATACCAGCTCGTTGGGGAGCGTCCCTGTCTTGGCGAAACATGTAGGGAAGACTGGACCC
Source organism: Aquarana catesbeiana (assembly GCF_042186555.1). Taxonomy (NCBI): domain Eukaryota; kingdom Metazoa; phylum Chordata; class Amphibia; order Anura; family Ranidae; genus Aquarana; species Aquarana catesbeiana. The sequence goes on along the minus strand of NC_133324.1, from coordinate 126,525,814 downwards.
ACCACCATAACTGGCCTATACCATCTGGGCCATTAGTAAGTAATTTTCTGTGCTTCCTACATCTAATTGCGCTGCACGGCTTAGTCCATGTGACGCGATTGACGTCATGCTGGGGTTTCTGGGTATTGTAGGCCGCAGGGTGCGGGCACTGCACAGGCGTGGTGGCTGTCTCTCGTCCGCTCCCGATTGATGATGTCACGCACTGACCGGGTGGGGGGCTATAAAGGCGGACACTGCTAGCCTATCTTGGCTAGCTCCAAGGGGCGCTGTACATATCGGATCTCTCTATACAAGGTATTGTCTAGGACTGTGTGTCCTTTTCCTTATAAGATCCTTATCCTTTAGCCGTCCAGACTACTATTACATCTAAAGCCTCCTTTCTTTCTTGTTTTTTTTTTTTTGCTTTTCTCAGGCTTTGTCAGTTTGTAGTTTGGGACTTCATCTACACCTAGCGCAGGACCATACTATATGTATTATCCCCTGCATACCTGCATTATACCTTGAAGCCCAGGACAGTACTTTACCTGTTTTTGGGTGAGCTATAGTTATTATTTGTTTTATGTATTTCCTTCTACTATTTATGCCCATAGTTATGGTTTAGTCTAGTTCATTTTTCTATTACACCGTTTTGGTCTATTTATCTCATTTAATTTAATTATAGTTTATCCACCCCAAGTCGTTACCTATAAGCCTCCATTGGTTGATTGGATATTTCTGGCTATTCCAGCACCCCTCCTTTAAATGTCTATTCTCATTTTGTCTTGGTATGTATTGAGGCTATGTTAGCCCTTTTTGTCTGGGTCATGCTTGGCCTCTATGAGAGTCAACTGTCCCTACAAATGAAATCCACATAATTTATTTTTTTCCTTCAGTTTTTATTCGTCTCCTTTTGGCCCCCTGCAGTCACACTACGGTGGCATTGGCTTGCCTCCCTGGGGAAACTACCCCGTGCGGGCCCTGCCACTTGGGAGGATTGGGGTAGGTGTTGGATCGTACTTGGGTCAGCGGGGTGTTCGCCTTCCCACTAATTGGTGGGTAGGGGGGGATGATATTTTATGTACCCTGTCGTCCCATTTTCTGGTATCGCGCACCATGTTTAATTATTTTTGTACTTTTGATATGTATTTACAGTTATATTTTTCTTTTTAGAGCAACATTTACTATATTGGTTTTGTCCTATTTCCCCGAAGAAGCCAATGTCTTGGCGAAACATGTAGGGAAGACTGGACCCACCACCATAACTGGCCTATACCTTCTGGGCCATTAGTAAATAATTTTCTGTGCTTCCTTTTTGATTGTTGTATCCCACACAATATTTGTTTGTTTAATATATATTGTAATAAAAATTTATCAATTTAATACTAATTCTGATTGAGCTTTCTTGGCACCGCAATAATCCCCATCCCTTTTACTAGCTTACTCCAATTTCTTTTGGGATGAGGTGCCGAATAAAATCAGGACATATCAGACACTTTTTCTTACTAAATAAAATAAAAGCTGTCATGAGGCGGCAGTAGCCACTGCCCTGGATCACTTTTCAGAGGGTGGTAAGCAATACTGTCAATGTAAAAGAGCCCGAATAGAGTTTATTAAGGGGCTGCTGGGATGGATGACAAGACTCTATGTGACTCCTGTAACATAGCTTCTTTTCATTCTCTGTAGATTTGTATAAGAAAGAAAGATGAGATGTATAAGAAAGGAAAAAAAATTGCTGAACATGGATATCTTGTATTTCCACTAGTTAGTAACAGACATTAATTATACAAATCCTAGTGCTGATTAAATGGAGCCAAATCATTAATGGAACAAATAAGCTGTTGGGAAGAACAGAAAGACATAGAGATTCCGTGACAAAAACAATACACTCAATTACCAAGACTGTACAAATTAAAAAATAGATCACTATATTTTTGTTGGGCAAACCAGCCACAACTTTTATTAAAAACACTATATACCCTTCTACCCGCACCTCATTTCTTTCACCTGAGTAAGATGCGCCTTGATCATGTAATTTTATGGTGCCATTTGTTGCTCTGCATGCACAGCCTATAGTAGAGTAAATCTTAACATTGCTGTGGCAGAAGTTTCTGTTTGTGTTCAACCATGATGCACATGACATGGCACTGCATAGTTTAATCCATGACTCCTGTATGTAGTATAAGAGCTGACACTTCCTGTGAAGAAACTATATATCCCACAATGCATGGGTCACTCAGTTTATTGCTCTTCAGGTGAGAGCTATACAACACAGACACAAACAGGCAGAGTAATTAACAAAGAGATCACCATGCTGGAAATTATGTGTTTTGTTACCACACTGGCACCCCTATATTTGTGATGCAACACAAAGGAAATAGCAAGGCATGGACTGGACTCTACATGACCCAGAACATGAAGTAGCCTGTCTCCTTAATGAAAAGGGACAAGCTAAGTGAATGAATACATGGACATGGGGGCATTGATCAGCCATGATATGACAAACTGTGGCCAAAACATGTGAACCCTTCATTACAAGGTAAAGCAAACAAAAGAAAGGAAATACAACAACACTAATACCTAGTTAGAACAATGAAAACTTTTCAAAGTGTACAACGCATTTAAAGGAATACAACAAATCTATCTATGGCATTCACAAAAGTTCAAAATTATTATTGAACATAGGACTTTGTAGCACCCGGTCAAAAGGTGATGCTAAATTTAGAGTGGTGATCTGTTTTTTGTTTTTTGATTTTTCTGGACAGAGTATTCTAAGCTAGGTGATTGATTGTTCTGGCCTGTTTCTGAAGGAAGCTTCCAAAAGAGAAAGGAGGAGGGTCAATCAGTCATTTATATTTGTCCTATCTCAGCTGGTCCCTGGATGGGGGTGTCCAAAGAGTCCTTTCCAAAATGTTTTTTTCTACTTTAGAGAGAGTTCCAGTTCTCATGGGACTGCTGCCCTTTGGAGGCAGCTAGAGTGTGACTAGAATTGCAATGTGGGTCTCAGCATGTGCTGGACTAAGGACCTGGAGAAGTTTGCAAAATTACTTTTCGTGGAGGGCGTCGTTCTGATGTCCTGGTCTGGAGGAATGAAGAGTGTTGTGTGAAAGCTGGGTGGCAACAAAAAAAAAGGGGGGGGGGGGACAAAATGGTGGGACTTTATATGAGGCACGTGGTAGCCAGAAAGTAAAAGGTGGACATTGTAGAGTCTTGTTGTGTGTTTATATTTTAATTTGTTGCCATTAAATACAATTAAGTAAAGCAAGTACAGCATATAACAATGGTGCAATGGTAATACAATGGAATAACATCATAAAAGCAGCATCACATATATAGCAGAACAGGATTCATCCGTAATGCTACCAAATGGTAATACAGTCTAAATGGCATCAATCAAACAAGCAGTATCACGTATATGGCAAACAAGATTCTTACGTGGTGCACCCAGATATAGTTGGATAAACCAATAAACCATAATAATATTTGCAGAGTCTATGACATTGTTGATCCAAAAGAAGGGGTATATAGGTAAACTTGGTATCCGGGTAATGTATATTGTGATCATGTCGTATGGCAGCTCTGCGCGTTTTGTGGCTAGAGGGCCACTCGTCAGGAGCAAGCACAAGATGTGTCTATGAGTCAGAAAAATTGGCCTGTTAGTAGGATGTACAAAGTTAAGCAATAATGGGGTAACAAACCCCTATCCCAAGGTTTGATGACTTACTGAGGTTCGTGTGTTGGCTGTGTGATGCCGGGTACCATGGGCCGTCCGAACAAGTGCTCCCAACCGGGAGCTGCGGCGGACACCTCGCCCAAGGCTCCCCAACAAGCGTCAACCAGAGCAGGCAATGAAACACAAGGCAACCTGGGCGTGGGTAGGAATAGAAATTGAACTATAGTGAGACTGTGTGCTGAGACTATGTGCAGAGAAGGTATGTGGAAAAAAGATGAGAAAACCCAGATTGGGGAGACTAGGAGGAGGATGATGACAGCCGAAGGGCTGATATGAAGTGAATAAAGAAGAGTTAAATACTAGGATCACCCACACCATGGAACCAGAACAGTGCAGTGAAAAACAAGGAAAGGATGGACAGTTAGCTGATACCTCTGTTAAAATATATTGATATGAGGAAGGAAGGAATCCTGAACCAGCGTGGATGTGTGAAGGAGCCCTGAGTGTCAAAGCCGTCCCAGGAGACGCCTATAAAGGGGCCGTAGCGATGACTCCGCCGACTTCACGCCAGCGCAGCAGAGATCGAGGGGAAGGGGGCGGGAAGGATCCGACGAGCAGCACCCAACCCAGCGCCTCCATCCATCCCCCAATCTGCTTGCGAGCATGGCAACCGCAGCCAGGGACACACCGGCGTCCAAAGAGCGCCAAATGTCCAGTGTGGGGTGCGTGACGTAGACGCGCAGTGGCGGTGCCCACGCCCCCCCAGGCATACGGAGCCAGGCGCGTCACAGCTCCCGGACCAGGAGAACAACACAGGCGGCAGGAAGCCCAGCCTGGCTCACACCGCCCCCATGAACGGACCAAAGCAAAGCCAAAACACCATGGGAAGGTATAAAATAAGAATGGTAAAAAGTAATAATAAATAAAATAGGATAAAAATTTGAATATAGAAAATATTGTGGTGGTCAATAGTAATAGGATAACTATGATTGGAAGGTTAGAACTGGATCAAGGAAATTGTCATAGAGTAAACAATTGCAATGAGGATAATACAATTGATATGTTAACGCCAACCACGTACTTCCATTCCTGTATCTAGCATTAGGTTAAAAAATGGGGGGTTTAAATGAAAATGTGGCCTGGTAAGGTCACATATTTCCATCCCTGTCATACATCAAAAAAAAAAAGGAGGGGGGAAACAAAAGGGTGGGACTTTATATGAGGCACGTGGTAGCCAGAAAGTAAAAGGTGGACATTGTAGAGTCTTGTTGTGTGTTTATATTTTAATTGGTTGCCATTAAATACAATTAAGTAAAGCAAGTACAGCATATAACAATGGTGCAATGGTAATGGTAATACAGTCTAAATGGCATCAAACAAGCAGTATCACGTAGCGATGACGCCGCCGACATCACCCCAGCGCAGCAGAGATCGAGGTGAAGGGAAGGGGGCGGGAAGGATCTGACGAGCAGCACCCAACCCAGCGCCTCCATCCATCCCCCAATCCGCTCGCAAGCATGGCAACCGCAGCCAGGGACGCACCAGCGTCCAAAGAGTGCCGAACGTCCAGTGTGGGGTGCGTGACGTAGACGCGCAGTGGCAGTGCCCACGCCCCCCCAGGCATACGAAGCCAGAGGTGGGAGGAGGCCCGCCAGGCGCGTCACAGCTCCTGGACCAGGAGAACAACACGGGCGGCAGGCAGCCCAGCCTGGCTCACACCGCCCCCATGAACGGACCAAAGCAAAGCCAAAACACCATGGGAAGGTATAAAATAAGAATGGTAAAAAGTAATAAATAAAATGGGATAAAAAGTAGAATATAGATCACTATGGTTCAATTTCTATTCCTACCCACGCCCAGGTTGCCTTGTGTTCCATTGCCTGCTCTGGTTGACGCTTGTTGGGGAGCCTCGGGCGAGTTGTCTGCCACAGCTCCCGGTTGGGAGCACTTGTTCGGATGGCCCATGGTACCCGGAATCACACAGCCAACACACGAACCTCAGTAAGTCATCAAACCTTGGGATAAGGGTTTGCTACCCCATTATTGTTTAACTTTGTAGATCCTACTAACAGGCCAATTTTTCTGACTCATAGACACATCTTGTGCTTGCTCCTGACGAGTGGCCCTCTAGCCACGAAACGCGTTGAGCTGCCATACGCCATGATCACAATATACATTACCCGGATACCAAGATTACCTATATACCCCTTCTTTTGGATCAACAATGTCATAGACTCTGCAAATATTATTATGGTTTATTGGTTTATCCAACTATATCTGGGTGCACTACATAAGAATCTTGTTTGCCATATACGTGATACTGCTTGTTTGATGCCATTTAGACTGTATTACCATTTGGTAGCATTACGGATGAATCCTTTTCTGCTATATATGTGATGCTGCTTTTATGATGTTATTCCATTGCATTACCATTGCACCATTGTTATATGCTGTACTTGCTTTACTTAATTGTATTTAATGGCAACCAATTAAAATATAAACACACAACAAGACTCTACAATGTCCACCTTTTACTTTCTGGCTACCACGTGCCTCATATAAAATCCCACGCTTTTGCTCCCCCCTCCTTTTTTTTGATGTATGACAGGGATGGAAATATGTGACCTAACCAGGCCACATTTTCATTCAAAGTCCCAAGGGATGGAACAGCTGGCCTTACCAGGTCACAGGTTCCCTCAAAGTCCCTCAACCCCCCATTTTTTAACCTAATGCTAGATACAGGGATGGAAGCACGTGGTTGGCGTTAACATATCAATTATATTATCCTCATTGCAATTGTTTACTCTATGACAATTTCCTTGATCCAGTTCTAACCTTCCAATCATAGTTATCCTATTACTATTGACCACCACAATATTTTCTATATTCTAATTTTCATCCTATTTTATTTATTATTACTTTTTACCATTCTTATTTTATACCTTCCCATGGTGTTTTGGCTTTGCTTTGGTCCATTCATGGGGGCGGTGTGAGCCAGGCTGGGCTGCCTGCCGCCCGTATTGTTCTCCTGGTCCGGGAGCTGTGACATGCCTGGTGGGCCTCCTCCCACCTCTGGCGCCGTATGCCTGGGGTGGCGTGGGCACCGCCACTGCGCGTCTACGTCACGCACCCCACACTGGACGTTCGGCGCTCTTTGGATGCCGGTGCGTCCCTGGCTGCGGTTGCCACGCTCGCGAGCAGATTGGGGGATGGATGGAGGCGCTGGGTTGGGTGCTGCTCGTCGGATCCTTCCCGCCCCCTTCCCATCCCCTTGATCTCTGCTGCGCTGGCGTGACGTAGGCGGCGTCATCGCTACGGTCCCTTTATGGGCATCTCCCGGGTCGGCTTTGACACTCAGAGCTCCTTCACACATCCACGCTGGTTCAGGATTCCTTCCTTCCTCACATCAATATATTTTATCACAGGTATCAGCTAACTGTCCATCCTTTCCTTGTTTTTCACTGCACTGTTCTGGTTCCATGGTGTGGGTGATCCTAGTTTTCAACTCTTCTTTATTCACTTCATATTAGCCCTTCGGCTGTCATCATCCTCCTCCTAGTCTCCCCAATCTGGGTTTTCTCATCTATCTCCCACATACCTTCTCTGCACATAGTCTCAGCACACAGTCTCACTATGGTTCAATTTCTATTCCTACCCACGCCCAGGTTGCCTTGTGTTCCATTGCCTGCTCTGGTTGACGCTTGTTGGGGAGCCTCGGGCGAGATGTCCGCCGCAGCTCCCGGTTGGGAGCACTTGTTCGGACGGCCCATGGTACCCGGCATCACACAGCCAACCCACGAACCTCAGTAAGTCATAAAACCTTGGGGTAGGGGTTTGTTACCCCATTATTGATTAACTTTGTACATCCTACTAACAGGCCAATTTTTCTGACTCATAGACACATCTTGTGCTTGCTCCTGACGAGTGGCCCTCTAGCCACGAAACGCATAGAGCTGCCATATGCCATGATCACAATATACATTACCCGGATACCAAGTTTACCTATATATATATATCTGGGTGCACTACGTAAGAATCTTGTTTGCCATATACGTGATACTGCTTGTTTGATGCCATTTAGACTGTATTACCATTTGGTAGCATTACGGATGAATCCTGTTCTGTTATATATGTGATGCTGCTTTTATGATGTTATTCCATTGCATTACCATTGCACCATTGTTATATGCTGTGCTTGCTTTACTTAATTGTATTTAATGGCAACCAATTAAAATATAAACACACAACAAGACTCTACAATGTCCACCTTTTACTTTCTGGCTACCACGTGCCTCATATAAAGTCCCACCCTTTTGTTCCCCCCCCCTTTTTTTTTGATGTATGACAGGGATGGAAATATGTGACCTTACCAGGCCACATTTTCATTCAAAGTCCTAAGGGATGGAACAGCTGGCCTTACCAGGTCACAGGTTCACTCAAAATCCCTCAACTCCCCATTTTTTAACCAAATGCTAGATACAGGGATGGAAGCACGTGGTTGGCGTTAACATATCAATTGTATTAACCTCATTGCAATTGTTTATTGGGGGATGGATGGAGGCGCTGGGTTGGGTGCTGCTCGTCGGATCCTTCCCTCCCCCTTCCCTTCCCCTCGATCTCTGCTGTGCTGGCGTGACGTCGGCGGCGTCATCACTACGGCCCCTTTATAGGTGTCTCCCGGGTCGGCTTTGACACTGTATGACAGGGATGGAAATATGTGACCTTACCAGGCCACATTTTCATTTAAAGTCCCAAGGGATGGAACAGCTGGCCTTACCAGGTCACAAGTTCACTCAGGGTCCCTCAACCCCCCATTTTTTAACCTAAAGCTGGGTGGCAGACATGTTGAGTAAGACCTGGGTCTGGGCCTCTCAAGTGTGCCTGCTGCTAGAGGAAAGTGAGTGCCAGGGATTACTGTATGGACTAGGTCTGTTCTAATAGAGACCTAGAGTTACTGACCATTCTCTGTTTTCCTCCAGTCAAAGATACTGCCACAGAATCTGTGCTAAGAAGTTTGTCCTCTAGTTAATTTCTCCTGACGTTTTGGAGTATCCAGCACCTTATCCCTCCCTCCTGTTCAAGTTTTCTGCAATAAATTCACAAAACGACATCCCCTAGACTGAGTCTATATTGTCGGTGTGCATGGAACTGTGACAGGCAGCCTCTGTAATACCAACAAGGTAGAACATGTCTTTTTAGTGGCCCCTTTGGAGGTGAAAGCTACATGTAGAGGCTTGTAATCAAGGATATCTGTCAGGTGCGGGTATGAAGACCGAGATGCTAGGAGGGCTCCCCTTGCAGCACTCCCCTGGAGTTGGGAACAGGGAGTGCGGTGCTCAAAGGAGCATGGTTTACCAGGTGCTTGCTTGTAGTCAGATGAGCTGGTCCCCGAGGGATGACTGTAGCAGGCTGGTAGCAATGCCTGTACTTGCGGTGCATGGTAGGAGGACAAACCAGGAGCCAGGCCAGAGGTCATACAGGGTAAATCAGTCCAGAAGCATAAACAGGGGCAAGCCAAAGGTCATACACAGGAGAAAGGAACAGAAGCAAAGTCCAGATGCAAGTCAGAGGTCAAGCCGGGCTATCAGGAAGCGAGGTCAAGGCAAGCCGGGTTGATAATGGGTAGTCCACAGATCAGGATACAGGAATCACAAGGAACACAGAGAAGCTGAGATAATCCAGCAATGTCCTGTCTTTAGTGGCTGGTTTAAATAGGGTCATTGGCGCCAGCGTCTGTCACGCCACTTGCGCATGTGCATGCACCGATACGCGTTTCGTGCTCCTGCATGCACATGGACTCTCTGTGGGTGCCCATGTTGGATTTGGGCAACATTGCCAGTCCTGCGATGGCCATATCCCTGACAATATCTCTGTGGTACAGGCTGCTATTGCCTACAGTAGATACCAACAGAAGATTTGGAGTGTCTCTATGGATTATCAGGTTCATGCATACAGGTGAAAGTTGAGAAAGTTGAGGTTGAAAGAGCTTGATAACAGTGAAAATCTGTGTTCTCCATGAGAAATTACTGGCAGTTGCGGGTGCGTTTTCAGCTGGGCAGTGAAGAGTTAACTCTCAGTATGGGAGGAAACTGCTCCTTAAGTGAGGATTCTAGTGCCAAAGTGGCTGGAGAAGGAAGGAGTTATATAGTACATACCAAAGGGGTGTAACTTGTACAGAGGGTATGTGTAGAGTAGGTGTGCACGATGGCGCACAGTCCCCTATACTAAGCCTGTATTGTCAGTATGCATGGAACTGTGACTGTGGCAAGCAGCCTCTGTGCTGGCAGGGAAGACCTGGGCACACTCTCGGTGCCCCTTTAAACGGCAGTAAAGTTTTTTTTTTTTTACTTTTAACCTAAAATAAGGCTTACCAAGTAGATACAGTGAATATATCCTAAACCTGCACCGTTTAGGAGATATTAGCATTTATAGCGGCCTTTACCATCACTGCCGCATGCACACTGCGCTCTAAATAGTAATCATATGAAAAGGCTGGTTGTACTGAAGTCAATTGATAGATCAACCTCAGTACAACCAGGCTGCCCATAGGTGGATCAAAACTTGGTTGGTTCAGCAGGACACGGCTATGTACAGCTTTAGACCCATAGTTTGCCAGTGCACACCATGTGCACAGCTATTAGCCTCTACCTCCTACCAACTTTAAAAAGATCCCAAGTATGTGTATAATATGCTATAAATACATGATGTATTGCGTTATTGTAGCTTGATATAATGTACTGCTATAGGATCATTATATAATGTACTATAGGGGAGTTGCATAATGTGTAGGCCTGTCACCTCCAAACAATGTGCCTGAAGAGAGAAATATTTCCATACCCTCTCATAGTAATTCACACTCACTAGTTGTAGTGAAGCTCTGTGAACTCTGTTATGAGGTCTTTAGGGATGTTCAGTGATGTATGGCCTTCAGCAATAGAGCAGAAGTCTCATTCCATGTCTATGATCTGTAGGGAATAATTGAGGTGATGCCATTGATACTCATAGAACTAAACAGGTTACACATCCGTAACAACTAGTCTTGGTCATAAGCTGTCCCATAGAGGTAAATCAGTTGATGGTTGTAAATTATTAAACATCTTTCTGCTGTGAATAGGAGGAAATAAATTAACCCTTTCCTGGAGAAGTCCTTTAAATAAACAGGAGTATAATGAAAACTTTCAATTATTTTGTAATTTTTTTGATTATTCTTCAAAACCGATTTCCAGTGTAATTAGAACATATAATATTACTAATCTCTTGGTCACTAGAGGTCTAAGTCCAGTACTGATTCCAAAGCAGGGTTCTTCCATTAGAGGTACAATAAAACAAAGAGTTACACTTAAAATAGTTTATATTATTTCATTCCAAAATATCATAATGTATTAAATAATTTAGCACAGACATTTAATAATTTATCTTTAGCTAACAGAGCCATCTGCTGACAACCCTTGCATTTTTAGAATCCCATGAATAGGTGTAATAAAAAATTGATCATGCTTTTAGAAACGACCTCGCATGTTTTCAGCATGATGGTCGTAAAATTGTTAAGCACTCTTCCAGGGAATTAAAGTCATCACTACCTTGTAGGCTCCCAGGTAGACTAGAGAACTGCAACATAACATAACAGTAACATAACTAAGTTCCTTTGAGTTTCAATTGTTCCCTAACAAGTAATCTTCAAACACCACTAAATATAAAAGCTTAATACTGCATTTCCCCTATGGATTTAAAATAAAGTACAGCTGTCAAATAAAATAAAATTACCACCAATGCCAGTAGCATTGCTTATGGGAGACTCAAATTAAGTATCTGGAAAGGAGTTGCATACTTTTTTTAAATTTATTTTTTATTTATATTTTTTTAAGGCTGGATATATTTGAATAATTGAATAAGGACAAACTCTGTTTGCAATAAACAATATATACAGTACATACTGTATAATTTCTGCCCAACTATTTTGTAATTTAAAGCCTAGTTCCAGGATTAACTTATTACGTGGATTTGAATTGAGCAGGAAATGAAGGGAAATCTCCCCTGTGGGATCACAGACAGAAATAAGAACGCAACAAAAGTTTTAACTCTTCGCTAGACATAAAAAATGGCTTTAATTGTTTTTTCTAACAATGACCTATTCATTCAATAGCCAGCTATTGTATGATTTTCCAAAACTGCCAAAAAAGAAGGTTCTCTTTTATAACAAAAGTACTATTTGAACAGAAATGAAATTAGAACTATGGGCAAAATAAACAACAATTACATATGATACCACCAGTCAGTAAGATTATTTGACTATTTTTTGACAGAAGATGTATCTAGCCAAGTGGCATATAAAACTGTAAAACACTTACAGGGGGGCTTACAATGGTCAGCTTTAATTCATATGGTTCATTTTTTTTTCAAAAGAAAATAAGAAACTGTTTGCTGGAAACATGCTAGCTCAAATTGGCCTTAAAGCGGAATTCCACCCAAAAGTGAAAGCTCCGCTTATCTGTCTCCTCCCCCCCCCCTTGGTGCCACATTTGACACCTTTGGGGGGGGTACCCGTTTTTGACAGGTACCTGTCCTCACTTCCGTCGGACCTCACTGCAGCGAGGTACATCAGAAGTCCGGCCCGCCTCCTCCACCCCCCCCGCTGCTTCGCACATGTGTAGTAGGGAAGTGGCTGTGAAGCCCCAAGGCTTCACTACCGGTTTCCCTAACCGGCTATGGCAGCGAAAGCTGACTTTTAATTTTTTCATGCGTGGGTGCGACTCCACTTTAAATGAGCTTTTCTTTTACCTGGAGTCTATGTAAAAACGATATGTTGAACTAAAACTGCCCCCAGACCACACACGAGCAATGCAGCTGCTCAATTTAAAAAAAAAAATGCATCTACTGGCAGGATCAACAGGTAATAAAACTATGTTACAGAGAGGACTCAGAAAAACAAAAAAATATATTTATGCTAGTGATTGAGTGCATTAAATATATGATTTTTTAATTTGTCCACAGTTCCAGTTTAACAAACATCCCACCTTCTGCTCCTGGGATTGGGTAACTGTTACATAGCTACATAGTAGGTTACATAGTAGGTGAGGTTTAAAAAAGACACAAGTCCATCAAGTCAAACCTATGTGTGTGATTATATGTCAGTATTACATTGTATATCCCTGTAGGTTGCGTCTGTTCAGGTGCTTATCTAATAGTTTTTTTAAACTATCGATGCTCCCGGCTGAAACCACCGCCTGTGGAGGGGAATTTCACATCCTTGTCGCAACCTTTCTTAATAACTAATATCCTCCAGACCCTTTATTAGCTTTGTTGCCCTTCTTTGTACTCGCTCCATTTCCAGTACATCCTTCCTGAGGAATGGTGCCCAGAATTGGACAGCATACTCTAGGTGCGGTCGGACCAGAGCCTTGTAGAGCGGGAGAATTATTGTTTTATCTCTGGAGTTGATCCCCTTTTTAATGCCAATATTCTGTTTGCTTTGTTAGTAGCAGCTTGGCATTGCATGCCATTGCTGAGCCTATCATCTACTAGGACCCCCAGGTCCTTTTCCATCCTAGATTCCCCCGAGGTTCTCCCCCCAGTGTATAGATTGCATTCATATTTTTGCCACCCAAAGGCATTATTTTACATTTTTCTACATTGAACCTCATTTTCCATGTAGTTGCCAACCTCATTAATTTGTTCAGATCTTCTTGCAAGGTTTCCACATCCTGTGGAGAGGTTATTTCCCTGCTTAGCTTAGTATCATCCGCAAATACAGAGATTGAACTGTTTACCCCATCCTTCAGGTCCACTGTATTTCCCAAAGGTCTGTCAAATTACAGACATCCTCTGCAGTAGGGTTTTCCTTTGCAACTTTTATAACAACAATAAACACAATTAAGTGAATTAATAGCAAGGCAAACATACTCTCTGTTGAGTCAGAATAAGGGTTCATGTACACTTGGCAGTCAGTTACCACGGTCGCAGCCGGCGGTCAAAACATTCCTTTCCTGAATGCCACTCTTCCGAGTTCAGGAGAGGGAGGTTGAACCTCACCTAACTGCAGCAGCTCCTAAACTCTGCTAAAAGCCTATGTGTACATTGACACATAGGCTTTTATGGAGTTAAAGCAGAGTTCCACCCAAAAGTGGAACTTCCGCTTATTTACTTCCTCCCCCCTCCTGTGCCACATTTGGCACTTTTCAGGGGGGGACAGGGGAATGGCTCCGTCCCTCAGAAGTTTAGCCACCCTCCTTCTTCCTCCACCGATTATAAAGCTCAGCGCGGCGGAAAGGCTTCACTGCCGGGTTCCCTTACCATGAATGGCGGCGGCAGCACCCGAGAGCCGATCCGAAAATCAGCTGGGATGCCAACATCGCGAGCTACCTGGACAGGTAAGTGTCCTAATATTAAGAGTCAGCAGCTACAGAATTTGCTGGTCCATTAAAGCAGATTACACAGAACAGCGCTTGTGCCATGTAATCTGCCCCCCTCTAAACTGTAAAAAACAAAACAAAAAAAAAAAAACCTGACACTTCCTGTATGACCTCTCTAAACAGAGCAAGAAAATCAGGGCTGCTCCGCCCTGATCACCATGGTCAAAGTGCGTCCCTCCATCATACGCTGTCCTCTCTGCTCACCTCTCTCCCCCCTCACCCCCTCCTTCCTGCCTGTCATCTTGTGTCTGTGTGTCTCCATCCTTGCCCCTCCTCCGCCACTATTAGCAAAATTAAAAATTGTAAATGGACACTTTCAGCCCCTCTATGACATCCTAGCATACCACGCTGCATTATTCTTTTATAAAAACAAGTGCTGTAAATACAGTTTTAGCACTGTCTTCAGGCCGGTCATGTGACTCTCAGCCAGGTTTGCAGGGCTACTGCAAGAGAGGTTAACTCCACGGCTGATGTCAGAGGGAGATCACGGCCCCTCCTGCAGAAGCCATCGGATGTATACAGCGGCCATAAGTCGTATGACCGGCCTGAATATCGTTGTAAATCGGTATTTGCAACACTTGTTTTTATGAAAGACTACTGCAGTGTGCTCTGCCAGGCTCTACTAGAGGGTCTGGCAGTGTTTGCATACTTAGGGTTAATAAACACTTTAATTTTAGGAGCTTTGGCAAAAAAAACGCCAAAAGCTCCTAAATTCAAGTTTAGTGTACATGAACCCTTTGCACTCTCTAATCAGGGAGCATGAAATTTGCTGATTGGAGCTGGGGACAAGGGGTGTGTTGGACCTCTGCAGAACGAGCACAGACAGAGCAGGGGAGCTTATCCATAGCATACTGGCAGACGATAGCCTTTTCTACACAAATTATGGCTGCTTTCTAAAGAAAATTAACTGTAAGATTTTAACTGCTTGACCTCCGGAAGGTTTTACCCCCTTTAAGACCACAGCATTTTTTGCTATTCGTCACTAGACTACTTTAATTAGCAATTGCGTGGCCAGGCAACACTGTACGCAAATTAATTTATATCATTTTGTTCACGAAAATAGAGCTTTTTTTGGTGGTATTTGATCACCACTGGGTTTTTTTATTTTTTTTTTTTATTTAGTTAAACAAAAAAAAAAACAATACTTTCCACTCATATAATAGGTCCAAAAAAAAAAAAAAAGTCTTTATAAATTTAGGTTACAATGTATTCTGCTACATGTGTTTGGTATAAAACAAAATCCCAATAAGTGTATATTAATTGCTTTGTGTGAAAGCTATAGCACCTACAAACTATGGTTTATATATTGTATACTGCAATTTACACAGCTATGACACTCTGTTGGTAATGGCGGTGATCAGCGACTTATAGTGGGACTGTGATAGTCTGGCGCTAACAGACCCTCACTGGGAGATACATTAACTGACTGACACTGATGTTGCTAGTGACACTTTTATACGACTTGTCCCACGATTTTGTACTGCAAAATCGTATGGCAAGTCATTCTCCATGATTTTCAATGACTACCATTCATATTGGCACGACTTTAAGTCGTGCCGACTTTAAAGTAGTCCCTGCACTACTTTGGTCCAACTTCCATACGATTTGTACTCCATAGACCTCAATGTTAAACCCTCAAGTAGCATGCAAATCGTACCTGAATAATATAGACACGATTTCAGCACTACTTTGTAAGCACAAGCTGAGAATGGTTAATGCCAAAGTTGTGGCAAAGTCGTATAAAGTAGTACTGCTCCCAAATCGCGGCAAAATCGCTTCAAAATAGCGGCCACGAAATTGCGGTAAAATCGCACGACTTTGAAGTCGTATAAGTGTGAAAGGGGCCTAATCTAGTGATCAGTAATAATACTGTACACTGTCACTGTACTAATGACACAGAAGGGGTTAACATCTAGGTGCAATCAAGGGGTTAACTGTGTGCCTAATAAGTGTAATGTGTGCAAAATGTTCTGCTTTTACTAACCGATCATGCTGTTTTTTTCTCCTTTTGCAGGGAGAAGAAACAACCAGATCAATGCTCTGTGACATAGTCCTGTGTGTTTGAACACACAGAACTCTGTGCTGTGATTGGACGCAGCCGATGGTTGTGCGCCCCAAACCCACAACCAAGCCATCAAAGATTATAGATATTGCAAAGCCTGCAGCTGCCGCATGGTCACAATAAATCTACTGTGGCCGAGTGGCAAGGAGTTAAAAAACCTTTTGTTGTGATGCATTTGCAATGTATTTAGCTGATTAAAAAAAAAAAAAAAATCCCTAGATCTGTTTAATCACCAGCAAAGTGTAGCAATAACTATGCAGTGTGAAAGCCCACCTGATTTATTCTACATTGAATGGATTATTTGGAAAGGCTCTCATTCTAAATAGCTACTGTTAAAGCGTTTCAATTTAACAGATCAAGTAAAATCTTACAGGTGTATGGCTAACTTAAGAGTGATCTTCTGAGATGCTGAATGACAGCTGAGCCTTTCACACCTACTCACATAGATTAGTACCATGGTAACAGAAAAAAGATAGAGGGAAAGCCTTAATCATGGCACTTTTAAAATTCATACATACCTTGTTAAACGAAGAACCAAGCACAAATTTAACCTGTGGTAACTTAATCTATTACACTTTTTTTACTATTAAATTAGAGAGATGCTTTAAAGTAATGCTGTCATGAATCTGAGCAATTAAAACAGTGCATTGAGAGGTAAAATGCAAAAAGCAGGGATTACCTGCATGTCAAACTGATGAACATTCAGAGAAGCTGACGTTATTTTTAAAGCTCAGCTGTCCTTCTCAAGTCAAGAGCCTTGCTACTGGCCAGTGAGCTTGGCTCCACCCTTTTTAGCCACCTGATTTTGACTATAAGTCTTTTGATATTGATCGTCTCACTGACCAATAAGGAAACTCTGATGGACTGGTTTCAAGCTTCGGGAAAAGTCAAATGCTGTATATAATTTCATCTACTTATATCTCAGGATCTGCTGAACACTTTGACATGCAATTCCCACTGTTCTCATGATCATTGAAACTCCACGAGGTGAGATCTTGTAAAAGTTCACAGCTCCAAGATAATCACCTCTCCTCGTATCAGCTGTCTCCACAAAGGGCTGGGTGCCGGCTCTGGTTGCAACAGAGACATGAAAATAAGAACGCTGGATAGCCGCACTCCAAATGTTCACCTTTTATTTCATAAAAACAGAATCCAAATACATCCCCGGATAAGTACAGACCAACATACACCGCTAACGCGTTTCACATCAATCACGATGCTTACTCATAGCTAAAGTGCCTCACCAACATACAGGTATATATATATATATACCCCTCTAAATAGTAAAACAATTAAACAAATAGGACACAAACATGTGAAACGTTGATTGTTCATGAAAATCACCTGTGAATATCAAGAGCATGGATGTCTATTAACCATTAAACTGATAGTCAACTTTTCACAATGGTTTTCAAGTTCAAAAGATACATGGAAAATAAACAAAAAGACAAAAAGCAAATGCAAAAACGTTTACACATATTATAAAACTTTGTATGCAAGTAAAATATCTGTGCACATATATATATATATATACAGTACACATATTTGGGGAAGGAAGAAAAAGTAGAACTAATGATACAACATATATATCCAATCCTCCCCATGTGTATAGATGTGCACATACCAGCAGAACCTATATTAGAATACACAGCATCATATGCAATATATACAATATACACGATGTGTACATTAGCATATAAAATCTAGCATTGCAAAAATTATCAAAGGAAAAAAGTAGAAATCTCCAAAAAATATCAAAGAATATATCAAAAAATATATATCAAAAAGATCACAAGATACCACATAGCTCAGCCACAATCTAGAAAATATGTACATATAGAGGCAATTCCATTCCACCCTCCAATTTCCAAATAAAATAAAATAAAATAAATTAAAAATGACTAATAAAAATAGAAATAAAAATGGAAATGAAAATAAAAATAAATGAATAAAAATAAATGAGTAATAATAAGAAAATTTAAAATAAAAGGAAAGAAGAAGAAAGAAAAGGAATAGAAAAGAAAAGAAGGGAAGGGGGGGAGGAAAGGGAAGGAAGGGGGAAATAAAGGGGAAGGAAAGGTGGGAGGGGAGTGGAACGGGGGAAGGGGAAGGGGAAGGGGGGGTGGGGAGAGAAAGAAGAAAAGAACGGCATGGAGCCCCAGACCAAGGGAAATTGACAGTTATTTTGTGTTTCTTCTATTTGCGAATAATCGCACCAACTGTTGTCACCCTCTCACAAAGCTGCTTGGCGATGGTCTTGTAGCCCATTCCAGCCTTGTGTAGGTCTACAATCTTGTCCCTGACATTCTTGGACAGCTCTTTGGTTTTGGCCATTGTGGAGAGATTGGAATCTGATTGATTGATTGCTTTTGTGGACAGGTGTCTTTTATATAGATAACAAGCTCAGATTAGGACCACTCCCTTTAAGAGAGTGCTCCTAATCTCAGCTTGTTACATGTATAGAAGATACTTCACTCATTAATTATTTTACTCATTAAAATGCAAATCAATTTATAACTTATTTGAAATGTGTTGTCTCTGGATATTTTTGTTGTTATTCTGTCTCTCACTGTTAAAATAAACCTACCACTAAAATTATAGACTGATCATTTCTTTGTCAGTGAGCAATCGTACAAAATCAGCAGGGCATAAAATACTTTTTTCCCTCACTGTATATATACACAATTTCACCAAGACTCTTGTTGGGCCCTGTGCTGATAATCACTGTTTGTATATTAAATGTACAATTAATTATCTTTTCTTATATAAATCTTTTAATATTTACATACTGGTATGCATCTACAGTATCTCACAAAAGTGAGTACACCCCTCACATTTTTGTAAATATTTTATTATATCATTTCATGTGACAACACTGAAGAAATGACACTTTGCTACAATGTAAAGTAGTGAGTGTACAGCTTGTATAACAGTGTAAATTTGATGTCCCCTCAAAATAACTCATAACACAGCCATTAATGTCTAAACCGCTGGCAACAAAAGTGAGTACACCCCTAAGTGAAAATGTCCAAATTGGGCCCAAAGTGTCAATATTTTGTGTGGCCACCATTATTTTCCAGCACTGCCTTAACCCTTTTGGGCATGGAGTTCATCAGAGCTTCACAGGTTGCCACTGGAGTCCTCTTCCACTCCTCCATGACATCACTGAGCTGGTGGATGTTAGAGAACTTGTGCTCCTCCACCTTCAGTTTGAGGATGCCCCACAGATGCTCAATAGGGTTTAGGTGTGGAGACATGCTTGGCCAATCCATCACCTTTACCCTCAGCTTCTTTAGCAAGGCAATGCATCTTGGAGTAGTGTTTGGGGTCATTATGTTGGAATACTGCCCTACAGCCCAGTCTCTGAAGGGAGGGGATCCTGCTCTGCTTCAGTATGTCACAGTACATGTTGGCATTCATGGTTCCCTCAATGAACTGTAGCTCCCCAGTGCCAGTAGCACTCATGCAGCCCCAGACCATGACACTCCCACCACCAGGCTTGACTGTAGGCAAGACACAATTGTCTTTGTACTCCTCACCTGGTTGCCACCACACACGCTTGACACCATCTGAACCAAATAAGTTTATCTTGGTCTCATCAGACCAAGGGACATGCTTTCAGTAATCCATGTCCTTGTCTGCTTGTCTTCAGCAAACTGTTTGCAGGCTTTCTTGGGCATCATCTTTAGAAGAGGCTTCCTTCTGGGATGACAGCCATGCAGACCAATTGGATGCAGTGTGCAGCATATGGTTTGAGCACTGACAGGCTGACCCCCACCCCTTCAACCTCTGCAGCAATGCTGGCGGCACTTATATGTATATTTCCCAAGGACAACCTCTGGATATAATGCTGAGCACGTGCACTCAACCTCTTTGGTCAACCATGGCTAGGCCTATTCTGAGTGGAACCTGTCCTGTTGCCAGCAGTTTAGACATTAATGGCTGTGTGTTGAGTTATTTTGGGGGGACAGCAAATTTACCCTGTTATACAAGCTGTACACTCACCACTTTACATTGTAGCAAAGTGTCTTTTCTTCAGTATTGTCACAAAAGGTATAATAAAATATTTACAAAAATGTGCGGGGTGCACTTACTTTTGTGAGATACTGTATATACTTATCGTTAATGCTATATGTTGGTTGCAGTAGATCCTATGCTCCAATTACTTTGATTCAATTACTAGGTAATTTCCTAGGAAGTAAATGCCATGTCCTGGGTGGAGGCACTGATAACTTTATTATCAAACCCACTCTTCCACTCAATGAAGGTTCTGGTTCTATTATTTACATACAGGTTTAGCGCAATATCCTGTTTGGGGAGGGCCATATGTCATAACCCCCCAAACTTGGGCTACACTTACACTCTAGCGATGGTTGTAGAGAGGAGGCAATTTCATAGCAAAAAGAAAGTGGTTTGTTAGTCATCCTATATGGTGAAGTGCTAGAACTTCTGGCAAGTTATTATTTCTGTGTCTTCCTGTCTAAGTGACAGTCAGTCCCCGCATTTTATCCAACTGTCAGGAAAAGAAGGAAAAGAAAGTGAGGTGAAATACCCCCAGTTGGTTCACAGACAGCAAGAAGCTTGACAGAAATATTTAGAGTTCCTGAGTCTATCCAAAAGGAAAATAAAATAAAAAAGTTTGACTGGAATTGGACTTTAATAAGAAGACTCAAGAGCTATTTGAGTCATAACTTCTCTAAACACCAGGCAAAAGCAAAAACTTTCATATTCAACTCCTATCACTATCAGTTTTATGATGGCTGAAGAGCTATGTCCCTATAAGAAGTGTTCTGAAAAGTGTTTTGGTCAAGTGATTTTCAAAAGCATTTTCTAAATTGAGTTTACTGTGCTAAAAGGCTTTAATTTCTCTAAGGTCATTCTCCAGAGAAGTTCTATCCAGCTGCAGGCCTCTAGAAGCACAGTTGGTTTAAGTTGTATTGGCAAAGCATAATTAACAGACTTTAATCAACTTTTTTTCAATCATAGGTTAATTGGGGAAGTACTTAAAGGTCACTGAGAGGAATACAGAATTGCATTATACAAGTCATCAGACATGATTGTTGTCAAATGGCTACAAATGTCTACAGAAATAAAACACAAAATGTTCTTAAAGAGATTTGTGAATTTAAATGGAGGAATTAAAACTTTTAGGACTGTTTACAATGTTGATGTATACAATTAGAAAATAATGATCAAAGAGGTTGAGGAAAGTGTACATAACTGACACATCACCCTCTGGATATATGTAGGACAACAGGAAAGGCTTATTAACACTAGATGAAGGTCCAGCTTCTTCAGCAGAATTAAAGTTGTTGTAAAGGAAGGACATTTTTTACATTAATGGATTCCCAGGATTAAAGGGTAATTCCAATTTTGTGGGGAAAAAATTTGAAAATAAAAAACAAATAATAACATAGCAAATACAATTTGCGACTCAAGTCATATTGTTATTGAATGTTATTAAAAAATCCCTTTCCTTTTCAATCTCTGTAATTTTCTGTAAAATGTAATGCAATATGGCTACCTGGAGGTGTTCTGTAAACAGAGTGTGTACAGAACGCCCCCCCCCCCCCCCAGTATGTCATTTCCTGCTTGTGTGATTGGCTCACTGATTTTCTCAGAAGTCTACACTAAGATACAAGTCAAATATCAGGCATCCCTGCACCAACAATGTCATTTTTGGTGAGATACTACCAATAGGAAATCAAGTCTAAAGGGATGCAGACCCTGCAATTTTCCTCATTAGGGCCCTGCAGTTGCAGCAGCTGATTGATAATTATGAAAGCACTCCCATACAGATTCACTTCCTGATAGACACAGACAAACACACAAGCATTTATTCAGAATAACAAAAGGTAGGACTCTGCAACAGTTTGTTAAAATCTTTGTAATGTACATCGATCACCCAGAGAGGAATATTTTTTTCTCAACAAAAGTGAAGTTACTCTTTAAGGTAAAAAATGTCCCAGCAGTTGTATTGCCACCTCACCCCCCTTATACTTACCTGAGTCCTATTTTGAACCATTGCTCTGCCCATCTGAAGCGACTCTTTCTTCTCTCTCTCTTCTCACAGGACATGGAGCCATTGGCTCCCACTGCTGTCAATCAAATCCTGTGGGGGGATGGGTCTGAGCTGCACTGTGTGTGTTTATGGACTATGGATGCAGATGCAACATTATAGGAAGCAGCTTTCTATGGGGCGCATAGAGAAGAGGATGAGCCAAGAGCGCCAGAGAGGAACCCGAGAAAAGGAGGTTCCTTGCAATTGCACAGAGCAGGTAAGTCAGGGGCAGCCCATCCATTAAGGACGCATGGGTGTCGCCTCCCCTTTCCATCACCGCCACCACCCCCTATTCATGCATCTGGTCCCTTTCAGGATGCCGGGCGCATGAATTACAGCAACGTGTTTTTTTTAAGCACCTGATTAGAGCCAGAGGCTCTAATAGGCTTCAAAATAGGGTGGGCTCCGGACGCCGCTGCTCCAATCCTCATGGGAGACGGTGTACGTTCCAAAGAGCAGAAGTGATGTGGCTGGAAGTTCCCGCCCCTATGCATTTCCCCACATCCAGGACATCATCAGGAGGCGTACTATGCCTCTAAATGACAGATCCTAATAAATTCTGTTTGAAATTGTAAATCAGTTGGCAGGCATCCTGGGTCACATTTGGTCTATGACATCACCCAGGTTCCCTGCCACTGTGTTTACATTCCAGCAGTGCTTGGGAGCTATCATTTCTGATGAGTGCAGCAGTGATGCAGCATTGATGTTGTGTTGGATCTGTATTGCTGATTGTTGCTTTTCATGATTGACATTAATCTACATCGTTGGAAAATTTCATTGACCACATGTGGTCAATAACATCTCCCAGGATCTTTGTTTCAAATAGAAGCCAGTGGGTATATGTCATATAGAATCTGTAGTGATACCCCTGCTAAATTATAGTTCCCCTGGTTTGTTGACAAACCAAGGAATGTGGGGATCTGTCACTTTGCAGTGGCATTGCTGCCATTGCTAATATACAGATACCCAGCCACTTTTTAAAAATACAAAATGTGACTTTTAAGTTAGTACATCATGCCGCATCAGCAACTTTATGTACTGCTTTAAGTCATCTCCTGTTATTTAACCTTTTGCTTCCACTGTCAGTTTTGGAGGAACAGAATTGCTTGAAGCTTGCCAATATCCCTTATGCCAGCTGCATACCCTTGTGGTATAAGCTCATAGTAGTTCAGCAACCATGAACATATAGCAAATGGGGTCCATTGACATTGGCTAATTAATGAATAGTTGTGGTCAGGCAGCTGACAAACTGCTGATCGCAGTCTTTCACTAAGATGACTGCTGCCCCCCCACCTCCACTGCCTCCTGCCCTGCCTTTCTATGCCTATGCCTTTCTATGGTGACTCCTGCCTGTCAGTGATCCTGACAGCTGTGTCCCTGTGTGTCTTTGTTTCCTGTGAAACCTCGTCTCCCTATGATCCCTCCGATCCTCATTTGTTTCCCCCTCCTGTCCCTGCAGAGACAACAGGTTGTGGCCACACAGCAGGGAAGATTGGATCCATGCAGAATCCCTTCACTTTCCTGAATGAGCACAAGGGTGCTCACTACTCAGAAGTGGTCTGTTCAGACCCCTGACCCCCCCCCCCCCCCCAAACACCCCCAATTTTTCCAAACTGTAGGTTAAAAAGTATTGAAACATTATAAAAATGTGAAATAAAATAAAAAATGTTCTGGCCACCACAGGGGCTGTCAGCAAAAGGGTTAAAGGAATCATGCATAGGGATCTTTTAAAGTATGCTTTTAAATGCATGCTTTAAAACATCCCTATTCCATTGGATAGTATTTTTAAAGAAAAAATTGTTTTGCATTGGCACATGCAAAACACACTCCCTGTGCTGCACGTTAATTAGTTATATTGTTCCCAGCTATTTCTGAGGACCACAACCAAAACCCCTTCCCTGCTATGTTAAGGTGAAAAGAAGAGGGGGTGGTTAATGTAGTCTTGTCCTGACAATAGCACTTTATCATAGATACAGTATGATGAGTGAGTATAGTTACTCTAGGACATAAAACGTGTAAAAATAAAGAGAAATAATCCTGAAAAAAAATACGCAGCCATCACATCTAAGAAATGTTAAATTGCAATATATTAGATTATGTTCTTGGGTTTACCTATACTTTAAATGAATTCATTATAAAGAATCTGTATCAACTAAAAGCATCATTATTAAAAGGGATTAGAAAAAACAATTTATTTGAGGCAGATTCCATCAGAGATCTATCCACAGCATGATCACTAATTCACTCAATTTTGCTTAAACATCAGGATT
This sequence comes from Aquarana catesbeiana, assembly GCF_042186555.1. NCBI lineage: Eukaryota > Metazoa > Chordata > Amphibia > Anura > Ranidae > Aquarana > Aquarana catesbeiana. The sequence goes on along the minus strand of NC_133324.1, from coordinate 126,501,363 downwards.
TATTGTGAGGATGGTAGGAATCCCCTCTTACCCAGTAAATAGCTTTACCACTACACGAAGCAGCCAATCAGCAGTGGTGGAGTTCATGGGTATTCACCCCTACAAAAGCCTTAGCTTGCAGTAGTTGTTTGCCGTTTTATGAGTTGTGCAGATTAAATAGCATTGAACTTCTGATGCCAATCAACCTCAGACACATTGAAGGAGATTGGGGGGCTGCAGCTCTGCTGTGTTCAGCGTCATTTGCTATCTGCAGTAAAATAGGAAATATACTGTAAGTACTGTATCTATCATGAAGGAAAGGTCTTTATAATGTCCAGCTTACCTGGTGGAGCAATGTTTATTATCTCCTGTGCATGTGCCAGGAGACAGAGTAGACAGACTGCCTAATCCTCATCTATGTACCTAGCAAGTTACATTGATTCCTACGAACAGTCCTTGGCCCGGCCTATTTGTGGTATTTTAAAGGGTACTGGGACAGCCATACATGATAAACACTGAGCTAACCTAGAGCAGACTTAGCAGTCAACATTGTTTTTCTTAAGTCCATCCAACCTTAAAATATATATATGCTTTTTTTTTTGCTGGGTTGTTCAGAAATGTTTTAACTTAAAGACCATTGTTGTGATCTCAATGCAAACAATTTTCAATCCTTAAAGGGGTTGTAAACCCTCATGTTTTTTCACCTTAATGCATCCTATGCATTAAGATGAAAAAACATCTGTCACTGACCGCCCCCCTCCCCGCCCCCTTGTTTTACTCATCTGTAATTCCCACGCTGGAGGCGTGCTCTTTCCCTCTGCCCGTTGTCTCGGCTCTTGATAGGATAGATTGATAGCAGCACAGCCATTGGCTCCCGCTGCTGTCAATCAAATCCAATGATGTGGGTGTCGGGGGGCGGGACCGAGTCCGGCATTCTGCATCTATGGACACAAATGCTGGAGTCGAGAGCACGCCCGCAAGGTTACCCCCTGGGAGATCACTTCTCCCAGGGGGGGCATTCGCGCCAAATTCGTGTGGCGCATCACGGCCCATAATTCACTGTGCCATCGAAGTGCATTGCTGGCTGATGATTGGCCAAGCATGCACTATGACCCGCATGCTTGGCCAATCACAGCGCCGTCTGAACAGAGAGCCGTAATTGGCCAAAGCCAAGGAGGCTTTGGCCAATTATGGCTCAGGGGATTTAGTACACGCCCCACACTATATAAGACAGCCTGCACGGCGGCCTTGTGTAGTGTGTGTTCTGGCGTTGAAAGAGATAGACAGAGAGACAGTGTCATTTGATTTAAGTTAGGTAGAATTAGGCAGGACAGTCAGTGAGTTAGCTGCACTTACAGTGTATTGTGTATATATACATATATATATATATATATATATATATATATATATATATATATATATATATATGCATCCCAGGTGTTGTATATCTATATATCTATCTATATATCTATATATATATATAGATATATATATATATATATATATATATATACACTGTATTCAGTTTAGCTAGATCCGTTCCTGTAATCTTGCTACTGACAGGCAGGCTTGTCTTGTTACAGTATTTACAGCTACCTGAAGAAAATTGCTGGTGTTCTTTTGATCCTATTAGTACCACAGTCAGGCAGCTAGACTATTTACAGTTAGTGTAGTGCGTCCTCCTCACAGTGTTCAGTTAAAGCTACAGGTTAGTTTAGTGTGACCTCTGCACAGTGTTCAGCTAAAACTACAAGTTAGTGTAGTGTGTCCTCCTCACAGTGTTCAGTTAAAGTGGATTTAAACCCGAATTTTTTTTTTATATGTAATAATATAGTATACGATTTTGATTACGATTATACGATTTCCGATCATTTGAGCCCAGTCTTGCAACAAAGAGTTAATCCATCTCTGAGCAATCCTCTGTTATTGTTCAGTGAGATAAATCTTGACAAACAGAAAAAAACTTTGTCATATCCTCCACCTTGCTGTGACAGGTGATTTACATATCTCGTGCACTAGCCTAAGACACATGCATTATTTTTTAATTCCCTCCCACTCCTTTCTTCTGCTGCTCTGCCAGGATTGGATGTTCCACACCTCAGCATGATTGGGCATGCTGAAGTCATGTGGTTACTTTCCTGTCTTTTCACTGGATGTTAGAGATCATAGCAGAAGTTCAGTGTAAGAAATACACAGGAGAAAAATGCATATTGACAAGGGGAGTGTAGAGGTGGGCGGGGAGTCTACTGACATCACGACTCCACCCACCGAGCTCCAGACAACAGATCCACCCACAGAATCTGCAGTTTTTCGGGTCTCATTACAGATAGAGGGGACACATTTGACAGGTAAAGATACATGCATGAGGCATGTATATCCTTATAGATAACCCCAGGGCTGATCCTAGGGTCACCGGCGCCTGGGTGCAGAAATATTTCTGGTGCCCCCACATGGGCGTGGTCATCTTACCAACTCCTCCCTTTTACAAATGTTTCTATGGCAACGACTCAAACACAGAGATGCTCCCCTAAGAAGTCTTTGTTACCCTAGGATCCTCCCATGATCTTTTAACAATAAAAAAAATACAGGAAGAACGTACACTAATGAGACCTGGAGGGGAGTCTCTCTGATGCACACAAAGAGGGCTTCTGTTAGAGAGTCTGTTAGAAAGAGCCCCCAGATATATTATAGGAGATGGTCAGAGACTGCAATCATGGTACAGGAGATGGTCAAAGACTGCAAACATGATACAGGAGATGGTCAGAGACTGCAGACATAATACAGGAGATGATCAGAGACTGCAGACATAGTACAGGAGATGATCAGAGACTGCAGACATAGTACAGGAGTAGGCCAGAGACTGCAGACATAGTACAGGAGATGGCCAGAGACTGCAGACATAGTACAGGAGATGGTCAGAGACTGCAGACATAATACAGGAGATGATCAGAACTGCAGACATAGTACAGGAGTAGGCCAGAGACTGCAGACATAGTACAGGAGATGGTCAGAGACTGCAGACATAGTACAGGAGATGGTCAGAGACTGCAGACATAGTACAGGAGATGCCCAGAGACTGCAGACATAGTACAGGAGATGCCCAGAGACTGCAGACATAGTACAGGAGATGGTCAGAGACTGCAGATATTGTACAGGAGATGCCCAGAAACTGCAGACATAGTACAGGAGATGCCCAGAGACTGCAGACATAGTACAGGACATGGTCAGAGACTGCAGACATAGTACAGAAGATGCCCAGAGACTGCAGACATAGTACAGAAGATGATCAGAGACTGCAGACATAGTACAGGAGATGCCCAGAGACTGCAGACATAGTACAGGAGATGGTCAGAGACTGTAGTTATGATACAAGAGACAGTCAGAGACAGCAATCATAGAACAGGGGATGGTCAGAGACTGCAGACATAATACAGGAGATGATCAGAGACTGCAATCATAGAACAGGAGATGGTCAGAGACTGCAGACATAATACAGGAGATGATCAGAGACTGCAGACATAGTACAGGAGATGGCCAGAGACTGCAGACATAGTACAGGAGATGCTCAGAGACTGCAGACATAGTACAGGAGATGCCCAGAGACTGCAGACATAGTACAGGAGATGGTCAGAGATTGTAGTTATGATACAAGAGACAGTCAGAGACTGCAATCATAGAACAGGGGATGGTCAGAGACTGCAGACATAATACAGGAGATGATCAGAGACTGCAATCATAGAACAGGAGATGGTCAGAGACTGCAGACATAATACAGGAGATGATCAGAGACTGCAGACATAGTACAGGAGATGGCCAGAGACTGCAGACATAGTACAGGAGATGCTCAGAGACTGCAGACATAGTACAGGAGATGCCCAGAGACTGCAGACATAGTACAGGAGATTGTCAGAGACTGCAGACATGGTACAGGAGATGCCCAGAGACTGCAGACATAGTACAGGAGATGGTCAGAGACTGCAGACATAGTACAGGAGATGGTCAGAGACTGTAGTTATGATACAAGAGACGATCAGAGACTGCAATCATAGAACAGGAGATGGTCAGAGAAAGCAATCATAGAACAGGAGATGGTCAGAGACTGCAGACATAATACAGGAGATGATCAGAGACTGCAGACATAGTACAAGAGACGGTCAGAGACTGCAGACATAGTACAGGAGATGCCCAGAGACTGCAGACATAATAAGAGATGGTCAGAGACTGTAGTTATGATACAAGAGATGGTCAGAGACTGCAAACATAGTACAGGAGATGGTCAGAGACTGCAGACATAGTACAGGAGATGATCAGAGACTGCAGACATAATAAGAGATGGTCAGAGACTGTAGTTATGATACAAGAGATGGTCAGAGACTGCAAACATAGTACAGGAGATGGTCAGAGACTGCAGACATAGTACAGGAGATGGTCAGAGACTGCAGACATAGTACAGGAGATGGTCAGAGACTGTAGTTATGATACAAGAGACGGTCAGAGACTGCAATCATAGAACAGGAGATGGTCAGAGACTGCAATCATAGAACAGGAGATGGTCAGAGACTGCAGACATAATACAGGAGATGATCAGAGACTGCAGACTTAGTACAGGAGACGGTCAGAGACTGCAGACATAGTACAGGAGATGGTCAGAGACTGCAGACATAGTACAGGAGATGCTCAGAAACTGCAGACATAGTACAGGAGATGCTCAGAGACTGCAGACATAGTACAGGAGATGCTCGGAGACTGCAGACATAATACAGGAGATGGCCAGAGACTGCAGACATAGTACAGGAGACGGTCAGAGACTGCAGACATACTACAGGAGATGGCCAGAGACTGCAGACATACTACAAGAGATGGTCAGAGACTGCAGACATACTACAGGAGATGGCCAGAGACTGCAGACATACTACAAGAGATGGTCAGAGACTGCAGACATACTACAAGAGATGGTCAGAGACTGCAGACATACTACAGGAGATGGTCAGAGACTGCAGACATACTACAGGAGATGGTCAGAGACTGCAGACATGTTACAAGAGATGGTCAGAGACTGCAGTTCCTATGGATGTTAGTAGATAATGGCCGATCGGCCCTCTCACCTGACCCAGCGATACAGCAACGGTTCCTCTGATCAGGAGTCAGCTCACTCTGAATTGCCCGTGGTGACTCCGCTGGGTAGCACCCAGATCTGTTTTCCGGCAATGACTCCATTCCTTTCTCTGCCTTGGATGGCGCTAGGCTGTGTGGCTTTCCCTCTGGTGGCGCAGGGCTGCGGGGTTCTCTCTCTGATGGTGTTCTCTCAGCACTGTCCTCTCCCTCTGGAGTTCTGGGTGTACTTCCCTGAAAGCTTTCCCGGGCTCCTGTATCTCTCTCTCCCATTCAGCTGAGCATGCTGTGTGGGCTGCAGTTTCCGTGTTACAGTGGGGCTGCCAGTCCATTAGTACAGACCCCCCTTTATTAGTGCAGACCCCCCCATTAGTACAGACCCCCCCATTAGTACAGACCTCCCCTCCATTAGTGCAGACCCCATTAGTACAGACCCCCTCTCCATTAGTACAGACCCCCCCTCCATTAGTACAGACCCCCAGGACAGACCCCCAACCATTAGTACAGACCCCCCCATTGGTATAGACCCCCCTCCATTAGTACAGACCCCCCCCATTAGTGCAGACATCCCCTTCCATTAGTACAGACCCCATTAGTACAGATCCCCTCTCCATTAGTACAGACCCCCCTCCATTAGTACAGACCCCCCCTCCATTAGTACAGACCCCCAGGACAGACCCCCCACCATTAGTACAGACCCCCCTCTATTAGTACAGACCCCCCCACCATTAGTACAGACCCCCCTCCATTAGTACAGACCCCCCTCCATTAGGGTACATAAATACACCCGGCCAGCAGCTGGAGAGGAGAGGACAGACCCCCCTCTATTAGTACAGACAGACCCCATTAGTACAGACCCCCTCTCCATTATGGTGTTCTCTCAGCACTGTCCTCTCCCTCTGGAGTTCTGGGTGTACTTCCCTGAAAGCTTTCCCGGGCTCCTGTATCTCTCTCTCTCCCATTCAGCTGAGCATGCTGTGTGGGCTGCAGTTTCCGTGTTACAGTGGGGCTGCCAGTCCTCGGGACTATATGTCCCACAATCCTCTTCTCTGCTCCTTTTTCTATTGTTTCCTCCCTGGTTGATATGAAGGCGGGGGAAGAAACATAGTGGGCAGCTGTGCTGGCAAGCACCGCTCACTAGTACAGCAGCACGCAGGAGGAGAGGGAGGGGGGAAAGGAGAGCCCACAGCTGCATTGGCTTCACTAGGGTTGGGGGTCACCCCCCTTCCACCAACTATAGTCGCCCCTCAGTACAGACCCCCCTCCACTACATATAGACGCCCCTCCCTCAGTACAGACCTTACTCAGTACAGATCTCCCCCAGGAAACCCCTCCTCCATTAGTACAGACCCCCCAGGACAGATCTCCCTCTCCATTAGTACAGACCCCCACAGGACAAACCACCCCTCCATTAGTACAGACCCCCCCATTAGTACAGACCCCCCCTCCATTAGTACAGACCCCCCTCCATTAGTACAGATCCCCCTCTCCATTAGTACAGACCCCCCAGGACAGACCCCCTCTCCATTAGTACAGACCCCCCTCCATTAGTACAGACCCCACATTAGTACAGACCCCCCAGGACAGACCCCCCTCCATTAGTACAGACCCCCCCATTAGTACAGACCTCCCCTCCATTAGTACAGACCCCATTAGTACAGACCCCCTCTCCATTAGTACAGACCCCCCCTCCATTAGTATAGACCCCCCATTAGTACAGACCCCCTAGGACAGACCCCCCTCCATTAGTACAGACCCCACATTAGTACAGACCCCCAGGACAGACCCCCCTCCATTAGTACAGACCCCCCCATTAGTACAGACCTCCCCTCCATTAGTACAGACCCCATTAGTACAGACCCCCTCTCCATTAGTACAGACCCCCCCTCCATTAGTACAGACCCCCCCATTAGTACAGACCCCCTAGGACAGACCTCCCCTCCATTAGTACAGACCCCCCTCCATTAGTGCAGACCCCCCCATTAGTACAGACCCCCTCCATTAGTACAGATCTCCCCTCCATTAGTGCAGACCCCATTAGTACAGACCCCCTCTCCATTAGTACAGACCCCCCCTCCATTAGTACAGACCCCCCACCATTAGTACAGACCCCCCTCCATTAGTACAGACCCCCCTCCATTAGTACAGACCCCCCTCCATTAGGGTACATAAATACACCCGGGCAGCAGCTGGAGAGGAGAGGACAGACCCCCCTCTATTAGTACAGACAGACCCCATTAGTACAGACCCCCTCTCCATTAGTACAGACCCCCCCTCCATTAGTACAGACCCCCCATTATTACAGACCCCCCTAGGACAGACCTCCCTTCCATTAATACAGACCCCCCATTAGTACAGACCTCCCCTCCATTAGTACAGACCCCATTAGTACAGACCCCCTCTCCATTAGTACAGACCCCCCTCCATTAGTACAGACCCCCCCATTAGTACAGACCCCCAAGACAGACTCCCAACCATTAGTACAGCCCCCCCATTGGTACAGACCCCCCTCCATTAGTACAGACCCCCCTCCATTAGTACAGACCTCCCCTTCCATTAGTACAGACCCCATTAGTACAGATCCCCTCTCCATTAGTATTGACCCCCCTCCATTAGTACAGACCCCCCAGGACAGACCCCCCACCATTAGTACAGACCCCCCATTGGTACAGACTCCCCTTCCATTAGTACAGACCCCCAGGACAGACCCCCCACCGTTAGTACAGACCCCCCCATTGGTACAGACCCCCCCTCTATTAGTACACTAATCTGTGACATGCCCACCAGGTGGAACTCAACGTTGGCCATGCTGCAGCGGCTGCACACGCAGCAGAGGGCCATCAATGAGTACCTGTGCGACTATGGCACCAGGACAGGGTCAGGGGAGCTTGTTTTTTTTCCCCACGCCAGTGGGCCATGATCAGGGATGCATGCACTGTCCTGTCACCATTTGAGGAGGCCACGAGGATGGTGAGCAGTGACAGTGCATGCATCAGTGACACTGTCCCCCTTGTCCCCCTGTTGGAGCACACGCTGCGTGGAATAATGGACAGGGCACTTGAGGCAGAACAGAGACAGGAAGAGGAGGACTTCCTTAGCTCTCAAGGCCCCCTTTATCCAGACAGTGTTCCTGCGTGCCCGCCGAACACACAGGAAGAGGACGAGGAGGAGGAGGAGGAGGATTGTGTCGGTATGGAGGTGGAGCCTGGCACTCAGCATCAGCAGCAGTCTTTAAGGGATCAGTCCCAAGAAACACATGGACTTGTACGTGGCTAGGAGGAGGTGGCTGCAGACCATGTCGTCCTTAGTGACCCAGAGGACTCCGGACCGAATGCCTCAGCAAACCTACGCTGCATGGCCTCCCTGATCCTGCAAAGCCTGCGTAAGGATCCTCGTATTCATGGTATCAAGGAGAAGGACCAATACTGGCTGGCAACCCTCCTTGATCCACGTTACAAGGGTAAGGTTGCGGACCTTATCTTGCCGTCGCAGAGGGAGCAGAGGATGAAACATCTTCGGGAGGCCTTGCAAAAAGGTCTGTGCAACGCGTTCCCAGAGACTGGGAGGTTACAGACTCCTGTTTCTGGACAACGTGTTGCTGAGGCTTCGGTCAGTCAAAGAAGGAGCAGTGGAGAAGGTGGCCGTCTGACCGATGCGTTCAGACAATTTTTTAGTCCGCTGCCCCAAGGTATGATCAGTTCCAGCAACCATCGCCAGCATTGCCAGTGTCTGCAGGAATACCTAGGGGCAAGATCTGACTTGGACACCTTTCCCATCGAAAATCCTCTGGGTTACTGGGTCTTGAGGATGGATCACTGGCCAGAGCTTGCACAGTATGCAATTGAGCTACTGGCCTGTCCTGCATCCAGCGTTCTTTCGAAACGCACATTCAGTGCTGCTGGAGGCTTTGTAACCGATCACAGGGTGCGTCTGTCCACCGACTCGGTTGATCGACTGACCTTCATAAAAATGAATCAGTCTTGGATCATCACCAGCTACCAAGCACCTGATGCTGATGTAACTGAATAATTTTTTTTTGAAATCTCAGATCCCTTCAAAGACTGCCTATGCTGATGCTGAGTGACTATCCTGAGTAATGATCATGCTGATAGCTTGTAAGAACATTTTTGGTTCTGGGCACCGCCACCAGTGCCTAAGGCCCAATTTTTCAGCCCCTGTAATTACAATTTTTGATGCAATACTTTGCAGCAGGGCTCGTTTCTGCGTTCCAACTAGAGTATCTGTGAGGGGTTGCAGTGTTGTGGCACCAGCACCAGTGCCTAAGGCCCAATTTTTCTGCCCCTGTTTAACAGGGGCGTGTAATTACAATTTTTGATGCAATACTTTGCAGCAGGGCTCGTTCCTGCGTTCCAACTAGAGTATCTGTGAGGGGTTGCAGTGCTGTGGCACCAGCACCAGTGCCTAAGGCCCAATTTTTCAGCCCCTGTATAACAGGGGCATGTAATTACAATTCTTGATCTAATATTTCACAGCAGGGCCCTGAGAGGGTTTACAGTGTTGTGGCCACAACAACACCTAAGGCCCAAATTTCTGCTGAGTATATAGGGCAGGCCCCTACTTTCAAACATCCAACTTACAAACTAGTCCTACTTGCAAACGGAAGGAGACAACAGGAAGTGAGATGAAATCTACCCCTAGGAAGGGAAATTCTCTCCTGTAAGAGTTAATATGGGAAAAACATTTCTCCTTTCCATTGATGCTTTATCACCAATCCTTGTTTCTCAAAAAACCCCAAATTTTCAAAAAACATTTGTCATTGGGACAAAAAAGTGAGGTGAAATCTTAAATCTGAAAATCTGAAGAGGAGCACAGACAGCAAAACAAATGTCACAGGGGTGATAACCCTTCCCTATGTTTTCCAAAAAGCTTAAAATAGATTTTTTGGCTGGAGCTAAACACGTTAAAAATGTACCAGTTCAAAATTACAAACAGATTCTACTTAACAACAAACCCACAGTGCCTGTCTTGTTTGCACCGCCTGTATACTGCTGTTCAGAATACAGAGCCTGTATACTGCTGTTTCCTCTTTTAATTTGGGTGCGGGGTTCCCCTTAATATCCATACAAGACCCAAAGGGCCTGGTAATGGACTGGGGGGTACCCATCTCGTTTGTCTCACTGATTTTCATCCATATTGCCAGGACCCGACATTACATTAAAGCCGCAAGCAGTTTTAAATGACTTTTTTCCCTTTAAAAATGACATTTTGTGCAGGGACTGTTCTAAGCACGGGAAACACGCGACACTTTACAGGCATACTATAGACACCCCCCAGGTATGAGATTTAAAGGAATATTTAACTTTTTTTTTTTTTTTTTTTTTTTTTTTTACTTTAAGCAAAATTAAAATCACTGCTTCCGAAAAAACGGCCGTTTTTAAAAGTTTTTTTTGCATTGATACATGTCCCCTGGGGCAGGACCCGGGTCCCCAAACCCTTTTTAGGACAATACCATGCAAATTAGCCTTTAAAATGAGCACTTTTGATTTCGAACGTTCGAGTCTCATAGACGTCAATGGGGTTCTAACGTTCGTGCAAATTTTCGGTCCGTTCGCAGGTTCTGGTGTGAACCGAACCGGGGGGTGTTCGGCTCATCCCTAGTAGCCATCAGCCAGTTTGCCAGTGTTGGTAGGACATACACTTAACTGCATTGTGATGTGTGCACAGTTCTAGCTCAACCCACAGGATGCGATTTAAAAATGTGGAATGGGATTTTTTGGGTAACAAATAACAATAAAATGATTGTAAAAAAATTGCTTTAGTCCCAAAGTTTAAAAATGTTACCATACATATAAGAGATTGCAATCAAATACATCAATGGTTATCTGCATCAGATATATGTTCTATAAATGAAGATCTTTACAGTGGAAACTTGAAAAACCTCAATGCGTTTCAACTCATAAAGAGTCTTTATCAGGAGGTAAGCAGTGTATTACACAACCCAATGATGCATTGGTACAAAGGAAGAGAGGATGCAAGTCCACAAAAGAGGCCCTGGAGATTGGATCTGATGAGATGCGAATGAGATTAGCCCCACCACCTCCTCAAAAAACCAAGAGGAGATGTGACCTGATACAGATGAATAATAAAGTCCAGGGCTCACAGAATCACATCGATGGTAACAAACAGACCCCAGCAAGTACATTTGTAATTTTGGTTCTAATTTAGCAACGAGATTAATACTCACAAGATGTCACTGGAAAAATAGAAGTCAAGAACTGGTGGGAGGTCATGTGAGTGGCACTTGGAAAAATAATTTGAGGTACAAAAAGGGAATTTTGGGCAAAAACATAATACTATGTACAGGAAATAGGAATGAATAAAAAAAACTTGCATTTGGGCTTTAAATGTTCTCCTATCTTTAGGATGACATAGAGGTCCCATTTGAGGACCACAGTGGGTCCCCATCATAGACCCTAACTGGTTCTTGGAATAAACATATGGCTGCAGATATATTTACAGGAGACTTCCTTACATTTTTTTCCAAATATTATATGCAACAGGTAAGAGAGACAGAACCCCTCTTCCTCAGTTTGTAAATTAATTTTCAAGTCTCAATAAAAGCATCAGGGAATTTTCCTGTAGTCATAGCAGACTACAGTTGGGCAGCCATGCTAGCTAACCTTGATTTATTTGTCATTAGTATGAAGTATGGGAATTCTCCCTGTATTGACATGGATCTGCTGATCCTATAAAAATATACTGTAACATAGTTTAGATTTCCTTCATAGACCTGACAGTGTACTTCTATGTCCATAGATAACCATCCAAGGGGCCTTTATTGATTCAGCTCAAGTCTAAAGCAGTAGAGAGCTGGTGTATGCAAGGATTGTTAATACCTGAATTGGGGCAAATCTGAAACTGGACCAGTGAAATTGATTTGAAAGGAAAATTCTGTGTGACCACAGCAGTGGATTTTTCTGCTCGGCCAGGGGAACAGATGATGCAATGTTCACATTTTGAGTCTCTAAATAGTTCTGGATTATGGCAGTTGCAGCAGGATTGTTAAATGTGCAACTTAATGTCCACATTATTGGCAGCTAAAAATAAAAGAACATTAATAATTACCACTAGTAACTTAAGTAGAAATACAAAACCTGAATTAGTCAGAACTCTGTACATGCAGGAAGGAGTGTACTTTACTACAAAAATAGATTTTTAACCCACACACCTTTGAATCAGGATTATGGTTCTCAGTGCAAATGTATAAAATAGTTAAAAGGAAAATCTTTTTTCTTTTTTTTTTTCTTACAGAACAAAAGGGAATAAGGGTGGATTTATCAATAAAGTGCACTTTTCTTATGAATTATTGGGTGATATGTTAGTACTACTAAATTCTTACTTGAGCTTAAAGGGGTCCTTATATAGTGAATAATATGCTGCTTTCCTTAGGTTCCTCGTGTGACAAATCCTATGGTCTCTGGATATCAGGAGCATAGTGAATACATGGAGAATCTATTGTTGTCAATAAGATAAATGCTGTCTGGTAGGATCATAAAGCAAAACATTATGCAGCACCAGTAGGAATTAGTAAGCAACAAAACGCAGGAAATAGAGCCTGCCCATGTAATTTTTGCCCCATGTATCTATAAGCAGAAAATGGTTTTTAATACCTAAAGATAATATTGTCAACAGAGATTATTGGGCTCTACATCTAAACCTTTAAATATACCATACAGCATAGTCATGTACACTGTGATATTCTGCAGTCTAGTTTTTGAGTCAGAAGATGAAGCTTTTCATGTTTTTCTAGGCTCTTACTTTGCTGTCAAAGGCTAAGTTATCCTTTTGTAAAAAAAAAAAAAAAATCACATATTTTTGCAGAATTAAAAATGTGAATTTATTCTTTTTTCACTGAAGCCTGCAAAGCATTGCACCCATGAATATTCGATTATAGGTGCAATGTCAGGCTCCTGCACACACTGTTTAGAGCTCTCTGCCCATACCTCTGTGTGGTGTGCATGAGCATGCTGATCAGCAAGCTTGCAGCTCATTGATATTACAAGTCCATCTGTCGTGGTGGCAGATGAGACATGTAGTTTATTCATTCATAGATTCCTGTGAATGAATGATGTGGCTGTTTTCAAAATGTGACAGTGGGTGCGGGGGAGAGGAAGTGGGTGTGACAGTGGGTGTGGGGAGAGGAACCCCCACCAGCTGTTACAGAAAGGAGAGCTCGGTCAGTGGGGGGCGGGTGCATAGGATCATATTACATGTTACACCCTAAATATGGGTGTAACATGCTCCTAAAGGTGAACTTATTCTAAGGCTATGTTACCTTTTAGGGAAAAAATAATAAATGCATATATTTTTGCAGAAAAAGTGTGCATTTATTTTATTTTTTTCACAGGAGCCTGCAAAGCATTGTTCCTGCAATTAGTGTCAGTGGACTATGAATGCACGATCATGCACAACTCAGGAACATGCACCAAGACTAAACTTTTCCTATTGGTTATTCAGACACTCTATCCATTCCTCTTCTGCTTCTTTCCAAGTTCTTCTTTAAAGCCCAGCTTCAGCCAAAACATTCGATTTTATTTTGGCTGCAGACTTGTCTATGGTTAGTGACTCACTAGGAAGAGAAGCCAGGAATTACATAATGGGGACATACATATAATATCGAGACACCACAGAGAGGAGTCTAAAACCACCACTGGGCATCACTTTCACCGCCACTCCTGCCGCTCTGAGAGGAAAGCCTGCTGGGGATGCGGAGCCCAGGTCCCCAAAGGTAAGTCACTCTGCGAGCAATGCTTTTCTAAAGCTGCAAAAGAAAGAGAGGGTGGAGACCAACGAGTGGAAGCACTGGTCAGAAAGGTGGACCGTGAGTCCCTGAGTAAAGTGGATTCTGATCGTACCCACAACTTTGCTGGCAAAACCATGTCAGTGCCTATTGGGGATGATCTCGAAGATCCAGGCCCTTTACAGCTGAGCCATTCCTCAATTAAAGCCTCAGACAGTGAGGCGGCGGTAGATGACCCTGGTGAAGGTTTTGAATTTGCCTTAGTACCACAGCTGGTCAAAGCTGTCAGAGAAGCTTTGAGATGGGAAGAATCAGAAGAGGCACCCTCCAAACAGAGGAAATATTTTAAACACCTCAAAAAAGAACGTCCTAATTTCCCCTTTTTGGGTGAACTCGGCGAAATAATTACTGATGAATGGGGTGGTGTTGAAAGGAAGAATTCCCTGTTAACAAAGGTATCAAAGATGTACAAGATGTACCCATTTCAAATCGAGGATTTGAAACATCTGGAGTCGGCTCCTCTCATTGACGCAGCCCTAATGAAATTGGTGAGGCACGTCACACTCCCACTGGAGGATACTGTATCTTTTAGGGATGGCCTGGAGAGGAAAATTGATACCGACCTCAAGCAGATCTACATTACAACGAGTATGACCTGCAAATCAGCTCTTTCTAAAGTGATGGAAGTCTGGACAGATGACGTAGCTGCTTCTCTGAGGAACATCTCGGAAGATATGGCCAGGAGCTCACCTATTCATGAACTAAGGTTGGCAGCGGCTTTTCTGGGGGAGGCTTCACTGGACATAATTCGCCTGGTGGCTCGGATCATGCTGTCATCTGTCATGGCTAAGCGTGCCTTGTGGCTACGCCCATGGGTAGCTGATCCTGCCTCCAAGCAGGCATGGTGCAGGATTCCCTTTGAGGGTTCATCCCTCTTTGGAAACAAATTGGACAGTGCCATCACCCATGCCACAGGTGGCAAGTCAGGATTCCTTCCCCAGGATCGCCGTCTCCTAAACCAGAAGAGAACACAGACCAGGCAAGGTTCAGATCGAGCGAGGGATGTTCGCCGCTATAGATCTGGCCGTGAGTTCAGGAAGACCTGGAAGAAAATCCAGCCTTCAGGTCAGAAGTTTTCAAAAGGGGCATCTTCCGGTGGACAAGAAGCCCCTAAGTCTTTTTGATATTGCGCCTGCCCAGACAGAGCGAGTCAGAGCTTGCTTAATTCGTTTTCAACACGTCTGGGCAGCCTCGATCAAAGATTTTTGGGTCGTCCAAACAGTCTCATCAGGTCATGCCTGGACATTCAGCAGCCCACCAACTCTCCGATTCATACTCACATCATTGCCTCTCTCGGAAGAGAAAAATCAAATTCTCCTGTCCTACACAGATTCTCTGGTGACTCAGGGTGCTGCAATACCAGTTTCAGCCGACGAAAGGTTTCAAAGGGTCTACTCGCCCCTCTTCATGGTGCTGCTCAACGGCTCCTGGAGGCCAGTTATAGACCTAACCCACTTGAGTTCTTTTATCAAGAAGGAGAAGTTCAAGATGGAGACACTGCTCGCGATCCGCCAAGCAATCCAGCCAGGCTCATGTCTATAGACCTGAAGGACGCATACTTCCATGTCCTAATAGCGTCAGAGTTCCAGAAATACCTTCGCTTTGCTGTTGATCAAATACATTTGCAGTTCACCTGTCTCCCCTTTGGGCTTACGACATCGCCTCGTGTGTTTTCAAAACTCTTATTGGCTGTCGTGGCTCTGATCAGGACCAGAGACATTAGTCTGTATCATTATCTGAAGGACCTGCTGTTGTTATCTCGGGACAGGGAGCAGTGGCTAAGATCCCAGGTCATCTCCATTATACTCGGGTTTGGTTGGCTACTGAACCTGCAAAAGAGCCATCTAGATCCTGCGCAGTCCCTGGTATTCCCTGGGGCACAATTCGAAACTATCAAAAGCACCATCTCTTTACCCCTGGAAAAAATCCCAGTGATCTGGGACAAAGTTTGGCTTGCAATGTTCTCCTCTCATCTCTGGGCCTCTCAATGCCTAAAGATCATCGGCACCATGGGAAAGTGGGCTCAGTGGAAAATGCCAGAAGGGCTTCCTCCAGCAATGGAACCCAGGGCTTCGGGATCACTCTATCTGAAAAAACGTATCCATGCGGGAGAGCCTTCCTTGGTGGTTACAACAGAGGAACCTCCTCAAATGTCACTCCATTGCACCTAGATCACATCACAACAGATGCCAGCAACAGGGGCTGGAGTGCTCTCTGCATGACAGAGGTAGCCCAAAGCATATGGAATTTTCCCTCTCACAGGATAGTCTCCAATGTTCTGGAACTCCGGGCAGTGTTCTGCACTCTACAGGCTTTTCACCACTTAACGGCAGGAGTCTCAGTCCTCCTAAGACTGGACAACACAACCACAGTCTCATACATCAAGAGACAGTGGGGTACTCACAGTCTCTCCCTGTTGAAGGAAGTAGAGCCCATCATGACCTGGGCCCAGAAGAACCTGGCCAACCTGACAGCTGTCTCCCTGGAGTTCAGAACGTTCAGGCAGATTTTCTGTTCAGAGTGTCTCTAGACAACAATGAGTGGACTCTCCACCCCAAAGTCTTCAAGTGGGTCCTGTCCCTGGGAGTCTTTCCAGTAGTAGACTTGTTCGCCTCCCCGTGCAACTTGAGACTAGAGAGATACTATAGGAGGTCTTGTTGTCCCCAGACTTTCGGGGTAGATGATCTGATAGACCATTGGTGGTTCCACAGGGCCAATGCCTTTCCCCCAGTTCCTGTCATTCTCCGGTTTCTGTCGAGGCTCAGGATAGAAGAAGCAGAGATAGGGGCAATAGTCCAATACTGGCCAAACAGGCCATGGTTTCCCCTGCTGATGCAACTCAGCTTCTGGGACCCAGTTCCTCAGCCCTCCAGACCTGATCTCCTATCACAAGGAGCAACTCTACATCCATACCTGGCCCATCTACATCTGATGGTCTGGTTCTTGAAAGGAGAAGGCGGGAGGCCCTAGGCTGTCCAAGTAGGGACATCTCCATGTTATTGAATGCTAGAAGAGCAGGCACCAACAGGGTCTGTTGAAGCTCTCTCCCTGTTGAAGGAAGTAGAGCCCATCATGACCTGGGCCCAGAAGAACCTGGCCAACCGGACAGCTGTCTCCCTGGAGTTCAGAACATTCAGGCAGATTTTCTGTTGAGAGTGTCTCTAGACAACAATGAGTGGACTCTCCACCCCGAAGTCTTCAAGTAGGTCCTGTCCCTGGGAGTCTTTCCAGTAGTGGACCTGTTTGCCTCCCCGTGCAACTTCATACTCTTGAGATACTACACAAGGTCTCGTTGTCCCCAGACTTTCGGGGTAGGTGATCTGACAGACCATTGGCGGTTCCACAGGGCCAATGCCTTTCCCTCGGTTCCTGTCATTCTCCGGTTTCTGTCGAGGCTCAGGATAGAAGAAGCAGAGATAGGGGCATTAGGCCCATACTGGCCAAACAGGCCATGGTTTCCCCTGTTGATGCAACTCAGCTTCTGGGGCCCAGTTCCTCTGCCCCCCAGACCAGATCTCCTATCACAAGGGGCAACTCTATATCCATGCCTGGACCATCTAAATCTGATGGTCTGGTTCTTGAGAGGGGAAAGCTGGAGGCCCTAGGCTGTCCAAGTAGAGCCATCTCCATGTTATTGAATGCTAGAAGAGCAGGCACCAACAGGGTCTACCAGAGGATTTGGAAAAAATTTGCAGCCTACACCTCTTCCACTATAGGGTTTTGCAATAACCCAAAGATACACGATATCCTGGGCTTCCTACAATCAGGCTTGGCTCTCTCCTTGTCAGTCAGCTTGCTGCGGATCCAAGTCTCTGCAATCTCTGCCTTTACGGACGTTTCCTGGGATAGACACCCCCTTACTCAGCAGATTTTCGGAGGAGCAATAAGGCTCAGACCTCAGAAAAAGCCAAGATTCTCTAAATGGGATCTTCCTCTTGTCCTGGATTTCTTCTCAGGTAGAGAGTTGGAACATGAAGATCAGTCCTCTATTAAAGAACTCTCTCTAAATGTTGCCTTCCTGGTGGCTATAACATCAGCCAATAGGGTCTCCGAAATCAACTGAGCCATTTCTAACCTTTTTTCTCTTGATCGTGTAGTTTTGATTCCTATGTTGGGTTCAAACCCCAAAGTGTCATCTGTGTTCCATGACAACCAGGAGATTGCTCTTCCAACGTTCAGATCTACTGGAGATTTCAGTGTTCATCCCCTAGATGTCTGGAAAGCTCTGAGTCAGTATCTAAAAGCTACAGCTCGGTTCCATCAGTCCGACCACCTGTTCGTTCTTTTTCATGGGAAGAATAAGGGAATGCGTGCCTCTTCCAGATCTATCGCAGCATGGATTGTTCAGGCCATTCAGTGGGCCTACAAAGCCAAGGGCTTCACGTCACATGGCTCCAGAAGTTATTTGCAAGGTGGCCTCGTGGTCTTCAATTGACACGTTCATGGCGCACTACTGCATAATGCCAGCCTCGTTATCTTCTGTTATATTTGGTTTACGTATCTTGTCTGTTGATGGTGCCAATTAAACCTTTTTTTCTTTTGTCCCGCACTCCAGGGTGTGTATGGCTAGTTATTTCCCACACGTAGGCTGCCATGGAGTCTGTCAGGAAAACTGAAAATTTCTATTAAATACTTTCTCTAATTTTCCTTTCCTTTTGGACTCCATGGCAGCAGGAGTTCCCTCCCAGTGGCTGGAGTAGGCTAAATTATGGAACACGACCTCTGGCCCTGAGCAAAGATTTATGCGAGAAGGGTCCTATGAGATATGAGGGGGCGGGATTAACCCACAGGTAGACTGCCATGGAGTCCATCAGGAAAGGAAAATTACGGCAAGTGTTTGATAAAAAATTTCCATTTACTGACCTTACAGTTGTAAGGTTTCCTGTTTTGGAGGTATAAGTTAATGTATATCATACTATGCATAATTCTTTAGAGTCCACTTTTAGAATCCTCCCTAAAAATCCTACATTTATCCCTGGAGAGGAAGCAGCTAATAAAATGCTAGTCATGTTTCATGAAGAGACGTCAGTGACTATTACAATTAGGTCCCCAACAAACGGGGCTGTACAGCTGCAGTGCATGCTTCCCAGTGTTTTAGTGAGCCCCAGAGGGACAAGTGCAGCATCCAACCAAGATGCAGACGGTCTGTCAAAGTCTAAATGTTGGTACCACTTTATCCAGTGTTCAGCCCCATCTAACCACAGCTTGCCATAGACTTTGCCAGGCTGCCTGCATTGGGGCTGGACGCTTCAACTGTCCCTCTAAAATGCTAGGAGGGATGCACTGCAAATGGACGACCTCATGTGCAAGGGAACTAAAGTGAAAATCTTTGGCAACAATGTAAGTAAATTCTTACCTGACCCTGATGATACATTTGCACTGGGGCTATGTCAGATCTTATACACAAACTTCTGTTCTGTTCTCTTTCACTTGCCATGCTGCTTTATATTGTACTGAAAGTGGATTTAGCATCGTGCACATTTGTATGTGCCAAGTGCTAAGTAATGTTTATGTGTAACACTTACAAAGTATCTATCACCTCTCACAGGGATCACAGAACTCCACCTAAGTATTTTGCTCCCCAGAAGAATATAATCATCTTTGTTCAGACATAATCTAGGATTACTAAAATGTCAGATGAAAGGCATTATGAGGGAATATCTGGCAAACAAAAAAAAGTAGCAGACATAGCTGTATCTCCTTGTGAGCAAAGTGCAGCATTGCGTGGCGGGCAGCAAATACACAGAGGCTGAGTCAGGCAATAATGTTATGTTGTAGAAAGGTTCAACACAACTTATTCAGGCCTGGCAGATAGGCACACTCATCTGGGGCCACTAACAAATTATAACAGTGGTCTGAAGACTTGGAGATGCCGACAGCGTCTGCCACAGGGAGCAGATTGTGGGCTGGTTGGTCCACACCCAAAGGGGGGCTTCCTAAAGAGAGGTTGGTTCCTGCACTCTCCCTAATTCACTGGAACCTTTCCCTACCTCTAAACACTGTCCTTGACACATGGGGATCCTGTCCCTAAGCTAGCCACATGCATAAGGCACCCCAATTCCAGGAGTCAGAGTCCTAAATAGACTCTGCCTGACCCAAAATGACCGTTGGAGTCACATGGGGTGCCAGCCAACCTTCCACTCTGCATTTGTTCAAGATCTGCAATAAATCTTCAAAAGACACCCCTAGACTGAGCCTGAGTTTGTCAGTGAGCTTCTGGGACTGAACACCAGGTGGGCAGCCTTTGAACAGGTACGGGGATCCAATCTATTTCCAGTAGCCCTTCTGGGGTTAGCACTATATTTATATTGTTAATTGCCTTTGGGATTATGGCTTCTTATGCACTCTTTGACACTTTGCAATGGAAGTCTTCTACCATTATCAAATCTTACATCAAGTGGTTAAGGACATTTACATCTGTAAAGTATCAGGAAGGACAGTGAATATGATCGAGAGGAGTTCAAGAACCAACAGGAAACCCAAACAAGCCCTATCTGGCCCTATGTCCCTACTGTTATGTAGGCTTTACGAATAACTTTGCCACTGCAAGTTCTTTATATGCCCTTTATGGTTATGGTGTGTATGTGTATGTTATTTTATGCAAAATATGGGCTAAATTTTCTCTTGAATGTGGGTTTTCCACTAAAGTGCAAGGTGAACTTATAACATGCCCCCTCCCCCTCTCAAATTGCTGTATAATAGTTTTAAAACTGCACATCTGTTGGAAAAAGGTGGACAATAAATTAATCTAAAGAGAGCAAAATATGTCATGGCCCTTCTGTCAAGATCTTATAAATTGATGAATGAAGGTAACTACTCACACTTTCCCAGGACAGCTGCCTCCTTTGAGTTTCATCTGAACCCAAACCAGTGAGTGAGTAGCCCCTACACCTCTTGAACCATCCTAGAGAGAAGGAACCCTGCCCTCTAGTGACTCAGACTATCCACACTCCAGCCCTTACTGGACATTTCCCCTCCAGAGATAGGCTGAAGCCTGATAAATAGTCGGGCTGGTTGATTTGAATCTCCTGCCTTAAAATGGTTCAAAGTCTAAACATTTTTTACCTTAATACATTCCCTAGCTCTTTATTCAATAAATGTTAACCTCCTCTACTCCATCCTAGCATACATTCAGTTCAACTCTTAGGACAGCTTGCAAAGTTAGGTTTGCCACTTCTTGTGCCACTTCTGCATTATGTGCCTGGCACTTTCAAAACGGCACTTTAACTAAGGCACCTCTACAGAAATCAAGTAGATTAGTAGTGGACACAATCACCCCTCTTTCTACACACAGAACCAGGCCTCGCCTGCTACAGCCCTGGCAAACAGACAACACCAGAAGTCTCAAGAGATGTGCTCTTGAGCAAGTGTGTCGCAAAACGAAATCCCTGCAAGACTTCACCCGCTACAAACCTGCCCTAAAAATGTGCCCCTGTCTTTGCTGTAACCAGCTGAGTTTGATGATCAGATTTATCCCTAAACCTGGTGGCTGATTGTTTCTTTCTGCCTCTGGAAGAGTGTTCCAGAAAAAGAGTGCGAGGATCAGTCACTGGATTATGAATAGTTATCTGACCTTAGCCAATCCCTGGGAGGCTGACCCAGAGGGTGTGGCTGGGCAGAAGATAGATATTTGGAAGGATCTTATCTGAGTCTCTCTTCCCCTGGGGCCTCTCCTCTGGGTGGGAGAATGTGTGTGTTCCAGAGATGTTACTGCTACTAGGCTCTAGCAGGTATTATGGCTAAGGGCCTGCCGGAAGCTGGACTTAAGGAAACTCGATAGAGGAAATCTACCTGTGGAAGCTCAGCTGGAGAAGTGGGTGCCTTTTGCCTGAAGCTCCAGGTATAGAACTGCTTACTGAAGAAGAGACACTAGAGGTTGATACCTAAGGACTGTGACCACTTGCATAGGGTCTCAGATTGACTGGCTGTCCCCACCACTATCAGCATTATTTTGAGGCTGCTGAAGGGCCAAATACAGCTGGAACATTCATTTTTTCTGGGAAGCTAACCTCTAAGATTTTGTGCCCTGAGTATTTTGCAACCCTAAACCTTCCACTCTGCATTTGCTCAAGATCTGCAATAAATCTTCAAAAGACACCCCTAGACTGAGCCTGAGTTTGTCAGTGAGCTTCTGGGACTGAACACCAGGTGGGCAGCCTTTGAACAGGTACGGGGATCCAATCTATTTCCAGTAGCCCTTCTGGGGTTAGCACTATATTTATATTGTTAATTGCCTTTGGGATTATGGCTTCTTATGCACTCTTTGACACTTTGCAATGGAAGTCTTCTACCATTATCAAATCTTACATCAAGTGGTTAAGGACATTTACATCTGTAAAGTATCAGGAAGGACAATGAATATGATCGAGAGGAGTTCAAGAACCAACAGGAAACCCAAACAAGCCCTATCTGGCCCTATGTCCCTACTGTTATGTAGGCTTTACGAATAACTTTGCCACTGCAAGTTCTTTATATGCCCTTTATGGTTATGGTGTGTATGTGTATGTTATTTTATGCAAAATATGGGCTAAATTTTCTCTTGAATGTGGGTTTTCCACTAAAGTGCAAGGTGAACTTATAACATGCCCCCTCCCCCTCTCAAATTGCTGTATAATAGTTTTAAAACTGCACATCTGTTGGAAAAAGGTGGACAATAAATTAATCTAAAGAGAGCAAAATATGTCATGGCCCTTCTGTCAAGATCTTACAAATTATAAAAATACCAAATTTTGTGGTTTATTGCTGGTAAGCTTGAAAACAGGATAGGGTTTAGGGAACGGTATACTCCAAAATGCTCCACAATGGTTGGTGAACAGAGGGCAGTCTTTCTAGCAGTAGCAGTTGGTAATAGTGAACAAGTCTTTGGGCCTTTGGTTACCCTGTGTCAGTGCACAGCTATTGGTACCCGGTGCAGCATCCAGCACACATTCTCGGGGATCAATTGAAGGTAACTACTCACACTTCCCCAGGACAGCTGCCTCCTTTGAGTTTCATCTGAACCCAAACCAGTGAGTGAGTAGCCCCTACACCTCTTGAACCATCCTAGAGAGAAGGAACCCTGCCCTCTAGTGACTCAGACTATCCACACTCCAGCCCTTACTGGACATTTCCCCTCCAGAGATAGGCTGAAGCCTGATAAATAGTCAGGCTGGTTGATTTGAATCTCCTGCCTTAAAATGGTTCAAGTCTAAACATTTTTTACCTTAATACATTCCTTAGCTCTTAATTCAATAAATGTTAACCTCCTCTACTCCATCCTAGCATACATTCAGTTCAACTCTTAGGATGGCTTGCAAAGTTAGGTTTGCCACTTCTTGTGCCACTTCTGCATTATGTGCCTGGCACTTTCAAAACGGCACTTTAACTAAGCCACCTCTACAGAAATCAAGTAGATTAGTAGTGGACACAGTCACCCCTCTTTCTACACACAGAACCAGGCCTCGCCTGCTACAGCCCTGGCAAACAGACAACACCAGAAGTCTCAAGAGATGTGCTCTTGAGCAAGTGTGTCGCAAAACGAAATCCCTGCAAGACTTCACCCCCTACAAACCTGCCCTTCTCAAATACAACTCCTGCTTCCACAATGCTAAACAAACCTACTACACCACTTTCATCAAAACCCTCTCATCCAAATCTCATCAACTCTTTTCTACCCTTAATTCCTTACTTCGCCCTCCACTCACCAACTTGCTTACTGCCCAGGAAATTGCCAATCATTTCAAACACACAATTGACACAATTTGTGATGAGCTATCCAGTGCCCAGCTTCCACCCCAAACCAACACACCAGGTCCAACACCACACTTAACACTTCCCTCCTTCATCCCTGTTACCAGTGGCTTCGCTAGGGGGTGGCTTTTGGGGCTATAGACCCGGATCTGGGGCCCATAGCCCCGAGTCTCTGCAGGGGTCCCCAAGGGGAGGGGAGGCTCTCTGGAGACCCTGATGCAAGGGGGAGGCTCTCTGGGGATATATATACACACACACACGTATATTACTGTATATATATGTGTATGCACAACCAAGCTTATGACTTTCTTTACTATGCTGCTATGGGCTCTAGCCCCAGATCTTTTGTAGACCTAGCAACGCCCCTGCCTGTTACCATTGAGAAAATTGAAAAACTCCTTTCTACGCCCCACCTCACCACCTGTCCCCTGGACCCTGTCCTCTAACAATTACTGTGACCCCCTTCCTGCTGTATCCTAAAATCTCTAACCCACATCTTTAACCTCTCCCTCTCGTCAGACACCTTTCCCTCCCTGCTCAAACATGCACTGGTTTCACCCATACTTAAAAAACCCTTACTGGACCCCACCTGTTTGAATAACTCAAGACCCATCTCCCTGCTCCTGTTTGCTTCCAAGCTTCTTGAACATCTTGTCCACCACCGTAAGAGCTCCTACCTCACTGACAACAACCTTCTCAATCCCCTACAGTCCAGCCTCTGCCCACAACATTCCACTGAAACTGCACTACTAAAACTCACCAACGACCTACTAACTACTAAAACCAATGGCCAGTACTCCATACTCATACTCTTGGACCTCTCTGCTGCCTTTGACACAGTTGACCACCCACTCCTCCTCAACAAACTCCACTCCCTTGGCTTCCGTAAATCTGCCCTTCATGGTTCTCCTCCTTCCTAGCTCAGTGCACTTTCAGTGTCACATACAACACCATCTCCTCCCCTCCTCTTCCTCTTTCTGTTGGGGTACCCCAAGGCTCCGTCCTTGGGCCCTTCCTATTCTCTCTCTATACCTCTTCCCTGGGCCAGTTGATAACTTCCCATGGCTTCCAATACCACCTCTATGCTAAGGACACCCAGATCTACTGTATATCTTTCCACTCCTCAACCCACCCCCTCAATCTGCTCACGTATCACAAACTTACTGAGTGACATATCAGTATGGATGTCAGACCACTTTCCTCCACACACGCCAAGGTGCTGGGTGTAATCTTTCAGCCCCACATCCAATTGCTGGCTACATCTTGCCAAATAATTTACTCCTTGGTTACTTCCCGCCTTGACTACTGCAACTCTTTCCTCACTGGCCTACCTTTACACAGGCTATGCCCCCTTCCGTCTATAGTCTATTATGAATGCTGCTGCTAGACTAATACACCATACTAACCGATCCGTGACTGCTGCTCCTCTATGCCAATCTCTTCACCGGCTACCCTACCCCACCATATAAAATTCAAAATACTACCTACAACATACGAGGCATTCCACAACATCGTCCCCAGCTACATCAACACCCTCATTTGCAGATATTGCCCAAATCATCCTCTACGCTCCTCCCAAGACCTCCTGCTCTCTAGCTTCATGCTCGCCTCCAGGAATTCTCCAGAGCCTTTCCTATCCTCTGGAACTCCCTGCCCTAGTATGTCTGTTCAGCCCCTACCCTGTCCGCCTTTCAGGCGATCCCTGAAAACTCACTTATTCAGGGAAAGCCTACCTAACCTCCACCTAAAAACTGTACTCGATTCACCACCTCCCCCTCCCTTTAGATTGTAAGCTCCATAAGCAGGGCCCTCCCATTTTTACTGTATTGAACTGTATTGTAATTGTACTGTCCCCCCCTCTACATTGTAAAGCGCTGCACAAACTGTTTGCACTATTATAAAATAATAATAAGGCAAAAAATGTTTAGGCATCAGTATCCCCCCTCACCCCCCTCTTTTTATGTACCTGAGCCCTCATTCAATCCAGTGCTGTGCACGTCTGCAGCTCCTCTCTCCCCTCACTTGGAGGGGGGGGTGCATTGGCTCCAGTCAATTAAAGCCAGTGATGAGGGAGTGGGGGGAGGGGCTCGGCAGCGAGTACACATGAGTGCCCCCATGGGAAGCATTCCATGGGGGCATTGGACAGCGAAGAGAGGCCAGGAACACCAGTGGGGGACCCAAGAAGAGGCCGCTCTGTGCAATTCCATTACACAGAAATGTTTGTTATTTTTCCTTTTAAAAAAATTTTACATTTACAATCGCTTTAAGCTCTGGAAGCTTCTTCCAGAGACAGGATGAAGTAATCAACCTGTGAGACCCTGAACAGCCCAGAGCAAGCAACTACTGCTCTCTTCGTTACAGAAGGAGCCAAAGCTAAATTTGAATAGCAACCTATGCTAGAAAGGTGCTACACTAGAATCTCACAGGAAGTATTGTGGCATCTTCCTTGCATAGGCCCTGCAAACAGAAGCTGGCTGCAAGGTAAGTATGTTTACTAACTTTTTTCTCACACTTGTTTTTACAGCTAGCATATGACAATTTGTATTGAGATGCAAGGGAGAGCCCTGATCTAGTAAGCAAATCTGAGATTTCAGTGCAAAGGCTGCTTAAAAGCAGGTTTTTGAATGGGGGTTACCCATGGTGGGTATGAGAACCTAATTATGAAAGTATGGGACTGTATTACTAGACTTGAAATCAAGATGGAGATATTGACTTGATTATGTTGATTTGCTATAGGCAAATAGGCAGTTCACTTTGCATGGAAAATTAACCCCAGAGCATAATAAATGTGGTGAAGTTTCAATGTGCAAAGAATACCCTATTACTTGAAAGGAAAATAGAAAAAAACAGCATTTTTGCTGGCAGATGATTAGATGGGGAAATCCGCAGAGCTTCGTCTCTTTCATTAGGCTCTAGGGCAAATTCCCTTGCAGAGTGCTACCCTTGTGAATTGAGCAGCTTATTTGCCTTTAGTAAATCAACCCTGATGTGTCAGATGACATGAGAGCGAGGCTGAGTTCACACTTATGCGAACTGTGACCGGCTCTCTATGGAGCCATTTCACACATCTCCGCAGCGGCTCCAGTGCGAATTGCACAGGAGTCCCGTGCGTCTTTTGGTCCATTTTAGGTCCGATTCACCCCAAAATTTGGGCTGAAATCATGCATGAAACAGTGAATTGGGATGCACCGGACTCCTGCTGTGAGCCTCTGCGTGTTCTACTGCGAACCCAGCCTTAAAGAGTGACTCTACCTCCATTCTAAATTTTGATTGCACAAAAACAGTACCAAAAATCTCACTAGGTGTAACTGGCTTGTGCATTTGTGATTTTCCATTCCTATAATAATAAATATAAGATACTTATTATTTTCTTTCAGTTGTTGTTTTCCTAGCTAACGATTTGTAATAAAAAAAATAATTATTGATATATTTTGAGGTCATACTGGTACCTAATAGGACTTGTAATGAACAATGATCATTAGACAGTTTGGCAAAGTGGAAACATACTGGACAATCCATTGGGGATCTATAATCGTATAAAGGTTAAGAACCCTTGCTCAAAACTCCTTCCCGACGGCCATATGTATATATGTGGCCTCTCGCCAAGTGGACCTTAACACCAAGAGGCCGCTTATATGTGTACCTAAAGGTGAACAGAGTTGTGCCAAGAGCATGCGCCCTGCGCACTCAGGGCACAGTTGCCAGCGGATAACAGGAAGCTCCCGTTCTCTACTAACGATCGGAAGCTTTCTGATCATGTGATTTGACTTTGAGAGCCAATTACGGTGGTCACATGTTCAGAAATCCTACCCCGCCTCCCGACATCTGAAACTGCTTAAAGGGCTGGGAGGCGCAGACGCGTAGGGGTTAAGGTCCCCTATACAGGTGTATTATACTTGGAAAGAAATCAAATGCTTATGAGTGCTTTTGAGTTGTGTTGACTTACCTTTAGGTTGCTTTTTCAGCTGCACAAGTTGTGGCTTCAAATTGCCAGTAAATAGTATTCATCTGCTTTGAGATGCTTTTACATTCACATGAACCATAGTGAAGAAAGGCAGCTCAAGATAATATGTTCCTGTTCATTTCATTAGGAAATGCAATGCGAAATATTCTTCACTGAGCTAAAAAAAGACCATATTTCAACATTTTAATAATTTCTACAGAAATATTCTCAGTGACATTTACACAGACCACTCAGACAGTCTTTGCGCAGCACCCAAATTCCAGTTCAATAACCGCTTCAAATATTAAACCATGAAAAGGGTCTCCAGTCAGCATATTTATGATTAAGGACAGCCGATGATTTGATGTTCGACTATAGTACTTTTCATAAAAATATCGTTATTAGAAAGGGCACACAGCACATTCCTCCCTGACGATAGCACAGCTTGATATTGTTTCTATAATGTTTCCTAAACCTAACATTTTCCATAGCCCATGCAACCATGAAGTGTGAAAACCAGGAAAAAGTCATTCTATTTTGATGCCACTTAGTTACTGCATAGCTACACGCAGTGTTCGACAGATGATGCATTTCTGATCAGACTTTTCCACCTTTTAAAGAAATAAGTAAGGCAAGGGCATTAAGATACTTGTTATAATAAATTACTTTCCTTTAGGTATGTACGTTTTTCAAGGATATCCATTAATAACACCACAGGAGATCTAGGAGTTTACCAGAAACCCTTTTTAAATGAAAGATGTGGACCAAATCTCTGCAGTCTGTTTTACTGATAAAAAAAATATAAATAAAATCATATCTAAATCCAAAACTTTTTTTCTTTTTGCTTTTGAATAGAGTAGGGAATGGTTAAATCCCCTGTCAAGTTTGTGTAGCGCTACCCCCACAGTAGCTATTGAATTGTTTAATGAATTGTCTGCACACCGGAAGATGACACATCTCACTCACCCAACCCTTACTAACATGTTTGAGGTATTTCAAAGAATTTATTAGGCCAAGCATAGCCTAAAAGCAGAAATGACTAGCAACCGTACTCATACAAACAATCAATAAGACAATAATATTACTCTGAGAGATATGGTTAAACACCTGCAGTATTCTGAATAACAGTAATTAAAGCAGTTGTAAACCGCAGAAGAATACAAAATTCCCCCTGAAGTAGATGTGTAATCCCTGCATCGATACGTGTTGGGGAGGGGTCAGGACGGCACGGCAGGCATCTTGTGCACTGAGG
The DNA here is from genome assembly GCF_042186555.1 of Aquarana catesbeiana. Taxonomy (NCBI): domain Eukaryota; kingdom Metazoa; phylum Chordata; class Amphibia; order Anura; family Ranidae; genus Aquarana; species Aquarana catesbeiana. The sequence continues at coordinate 126,472,527 of NC_133324.1, read as the reverse complement.
AGGACGCCCGCATCATCCCGATATCACCATTGGTATACACCAGTATAGGCTTACTATAGAGCGGTGCACTGATGCACCTAATCTGTGTGAGTACCCCTAAAGGGGATCTTTTTTCCTTTATTTAATAAACAGTTCAAACTGTACTTGCACTATTGAGTTTTTCCTGTTTCATATCCCGGGTGGTGTATGCTGAGGAATCCATGAGCCCAATATCATCATAGAGCCCAGAGGCGGTTCACATGAGTGTTTTGACTTAGCTTAATCGCAAAGTCGCACGATCCAAGGTGAGCATTTATTACCTAAGGGGGGGCACCTGAGTGATGACACCTTAGCACAGCTTGGATCACAGCTTTTGGATTACACGGACCTTTATCAATACTGGATTAGTGACGCAATTGGTCGCTACTTACATGCACATGAGAACTTTGTTATATGATTTAAATCACTTACAGCATCGTTTTTCAGCACGGTCATTATTGATTGTTTGGACACTGTATGAAATTATGGTCATTATTGACTTATTTGGACACTATATGAAAGCACAGAAACACTTTGATATATTGCTGCTTTTTTTAATTAAAAAAAAAAATATATATATATATATATATATATATATATATATATATATATATATATATATATATATATATATATATTTATATTTATTTATTGGCTTGTAATACACAGTTATGCACTAGGCACTTTAACTATATCCATAGTATGATATATGTGTATTAACATTTATAATTCACTGGTTCGTTATTTATTTAATAAAAAAATTAATTTATTTAATAAAAAATATATATATTTTATTTTTCCATTTTTCTCTATTTTTATTTATTTACTTTTTTAAACACACTGTCAGAAACCATTAAATCAGGCCGAGACAGAAGTACAGTTAAATCACACTTGTTTAATAATAAGTAAAAAAAATAAACATAGCCAAAACATAGCCAAAGTTCAGTAACAGGAACGGATAGTCAGCCAAGCCAGAAGTCAGCGATCAATGTAGTGGAACAGCAAGCAGGATCTGGAGCCAGAAGGGATGTCAGCAAAGCAAGTCTTGAACGGGATTGCAGGATATAGTTTCTGTGATGTTGACCAAGGCGAAGGCAGAGATCCTCTGGACTGGACGGTTAAGTAAGCAGGACTGACGAGCAGAATATCATCAACAGCTGAGTAACTGTGGAGAGATAGGAGCTGGCAATTAGCGAACAGCTGAGTGGCTAGCTCAGAGAAGGAAGGGCTGAGCCCAGCCCTGATACACACTTTGACCAGAGCAATGTAATGTTACCATAGTAACATTGTACTACTCTGGGGAAGTGATCAGTATTTTTTTTTACACATTGTGTTTGCAGATAGCAATGAATTTCATTGCTATAAGTAAACATTTTACTGAATGTAATTGATTCATTCAGTTTGTTTTGTTGTGATTAGCTGTGATTGGTCACAGCTGATCACATGGCACAGATGGGCTGTGATTGGCCCAGTCTTTACCACGTTATCATTGTGACCGATCACAGCTAGCAACACAATTGTACACAATAGATGGCTTAAAAGGAAGCCATCCATTGTTTACAACTGTCATGTGACCTGCTGTGATTGGTTACAGCGGTCACAGGGTACTGGCAGCGGGCTGGTACAGTGATCAGTCATCGACTATGTCCAATGGGTGCAGCCAGTGATAGATTGCACCACAGTGAGCAGGTGCACGCAAGGCGCGATCCGAGAGGATGTCATATGACGTTCATCCGGATCGACGAGAGGTCCACCTAGCCTTTAATTTACTATAGGCTGGGCCGCAAGTGGATAAAATAAATAATAAAAGAAGTTCAGACAGTGAAAACTTTGGTGTCCCCAAACATTCGTGGTCAGTAGAAAAATGCCCCCTTGCAATGGAGGTCACTGTAGGTGGGAGATCATTTCATCACCTCTCTATGAACCCCTAGAACTATTAGGAGGAATCCTAGGGTTTCACAGAACCGTGGGTGAGAAAAGTTTACTTAGAACCTCTATCAAGTTTTTATTGCTATCTGTGTGCCCCATCCCTTGGATAGATTCACCTCTCTAATTGTACTGGTGACCATTGCCACTGCCAAGAAAGTAAGAGGAAATCCACATTTTTAGAAATGTCCCCTGAACAGGAAGCGTATTGGGACATCTTTTGATGGGTACACCTGTACTGGTGATAACAGTCTATTCCCCTCACTTTAAGAGGTTTCATCCAACTTCCAGAAAGTGAACAGAAATGTCCCCAATGATACAAAACAGCAAAAAAAGTAATCTAACAGGGATTTTCCCTACTCTATCAAAAATTAATAATTAAAAAAAAAGTTTGGCAATAAATGCACTTTAATTAGTCTCTGATCAAAACTGAGCCCTCTGTGACCATTTATCCAGTGGCAGTTACAACCTTGTGTACTTCCCATTGCTATTCCACTGTCTGACTCCACTATGTATGAATGACCAGTACACTTTAATACATTTAATGTATCTAATTCACTTTTTCATGATAATTTAGGAAGAATAGTAAAACTAAAATTTCAGCAAATGAAAAAGCTCTGCTCAATTGTCTCAACAGCTCATTATTGCACTTTATTCCTTGATTATTTACTTAAGAGTCCTATTCTAAATGAAGAAAAAAAAAACACTATAGAAGACAGGGAAAAAAATAATTATTGGATTTGCTATGGATTGAAGTAAAATTTACATTTGTTTCATAAAAGTGAAATCCATAAAATTACTTTCCCTAAAGTGCTTTAGTTAATTCCAAACATTTAAATCCTTTCATGCTTGAGTTGCATATTATCTTTCTGTTTTTAATTATTCATTTTAACCCATTCAGTTAATGAGATGGCAGGCATATTTTATGATAGGTTTTCTTACATTTCAGAAAGTCAGGGTATTACAGCCTAGGCAAGATTTATATCTTGGACTTCCAGACCTAACCAGTGTTAAATTGTGTATTCTCAGTAAGACGATTAGGCTCAAGTAGCATATAGAATGTGGAGGGGACTCATAATTCAGACACACATTTGGCCTTTCTTCCTCCCACCTCTTCCTGCCATTGTTAGCTTTGTGGTAACAAAATCATATTTCAGACAAGTTTTAACACCAAAAAACTGTACTAGTAAAATATCAACACACATTTATCTCAGCCGTAACTTAGTACTAAGTATGTGTATTATTAAATACTAACCTAACCCCAAAGACTAAAGCTATACCTAGCCTCTAAACTTAAAGTGTATTTTCACTTTTGCAGTCAAATTTGAGAAAACTCCAATACAGGTGCATCTCATAAAATTAGAATATCATTAAAAAGTTAATTTATTTCAGTAATTCAATTCAAAAAGTAAAACTCATATATTTTATATAGATGCGTTACACACAGAGTGATATATTTCAAGTATTTATTTATTTTAATTTTGATGATTATGGCTTACAGCTAGTAAAAGCTCAACATTCAGTATCTCAGAAAATTAGATTATTACATAAGATCAATAAAAAAAAGGACTTTGTAATACAGAAATGTTGGCTTACTAATAAGTATGTCCATGTACAGTATAGTGTGCATTCAATACTTGGTCGGGGCACCTTTTGCATGAATTACTGCATCAATGAGGCGTGGCATGGAGGCGATCAGCCTGGGGCACTGCTGAGGTGTTATGGAAGCCCAGGTTCTTTTATAGAAGCCTTAAGCTTGTCTGCATTGTTGGGTCTGGTGTCTCTCATCTTCCTCTTGACAATACCCCACAGATTCTCTATGGGGTTTAGGTCAGGCGAGTTTGCTGGCCAATCAAGCTCAGTGATACCATGATCATTAAACCAGGTATTGGTACTTTTGGCAGTGTGGGCAGGTGCCAAGTCTTGCTGGAAAATGAAGTCAGCATCTCCATAAAGCTGGTCACCAGAGGGAAGCATGAAGTGCTCTAGAATTTCCTGGAAGAGGGCTCGCTGACTTTGGACTTAATAAAACACATTGTAAAACACCAGCACCCCACAAGTGATTTTTTACCACTACTATTCCCTTATATTGGATTTGGAATTTAGAAAGGCAGCAATTTAGGAACTGTATGAAATGTTTAGCACTGTAAAACCCTTTTTTGATAGATAAGTAGTGCATTTTATATAAAACTATATGAATCAGACCAAAATGAGGGACAAATAAAGAGGTAAGAGGGACCGAGGGACTTTGTTCGAAATGAGGGACAGTCCCTCTAAATCAGGGACAATTGGGAGCTATGCATTTATATCAGGCTATCTCCAATCTGGCCCACATAGGGCTACCGATCATGTCTGCCTGAAAAACTAACAGATGGACCTGATCAGAAAGCTTGTATGAAAGACTCTAAAGCCCAACATCATCACATATGCTCCTATCTCTGTATCACTGAGGATCACCCAGCCCTGAGAATGAGGATGCTGAGGCATCACCTGAACTGCCTAAAGACTTCAGAAAAGGTAAGTAGAACAAAAGGAACAAAAAGAAAAACAACATAGTATTACCTGCTAGTGCTAAGTGGTTTTTGATTCTAAAAAAAAAAGCTGTTAGAAAAAAAAAGTTTAAAAAATCTAATATTTTTAAAGTATAATGCCCTGCTGCTTTTGACACAATGAAAATAACTGCTAAATGGTTTCCCATAAGTTTCTTGTGTGTCTTGTTTTATCAAAGCAAAATGTTATATCTTGCAGCTAAAGCTAAATGATTCTGCAATGTTGTCAGTACTGAACAAACTATCCCGCTGTAATCCTTCTAGTCAGTCATTTTACTCTGTTTACAGTAGAGAAACAAGCCCTTTCAAGGTTACTTGATATAGCTGCAAGCTATAGTTAGCACAATATCATACAAGACTACAGTGCAAATTGTAGGGGATAATTGGTCATTCATATAGTGGTATAAAATTTTTAGGGACAAGTTCACCAAATCATTGTGATCTTTTTGGTAAAAAACTTGGCAATATTTTTAATGTAAATTGTTGCTTATTTCAATTAAAAGTTCAGGAATGAACTGCCGCTCATACCTTCAAAATATTTTGTGGCTCCTATATAATTTGGGAATGTATGTAAAATTGTCTTGTTGCAATAACCTACAATACACAGCCCCACTCCAGACCTATGCCTCCCACCGATGTTTCCACTCACGATCCAAAGTATCTAAAATATGTAAGCCGTACACACACGTTCTCCAAACACCTTCATTCAACCACCAGCTGCATAACAGCATATAGATCATTTCTACCCAGCCCCCCCCCCCCACCTTGACGCATTTCAGCGTAATAGGCTTAATGGTAAGGATAATGGTGACCAGGGAAGGGGAGTGACTTATATACTCGATGTCACTGAGGCAGCACCAGCATGCTGACATTTTTGAGACTCACACATGAGTTGCATTATATTATCACCTAATGTCTCACATTCAAGCTGTGTCATACCTGATATGGGATATAAACTACTGTGAAAAGGTTTTAGGCAGGTATAAAAAAATGCTGTAAATTAGGAATACTTTCAGAAATAGAAGTGTTGATTTTTTTTTTTTATCAATGAACAAAATGGAAAGTAAACGAACAGAAGAGAAATACAAATCTAATCAATATTTGGTGTGACACCCCCTTGCCTTCAAAACAGCATTAATTCCTCTAGGTACACTGGCACACAGTTTTTGAATGAACTCATCTTGGATAACTAATCACAGATCTTCTGTGGATGTAGGCTGCCTCAAATCCTTCTGTCTCTTTATGTAATCCCAGACAGACTTGATGATGTTGAGCTCAGGGCTCTGTGGAGCCAAACGATCACTTCCAGGACTCCTTGTTCTTCTTTATGATGAAGATATTTCTTAATGACATTGGCTGCATGTTTGGGGGTTGTTGTCCTTCTGCAGAAAAAATAAAATTTAGGGCCAAACACATACCTCCCTCATGGTATGGTATGACATGATGGATAAGTATCGGCCTGTATTTTTCAGCATTCATGACACCATTGATCCTGACCAAATCTTCAACTCCATTTTCAGTCCCAAACTTGCAAGGAACCTCTGCCATGCTTCAGTGTTGCCTGCAGACACTCATTATTGTACTGCTCTCCAGCTCTTAAGCAAACAAACTGCCTCCTGCGTCAAATATTCAAATATTTCACATTTTGACTCATTAATGCAGAGCACCTGCTGCCATTTTTCTGAAGCCTACTCGCCAGGGGCTGTGGGGCTTTGGCGGGGGATACGTTCCGCAGTGGCCGCCGAGCCTTACTATCCAGCAGCTGGCGGCCCCCAGAGGCATGGTGGCCCGAGTGTTAAGGCAGGAGTCGGGGGTGCCCAAGTACAGCAAAGCTCCAGAGGCGGCATAGGTCCAGGAAAGGCAGCAAAGAAATCAGTGGGCGGATCCGGCGTGCGGAGAACAGGCCAGCCATGGCGCAGATTCTCAGCATCCAGGGATGGATCCCCTGGAGGGCTGTCGGTGAGGGAGGAAGAGACGGTGGTGGATCGATTGTAAGGGGAGCTTGGAGGAAGATGAGCCTCGCGGAACCCCTGCAGTGATGGAAGCGGGACCTTCAGCTGGTGGGACCCTTCCTAGGCAGCCCGGTAAGTCCACTTTTGTTTCAGGGTACAAGGGGGGTTGGACGGGTTGGGGGGTGGTACTAGGCCAGGCGAACAGGTCACCTGCCAGCAGGAGGTTCCTCCCGCGGTTTCCCCACTGGCTGCGTTGGTTCACTACCACGCCATAGCGGATGTAGGATTGCAGGGGTTTCTAGCGGATTTCAAGGATTTAGTGAGTAGGTTTGAGCCCAGGGCGCTCAAGCCGGCTACGCCGGCGGCGGCTTGGGTGGCACCTGGGGGGAGGCTTCAGGGTCAGGGGATTCGGGGCCCGGGGTTACTCCAGGGCCTTCTGCAGCGACAATGGCGCCCGCGGTGGGGGACACCGTGGTGGCAGTGGCAGTGCCAGATGCGGCGAACAAGGAATCAACAGGTGAGAAAGCGGGGTCAGCGGGGGATGCAGGCAAAAAACAAGACTTGATCAGGTTGGCAGATTCGGCGAGGTGAGATATATGTATGTTTTGAGGGACCACTGGGAGCACACCTTAAGCCGGAGGTTAGGGAGAAGATCTAGAAAGGTGAGTATGTGGAGATATTCTCACTACTGCCACTTTAGAAGTTCAACTTAGATAGGGTGATACCTGAGGACAATAAGAAGGAGGATGAGGAGAAGAGGAGATACAGGCTCATCCCGCGGACGTTCCAGAACTGGCTCCAGGTGTTTGCAATTCTGGCTAGTGTGATAGGGGAGAAGAACCCCGAACACTGTTCTGCCCTATTCTGCTACCTGGATGCGGTGGGTGAGGCACATAGAGTCTACGGGGAGAGTGCCTGGTTAAGGTATGATGAGCAGTTCCGTCAACGCTGGGCGATACGCCCGGCCTTGAGGTGGGATCATAAGGACATCAGCCTGTGGATGTGCCTGATGACGACGGCGAGGGCACCAAGTCAGTTTTTTCCAGGGGGGGCAGTGGCTCATCCACTCCCGGACAATCAGCCGCAAGAAAAAAGGGGGTTTGTGGGCAATACAATGAGGGTTCCTGCAAGTTTGGAGGGGCCTGCAAATACAAGCACAAATGCTCCAGTTGTGGGGGAGCCCATCCCATGTCCCTTTGTTTTGAACAGAGAAAAGGCTGTGGCGGCGAGCCTACTAACAAGAGGGACAACGCCGGTGAAGGTGGAAAGGATGCGGCCTTTCCTAGATAGGTACCCCGATAGGGAGTCAGCGAAATTGTTAGGCCTGGGGTTTTCGGAAGGGTTTCGGGTCCCGTCCAACCTAGTCACTGCTCCTCCGGTGCCCCAGAACTTTCATTCAGCTAGGCAACATCCAGAGGTGGTTTCGGAGAAGCTGCAGAAGGAGGTTGCATTGGGACGCATGGGGGGCCCATTCCCTGCTTTGCCAATGGCAGATTTGGTGGTCTCACCCTTGGGGGTAGTGCCCAAAAAAGAGCCGAATAAATTCAGGTTGATTCACCACCTTTCCTTCCCAAAAGGGGGGTCAGTCAATGATGCCATGAGATGTGTGCAGTTTCGAACACTTCATTTCATGCGGCAATTTTTTTGGGTGCGGCGTTATGGGAAAGGGGCTAAGATGGCCAAATCGGATATTGAGTCGGCATTCAGATTGCTTCCCGTTCACCCTGACAGTTTTAGTTTGCTAGGTTGTCATTGGCAAGAGGAATTCTACGTGCTATTTCATGTGCATTATTTGAACAATTCAGCTCATTCGTAGAATGGGTGGTCCGTGACGTGAGTGAATTCCATCATACACTACTTGGACGATTTTCTTTGCGTGGGCCTGGCCTCGTCCGACATCTGTGCAGTGCTCCTGGCGGCGCTAGAACACATTGCAGAGCAATTTGGGATAACTCTGGCTCGGGACAAAACATAAGGCCCAATTAGCTTTCTGGGCATCATCATGGACTCGAATGCCATGGGGTGTCGACTGCCCGAGGACAAATTGAGAGCGCTTCAAGCGGAGATTCGAGGGATCTTGGGATTGCGCAAGGTACAACTTAGGACTCTACAGTCGTTGTTGGGTAAGTTGAACTTTGCGTGTCGCATCCTCCCATGGGACGTGTTTTCTGCAGGTGGCTGTTTGCAATTACCGCGGGGGTTGAGTCCCCCAAGCATTTTGTGCTGCTAGGGAAGGAACACAGGGAGGATTTGCAAATATGGCACTCGTTCCTGGAAGGTTTTAATGGGAGGGCATTGTGGATGTCTGGGCCCATGAGTAACTTTGACCTGGACCTTTACACAGATGTGGCTGGATCTATGGGCTTTGGGGCCTTCTTTCAGGGGAAGTGGAGTGCAGGTCCATGGCCAGATTCATGGAAGCTGGCAGGTCTTTTGACGAACATGGTGCTGCTGGAATTATTTCCGTTGGTGCTGGCGGTAGAGTTATGGGGGGAATCCTTCAGGAATCTGAAAGTGGGACAATCTGGGGGTGGTGCAGGTCATCAACAAAGTGTCGGCTACACACTCGGTTGCTACGACACTTGGTGTTACAGTGTATGCAGTTGAATTTTTTTGTCTATACTGTACACCTACTGGGAGTGGAGAACGTCATTGCTGACGCTTTGTCTCGCTTTCAGTGGGACAAGTTCTGGGAGTTGGCACCTGCGGTGGAGATGCACGGGATCCCTTGTCCCCCATGGCTGTGGAAGATTGCCTTGGGAGGGTCTCTGGCTGGATCAGACGGTCAATGAGTGGGGTGACGTGGGCTGCCTACAGCAGAGTGTGGACCAAATGGGGTTTGCTGTTGGAACAGGTATGGTGCGCAGAAGGGGAACGGGATTTCAGGTTGCTGGTGTTATACTTTGTCTCCTGTAATCTGGAGGATGGGGTGTCAGTGAGTGGATTGGAGAGAAAACTGATGGGGCTTGCCTTTTGGTTTAAATTGCAGGGTTACCAGGACTTCACAAAGGATTTCTGGGTTAGGCAGGCAATTATAGGGTATCGGCGTTCTCGGCCGACCAAGGACACCAGGCGTCCGGTGTCTTTTGAGCTACTGGGCAGGCTGTTTGCCCAGTTGCTGGATACGTGTTCATCATGTTATGAGGTAGTGCTATTCAGGACGGCGTTCGCCCTGGTGTTTTTCGAGGCGTTTAGGATTGGTGTTTTGGTTAGCCCTTCCAAGAAGGAGAAAGGGGGATGGGGGCTGCGGATGTCATCTGTGGCGAGGATAGATTGTCCATGCAAGTGGGCAAATCTAAAACAGATCAGGAGGGCAGGGGGAAAAGGGTACTGGTTTTTGCGGTACCAGGTTCACCATTATGTCCAGTGGTGGCAGTTAAGGGTTTCCTCGTGATCCTTCCGGATCTTTTTTAGTGCATGAAAATGGGGAATCACGGGCCAGATTTCAATTCATTTCTGTTTTCCGGAAATGTCTGACTGCGTTGAGTTTGGGGGAGCTAAAATTTTCCTCGCATTCGTTCCGTATAGGGGTGGCTAAGGAAGCGGCCAGATGGAGGTTGGATGAGGAGGCGGTCAAGCGCATTGGTAGGTGGGAGTCAAGGAGGTTCAGGTCATATGTTCGTCCTCAGCTGTTGGCGATGTAGGGGGATAGAGGAGAAATTTGGGTTGATGTTGGCATGGGAATGCATGTTTTTGGGTGCTGATTTACTGCTATGTGGGTATTTTTCTTCTTTTTCAGGTGGAACTCAAGGATTGGTCTGGATATTGTTTTTTGGGGTTCTAGGAGGGCGGATGTGAGGCCAGAAGGCAGACAGTTGGGCATTTATAGACAGGAGGCCTGTATTCGGTGGTTGGGGGTGCCAGGTATGCTATGGAGCAGGACTGTTCCGGAAGTGCACCGTTTTGCACGGTTGGACAGGCTGCCTGACAGGCGGCCTTAGGTCCATGTTGGATATTACGCGGGATATTAAGTTTGATTTCCTGGCCTTTCCGGGTATGCTGATAATGTGGTCGGACATTATTGCTCGGACCATGTGGAGATTGACAAGATCAGTGGAGCAGGTTAATAAGGCCAGGAAGAAGGTGAACAGGGATGTCAGCAGGTTTGTGGTCAGGAATGGGGGGCTGGCAATCAGACATTCAGAGCTGGAAATGGAGACATGGCATTACCTTCGAGGAGATGGTATGCACCTTAATGCAGTGGGGATCGACATGTGGGCTTTAGGATTACAGGATGGTATCCAGAGAGCATTGAGGGTGTGGAGGTGCACTCAAGGGTAAGGTTTTCCCCTTGTTTGCTGTGGCGGGTGTTTGTCTTTGCGGGTGAAGGAAGAAACCCCAGATTAGGAAGAATGCCGGATGCATCGGTGGTATGGGCCAGTTTGGTGATATTCCAGCTAACGTTGGTTTAGCTGGAATTTGGTTAAAGGGTGCACTGCGCTCAGTGTTTTGGTTGTCTCCGAGCTAGCTTGTCAGCTGGAGGCCTATTTTCAGTTAAAGGTACCGCAGTGCATTGTTATGATCGTTATGGTAATTCTGGGGGAGGGCCTGCAAATACCAACGCGACTATTTGAGGTGGTTTAACAGATGTTGTTTATAGTTATGTAAATTTTATTTCAGTTGTTAATAAAGGGGCTGCGACGGCCAATATTTGACTTCATAAACGGTGTGTGGTCTCCATTAATGGGAAAAGGGTAACGTAATGGAGTTGGGTTGGCCAGGAAAAGCAAGGAGTGTATGTATCATCTGTTTTACAATAGTCAAGAAAAGCACGGAGTAAAATAAAATAAAATGAATAAACATAGGGCTTACATGACTGGGGGAACAGGGGACAGTAACAGGGTTGTTACGATGCTCAGGAGCGGAGGAAAGGGAGGAAGAGGAGGAGCTAGCAGGAAGAGAAGAGAAGGAAGGTCCCTCCCCAGCGTCAGTGTGAGCTGGAGGAGATAGCTTCCCACCCACCCTCCCTGGTATAGTAAGTCTTTAGGTTGTCTCCTAACATGTTTTCTTTCACAGAATGCTTGAATCCTTGCATGTCGCGGCAGTTGGCGGGTGTTGGTCTTTGCGGGTGAAGAAAGAAACCCCAGATAAGGAAGAATGCGGGACCCATCGGTGGTATGGGCCCGTTTGGTGGTATTCCAGCTAACGTTGGTTTAGCTGGAATTTGGTTAAAGGGTGCACTGCGGTCAGTGGTTTGGTTGTCTCCGAGCTAGCTTGTCAGCTGGAGGCCTATTTTCAGTTAAAGGTACCGCAGTACATTGTTATGATCATTATGGTAATTCTGGGAGGGCCTGCAAAGACCAACGTGACTATTTGAGGTGGTTTAACAGATGTTGTTTATAGTTATGTAAATTTTATTTGATTTGTTAATAAAGGGGTTGCTACGGCCAATATTTGACTCCATAAACAGTGTGGTCTCCATTAATGGGAAAAGGTGATGGAGTTGGGTTGGCCGGGAAAAGCAAGGGGTGTATGTATCACCTGTTTTACAATAGTCATGGATGGGATGATATGTGTACAGAGGAGCAGACAATGGAGAGATTATATGTGCACAGAGAGGGGCATACAATGAAGAGGATGATTAGTACACAGAGAGGTAAAGACATTGGAGAGGATGATATGTACACTGAGAGGTAAAGACAACGGAGAGGATGATCTATTAACACAGGGGTAAAGGCAATGCACACAGAGCAACAGACAATAAACAGAGACAATAAACGTACACAGATACATCTCACTTCTCTGTAAACAATGCAAGGAACAAAAAACAATCTTTAAAATACAAAAACAAATAGCAACTGATTTGAACTCACACAGGAAAACTCTTTATCACTTGCTATCATCCTAATAAAGCAGTCATCACATCTAAGAATTTGGAAGCTGCAATATAATAAATGTTTGCTTTTGGGTTTAATACTGCTTTCATTAAAATTACTACACAGTAGGGATGAGCTTCGAGTTCGAGTCGAACTCATGTTCGACTCGAACATCGGCTGTTCGCAAGTTTGCCGAACAGCGAACAATTTGGGGTGTTCACCCTTTAAAAGTCTATGGGAGAAATCAAAAGTTCTAATTTTAAAGGCTTATATGCAAGTTATTGTCATAAAAAGTGTTTGGGGACCTGGGTCCTGCCCCTGGGGACATGGATCGATGCAAAAAAAAGTTTTAAAAACGGCCGTTTTTTCAGGAGCAGTGATTTTAATAATGCTTAAAGTCAAACAATAAAAGTGTAATATCCCTTTAAATTTCGTAGCTGGGGGGTGTCTATAGTATGCCTGTAAAGGGGCGCATGTTTCCCATGTTTAGAACAGTCTGACAGCAAAATTACATTTCAAAGGAAAAAAAGTCATTTAAAACTACTCTCGGCTATTGTATTACCGGTCCGACAATAAACATAAAAGTTCATTGATAAAAACGGCATGGGAATTCCCCACAGGGGAACCCCGAACCAAAATTTAAAAAAAAAAATGACGTGGGGGTCCCTCTAAATTCCATACCAGGCCCTTCAGGTCTGGTATGGCTATTAAGGGGAACCCCGGCCGAAATTAAAAAAAAAATGACGTGGGGGTCCCCCTAAATTCCATACCAGACCCTTCAGGTCTGGTATGGATTTTAAGGGGAACCCCGTGCCAAAATAAAATAAAAGAAACGGCGTGGGGTCCCCCCAAAGATCCATACCAGACCCTTATCCGAGCACGCAACTCGGCTGCAGGAAAAGAGGGGGGGACAAGAGAGCGGCCCCCCTCCTGAACCGTACCAGGCCACATGCCCTCAACATTGGGAGGGTGCTTTGGGGTAGCCCCCAAAAAACACCTTGTCCCCATGTTGATGAGGACAAGGGCCTCATCCCCACAACCTTGGCCGGTGGTTGTGGGGGTCTGCGGGTGGGGGGCTTATTGGAATCTGGAAGCCCCTTTTAACAAGGGGACCCCCAGATCCCGGCCCCCCCGTGTGAAATGGTAAGGGGGTACGAAAGTACCCCTACCATTTCACTAAAAAACTGTCAAAAATGTTAAAAATGACAAGAGACAGTTTTTGACAATTCCTTTATTTAAATGCTTCTTCTTTCTTCTATCTTCCTTCATCTTCTTCTTCTTCTGGCTCTTCTGGTTCTTCCTCCAGTGTTCTTGTCCAGCATCTCCTTCGCGGCGTCTTCTATCTTCTTCTCCTCGGGCCGCTCCGCACCCATGGCATGGGGGGAGGCTCCTGCTCTTCTCTACATCTTCTTCTCTTCTTCATCTTCTTCTCTTCTTCTCTTCTTCTCTTCTTCTCTTCTTCATCTTCTTCTCCGGGCCGCTCCGCATCCATGCTGGCATGGAGGGAGGCTCCCGCTGTGTGACGCGTCTCCTCTTCTGACGGTTCTTAAATAACGGGGGGCAGAGCCACCCGGTGACCCCGCCCCCTCTGACGCACAGGACATGACAGGACTTCCCTGTGGCATTCCCCGTGACATCACAGGGAAGTCCCGTCAAGTCACCGTGCGTCAGAGGGGGCGGGGTCACCAGGTCTGCGCGCGCACGGGAAACCACAGGCGCCCGTGCGCGCTTGTGCGCATGCTCACGCGTGACGCGCATGCGCAGGAACGCGCCCTAGCGCCAGTTGGCGCCAGTGGGCCTATTTAAAGGAGGCCCCAGCTACTGATCAATGCTGACTGGTCTTCAGCTGTGTCCCTTCTACTCTGCACCTGTGCTATTCTACCTGATTCCGTTGCTGACTTTGGCTCTTGTTTACCCGACTCTGAACTCTGTTACACCTGATCTCTGGCTCCTGATCCCGGCTTCCCATCTGTCCCGCCTCTGCCTGATGTTCTGGTACCCTGCTGCCTGCCTGTTGACGAACCCAGCTTCCTATCTGACCCGTCTTTGCCTGACACTCCGGTACCCTGCTGCCCGCCTGTTGATGAACCCGGCTATTCCTGTGACCTGGCCCTGGTGCCCCGTTTGGCCCAGCACAACTACCCGAGTGTCTGCGACTACAGTCCTGCAACCAGCTGCGACCCCCTGCTCTGCGACTACAGTTCTGCAACCAGCTGCGACTTCCTGCAACAGGGTTCCTGGCTTCCACCTGCAGGCACTCGTGTGCCTCCTGTTCATTGGCTCCTTCTGTTTCACTCTCAGCGGGACCTGGACTGGAGATACAAGAGGGGCCGACCTCGTCAATGCGGAGGAGATGCTGGACGAGAACACCGGAGGAAGAACCAGAAGAGCCATAAGAACCAGAAGAAGAAGAAGATGAAGGAATATAGAAGAAAGAAGAAGCATTTAAATAAAGGAATTGTCAAAAACTGTCTCTTGTCATTTTTAACATTTTTGACAGTTTTTAGGTGAAATGGTAGGGGTACCCCCTTACCATTTCACACAGGGGGGGCCGGGATCTGGGGGTCCCCTTGTTAAAGGGGGCTTCCAGATTCTGATAAGCCCCCCACCCGCAGACCCCCACAACCACTGGCCAGGGTTGTGGGGATGAGGCCCTTGTCCTCATCGACATGGGGACAAGGTGTTTTGGGGGGCTACCCCAAAGCACCCTCCCAATGTTGAGGGCATGTGGCCTGGTACGGTTCAGGAGGGGGGGTTTGGCCCCCCTCTTTTCCTGCGGCATGCCAGGTTGCGTGCTCGGATAAGGGTCTGGTATGGATTTTTGGGGGGGCCTCAAGCCGTTTTTTTTTTTATTTTGGCGTGGGGTTCCCCTTAAAATCCATACCAGACCTGAAGGGTCTGGTATGGAATTTAGGGGGACCCCCACGTCATTTTTTTTTTTATTTTGGCTGGGGTTCCCCTTAATATCAATACCAGACCTGAAGGGCCTGGTATGGAATTTAGGGGGACCCCCACGTCATTTTTTTTTTAAATTTTGGTTCGGGGTTCCCCTGTGGGGAATTCCCATGCCGTTTTTATCAATGAACTTTTATGTGTATTGTCGGACCGGCAATGCAATAGCCGCGAGTAGTTTTAAATGACTTTTTTCCTTTGAAATGTCATTTTGCTGTCAGACTGTTCTAAACATGGGAAACATGCGCCCCTTTACAGGCATACTATAGACACCCCCCAGCTACGAAATTTAAAGGGATATTACACTTTTATTGTTTGACTTTAAGCATTATTAAAATCACTGCTCCTGAAAAAACGGCCGTTTTTAAAACTTTTTTTTGCATTGATCCATGTCCCCTGGGGCAGGACCCAGGTCCCCAAACACTTTTTATGACAATAACTTGCATATAAGCCTTTAAAATTAGCACTTTTGATTATGCATGTTCGTGTCCCATAGACTTTAACGGTGTTCGCGTGTTCGAACGAACTTTTTTCCTGTTCGCATGTTCTGGTGTGAACCTAACAGGGGGGTGTTCGGCTCATCCCTACTCCACAGCCCCCTCCTAAGCTTTAATAAGTAGGGGGAAGCTAGGTAGGATATTTAGGCAAGTCACTATATATATATATATATATATATACTGTATATTTATTTTTTTAGTTATGCTATGTTAGTGGGAGGTGGTACTGTAACAAATATAAACAAGGGTTATTCCAAGAGAAATAATATAGTGAGTACCCAGAACAATATAGGTGCTGGCACGCAAGGTTACTGTACAAAACTTTGTGAATAAACCCAATCAATAGAAGTGCAGTGCTCAATTCAAAATATAAATATAATACATCAAACAAATATTAAATCCAAGAAAATATTAAGCATATATTCCAGGAGTGAAAAAAAGGTGTCCACCACGTGTAGAAAGCTTCAGTCGGTGATTAGGCTCTGTACCACTATGCACTCACCAGATAGAGATAAAACTTACCAAACGCAAAACAAAAATGCCAACACCAATGGATTCCACCGGGTGTCATGGAAAATGCAGTAATAAAGAGCCTCCACCAATTATTCACTCCCTTGTGGCGTACCCTTTGAGGACGTGAGTGCGCATGAAATGCGTTGGGAGGGGCCTACGTGCTGAAATCATGTCGCCACATCCGCATGCTCGGAGCAGCAGCCATCATTGTAATGTCCTGTACACATGATCAGACATTGATCGGACATTCCGACAACAAAATCCATGGATTTTTTCCGACGGATGTTGGCTAAAACTTGTTTTGCATACACACGGTCGCACAAAGTTGTCAGAATTTCCGATCGCCAAGAACGCGGTGACGTACACCACGTACGACGAGACTAGAAAAGGGCAGTTCTGAACCAAGCGCGGCACCCTTTGGGCTCCTTTTGCTAATCTTGTGTTAGTAAAAGTTTGGTGAGAGACGATTCACGCTTTTTCAGACTCGTAGTTTTCAGATCGTTTTCTGCTGTTCAGTTTGTGCTTGTGGGTTTGTATCTGGTCTTCAGTGCGTGCAGTCAGTTTGTATTGGATTATTCAGTGCGTTCTTGTCCACTCGTTGCTGTTTTTCAGGACGCTCTTCACAGGCCTTGCTGTTCTTCAGTGCGTTCTGTTACTACATTCTGAGCAGCCGACCGTTTTCTAGCCATGTTGCGTATACGTACTCCTCGTAGAGTTCGTGCTGTGCGGGGGCTTGGTGTTGTGGTCCTTACCTTAACACAAGTCCAGTCCATAAACAGGGTGGGGAGGAGTTCATGGACCAAGGATTGGTTGCTTCAGCGTGACCAGTTCTGTCACATGCCTTTGCTCCGTGAGATCCGTGAGAATAATCCTGATGATTTCAGGAACTTTCTCCGGATGACGGACCCCATATTTCACCGTTTGTTGGTTTTGCTGACCCCTTATATTAGCAGGCAGGATACCTGCATGAGGCAAGCCATCACTCCGGAGCAGAGGCTCGTCGCCACCCTGTGGTACTTGGCGACGGGGAGAAGCCTTCAGGATCTCAAGTTCTCAACAAGCATCTCCCCCCAGGCTCTGGGGATCATTATCCTAGAGACCTGTTCTGCCATCATTCAGGTCCTGCAGAAGGATTATATTAAGGTAAGATTTTTATCCTTTTATATCACATTTTATTGTATTTAATGTTTGATAATATATTGTATTTCTTTCCTCATTCCCTAATTACCACAATTGCAATATGCTGTGAATGTCCCCTTTGTCCTCATGCATGCTGGATTTTTATGTACTTATTTTTTTGTCCTTCATGCATATTTGCCTTCACTTACCTCCCCAGCATGCTGGCCCTATATTCACCTCATGTATTAACTTAACAATGTATTTTGTCAGCTCCACAGTAGTGCTTTACCCTAAAACCCCCCTAAAATGTTTAAAAATGTGATTTGTGCTTTAAATTCAGGCAGAGTGCCAGAGGCTTTTTTTTGGGGGTCCCCAAATCATTTGGAACCCTCCCTTCTCCCAACTGCTAAGTCAGCTGATACCAATTCTCTATCTATCCTCAATCATCTATCGGCTGACTTTGCCAAACCCATAACACTATACCCATCTCTTTTGTGGTCATATTTATGTATGAATTCCCCAAAGCATGTAGTGCAAGGGCCTGCCTGTATACTTTCAAATGGTACTGTTTAAAGATTTTGTATACTGTTATTATCTTGATAGGTAATAGCAGAATGTCCAAATGTGCTAAAATGTGTATTTATATCTTTGTATTATGACACTTCTTACCTGTCCAGTGGGCTGTCAATAGTGTAAGTAAGGAGGGGCTGGCCAAAGTAATACACATTATTTAGGCATTCATCTCTCAATGAAGTGGAGAGGGTTACCTGTCCAAAAGATCCCCCCCCAAAAAATGTTAGAAATGGCTCATGAGAGGGGGGGGATTTGATAGGTGGACCTTTTACCTTGGTCTTTCAAAACTCCCTAAAATAAATGTTATACTGATGTTGGCCAAGAATGTTTGTGTCTAATCTGCTTTCCCGGTTTAGGTGCAAAATGATTAATTTTTTTTCTTGTTTGACTCCACAGTTTCCTTCCAACCCACCGGAATGGCAGACTGTGGCTTCCCACTTTGCCCAGCAGTGGGACTTTCCTAACTGTGGAGGGGCAATTGATGGGAAACACGTCCACATCGTCCCACCACCCAACTCGGGGTCATACTATTACAACTACAAGGGGTTCAGTAGTATTGTGATGTTGGTGGTGGTGTCGGCTACTTATGAATTCCTGTATGTGGACGTGGGGAAGAATGGCCGGATGTCCGATGGTGGAGTCATCGCCCAGATGGAGTTCTACAGGCATCTCCAGAATGGCAGCTTGGACTTGCCACCTCCAGAAGACAATGTGGAAGGACTCCCATTCGTCTTCGTTGCGGATGAAGCGTTTGCACTGGGGGACCATCTTATGCGGCCATTCCCTATGAGGACCCTCACCCCGGACCAGAGGGTTTTTAATTACCGGCTGGCCAGAGCCAGAAGAGTGGTGGGGAACACATTTGGAATCATGGGGGACCATCTTATGCGGCCATTCCCTATGAGGACCCTCACCCCGGACCAGAGGGTTTTTAATTACCAGCTGGCCAGAGCCAGAAGAGTGGTGGGGAACACTTTTGGAATCATGGCCAGCCGGTTCCGCCTATTTCTTACACCCATACACATGGCGGAGTATAAACTGAATCATATCATCCTGGCGTACTGTGTTCTACACAACTTTTTAAGGCAAAATTCTGCCAAATATGCTGCCTCAGTTGGGCCTGAGGCCGGAATTCATAATGAACCAACCCTGACGGCGCGTGAAAGTGGCCGTCCTGGCTTGCCCCCCCCCTGAGTGCCCGAGAGGTCCGTCTTAGATACCTTGATTACTTTGCGGGTAGGGGGGCCATCAATATGCCAAACAATGTCTGAAACGTTTTTGAAATAAAAAAATCATTTTAACTACTAAAATCTTTGGTGACATTTACTGCTTGTGTTTCTTTTAACTGACCCTGACAGAAATGTGGTGAGTCCTGAAAATGGCGTGATTGTGTAACATTACAAAGCACTGTTGGGTGTTATTTACTAAAGGCAAAGACACTTTGCACTACAAGTGCACTTGAAACTGCACTGAAACTGCACTTGTAGTGCAAAGTGGATTTTCCCTTAGGAAATAACCCCCATTGTCACAGAAAACACCAATTTGAGCACAACAAAAGTTTGGGAGCGTTGAAACAATAATCCACACATTCTTGATTATCAATCTTTTTAATACCAGCACAATCACATGTGCATTTATCAAAGGTTTAAAACAAACCAACATGTTTGTTGTATAACAATTTTTTGGGTCACATTACTAAAAGTAGAAATGTCCATTTAAGTTAAAACAGGCATGTTTAAAACCAATAAGAAAGACACAAATCTGGAACTTACAAAGTTCAACTTTTAAAGAAATTGAAGGCAATATCAGACCTGAGTATTTATAAACTGTGTTTGATATTGCGTTTAGATGGGGTGAAGCCAAATTTTGAAGATGCACACAAATTGCCGAATGTCAACATGTGCTACCTGCCATCACGGGGGATCAAGGGACGTGTTTTGGGGGTGCAACCCCTTCCTCCCGGCTACTTAATTATTGAGGAAGGGGTTGCACCCCCAAAATGCATACATTGATCTTCCGTGATGGCAGATAGCACATGTTGACACACTGTGTGCATCTTCAAAATTTGGCTTTTCGAGAATATGTAAAAAATGTGAGAAATTTTTAGATTCCAAAAAGCACAAAAAAGGGAAGGGATTTGGATGGGTTTTAAACTCGCCCTAAAACATCAATGATGTTCTTCATTTTTTTTTTAACATCATTGATGTTTTTCTGAATGTTTTCCAAGTCCCTATTACACCCCATGATCTCCCCTATCAGGATCTGTGCACTTTCAGAGGTGAAATGACCTGGATCCACAACATCCTGATCACCTAAAAAGACACCATTTATTATAAATATGCCGGCATCCATCTCTTACCTGAGCCTGTGGTCGCAGACACTCACCTGTTGTGGTGACAATTTCCACCACATCTCCTTCCTCCTCCTCCTCCTGTTGTCTTTGGTGGGTCTCCACTTCTTCCTGAGGTGGGGGGTCTGTGGTCTCCTCGGATGAGGGGTGTCCTCAGAGTCTTTTCTCCCCTATGTAAAAAAAATAGGTATACTTAGCACACAGATATTTCATGGCAGAAATAGGAATATGAAACATTGCTTGGAGGTGGGGTACAATTGTCTATTTGGGCAGAGTTCCAAGATGAAGAAATATTTTTTCCCTTTGTCAAGCTTGAATACTTACCTGTTTTGTACAAGCTTCTCAGCTTCTCAGATGGAGAATTTTGGAAGCTCTAAATAAGGGGTTGAGGGGCCAAATCACATGTGCAACCCACATTTGTCAGCTCACCCATAGTCCTCCTCCTCCTCCTTCTCCTCCTCCTCCTCCAGGTCCTACTCCTCCTCCTGCCACACCTCCAACACCAGAGCCACAGCCGGGAAGGAAGCGTGGAAGGAAGACCAGAGAGTGATGGCCCTGTGTTCAGTCTGGTCTGGCAAAAGATGCAGCCTCTTGTATGACCACAGCCTGGGAACATAGATGTCATCTGCTGCTTTCATGATCTCTTGGACTTCTGGACCAGACTGCACTCCCTTATATATGGACTCCTCAGGCCACCAATTTTGTTGTAAAATAATTGATGTGTGCCCTGGGGGTCAAAGGCTTTGCCAATTTATGATTTTTATCCAGCGTTGCCTCCCTCTTTGTTTGGTTCTGAGCCCTTAATAAAGGAATTTTTGTTTCAATTATACTCACCTATGTGTGTTTTCCTTCAAAAAGGACAGTTTGTTTGTGAGGAGGCAGGTACATTTCAAAAATACAATGTGAAATTAACAAGAGACACTAACACCAAGCAATCTCCTTGAGATTAAATAATACAAGATAATAATGGTGTTGTGGTAACTTGACACACAAAACACACACAAAAATATTCTGGAGTAAAAAAAAAAAAATTAAAAACAAAAAAAAATCAGCCTTGAAAAAAAAAACAAACCAAAAAAATAATAATATACCGTATTTATCGGCGTATAACACGCACTTTTTTCCCCTTAAAAACAGGGGAAAGTCGCAGGTGCGTGTTATACACCGATCCCCTGCGATCCCGAGCTGTCACAATTTTAAAATCGCCGACCGCGATTTGAAAATGGCGCCGCCGGTGCCGAAATACACCGAGCCGGTCCTCGGCTCTTTCCGGCGGCTCTCGTTTACTTTCGGCTCCACTCGTAGTCCCGAGCGGAGCTATCCGAACCTACTCGGCTAGGTTCGGATAGCTCCGCTCGGGACTACGAGTGGAGCCGAAAGTGAACGAGAGCCGCCGGAAAGAGCCGAGGACCGGCTCGGTGTATTTCGGCGCCGGCGGCGCCATTTTCAAATCGCGGTCGGCGATTTTAAAGCTCAGGACAGGGGATCGAAGGCTGCACTGGGAAAGGCTGCACTGGGAAAGGCTGCACTGGGAAAGGCTGCACTGGGGAAGGCTGCACTGGGGAAGGCTGCACTGACATGGCTGCACTGACATGGCTGTACTGACAAGGCTGCACTAACAAGGCTGCACTGAGAAGGCTGCACTGACATGGCTGCACTAACAAGGCTGCACTGGGGAAGGCTGCACTGACATGGCTGCACTGAGAAGGCTGCAATGATGGGCATTTAAATGTAAGTTTTTTTTCCTTCAACTTCCCTCCTAAAAGTTTTTTTTTTCCTTAAAATTCCCTCCTAAATTGGGGTGCGTGTTATACGCCGGTGCGTGTTATACGCCGATAAATACGGTATATATTTTTTGTCAGATGTGACAAATCAAAATATATTGAGGGAATCACGATAAATAATAAAGAAAGAAGTTTGTGAGAAGTCTGTGTGAATATGAGAAGCAAAACTACTTCATTCTTCTAGCATTATAAAGAAGAAGAGAGTGCGCTGTATTAAACTATTTTAAAGCCTGACAAAACTATTGCAGCCTGACAAAAGTGCTCTATCCATTCCGAACGCTAATTTTACCAGACCGAGCTGTTCCGTCTCGGAATTTCTTCTGAGCACTCTGTGGCACTTTGTGCGTTGGAATTGTCCACACACGGTCGGAATTGACGCGATCGGATTTTGTTGTCGGAAAATTTTATAGCCTGCTCTCATACTTTGTGTGTTGGAAAATGTCCGATGGAGCCCACACACGGTCGGAATTCCCGACAACAAGCTCCGATCACACATTTTCCGTCGGAAAGTCCGACCGTGTGTACAGGGCAAAAGTCTGGTCAGCTTGTTTTGTTTTTATGACATACTATGCTGCAGCTATCATATATACAGTGGGGCAAAAAAGTATTTAGTCAGCCACCAATTGTGCAAGTTCTCCCACCTAAAAAGATGAGAGAAGCCTGTAATTGTCATCATAGATATACCTCAACTATTTAAAGAATTTATTTGCAAATCATGGTGGAAAATAAGTATTTAGTCACCTACAAACAAGCAAGATTTCTGGCTCTCACAGACCTGTATCTTCTTCTTTAAGAGGCTCCTCTGTCCTCCACTCATTACCTTTATTAACGGCACCAGTTTGAACTTGTTATCAGTATAAAAGACACCTGTGCACGCCCTCAAACAGTCACACTCCAAACTCCACTATGGTGAAGACCAACGAGCTGTCAAAGGACACCAGAAACAAAATTGTAGACCTGCATCAGGCTGGGAAGACTGAATCTGCAATAGGCAAGCAGCATGGTGTGAAGAAATCAACTGTGGGAGCAATAATTAGAAAATGGAAGACATACAAGGCCACTGATAATCTCCCTCGATCTGGGGCTCCACACAAGATCTCACCCCGTGGGGCCAAAATTATTACAAGAACGGTGAGCAAAAATCACAGAAACACACGGGGGGACCTAGTGAATGACCTGCAGAGAACTGGGACCAACGAGACAAAGGCTACCATCAGTAACACAGTATGCCGCCAGGGACTCAGATCCTGCAGTGCCAGACGTGTCCCCCTGCTTAAGGCAGTACATGTCCGGGCCCGTCTGAGGTTTGCTAGAGAGCATTTGGATGATCCAGAAGAGGATTGGGAGAATGTCATATGGTCAGATGAAACCAAAGTAGAACTTGTCATGTTTGGAGGAGAGATGCTGAGTTGCAACCAAAGAACACCATACCTACTGTGAAGCATGGGGGTGGCAACATCATGTTTGGGGCTGTTTCTCTGCAAAAGGAACAGGACGACTGATCCGTGTACATGAAAGAATGAATGGGGCCATGTATCGTGAGATTTTGAGTGCAAACCTCCTCCCATCAGCAAGGGCATTAAAGATGAAACGTGGCTGGGTCTTTCAGCATGACAATGATCCCAAACACACCGCCCGGGCAACAAAGGAGTGGCTTCGTAAGAAGCATTTCAAGGTCCTGGAGTGGTCTAGCCAGTCTCCAGATCTCAACCCCATAGAAAACCTTTGGAGGGGGTTGAAAGTCCGTGCTGTCCAGCGACAGCCCCAAAACATCACTGCTCTAGAGGAGATCTGCATGGAGGAATGGGCCAACATACCAGCAACAGTGTGTGGCAACCTTGTGAAGACTTACAGAAAACGTTTGACCTTTGTCATTGCCAACAAAGTATATATAACAAAGTATTGAGATGAACACCCGCAATGTCGGCACCCGAAGCCGATCTGTCCCTCGGCTCTTGGGGGCTGTTGCCACCATCTTCAGTAAGGGAATCAGGAAGTGAAGCCTTGCAGCTGCGCATTCCCACTGGTCCCTGCTGTCTCCTGGGACCCATGTGTCTCCCAGAAGACAACGGGGGGGGGGGAAGGGAAGTGGCGTAGATACCCGCTCTCCCCTCCCCCCTGAAAGGTGCCAAATGTGACACCGGAGGGGGGGAGGGTTCTGAAAAGCGGAAGTTCCATTTTTGTGTGGAACTCCACTTTAATCTTTGATAATAAAATACTACACTATATTAGCACTCTCTGGGCTCCAGGTGGTGAGCTTTTTTCATGGAGCTCATTGGTACCTTTGATGGGAATTTTATGCTGTAAACAAGAGGAATCTGGTAGGATTGTATTCAGGCTTTAATATTGTATATTTTTGGTGAGTGCATAATTTGTGGAGGCTCTCTATCACTGGATTTTCCATAGCACCCTGTGGAGTCAGTCGGTTTATGTTTTTGGTCTGTCTTATCTCTGGTGAGTGCATAGTGGAACGGAGTACTGATTGAAGCTTTCTACATGTAGTGGACACATTTTTTTACTCCAGATTTTTTCACTCCAGATTTTTTTCACTATATCATTACTTGGACTATATGCTTAATATTTTAAGGCGTTATTCCAATTTGGCTTAAAAAGTGAAAAGTGGAAATAGGTTTTAAATTGCTGGTTAGGAAGGGGAAGGGTGCCTCTATTACTCCCTGAAGTTTTAGAGATGCCTCAGAATTGAAAAGAGAATTACTTAAAAACTAGCAATTGGACTCATATACAACATTGGGCTACAGTAGGAGCTAATTGCTTACTGTTACTGCATATGTTCAACCTACAATATGCACTGTGGTTACAGAGTCTCTTTGAAGCCCACACAATGAAAAATCGGATGAAAAATACCACTTTTAAAATGATGCAAGATAATCTGATCCTTAGTAAACAGCTTTCAAGAGCCGATCACAACAGTTAATGCGAAATTACCCAAAGGGGCAAACACGAAAAGTTTTCTTATATGATACCAGTATGAACAACTTTTGTTTAATCAATACAGTATTCATCTGAAAAAATTGGAAGACCAAGGCCATGCATGCTCGAAAACAAAAGAATACATTACAGTGCAATACAACACATTACATCACTTCCGAAGTTGTATTCTGTTGTACGAGAATTTTTGTAACTTTAGTAACCTATTGGTTTTCGATATGAGACCAGCATCTACTGTAACAAGAAAAATGGACAATAATTTGTCCGATATTCTCATTGTGTATACGAGGCTTAACTCTGGCCAGTAATAAAATCATTAATATTGTTCCTCCCAATCTAAACAAGAATAATGTGTTTTTTTTTTCTAGTGAATAGTCTAACATAGAGTAATACTCACTTTAATCTGCAATGACGATGTCTGCTAGTTGTGGCAACCAGTTACCTGAGGCAGTTCTTGTTTCTTGTCTCTGACCGGTCTTGTCAACTCCCCTCTCACCAACACCATGACTTGAAATGTCGAATCAGCAGTCATGTCCCATCCTGATCACATGGCCACTGGTCCTGCATCCAATGTAATGACTTAAGAGTGCTCACCAACATACCAATGCTGGAGAGCAGAGGAAGGGGCTTCCAGCTGTCATGGGACTATGGATTGAGGTATAAGGGGGGTGATGTTAAATATTTTTAAACTATCCATATTACCCTCCCTGGCGGTATGATTATGTCAGATTTTTGATGCTGAAAGTGGTACAATTGTCTTGCATGGAAATATGACGTTTTATATTGTAGGCCTGTAATTGTTAGGAATAACACACTTAAATCTGTCGAAATAATAGTCTAGTTGACATCCCGGGTATGATAAAGTTTGAAACAAAAAATCATAAATTATAATATAATAAATAACTATAAATAATAACAAATAATAATATATTAATAATACATTTTATTCAATACATTTTAGTCAATAATATAATCAAATCAAAAACACTGAAATTTGTCCAAACAAGGGTGCATTATTACTAGTCATATTGCTTCAGTAAACATCCCGGGTATGATACATTTTGAAACATGGGTGGTTCAGAAAGATCAGTTCGGCAACTTTCCAAATAAAGTCAGCATGAACCACATTCCACAAGCATTGCTCAAGAAGATGCCTGAAGATCTTCTTGTAGTACTTTTTTTGTTGTTTTCTCATTGCTGGATAGAATGTAATTGCTTGGTCGGCTCTGTCGACACCTCCCGTGGTGTTGTTGTAGTCTATCACTACTTGTGGCTTCATGATTTCTTTCCCACCTTTTGTGCGTACCATGACAGTGGAGGTATTATGGATTGTTTTCATTAGGCAAACATCTTTTTTGTCACGCCATCACAGTGCCATCGTTTTGCCTTTTTGCCAGGCAACCATTTCTCCGGTCTTATGCGTCTTATTGCCAAAGATTGGGGGCATGTCACGCCGGTTAGCCCTAACACAGGGGTCTCAAACTGGTGGCCCTCCAGCTGTTGCGAAACTACAAGTCCCATGAGGCATTGCAAGGCTGACAGTTATAAGCATGACTCCCACAGGCAGAGGCATGATGGGACTTGTAGTTTTGCAACAGCTGGAGGGCCTCCAGTTTGAGACCCCTGCCCTAACAGTTCCATAGACATCCATTTTGTTCTGCAGAAGGAACTCATAAAGTTCAGGAGATGTGTAAAAGTTGTCTGTATACACAATAGCCCTGATTTAGTAATGGCTCAATCAGTGAAAGAACGGAAGATGTTACCATTAAATAATTGCTGTATTTTGGGTTGAATTTGGTTCCTTTCCCAGTGTATAGGACAGAATTCCAAATGTAACCAGTTGTCGATTCGCATAGCATGAAGGATTTTATGCCATATCATGCTCTCTTTGATGCCATGTATTGTATCCAGCTGAGCCTTCCCTTTAAGGCCATTAGACTTTCATCTATGCTGGTGTCTCAATCTGGCACAGCTCAGTTGGAAATTCTTCAGAATCATTTGATATACTTCCCAAATTTTCTTGAGTTTTGATGCTGGATGAGTAGTTTCATCAAATTCTTCACTGTTTTCAAAGTGCAAATATTTCATCATCAGGGAAAATTTGTACTCTGACATGACCATGCCAAAGAATGGATTGGCAAGTAATTTATTGGTTGTCCAATACCACTTCTGCAGGGGTTTCCCCACCACTCCCTCAAGAATCTTTAGGCCCAGAAACTTCCAAATGTCCTCTTTAGTCAATGGTTCCCACTTTCTGCTTCTTGAAAACTTCAGATGCATAGCAGCTTATTGCTCTTGGTACCGGTTTGTCTCTGTAACAATTTTTTCAATAACCTCATTGGTCAAAAATAGTTGTAGGTATACTAAGGGGTTATCATCTTCAACATCCACTTTCGTACCAGGTGCTCCAGTAAATGGGAATCTTGGGTCCGCACATCACTGAGCTCAGTCGCAGGATCGTCACTGAAATCACTTTTTGTGTCTGATGACGAATTTCCCCACGAATCACTATTACTCAATTCTGCAAGCGTTTCTGTATCGCTATCGCTGTTTTCCAGCAGGTCATAAACCGCTTTTGATGTAAAGGCACGCTATTTGGATGCCCTGGTCGTTCTCCAGTTTCCAGGCAGAAACAACAGTAAAACTGCAGGCATGGGCACTCGACAAAGCACTGGGGACAAACTGAGATTAAATGATTTGATACAGTAATGTAATCCAATAAGATTACAATGTATTGTGCATGTGTTGTGATTTATACTTTTTTAATCTGCCGCTGGTTCCACCCCCCTGCATCGCGACGCTAGCGGAGAAGGAAAGACGGAACACACAGAGCATTGGGCAGAAGATCTGGCCGCCGGACACAGTGGGAGTACATCGCGGGATCGTGGGGACAAGGTATGTCACCTCTTCCAGGATCCTGCGATGCAGTCCCAAGTGTGTGTCAGAAGAATGTTTCTTCCTGCCATTCTGGCCGTATTCTTGCGCGCATGCGCGGCGTTCCGGCGTTCCGGCGCATGCGCGTTCACGGTCCGGCGCTACGGCGCTCGCACATGCACACTAGCGCACACCCAACGTGATCCTTTGGGCGGCCTATAAAAGGTGCTCAGAGGATCAAACAAATTGCTGGTTTGTCTCAGCTTCCTGTGTGACCTGATCCTGTTTCCTGTACCCGTGCCTGACTACCTATTGTGACCCGGATTGTTATTGGATTCTTCTTCTCTTCTCCTAACCTTGACCTCGGCTTGTTTAAACGGATTTCCACCAGTCTCCTGTGTTTGACCCTCGGCCTGTTACTTGAAATGTCTCCTGTCTCCTTGCCTGACCCCCTGCCTGTACCTGGACTATCCGTGTCTCCTAGACACTCTTCTTCAAAGCCTGCAGTATAAAGTTATTGTTCCTGTGTTTGACCCCCAGCCTGGTTCTGGACTGTCTTCCTTTTGTGTTCCAGCCTGTACTCCTGTCTACCAGCATCTGCACAGCGGCTCCTATCTGCAAAGACCTTCACGCAAGATACCTACGGTCCATCGGGGTAGCCTGTGCCTCTTTGTGCCATTCATTCCCTGTATCACCTCCAGGGGGCGGACTGCGCTTAGTCGCAAGGGTGAACCGCTCTCGACATTTCGGCCTCGGTAAGTACTATAACTGACAGTACAAACCAGCAATGTCAGAGGCCGACAGAGCGCGTTCCCCATTGGAAATCCTGTGTCAGCAAGTCTCGGCACTTACCGAAGCAGTCCAAAAGTTGCAAGATGGCTATGCACAAATTGACGGTCGCCTTCAGCAACTCTCCGGACCACCTCCTTCTGCGGCTGCTGTCTCAGCACCTCCTAGTGGGGTCGCCTCTCCTCAGTTATCAGCCAACCCTACAGTGATTATGGCCTCCCCGGAGCCTAGGGTTCCCATACCAGAGCGATTTTCTGGCAACCGTAAAAAGTTTAGAGCTTTTAAAAATGCTTGTTCCTTGTATTTAGCTCTGCAACCAAGGACTTTTTTTACCGAAGTGGTAAAGGTCGGCTTCATCATCTCCCTCCTGGCCAATGAACCCCAAGCTTGGGCTCATAGTTTAATGGAACAGAGGAACCCCATGCAGAATGCAGTAGATACCTTTTTCGAGGGTATGGCACAGTTGTATGATGACCCTCAGCGCACAGCCACAGCCAAAGCTACATTGCATAACTTGTGCCAAGGGCGGAGGCTGGTAGAGAACTATATTGTGGAGTTTTGGAAGAGTTCGGCTGATACCAGCTGGAATGAACCTGCCCTCAAGTACCAGTTCCGTCAGGGGCTGTCTGAAACTCTAAAGGACGAGCTGGCCAGGATTGAGACCCCTGATTCTCTGGAAGACCTGATCCAAGTAACAACAAAACTGGATCGTCGCATGCGTGAGCGGCGTTCAGAACGCTTCCAGGCCCCTCCTCCTACTTGGATGCTTCCAAAACCATCTCCCATCCATCCATCCTACTCGGCTCCTTACGTCTCTACCACTCCTGAGGCTGAACCATAGCAACTAGGGCTGGTCCGTGCTCCTCTCACCCCGGAAGAAAGACTACATAGGCGTCAGGCCAATCTGTGCCTCTACTGTGGGGGCTCAGGGCATTTCCTCGGTTCCTGCCCTGTGAGACCTAGTAAGTCCTACTCTCAACCTGCCATTAACTACCAAGTCTCCGGTTTTTCACAGACTTATTTTACTCTCTTTGTCTCCTTACAGCTACCGGGAAAGGAAGCTTGCCTATCCGCTATAGTTGATTTCGGAGCATGTAGCTGCTTCATGGATGCCTCACTAGTTGCCAGTTTACACATTCCTCTGACAACTAAAAGCCAAAGCCTTCAGGTACACCTGGCTGATGGGTCTCTTCCCCGTTCTGGACTGATTACTCAGGAAACCAGACCCATCTTTACTATCACGGACTCCGGCCATCAGGAGTACCTACGCTTTGACATAATCTCTTCTCCTATGTTCCCCATCATCCTGGGGCTCCCTTGGCTGCAGGCTCATGAACCTCAAATTGATTGGAACAAGAAAGAAGTCCTTTTTTCACCCCAATACTGTTTCCAACATTGCCTCCTCCCAGCTCCAGCCTCCTGCTCAACCAATACATCAATACCTGATAATCTTCAACATGTGCCCTCAGTTTACCTGGAGTTTAAAGATGTCTTTGACAAACAACAGGCCAACCGTCTACCACGTCATCGGCCTTATGACTGCCCCATAGACCTTTTGCCTGGCTCTGAAATCCTTTTTGGCCACATTTTTCCCTTGTCCGAAACAGAACTGAAGGCCCTCAAATCATATATTGATGAAAATCTTGAGAAAGGGTTTATCCGTTCCTCCTCGTCACCGGTTGGAGCCGGTATTTTCTTTGTAGAGAAAAAGGATGGATCCCTCAGACCCTGCATTGATTACAGGGAATTAAACAAGATCGCCATTAAAAACCGGTACCCACTTCCTCTCATTCCGGAACTATTCCAACGTTTCCAATCCGCCCGAATCTTTTCCAAGCTAGACCTTCGCGGGGCATACAATCTTATCCGGATTCGAGCAGGCGATGAGTGGAAAACCGCTTTCAGATCCAGGTTTGGGCATTACGAGTACCTGGTAATGCCGTTCGGGCTCTGTAACGCCCCGGCCACTTTCCAGCACCTAGTGAACGACATTTTTCGTGAATACCTCGACAACTTTCTAGTTGTTTACCTAAATGACATTCTCATGTTTTCAGCCACCATGGAACTTCACCGGGTACATGTCAAACTGGTCCTGTCAATTCTCAGGAAACACAAATTATACCTTAAAGCCGAAAAATGCGAGTTCGAAAAAACAACTGTACAATTTTTGGGATTCATTATTTCCACTGACGGTGTTCCAATGGATCCACAGAAGGTCAAGGCAATTCAGGAGTGGCCGGCTCCTGTGGATAGAAAAGGGGTCCAATGATTCTTAGGATTTTCAAATTTCTACCGAAGGTTCATCACCGGTTTTTCAGCTATCGTGACTCCCATTACCCAACTTACACGCCAGCATAATCGTTTTCAATGGTCCTCAGAAGCCCAGGAAGCTTTTTTAAAATTAAAGGCACTATTTTCATCTGCACCAGTCTTACGACATCCGGACCCAGCTCTACCTTTCATACTAGAGGTTGATGCTTCAGAAACTACTACTGGGGCCATCCTTTCTCAAAGACAAGGTCCCAAAGCACTCCTGCACCCTGTAGCTTTCGCATCCCAGAAATTAAGTTTACCTGAAAAGAATTACGACGTGGGCGATAGGGAGTTACTGGCCATCAAGTTTGCCTTGGAGGAGTGGAGATATTTACTCGAAGGGGCATCTCATCCTGTCATGATATTCACTGACCACAAAAATCTGGAATATCTCAGAACAGCAAAACGCCTAAAACCCAGACAAGCTCGATGGGCCCTCTTCTTTTCCAGATGCAATTTTCATATTTCTTATAGACCTGGTTCTAAAAATGGAAAAGCGGACGCACTCTCCCGGATGTTCCATGAAACCTCTCAAGTAACTGAACCCAGTACCATCTTGTCCCCGCAAAACTTCCTTCTGGTCACCCAAGTGGACCTGATATCCGCAATTAAATCAGCATCCAGTCAATGCTCCGAATCTGACATATCTTCTTTGGAGAAACACCATGACTTATTCTGGTCCCACGGAAAAATCTTTGTCCCGCTAGAATCAAGGCTTCTAACATTACAGACTTTCCATGATCACAAACTGGCAGGTCATTTTAGGTCACAAAAGACCATGGAACTTATCTCACGTTCTTTTTGGTGGCCGGGCTGGAGACAAGACTGCAAGAACTACGTTTCTTCCTGCATCCCATGCCAGCGCAGTAAGGGTCCAAATACAAAATCTTGGGGCCTACTTAAGCATTTGTCTATTCCTGAACGACCATGGGCAGAAATCTCTATGGATTTTATTGTGGACTTGCCTCCCTCAGGGGGATTCACTACTATCCTTGTCATCATTGACCTCCTTTCCAAAATGGCGCATTTCCTCCCCATGGTGGGTACCCCCTCTGCCTCTGCTACAGCTAGTGTATTTTTCAAGGAAATCATCAGGCTTCATGGTACCCCTGTGAGCATCACCTCAGATAGGGGTGTCCAATTCACTTCCAAGTTTTGGAGAGAATTATGTAAATCCTTATGCCGCGTACACACGGTCGGACTTTCCGGCATACTTGGTCCGGCGGACCAGAGTGTGCCGGACAATCCGCCCGTGTGTGGGCGGCGGCGGACTTTTCCGGCGGACTTCTTCCCAAAAGCCCGCCGGACCTAGATTTTAAACATGTTTGAAATCTTTCCGTCGGACTCAGTTTCGGGCGGAAAGTCCGCTCGTGTGTGTGCTGGTCCGACGGAAAGCCCGCTCGTGTGTAGGCTGGTCCGACAGACCAAATACGACACGAGGGGATGGTATTGCATCTCGCGCTCGCTGCAATAGGAAAAACAAATCTTCCTATTGCGGCGAGCGCGGGGCATACCAGGCCCTTAGGTCTGGTATGGATTATAAAGGGGAACCCCGCTACGCCGAAAAAACGGCGTGGGGTCCCCCTAAAATCCATACCAGACCCCGATCCGAGCACGCAGCCTGGCCGGTCAGGAAAGGGGGTGGGGACGAGCGAGCGCCCCCCCCCTCCTGAACCGTACCAGGCCGCATGCCCTCAACATGGGGGGTGGGTGCTTTGGGGGAGGGGGGCGCCCTGCGCCCCCCCCCCCCCAAAGCACCTTGTCCCCATGTTGATGAGGACAAGGGCCTCTTCCCGACAACCCTGGCTGTTGGTTGTCGGGGTCTGCGGGCGGGGGCTTATCGGAATCTGGGAGCCCCCTTTAATAAGGGGGCCCCCAGATCCCGGCCCCCCACCCTATGTAAATGAGTATGGGGTACATGGTACCCCTACCCATTTACCTAGGAAAAAAGTGTAAGTAATAAAACACACTACACAGGTTTTTAAAATATTTTATTAAACAGCTCCGGGGGGGGGATCTTCCTCCGGCTTCGGGGGTCTTCTTCCGGCTTCGGGGGTCCCTCCGCTTCATCTTCTCCCGGCGTCCGGTTGGTTCTTCTCCGCTCTCCGGCCTCTTCTCCCGGTGTCGCAGGTCTTCGGCCGGCCCCTCCGCTCTCTTCATGTAGCTCTATTGCGAGCGGAGGTCCGGACTTCTGGGCTTCTTGGCTTCTTGGCTTCTCTTCTCTTCTCTTCCCCCAGATGTTGACACGACGCTCTCTCCGGCTGGACTGGTCTCTGAGGGCTGCGTTGTGACTTATATAGGCGGAGACCCCGCCCCCATATGATGTCACAGTCCCTGGGCATGCTGGGACTGTGACGTTTTAGGGGGCGTGGTCGACCACGCCCCCTAAAACGTCACAGTCCCAGCATGCCCAGGGACTGTGACATCATATGGGGGCGGGGTCTCCGCCTATATAAGTCACAACGCAGCCCTCAGAGACCAGTCCAGCCGGAGAGAGCGTCGTGTCAACATCTGGGGGAAGAGAAGAGAAGAGAAGCCAAGAAGCCAAGAAGCCCAGAAGTCCGGACCTCCGCTCGCAATAGAGCTACATGAAGAGAGCGGAGGGGCCGGCCGAAGACCTGCGACACCGGGAGAAGAGGCCGGAGAGCGGAGAAGAACCAACCGGACGCCGGGAGAAGATGAAGCGGAGGGACCCCCGAAGCCGGAAGAAGACCCCCGAAGCCGGAGGAAGATCCCCCCCCCGGAGCTGTTTAATAAAATATTTTAAAAACCTGTGTAGTGTGTTTTATTACTTACACTTTTTTCCTAGGTAAATGGGTAGGGGTACCATGTACCCCATACTCATTTACATAGGGTGGGGGGCGGGATCTGGGGGCCCCCTTATTAAAGGGGGCTCCCAGATTCCGATAAGCCCCCGCCCGCAGACCCCGACAACCAACGGCCAGGGTTGTCGGGAAGAGGCCCTTGTCCTCATCAACATGGGGACAAGGTGCTTTGGGGGGGGGGGGGGCGCAGGGCGCCCCCCTCCCCCAAAGCACCCACCCCCCATGTTGAGGGCATGCGGCCTGGTACGGTTCAGGAGGGGGGGGGGCGCTCGCTCGTCCCCACCCCCTTTCCTGACCGGCCAGGCTGCGTGCTCGGATCGGGGTCTGGTATGGATTTTAGGGGGACCCCACGCCGTTTTTTCGGCGTAGCGGGGTTCCCCTTTATAATCCATACCAGACCTAAGGGCCTGGTATGCCCCGCGACGGGGCTAGCAAGGTGTCAATCTCGCCGATAAAAGCGGCAAGATTGACATCCTTCTCTAGTCCCGTCGCACCTGAGTCACGTTCAAAATGAACGGACTTGTCCGTGTGTGGGCAAGTCCGTTCATTCTGAAAGTCCGCCGGAACTCCGGCGAAAGTCCGTCGGAAAGACGGGCGGACTTAGCCCGCCGGAAAGTCCCGGCGTGTGTGGGCAAGTCCGTCCGTTTTAAAGTCCGGCGCACCTGGCGGACAAAGTCCGTCGGAAAGTGTGCCGGACCAAGTAGGATAGAAAGTCCGCTCGTGTGTACGCGGCATTAGAAATAAAGATCTGTCTTTCTTCCGCTTATCACCCTCAAAGCAACGGCCAGACAGAGAGAACGAATCAAACCCTGGAACAATACCTCCAATGTTTCTGTTCTGACTCCCAAGATGAGTGGTCCACTCTCCTGCCGTATGCTGAATTTGCATATAATAACTCCATCCATTCCGCCACCAATCAAACACCTTTTTGGTCGAATTTCGGATTTCACCCTTCTTTCCTCCCAGTTTCCATTCCGGAGTTATCTGTCCCTGCTGTACATTATAGGGTAGCTGCCATCCAGCTGAATTTTCAAAAGATCCAAGAGGCTATGCAAAAAGCCCAGGAAGATTATAAGAAACACTATAATAAAGGAAGGAAGGAGAATCCAGCCTTTAAAGTAGGCGAAGAAGTATGGCTATCAGCCATCAACCTCAGAATGCCAATCCCCTCACGGAAGTTAGGGCCAAAATTTATAGGTCCCTTCAAAATAAAGAGGGTAATCAATCCTGTGGCCTTTGAACTAGCTCTACCTGACTCTTACAAAGTGCATCCAGTCTTCCATGCATCTCTCTTAAAACCTGTTTTTCCCAGCTCTTTTTCTGACCGAGAGGAACCACCACCATCACCAGTCATGATTGATGGAGAAAATGAATTTGAGGTGGAAAAAATTCTAAGTTGCAGGAAGAAAGGTAGGCAGCTCCAATACCTAATCAAATGGAAGGGGTATCCCCCTGAAGATAATTCTTGGGAACCATCCGGAAATTTACATGCCCCACGTTTGATTCAGGCATTTCATCAAGAACACCCGGAGTTGATGTCTACCTTGGGTGTCCGGAGGCCACCCCTCGGGGGGGGGGGGCACTGTCAGAAGAATGTTTCTGCCATTCTGGCCGAATTCTTGCGCGTCTGCGCAGCAGAACGGCGTTCCGGCGCATGCAGGTTCGTGGTCCGGCGCTACGGCGCTCGCACATGCGCACTAGCGCACACCAAACGTGATCCTTTGGGCGGCCTAAAAAGGCGCTCAGAGGATCAAACAAATTGCTGGTTTGTCTCAGCTTCCTGTGTGATCTGATCCTGTTTCCTGTACCCGTGCCTGACTACCTATTGTGACCCGGATTGTTATTGGATTCTTCTGCTCTTCTCCTAACCTTGACCTCGGCTTGTTTAAATGGATTTCAACCAGTCTCCTGTGTTTGACCCTCGGCCTGTTACTTGGACTGTCTCCTGTCTCCTTGCCTGACCCCCTGCCTGTACCTGGACTATCCGTGTCTCCTAGACACTCTTCTTCAAAGCCTGCAGTATAAAGTTATTGTTCCTGTGTTTGACCCCCAGCCTGGTTCTGGACTATCTTCCTTTTGTGTTCCAGCCTGTACTCCTGTCTACCAGGATCTGCACAGCGGCTCCTATCTGCAAGGACCTTCACGCAAGATACCTACGGTCCATCGGGGTACCCTGTGCCTCTTTGTGCCATTCACTCCCTGTATCACCTCCAGGGGGCGGACTGCGCTTAGTCGCAAGGGTGAACCGCTCTCGGCATCTCGGCCTCGGTGAGTACTATAACTGACAGTGTGGCTTGGGGTTACTGCTAATGGTACTGAAATTTCACCCCGAGACACACTCGGGAATACCGCCAAGGAGGTTAAGGCCTTAAAGTGATTGTATAGTAGTTTTTTCCCTTCAAAAACAAACATGTTAAACTTACCTGCTCTGGCTTTGCACAGAGCAGCACTGATCCTCCTCTTCTGGGGTCCTCTGCCTGAACTCCAGGCTCCTCCTGCCTTCTCAGGTACCCCCCTGGCAAACCTCAGCAGGGGAGGGTGTATTACTCATGTGGAATTGATCCCGAGTCACACTGGGGTTGATTTACTAAAACTGGAGAGTGCAAAATCTGGTGCAGGTCTGTAAAGTAACCAATCAGCTTCCAGGTTTTATTGCCAAAGCATAATTGAATAAGCTGAATTTAGAAGCTGATTGGCTACCATGCACAGCCCCACCAGATTTTGCACTCTCCAATTTGAGTAAATCAACCCCACTGTGTGTGACTATTTTTACACAGAGTGCAGCTCGGCCCCGTTCCCCGCGAATTCGTCACTGGATTTGATTGACAGCAGCAGGAACCAATGGCTGCCATATGTATGGGGGGGAACTGCATCCAAAAGTTTTTTTTTTTTTGTAATGCAGAGAATGCATTAAGGTAAAAAAAAACTTTAGCCTTTAGGACCATCCTTTAGAAGTTGGGTGGATTCTAATTCTTTGCTTAGGGTATTGCACTAGCTACTTCTACTGCATTGAATAAATTTTAATTTTATACTGTATGTTTTACAATAAATTTGTCTTTGAATTTTTTTCCTGGAAGGAGAAATGATGCACATCCTGTTTCTATCACACAGTCAACACTCTGGTGTGCCATGAAAACTTCTGCTATATTGAATTATGTCAGTATGAATTTGAAAAATGATAATTGGCTATAAATACATAATCATCTTCAACATCCCCACCGATTATGAAAGGGTTGTTTACCTTTTAACATCATTGTGCTTCATTGATCGCAGCTAAGTAGGCCTGTTCTTTCCTGGTTCAGCTCAGGTCACATCTTCTACAGTATCCTTTTCAAAACCTGAAATTGTTTGAGATTATGTAATTTACAAGCAGAATAGTTCTTGAGAAAAGAGGAGAGAAGCAGTGTGATCACACAACTTACAGATGGCAGAGGATTCAACAGAATCCCAACTGACAGTGAGTAAGGCAAAAGAGGGAGATTTCCTCAGATGGACAAAAATGTAAAAAAAAAAAAAGGTACTAGCAACCAACGTATTTATATTTTCACCAGAAATTAGCTTACAAAAAAACATATTACTACTCAGACATATAATATATGGGTAACTGTTGCATTATAACCTTTATTTCTTAATAATGCTCTTAACAGGGCTTAATAACATTTAAAGCAAAACTCTTTTTTTTTAAAAACTCCCCTAGCTCTTTTCCAAGGCTCTTCTGGCTGGATCAATGACATCATGGACCTTTTCTTTTCTTTTGCCAGAACATGGCAGACTAACGGCGCTCACATTCTCACTACTGTAGTACTCTGAACTGATCCTAGGCTGCATGATAATACAATCCCTGGAAAATGCTAAATCTGGAGCAGCTGCACATGGTAAATGGAAAGAAAAATATGCTGCACTAGGGTGTGCTAAATATGCTGCTTAGTATGTCACAACTGCTACGCTTATAATACATATAACCATAAGTGTATAAATAAAATGCCCCAACGGGCAAAAAAAAAATAATAAATGATCTGTGTGTATAAATAATCATATATGTAATATATAAATATATAAACACATCAAAGTGCATATACGCTAATCAGTATATCTGATTACAGTACCAAACAAGTGCATAAATACAAAATGCAAATCATTTCCCAGTTCATAAATACAAAAATGCAAATAATTTCCAAAAAATGCTTAGTACAAAATTAAATCAAATTTCAACAAAAGTGCTAAGTGCCACACAGTTCATGTGAAAAGCAGTCCTTTATAAATTGGATCATATAATAAACTGTGAAGTTCTGCAAATAAACAATGCAGGTACTTATATGTGATATCCAATGGTGATGTAGTTAAGCATGCTCATGATTTCTCAGTGCTACAGGCCATGCGATAGTGCAATCTTGTGACCCCCAAGGTAATATGCTCATCTCAGAGCATTTGACTAAGTCGCTAAACAAATTCAAATCACACTTTTGAACCACCCCAGGTTCTATACAGATCACAGGATCCCAGACTCCATTGCAGTGCAAACAAATGGATAAGAAGAAATAACCATATAGTGCAATATCCTTTAAAAATGTATTCAAAAATTAAAACACTCCCCCAAATGGGGTATTCACAATCGTTAGGTGCGTCAGTGCACCGCTCTATGCAAAGCATACAGTTGCTGTGACAGTGAGGGTATGGTGTGCGTCTCATCAAACGTCAGATTTGCTGCCTCTCGCTCTGTCCTGGCCCCTCCCCTACATGTGTTTGACACAGGGATCATGTGTCTTCATCAGGGCATCCTGATGGGAACCCCTAATTTGTTCAATTAAACTTTGACAAAAAAACTGGAAGCTGATGGGTTTCTATGCACAGCTGCACCAGATTTTGAACTCTCCAGTTTAAGTAAATCAACCCCATTGCATCCTGAAAAAGAGACTAAACAATATAATGGTAGAAGATTACATGTGGTAGAGTCCGTGCTCAGAATTTAAGGATTTAGGCAGGCCATACATGGGTCGAATTTCAAACGAATTTTCTTTCGAAGATCTTATCTAAGGATTTTCCTTCGAATTTCGCACCATTAGTGGGCTGCAGCAACAGCCGATTTTCGTGCGGCCATCGAATTTTAGTAATCAGGCATGTTGGAAATTTTTTGAAAAACGAACAATTTTCTAATGAATGATGGGAGAATCATGCAAGAAATGTAATTGAAAAAGGAATGCAAGAAAAGAAGATTCCCAGCCATGAAAATTCTTTTGTGTAGCAACAGAAGATTAAAGTGAAGGCTTGGTTGGTCAAAATTTGAAATCAATGGTGGCACCATTAAATCACAAAACGCACAAAATTTATGTATGTATGTATGGCCAGCCTTAAGCTGAATCTATTCCCCCATTTGGAAGAATAATTCAATGTACTTGCAAACTAATAAATGTCTACAAACATTTGCATGTGTGAAATTTTTATGTACTAAAGTCCACTTTTAAGGGATAGTCAATAGCTGTCCAAATTTTAACAAAGTAGTAAATAATTAAATTATTTGTTAAAGGAATAAATGCAAATCTTTTTGCAGGTGAAAAAAATGTGCATTTACTGTATTATTTTTTTTACTTGGAGTCCGTAAAGCATTGCACCCATGATCAGCAGATTTCAGGTGCCATGCAGGACTCCTGCAGACCTTCCAGCGTATCTGTCTGGCCGTACCTCATAAGGGCAGGAAGATACACACTGATAGGAAGAGACAATTAACTACCAGAGTGCTCCACAGTGCCATAGTAGTTCATTGAGAACTTTAAAGTCATTTTAAAGTCTTGTTTTTTTTTTGTTTTTTTTAAATAACAAACATGTTATACTTACCTCCTCTGGATCCTCCTCTTCTCAGGAGCCTCTTTGCTTCTCCTGGCCCCTCCCTCCTGTCGAGTGCCTCCGCAGCAAGCACCCGAGCCAAGCTGCAGCTCTGTGTGTCAGCAGAGAAACAAAAGGGGGGGTTTCCGGCGCTCCACAACACGTGATGTCTAAGGTGAATAGTACAATGGTAGCTATAATAGCACATTAAAATAAGGCAGGTAAATTCTAGAATGAGGAGGCAGCGATCCTCAGAGGGTGTCCATTACCTCTGTTGATAATCAATGTTGAAAAAAGGAGGGGTGTGGAGGCGCCAACTGTGGTAGCTTGTTTATGCAAAAATAAAAGTTAGTGTAACCATTAAACTTACTGGTTCGCAGGGTGGAGGTGTTTCTTTGAGATGGAAAATGTCCTGGGATGTGCTTGATTCCGGCTTGGATAGCATTCCTCCAGGCGTCTGGGTGTGGAGTCCGTACACAGGCTGAACCGCTGCATCCAGTGCATGGAAAGCTCCACGCTGACCACTCTGGAGCACAGAAGAGGAAATGATGTCACTGATGCACAGCAAACGTCCAGGCTGGTGTTGGGGATAATGCAGGGATAGTACAGGCTACGCGCTCGGGGCTCACAGCTCCTTCTACTGGCCTTTTTGCTCCCTGGAGGAGAGCAGCTTGAATATATAGTGGAGGCAATTAGGTTAATTAGGTTAATTAGGTTAAGGTGTATGGGCTGGAGGTCTGTGGCTGTGGAACCACAACAGCCAACAGACCCACAGTCTTCCAAAAAGCACAAAAAAGTTGAAAGTAAAGTATGAAGAATTAAAAATATCATGAATTGGGGGTAAGTTTAATAATATAAGGATAATAATAGTAAGTGGAATTAGAATTAAAACATTTATTTAGAAGATGAAAAAAATGTGGAAAAAAAAAAAGAAATACAAATAAATATAAACTAAAAAATAAAAAATAAAAATTAAATGAAAAATAAAAATAAAAATGGGAAAAAACAATGAAAAAAAAAAAGGTATAAAAATAAATGTAAAATTAAAATAAAAATAAAAATTTTTTTAAAAATGAGATTAAAAAGCACTGGGATACACATTATGAGGATGAGCTCAGGGGGACATGAGGGGGGGGGGGGAGGGGGTGAAGTTGTTATATAGAACGGTGGAGTTGCTATCTAGGTCCATGAGGGGACAGCGGTCCCTCAGGTGACTGGATCATACGACAGCAAAGGACCATGGGGGTATTTTTATGTTGTAAGAAACTTCTACATGGTTTGTATAGTGATGGGCAAGGTGTATATATATATAATAAGAAAGTGAAGAATGAATGTATGATTGGAGAGGGGAAGGGGGGGGAGGAAAGTAAACTACAACAAAGAATGTGTTTCTAATTCTTCATTGAGTCCCCCTGGCGAGAGAGTACCCAATGAATATATCCAGTAGGCCTCCTGCTGACACAGGCGTTTGAAACGTTCCGCAGCAGGAAGACCTCTGGGCATGGCCTCGATGACCCAGACTCTGAGGCCCATGGTAGATTTTTGGTGTTCCTTCAAAAAATGAAGAGGGACACTGTGTTTGTCCCAGCCCTTTTCTATGAAACGCCTGCGTTCGTCAAAACGTTGGCGTAGGGGGCGTATGGTCCTGCCCACATAAAAGAGACCACATGGGCAGGTCAGGCAGTACACCACGTATTCACTGGAGCAATTATAAAAGTCTTTTATGGTGTATGTTTTGTCTTTACCAGTGAAGTTTTTTTGTCCATGGTCAACAAATTTGCACGTTAGGCATAATTTTTTCCGGCATTGGTACATTCCCACTAATGGAATTAGGGGGATGTGTGAGGCTGGAGTGGGTGGCACTTTACGGATTTTACTGGGTGCTATCCTACTTTTAATATTTTTTGCTCTACGATATGAAACCTTGGGTAGTTGGGTGAGGGAAGAACCTAGAAAGGGGTCTCCAAGCAAGATGCACCAATGTTTGGCTAAGATGTTCTCCATCTTCTTGTGACAATCATGAAACTGGGTAGTGAAACGTGTTGGTTGTGGATTATCTGAAGTTTTGGGTTTGGGTGGAGGTTTATTTGCCTGTTGGAGGAAGGCCTTTTGTACCAGATGTGGTGGGTATCCTTTGTCTTGAAATTTATTGGAAAGGAGTTTACCCTGTACGTGGTAATCTTCGTCCTTGGTGCAATTCCGCCGAATTCTATGGAATTGGCTCTTCGGTATGTTGTTGATCCATGTTGTATGGTGACAGCTCTGGTAGTGAATATAGGAATTCCCAGCGGTGGGTTTAACAAAGTTTGTAGCATGTATTTCAGATTCACTATGAAAAAGTTCTAAGTCCAAGAAGATTAGTTTTTCAGGGTCTATGACATGGGTGAAGGATAGCCCTAGGGAGTTGCAGTTGCAATGCTTGACAAAGGACTCTATACTCTCTGATGTGCCCCCCCAGATCAGAATGATATCATCGATGTAGCGCCCATAATATATGATATGGGCTGCAAAAGGGTTGTTATGTGAGACGTATTGTAGTTCCCAGTAGCCCATAGTCAGGTTGGCGTAGCTTGGGGCAAAATTGGCACCCATGGCAGTGCCTTGAGTTTGTAGATAGAAGGTATGGTCAAACTCAAAGTAGTTGTGTTCTAGACAGAATTGTGTAGCGTCCAGGATGTACTGTGCCTGTCTGGGATTGATGAGGGGGTCCTCAGAGAGAAAATATTCTACTGCTCTGAGGCCTACTGCGTGGGGGATGGAAGTGTATAGAGATGTAACTTCCAAGGATACCCACTGGTAGGTGGGTTCCCAGGTGTAGAAGGAAAGCATCTCCAATAGGTGGGTACTATCTCTAATATAAGATGGGAGGTGTTCCGCAAGGGGTTGAAGGAAATGGTCTATGTACATAGAAAACCCGCTGGTGATGCTCTCCATAGCAGCTACTATGGGACGGCCTGGTAAGTTGGACTGGTCTTTATGGATTTTTGGTAAATGGTAAAAGTAGGGAGTTTTACGAAAACCTTTGATGAGAAATGACAGTTCAGCTTTGGAAATAATACCATCTTCTAGGGCTTTGTGGGCTAATTTTGTGGCTTTCTGGGTGAATTCTGGTAAGGGATCATGAGTGAGTTTGGAATAAGTGTTGGTGTCGGATAATAGTCTGAGTGATTCCGCCATGTAGTCTGAACTGTTCTGTATTACAATGCCGCCTCCCTTGTCTGCTGCCTTTATGATGATATTGTGGTTGTTGGTTAACTCATCCAGGGCCTTCTGTT
This sequence comes from Aquarana catesbeiana, assembly GCF_042186555.1. Taxonomy (NCBI): domain Eukaryota; kingdom Metazoa; phylum Chordata; class Amphibia; order Anura; family Ranidae; genus Aquarana; species Aquarana catesbeiana. The sequence continues at coordinate 126,429,633 of NC_133324.1, read as the reverse complement.
CTGCTTTAGAGAGGTTAGCTCTTTTCCTGGGAGCAGATTTACACATTTGGACAAGGTCGGAATACATGACTTGACAGAATGTCTGTAGATAGGGGCCTTTTTTATGTACTGGGTTGAAGATGGACTTGGGTTTGAATTTATGTTGAATCGGAGGGGATGTTTGGTAGTGTTGAGTGTACAATTCCATATCTGCAAAGGGATATTCTGTATGGAGTTCATCTGGGTCCAAGATGATGGAGGAATCTGTGTCTGTATCTATTGGGAGGACATCATGGTTAATGGTTTCAATGGGTTCTTGCAAGGGTGGGGGTTTCAGAGAGGATTGGATATTGTAGAATCTTTTCACTGTCAAGTCTCGTATAAATTTATTAAGGTCTTTGAATAACATGAATGGGTTTGGGCGGATGGTAGGTGCAAAGGTGAGACCTTTGCTCAAGAGTGAGGTCTCTTCCATAGATAATATATGGGTGGATAAGTTGAAAATCTTTATACTTTCCGTATTTTTCCTTTTAAGTTTTCCTCTGCCCCCCTTCCTCCTCTCTTGCGTACTTTCTTTTGAAGGTGCCGAGTGGGGGGGCTGACCCTAAAAAATCATCATCCTTGGTTGTTTCTGTGTTGTTGGTCACTGTGGGGCTATAGGATGAAGTAGGAAAAAGGGGGATGACTGGGTTGGACTGTGTATTTGTTATAACCCTGGTGTTGAAAGAAGGAGTACTTGGGCAAAGTGTAGTGGAGTTCGGTTCAACCACTGGGTTTGAAGGTGTATCTGGTGATGGATCTGGATCGATCAGAAACAAACAGTCAGCGCAAAACTCAATGACTAATCACAGCAGCTGAACACTAAAGGCAAATATATAAACCCTTTTGAACTAAGTAAATAAATAAGTGCAGCGCTAAAATTACAAAATAAAAAGTTCAATAAAGTTCATATGTTCATGAATTGAAACACATGTAGATAAAGAGGCACGCAGACGTCACTGGTGATAAAGGGTGCTTCATGCAAAAGTTTAAGGTGATCCCTGGTCCGTGCTCACACCATTTGTTTAGCCAAACTGCTCATCTTGCTTAATAGACCCCTGAACTAACAGGAAGGTCATGAGAGCTTTCACCACCTCCGGTGGTAATGGTAAACTTGTAGATGGAAGATGGGCACCTCTCGGACTCCGCAGATAAGCCTTGTGACTCTCCCGCAGCAACATATAATATAAAGAAAAAATCTAGTGCTCTCTGTATGACTAGTAAAAGGTAACATTTATTAAAAGTCGGGTACTCACATAAATAGCACTTAGTCCAAGTGCTAGGATATCAAGCATAAAAAAACTGGTAACAGCAAAGCTGGTAAGGTGGTCGTAGTGACATTAAGATAAACTCCCGCACGCGTATCGTCCATAGGACTTCCTCAGCGATAATGGAGTATCGAAATGCCACTGTAGTTTAAATAGATAGCCCCTTATCACACTCACCTGTGTAATTAGAGAACGAGCGGTAGGCATCCAATCAGGACGCACCACTCACTAACAGGAAGTGTGTATCCAGAGAGGTTGCCATAGCGATCACTGGAGCGCGTCATACAGCGAGGAACCCCTTATCACACTCACCTGTGTAGTTAGAGAACGAGCGGTAGGCATCCAATCAGGACGCACCACTCACTAATAGGAAGTGTGTATCCAGAGAGGTTGCCATAGCGATCACTGAAGCGCGTCAGTGATCGCTATGGCAACCTCTCTGGATACACACTTCCTATTAGTGAGTGGTGCGTCCTGATTGGATGCCTACCGCTCGTTCTCTAACTACACAGGTGAGTGTGATAAGGGGTTCCTCGCTGTATGACGCGCTCCAGTGATCGCTATGGCAACCTCTCTGGATACACACTTCCTGTTAGTGAGTGGTGCGTCCTGATTGGATGCCTACCGCTCGTTCTCTAATTACACAGGTGAGTGTGATAAGGGGCTATCTATTTAAACTACAGTGGCATTTCGATACTCCATTATCGCTGAGGAAGTCCTATGGACGATACGCGTGCGGGAGTTTATCTTAATGTCACTACGACCACCTTACCAGCTTTGCTGTTACCAGTTTTTTTATGCTTGATATCCTAGCACTTGGACTAAGTGCTATTTATGTGAGTACCCGACTTTTAATAAATGTTACCTTTTACTAGTCATACAGAGAGCACTAGATTTTTTCTTTATATTATATGTTGCTGCGGGAGAGTCACAAGGCTTATCTGCGGAGTCCGAGAGGTGCCCATCTTCCATCTACAAGTTTACCATTACCACCGGAGGTGGTGAAAGCTCTCATGACCTTCCTGTTAGTTCAGGGGTCTATTAAGCAAGGTGAGCAGTTTGGCTAAACAAATGGTGTGAGCACGGACCAGGGATCACCTTAAACTTTTGCATGAAGCACCCTTTATCACCGATGGATCTGGATCCGCATGAGTATTGTTGACTGGTGTGAGCATTGTTTTTGACTGGGGGTTATGAGTTTTTTTGTTTTTGTTGGTTTTTGCCACTCGCTGTGGTTTGGGAATGAGTTGGAGAAGAGGTTGGGGAACGGGGATAGGTGAAGGGTTATGGTGGGAGTGCTGGGTGGTTGTTGTCGGTGAGAGACCTGTTAAGAGTGACCTAGGTGCAGGTCTCCAGGGTGGTGGAGCAACCATTTTTTTCTTCCAGCAGAAAACCCTGTTGTTGGTATAATCACCAATGTCCCTCCTGAATTTACCTAATTTGTTTTGGATAAGGTCATTTTCTTGTCTGATGGTGTTATCCTATCCTTCACCCATGTCATAGACCCTGAAAAACTAATCTTCTTGGACTTAGAACTTTTTCATAGTGAATCTGAAATACATGCTACAAACTTTGTCAAACCCACCGCTGGGAATTCCTATATTCACTACCAGAGCTGTCACCATCCAACATGGATCAACAACATACCGAAGAGCCAATTCCATAGAATTCGGCGGAATTGCACCAAGGACGAAGATTACCACATACAGGGTAAACTCCTTTCTAATAAATTTCAAGACAAAAGATACCCACCACATCTGGTACAAAAGGCCTTCCTCCAACAGGCAAAGAAACCTCCACCCAAACCCAAAACTTCAGATAATCCACAACCAACACATTTCACTACCCAGTTTCATGATTGTCACAAGAAGATGGAGAACATCTTAGCCAAACATTGGTGCATCTTGCTTGGAGACCCCTTTCTAGGTTCTTCCCTCACCCAACTACCCACGGTTTCATATCGTAGAGCAAAAAATATTAAAAGTAGGATAGCACCCAGGAAATTCCATAAAGTCCCACCCACTCCAGCCTCACACATCTCCCTAATTCCATTAGTGGGAATGTACCAATGCTGGAAAAAATTATGCCTAAGGTGCAAATTTGTTGACCATGGACAAAAAAACTTCACTGTTAAAGACAAAACATACACCATAAAAGACTTTTATAATTGCTCCAGTGAATACGTGGTGTACTGCCTGACCTGCCCATGTGGTCTCTTTTATGTGGGCAGGACCATACGCCCCCTACGCCAACGTTTTGGCGAACACAGGCGTTTCATAGAAAAGGGCTGGGACAAACACAGTGTCCCTCTTCATTTTTTGAAGGAACACCAAAAATCTACCATGGGCCTCAGAGTCTGGGTCATCGAGGCCATGCCCAGAGGTCTTCCTGCTGCGGAACGTTTCAAACGCCTGTGTCAGCAGGAGGCCTACTGGATATATTCATTGGGTACTCTCTCGCCAGGGGGACTCAATGGACCCAGATAGCAACTCCACCGTTCTATATAACAACTTCACCCCCTCCCCCCCTCCCCTCATGTCCCCCCTGAGCTCATCCTCATATTGTGTATCCCAGTGCTTTTTAATCTCATTTTTTAATTTTTTTTTATTTTTATTTTAATTTATTTTTATACTTTTTTTTTCATTGTTTTTTTCCCATTTTTATTTTTATTTTTCATTTTATTTTTTATTTTTTATTTTTTAGTTTATATTAATTTTTATTTCATTTTTTTTTTTCCACATTTTTTTCATCTTCTAAATAAATGTTTTAACTTTAATTCCACTTACTATTATTATCCTTATATTTATTAAACTTACCCCCAATTCATCATATTCTTAATTCTTCATACTTTACTTTCAACTTTTTTGTGCTTTTTGGAAGACTGTGGGTCTGTTGGCTGTTGTGGTTCCACAGCCACAGACCTCCAGCCCATACACCTTAACCTAGTTAACCTAATTAACCTACTTAGATAACAGCACATCCCAGGACACTTTCCATCTCAAAGAAACACCTCCACCCTGCGAACCAGTAAGTGTAATGGTTACACTAACTTTTATTTTTGCATAAACAAGCTACCACAGTTGGCGCCTCCACACCCCTCCTTTTTTCAACGCAGCTCTGTGTGTCCATTCAGACACAGAGCTGCCAATTTGCCCCACCCCCTTTGATTGACAACCGTGGGAGCCAATGGCGCTGCTGCTGTGTCTCAGCCAATCAGGAGGGAGAGTCCCAGGCAGCCTAGGGATTCATGGACATTGCTGGACAGAGAGGGGTCTCAGGTAAGTATTAGGGGGTGCTGGGGGGGCTACTACACACAGAAGGTGTTTTATCTTAATGCATAGAATGCATTAAGATACAAAACCTTCTACTTTTACAACTCCTTTAAGCCGAGAGCCTCAAAGGCTGTCGGTACTTGTAGTTTCGCATTCTCAAAACTCTGTAAATGAGTGACGTGGCCGGGCGAGCAGAGCCCCACATGGCCCCCTTTTTTTTCAATAGTGACAGCGCATGGGGAGAGAAGATCCCTCGCTTGCTGTCATTAGAGGCAGCAGAGCGGGCAGCAGCTGCAGGAGTGGGAACATGTTACATGTTCCACCCAAAAAATTAGTGGAACATGTAACATGTTCCCAAAGATGGGCATATCCTTTAAAGCAGAGTGACAGCGCATGGGGAGAGAAGATCCCTCGACTTGCCTACACACGATCACACCAAAGTCCAACGGAGTCGTACGTGATGATGTATGACCGGACTAAAATAAGGAAGTTCATAGCCAGTAGCCAATAGCTGCCCTAGCGTCGGTTTTTGTCCGTCGGACTAGCATACAGACGAGCGGACTTTTCGCCCAGACTCGAGTCCATCGGAAAGATTTGAAACATTTTTCAAATGTAAAGTCCGTCAGATTTTTGACCGAAAAAGTCTGCTGCAGGTCCGATGGAGCCCACACACGGTCGGATTGTCCACCGGATTCGGTCCGTCGGACCAGTCCGGTCAAAAAGTCCGCCCGTGTGTACGCGGCATGAGAGGAGCCAGTAGATCTCTTGCTAGTAGGTGAAGAGGATACTAAAGGGAAATCTGTATACCAGTTAATCGATATTTAAATAATTTTTCTCCTGAGACTGTTGCTGAATTAGCTTTTAACTGGATTTCCTTCGTCTGTTGCTTCCAGTTCCCAACACTTGGCATGACCCTGGTTTAGACCACTATTTCACTCCGTCACATTGGTGCAACTTCTTGTTTGGCCTTTCTACTGAATCTCTTAGCTTGCTATTTGGGTACATCTCTGTGGATTTCTTTTACATTGTCATCAATAACTGAGGGTAAGCTAGGGCAACAGATGACACTGAAATATTATACACAGACACTTTGTCAAAGCAAACAGCAGGCAGAGTCAGCAGGCTAATGATCAGGATTAGGAATGAGCTTAGTGTTTAATATGAACATAAGGGAGGCAGTATCTGGGGGCTCTTTTCATTAAAGGGGACTTCAGGTATTTGATAAGCCCCCTTTGCACAGATCCACACAACCACCTGCCAGGGTTTTTGGGATGAGGGCCTTGTCCTTATCAACATGCCCCCCCCATGTTGAGGGCATGTAGTCTGGTATGACACAGAGGAAAGGGGCTGCATGCTTGACATCCTTCCCCTTTCCTAACCAGCCATGCTGTATGCTAAGTTTAAGGGTGTGCCAAAGAATTTGTACCCTCTAAGCCGCCAGCATCTAATCCCATGGTATTGATTTGTTGGTCTCTATGAAACTAAAATATCTGTGTTTGAAACTGATCTCAGGGTAAGTCATGGCTTACATTTCCAACTTAACATGCTATCCATCACAGCTCCTGAATTCCTGCCTTCTTGTACATGGTATATAGGATGTGTTTAAAGATTTCATGAGGGTGTAGCAAGAACATTTAAGAAGGAAAATAAAATTTGTATTAAAATCACCTTCAGTGTTTTTAGTTACCGGTATATTTAGTTTTTAAAGCTGAACTCTAGGAATTATCATTTTTTAAACCTACATTTATCCAACGTGGCTATATCTAATTCTTCATTTCTCAAATCCAGCCTGTGCTATGTACAGACAGTGTCGGCCTCTTCCAGGTGCTGCTCGAACAACTTGACCTCTGTATGTGAAAGTACAAGACATTCTCTGAAGGGCAGTGCCCTGTGTTCAGTATACAGATGGCCAGTTGCTTGAGTAGCACCCAGAGGAGACCAGCACTGAATAGTGATGAGCCAAGGTTTGGTCTGAACCCATTTCGGTCCAAACCCACAGGAAGCTATGATATGATGGCAGGCTGTCAGCCCAATCAGCCGTGGTCAGGGAATTTCCCAGCCTGCAGCCGAATGTTGATCTAACATGGCCACATCAGCCCGAACCTTAGCTCATCACTAGTGCTGGCTGTATATAGCATAGGCTACTACAATTAATTTCTATATACCCAGCAGCCTTCTCAATGAAGAATTAGATGTAACCAAGCTGGACCAATATAAGTTGTAAAAAGATAATTCCTGGAGATCATCTTTAATAGAGATTACGTTTTCCCAGCTTTCTAATTTATGCACAATATTAGGCAGACAGCAAGGACAGTGTTAAAAAAATAAATGTATATGTTGATTATATACATACTCATTCATAGCGTGAACAATATTTGCATAATGTGTTTATTTCTATGTGGTACATATTAGCACCTTTCCACTTGAAATAAAGGTACAGCTCAGAACCTCATGTGCAGTTTATGCTCCATTAGCTTCATGCTGCAGGGCACTTTTTAGTCTAACATAGTTTGACACAAAACACACCTGGTTCAAATGGAACTTCTTTAAAAAAATATTCTTAAACAAACCCTACAGATTTTTTACCAAATGGTAATAAATTTTTTTCTCTCTGAAATAAAGACACTTATGCACAATTTATATTTGGAATAGAAAAATTGGTCACAGCTATAATAAGAACCCAAGAAATGAGGCACCTACACCATTAGAAACCATTATAGATATACACCCTTATCACTAAAACCCCCAAAATATCCAACAGGCTATTAAGTGATTAGAATAGAATTTGAAGTGGTATGAGGTTATGTTGGTAAACTTTTTAAATTCCTCCTTGACTAATGCTGCTGGACTCAAGTTGTAAGTTTGATAGAATTTCAAAGCTTTTTTTTCAATTACAATATAGATTTGGCCAGCAATTTAGATGATTAGTTTTATTACAGAAGGAGTCATCTGCTCTTTTCCAAAATACTCCACTTCTCTGCAGCTGCATAAGTCAGCCAATAAAGAAATGGTCATAGCAATGCTAAACTTTCAGTTACTACTGAAAAGATGAAAAGCCGTGGCATAATGTGCAGGTCAGAGAATGCCATTTGGTAAGAAAATGTTATTTATATCCAGATCATGGTCAGAGGCAGAAAGAAATCCACAGAGATGTACCCAAATAGCAAGCTAAGAGATTCAGTGGAAAGGCCAAACAAGGACTTGCACCAATGTGACGGAGTGAAATAGTGGTCTAAACCAGGATCATGCCAAGTGTTGGGAACAGGAAGCAACAGACGAAGGAAATCCAGTTAAAAGCTAATTCAACAACAGTCTCAGGAGAAAAATTATTTAAATATCGATTAACTGGTATACAGACTTCCCTTTAGTATCCTCTTCACCTACTAGCAAGAGATCTACTGGCTCCTCTCATGCCGCATACACACGGGCGGACTTTTTGACCAGACTGGTCCGACGGACCGAATCCGGTGGACAATCCGACCGTGTGTGGGCTCCATCGGACCTGCAGCAGACTTTTTGGGTCAAAAATCTGACGGACTTTAGATTTGAAACATGTTTCAAATCTTTCCGATGGACTCGAGTCCGGGCGAAAAGTCCGCTCGTCTGTATGCTAGTCCGACGGACAAAAACCGACGCTAGGGCAGCTATTGGCTACTGGCTATGAACTTCCTTATTTTAGTCCGGTCGTACATCATCACGTACGACTCCGTCGGACTTTGGTGTGATCGTGTGTAGGCAAGTCCGTTTGTTGGGAAAGTCCATCGGATAGACCGTTGGACCAGTCCTGTCGAAAAGTCCGCCTGTATGTACACTGCATCAGACTCAAGACATATTGAGCTAGATCATCTGTCTCTTGTTCCTGTGTGGCTAAAGTGCCCCTCTGATAGGTCTGCTTAAAAGTAACATCCAATTATTACATTCATACATGTGGGAATCTTCTCTTCTGGGGTCCCCAGCTGGCACTGTCAGCTCCTCCTCTTCCCTGTGTGCCACCATAGGAAGCCGCTTAATATGGTGGCACATGTGCAGGTTAAACCTGACCCCCTTTCTCACAGAATTTGATTGACAGCAGCAGGAACCAATGGCTCCCATTGCTCTCAGCCAAGCTTGTGAGAAGCCTGAGAAGGGAGAGAAGACCGGCAGCAAGGCACAGCGCTGGATCAATACAGGATTCAGTTAAGTATATAAGGAAAGGAGGAGGACAGCAAATAGAAGGTTTTTTTAGCCTAATGTATAGAATGTATTAAGGTAAAAGAAACTTTAAAGGGGTTGTAATTCCTCGTGTTTTTTCACCTTAATGCATCCTATGCATTAAGGTGAAAAACCACCTGTCAGTGACCGGCCCCCCGTTTTACTTACCTGAGCCCCGTATTTCTGTCGACAGAGACGCGCTTTTCCTCTCTCCACGGGGTCCCGGCTCTTGATTGGATAGATTGATAGCAGCGCAGCCATTGGCTCCTGCTGCTGTCAATCAAATCTAATGATGTGGGAGTCGGGGGCAGGGCCGAGTCCGGCATTCGTGTCTATGGACGCAAATGCTGGACTCGGGAGCGCGCCCGCAAGGTAACCCCCTCCCGGAGAGTGCTTCTCCTAGGGGGTCATCTGATGCGGGGAGGAGCCGCGAGAGCCGCCAGGGGACCCCAGAAGTTGAGGTTTAGGGCCACTCTGCGTGTTTCTCCAAATCCAAATCACATGACAGGAGAGTGTGGCCGGCTCTCAATAGAGCCGTTTCACACATCTCTGTGGCGGCCGCGGAGCAGTTTTCACAGGGGTCCGGTGCATCCTTGGCTCAGTTTCAGGTCTGAATTCAGGCAAAAATTTCGAGCCTGATTTGTCCCTGAAATGGAGAAGATGGACGCACTGGATCCCCTGCTGTGAGCCTATCTGCACTAAGTGTGAACCCAGCCTTTAACAGAATTCCAGCCAAAGATAAAAAGTATAGGCCATTAAAAGATCAAATAACACCTTCAGTACAGAGGTGCTCTTTTGTTGGCCTACATTATTTTCTGTCTTTTATATCTGCCTAGAGTTCAGCTTTAAATTTTATGAATCGGTGTCCTGGAACAGGGGCGTACCTACAAGGGTCGCAATTGCGACCTGGCCCCATGCTCCAGGGGGCACGTGCAGCCCCCCTGTACATCTGGATAGGAGGAGCGGCAGAGCAGCTGCATACAGAGGAGCCGATCTCTCCATTCTCTTCCTGCAGCTGCTGAATACCCACTTCTTCTCCTCTCCCACAGATTGGTTCCTCTGTATGCAAGCACCCGCCACTTCTCATATCCAGCTTATTTCTACTGTCTATAAACATAAAATATACAGCAATGTGATGATTATAAACGTGAGCTACATAAACATAAAAAACACAAAAAAGTCCTTCTGTGTTAAATAAAAAAAGTCCAATGTTCCCACTCAGTAATTGCAAAAGAAAGTGTCTGACCACCTTAAGTAATGAAGGCTTACCAGAATTTGTGGCTACACAATTAAGTGTAGCAAACATGCTTTGATAATGCCACTCACGTGGAGTATTAGGAATCCTCTCCTTTTAACCTTATCTCTGGAACTCCAGAAAATGAAAAAAAAAACTAATATGGTGTAATATTGTTACCACTCTGATAAATGACACCCTTGTGAATAACACTCCATGCATAAATTATAAGTGCAAGTGCCGATCGCCAGCCTCCACCAGCTTTCACCCCAATGCAGTGCGCACTCACCGAACAAAAGATAATAAGAAGCATCAAAGGTGAAAAAAGGGATGTCCACAGGTTTCAGAGCAAGGATTTCCTCTCATATTATCTCACTTCACAGGGTAGAGCTCCATTCATATGTCCCAAAATACCAAAGGCCATAAACAAAATATATGCCTTATGCGTAGTACTTATTGAAAGGACATACAATGAACAGGTAAAATTGCATAAAAACAATATATCATGCTGCTAGACTCACATATAACTCCGCCACACGGACCTCCGCTGCCTCAAGGGCCTCTAACGTGTACAACAGCGGCCATACTTATGTAGTCCAAACAGTAAAACATCCAACTTCCTGTTCAGCAATCAGTGCCCATAAGAGATGCCAGTAAGTGCCTCCCATCAGTGTAGCCTATCAGTGCCCATCAGTCCAGCCTCAACAGCGCATATCAGTGAAGGAGAAAAATTACTTATTCACAAAATTTACTGACAGAAACTAAGAAAAACGTTTATTTTTTTAAAAAAATTTTTTGTAAAAAATAAAAATCTCAACAGTGATTAAATACCACCAAAAGAAAGCTTTATTTACGTAAAGAAAACGATAAAAAAAATTAATTTGGGAACATTTTTGCATGACCACGCAATTGTCATTCAAAGTGTGACAGCGCTGAAAGCTAAAAAATGGCCTGGACAGGAAGGTGGTGAAAGTGCCCTGTATTGAGGTGGTTAAACATTTAACTAGGAATTAAGTTAAATTAAATAACTCCCTGATGTGTAATTACAGCAGTTTAAAAATACATGTATGAAACGAATGGAGCCCTTATAGGTTAACAATGGCATAACTAAATGCCAGGATAAAATAATACTATCTGATTCAAATTAAAAATTAAAATAAAATAAAAAATACATGAGATGGACTAAATAATGTATACACAAGCATCAAAATAACATATATATATATATATATATATATAAATGATTTCTTATATTTATATATATCCTATAAAGTAACATCAAAAGGAGCATAAAAGAGAATAAAAACAATATACCCCTAACTTAAAACAATTAACATCACATTCTATGTTATGCCCATGGGGTGTATGAGATTTTAATTCATATACAGTGGAACCTCGGATTGCGAGTAAAGCGGTTTACTAACGTTTCACAATACGAGCTATTTAAAAAAAAAATCTTGACTCGCTTTGCGAGCGTTGTCTCGCAAGACGAGCAGGATTCAAGCCACTGAGGTGTGCAGTACCGCATTTGGCCAGGGGTGTGGGGGCACTGGTGATGCTCGGAGACGCTCAAAGACACTCGGAAACACTTGGAGACACTCAGTTCCCGAGTGTCTCCGAGTGTCTCTGAGTGTTTCTGAGTGGTCTCCGAGCGTCTCAGAGTGTTTCCAAGTGTCTCCGGTGCCCCCGCACCTCTGGCCACATGCGGTACTGCATAGACAAGCAGTGGCTGTGGAACCGATTATCTGAGTTTCCATTATTTCCTATGGGGAAACGCGCTTTGATATACAGTACAAGTGCTTTGGATTACAAGCATGCTTGTGGAATGAATTATGCTTGTAATCCAAGGTATTACTGTAACCAGAATGTTTCCATTCTGGATAATTCTGTAACTTTGTTGCATCTCCTCCAATGTGGCTGTAACTTAGCGATGCCTACAAATTTTAGACCACTAGGATCTCTGTTATGTTTTCTATGAAAATGCATGGATGAACTGTGTTTGGGGTACCCTGTTTTAATACGGTATATATGCTCTCTAAGGTGGTCTCTTAATCTACGTTTGGTCCTGCCTACTTATTGTTTGTGGCATGTACACTCTAGTAGGTATTCTATATTATATTGTTTCCCTGTCACAGAAGATGCAAAAGTATATATTTTCTTGTGATGTCGCCTCCCTGCTGTACATATGGCGCAACGATTACAGGGATAGAAACCTTTCATATTATGGAAAAAACAAATCTGTTTAGGAGGGTCAACAATATTTGGAGCTAAACGATCCCTGAGGTTGCTCGCTTTTCTAAATATTACCTCAGGTTTTTCAGGTAAAGATTTACCCAGAATGGTATCTGCTTTCAACACATCCCACCTGTTATTAATGATCTTTTGAATCTGCTTCTATTGAATAAAAAAGGAGGTAATGAAAGGACAAACAAAGTGTTTAGTATTAGTAAAAATCATAGGTGCCAATAATACTTCTCTGTTCATCTGTCTCACTTGTTCAATAGTGTTGTTGATAATAACTATTTCTGAATAACTTTTTTGCATGAATTTTTCATTCAAAATGGAGGATTGTTCAAGGCAATCAGATTCTTGATAACAATTGCGCCACATCCTCATAAATTGGCCCTTAGGTATATTTCTAAGCCATGTGGGATGATGGCAGCTATCTAACGAAATATAACTGTTCCTATCAGTGGCCTTAAAGTATGATTTAGTGTGGATGTGGCCATCCCGGATCATTAAGGTCAGATCAACAAAATCTATTCACGACTCTGTGTAAAGGTGAGTTTGATATTCCGATCATTAGAATTGAGAGTGTTCATGAAATCCACTAACGATGACTCATCTCCCTTCCATATGAACAAGATGTCATCTATATAGCGCTTGTAAAATACAAGGTGTTTCAATCTTGCATTATAGATGGCATCAAGTTCTCACTTAGACATGAAAATATTAGCTAAGCTGGGGGCAAATTTAGCTCCCATTGCAACACCTCTAATTTGAAGATAATACTGTCTGTCAAACCAGCAAAAATTGTGAGTCATTGCAAAGTCTAACTGATCTAGTATAAATCTTTGTTGTAAAACAGGGATATCTGTGGCTAGTTGTAAATAGTATTCTACTGCCACCATTCCCTCCCTGTGTGATATGTTAGTATACAGGGAGGACACATCTGCTGTTACAAGAAACATCCGATCAGTTACTGGAATACCATTGAATTCATTAAATACCTGCTTTGTATCTTTTAAATAAGAAGGTGTGTTAATGACTAAATCTTGGAGAAAGGAGTCTATATATTCACCCACTCTAGCTGTAAGTGACCCTATCCCACTAATTATAGGGCGACCAGATGGGTTCACAGGATCTTTATGAACCTTTGGTAAAAAACACATTACAGGAATTCTAGTTGCCTTAGGTATCAGATAGCCTTTTTCTTTTTTATTGAGGATACCCTGGCTACCTCCCCTGTCGATCAGCAATTCTAATTCTCTTTTATATTTTATCAAAGGGTCTCTTTTAACATGAAGGTACAGTATCTCACAAAAGTGAGTACACCCCTCACATTTTTGTAAATATTTTATTATGTCTTTTTAGGTGACAACACTGAAGAAACAGTGTAAATTTGCTGTCCTCTCAAAATAACTCAACACACAGCCATTCATTTATAAACCACTGGCAACAAAAGTGAGTACACCCCTAAGTGAAAATGTCCAAATTGGGCCCAAAGTGTCAATCTTTTGTGTGGCCACCTTTATTTTTCAGCCTTAACCCTCTTGGGCATGGAGTTCACCAGAGCTTCACAGGTTGCCACTGGAGTCCTCTTCCACTCCTCCATGACAACATCACGAAGCTGGTGGATGTTAGAGACCTTGCACTCCTCCACCTTCTGCTTGTGGATCCCCACAGATGCTCAATAGGGTTTAGGTCTGGAGACATGTTTGGCCAGTCCATCACCTTTACCCTCAGCTTCTTTAGCAAGGCAGTGGTCATCTTGAAGTTGTGTTTGGGGTCGTTATCATGTTGGAATACTGCCCTGCGGCTCAGTCTCCGAAGGGAGGGGGATCATGCTCTGCTTCAGTATGTCACAGTACATGTTGGCATTCATGGTTCCCCCAATCCACCATGCTTGATTGTAGGGAAGACACACTTGTCTTTGTACTCCTCACCTGGTTGCTGCCACACACGCTTGACACCACCTGAACTAAATATGTTTATGTTGGTCTCATCAGACCACAGGATATGGTTCCAGTAATCCATGTCCTTAGTCAGCTTGTCTTCAGCAAACTGTTTGCAGGCTTTCTTGTGCATCATCTTTAGAAGAGGCTTCATTCTGGGACAGCAGCCATGCAGACCAATTTGATGCAGTGTTCGACATATGGTCTGAGCACTGACAGGCTGACCCCCCACCCCTTCAACCTCTGCAGCAATGCTGGCAGCATTCATACATTTATTTCCCAAAGACAACCTCTGGATATGTCGCTGAGCACATGCACTGCACTCAACTTCTTTGGTCGATCACAGAGAGGCCTGTTCTGAGTGGAACCTGTCCTGTTAAACCCCCGTATGGTCTTGGCCACCGTGCTGCAGCTCAGTTTCAGGGTCTTGACAATCTTCTTATAGCCTAGGCCATCTTCATGTAGAGCAACAATTCTTTTTTCAGATCCTCAGAGTGTTCTTTGCCATGAGGTGCCATGTTGAACTTCCAGTGACCAGTATGAGAGAGTGAGAGCGATAACACCAGATTTAACAAACCTGCTCCCCATTCACACCTGAGACCTTGTAACACTAGTGAGTCACATGACACCGGGGAGGGAAAATGGCTAATTGGTCTCAATTTGGACATTTTCACTTAGAAGTGTACTCACTTTTGTTGCCAGCGGTTTAAACATTAATATCTGCGTATTGAGTTATTTTGAAGGGACTAGAAATTTACACTGTTATACAAGCTGTACACTCACTACCTTACATTGTAGCAAAGTGTAATTTCTTCAGTGTTGTCACATGAAAAGATATAATAAAATATTTACAATAATGTGAGGTGTGTACTCACTTTTGTGAGATACTGTAAGTATCTCTATCATTAAGAATATTATACATCTCATTTACATATTTACTTTTGTCCATTACTACAATGGAACCTCCCTTATCAGCTAGACGTATTATCAGATCTTTTTGTTCAAGTAAGCTCTTCATTCCTAAATAAGAAGATCTCATTCTCTCTTTTTTTTTGATCTTGGGTAACTAGCTCTTTATGTAGAAATGTGACCAGTGTTACTTGGCGGGTTAAAAAGAGATGCATTCCTAAGTGTAGTACTTCTGTATTCAGACACATAATTAGTAGTCCTTGTTACAGAATGTTGTAAAAATGTCTCTTCAGACATAATTGCCTAGTGAACTTCTGAATGTCTACAAAGGTTTGAAATTTATTAAGTTTGGCCTTAGGAACATACTTCAAACCTTTATACAACACGAAGAAGACGAAAGGAAATGGGACTTTGTATGAGGCAAGTCATTAGATTGTTCAATTTATTAAAAAATAGCAGATTACATTATGGAAAGTGTCAATCTGCAATACAGGACACAATCCAGTGTAATACAATTGCATAAATATAAAACAATTATACAGAATAGAATACAAAATAATAAATAAACATATTCATTACAAAAGGACACTCATCCATTCATAAAAGTTCAATGAACATGATCGATTTTTCATGGTAGGCCAAAATTGTTTAAAACATCAGTTTGATATAACTCGACGCACGTTTCATGGCTCTTGCCAATCATCAGGAGTAAGATGCTCTGAAAATAAATCAGTAATATTTATAAGTAGGGATATCCTTTAAACGGAGAAACAATCTCTCAAAATAAAGGTGTGTAACTTACAGTGGTGGTGCCCAACCTTGAATCCAAAGGAAGAAGAGGGACAAGGATGAGCATCTCACCTGGGGCTGAGGTTAGGAATCCCATCCAAGCCAGAAACAGCAGCCAGGTGAAGACCAGGTGACCATGTCACAACCATGTGGTTCTGGTGTGTGCTTATCAGTCCATACTGCTCTGCAATGGTAAGAAAATGAAACCATGTGAAATGAATGTGTGCGAGTAATGAGTGGAGCCTATATCAGTAGACGACTGAAGTGATGAATGGTGTTGTGATAAAGTGTATGAACTGAAAAACAAAGAAACAAACCTGCAAAAAATGAAATAGGAAAGTAAGTAATTGTATCCAAATCAAAAGTGGATGATGGACTGTGTAATGTGAAAACTGAGAATAAACCCAAAAGAATGCAGTGATGAGTATAAAGCAAAAAAAAAATTACCTTGTGTGTGGGTCTGTGACTGGAGACATAGCTGCTGTCCTGCTTGTGTGAATGGTTTATGTGAAATGGTCAGCTGGCCAGCCTGAGCAGCTTATATCAGGCATAGGGCGGGTCCCCACCAGCACCATGATCCCCAATAGGATGGAGAGAGGGAGCATGCTCAATGCTTAGGCAGGTAAATGCACTGAGCAGAGCATTCAATCATGATGCTGATGCATAGAAGGCAAGGCCCCGGCCCCCAACCTGTATAAGGAACAAGTGGGGGGGGGAGGGAGACTGCCATGCATCGCAACCCCGGGTAAGACAAGGTACCCCATCACCCCCACTCCCCCCGATAAGGGGGCCCATCCATGGCCGAACAAGGAAGTACACTGTATTGTATCCCATAGAGTGTCAAATTGCTGGCAAGGAAAACCAGAATATAAAATTAAATGTATATGATGATATGAAGGTAGGGAAAAGAAATGGCTCATTGTAAGGGAAACCAGAGTATAGAGCTATAAATGTGTATGATGATATGAAGATTTGAAAAGAAAAATAACTCATTGTAGGGGAAATGTAAAGGTGGATGAATAATAAACTATTAATGTTAAGGTGTGGCAGGTCGCTGGAAAAGTGGGTATCTTCTACCCTAATTTGGCAATATATTAGATGCGACCTAACACAACATAATTATAGCAATGACAAGCCTCCATCCCTCATATGTATACAACAAGAAGAAGAAGAAAGGAAATGGGACTTTGTATGAGGCAAGTCATTGGATTGTTCAGTTTATTAAAAAATAGCAGATTACATTATGGAAAGTGTCAATCTGTAATACAGGACACAATCCAGTGTAATACAATTGCATAAATATAAAACAATTATACAGAATAGAATACAAAATAATAAATAAACATATTCATTACAAAAGGACACTCATCCATTCATAAAAGTTCAATGAACATGATCGATTTTTCATGGTAGGCCAAAATTGTTTAAAGCATCAGTTTGATATAACTCGACGTAGTAGGGATATCCTTTAAATGGAGAAACAATCTCTCAAAATAAAGGTGTGTAACTTACAGTGCGGCCAAATGGTGGCACCCAACCTTGAATCCAAAGGAAGAAGAGGGACAATTTCTTCAGTGTTGTCACATGAAAAGATATAATAAAATATTTACAATAATGTGAGGTGTGTACTCACTTTTGTGAGATACTGTAAGTATCTCTATCATTAAGAATATTATATATCTCATTTACATATTTACTTTTGTCCATTACTACAATGGAACCTCCCTTATCAGCTAGACGTATTATCAGATCTTTTTGTTCAAGTAAGCTCTTCATTCGTAAATAAGAAGACCTATTCTCTCTTTTCTTTTGATCTTGGGTAACTAGCTCTTTATGTAGAAATGTGACCAGTGTTACTTGGCGGGTAAAGAGAGATGCATTCCTAAGTGTAGTACATCTGTATTCAGACACATAATTAGTAGTCCTTGTTACAGAATGTTGTAAAAATGTCTCTTCAGACATAATTGCCTAGTGAACTTCTGAATGTCTACAAAGGTTTGAAATTTATTAAGTTTGGCCTTAGGAACATACTTCAAACCTTTATTAAGAACCAGTAATTCCTCTTTATTTAATTCCTTGGAACTCAGGTTAAAGACACCATTTAATTGTCCTAAATTTTCCTTTTCGTTACCTCTTTTGACTCTTTTTCCTCCTCTCTTTCCTCTGTGTCTGTACACTTCTTTTTTTACCATCTCTCCATCCTAAAAAATGATCTCCTCTTTGTTCCCGTGATTGGTAAGTGGTTGAAGGTTGGGGTTGGGAATATTCCCTGTATTCCCTATTGTCTGGTCTTTATTACCCTCTTTGATCATCCAGCCCTACTCTTCTAAAGGAATCTCTCCTCTGTGGTGGTGGTGGTTGTCCTCTGTATGGGGGAGGAGGATGAGGATGTTGATAAATTCTCCCTCCATTGTGGCTGTGTTGTGGATGCCAGTGCATATATCTCTCACCTATATCATATTCTTCGTGGTCCCTTAGAGAATCATATCTGTTACTGACTGAGATGTCAAAAGAATCTCTCCTACCCCCACGATTATCATATGGTTATCGATACCCTCTGTTATGAGGATTCTTTTTCCAGGCAATTTTCTTCTTATTTTTAATTTTTATTTTCTTTCCCCTATGTACCGGTGTCCAAGTGTAGTTGGAACCCGTGTAATTATTGTGATTAGAATTTGAAATAGAAGTTACTTCCCATCTCGGCTGTATCTGTTTGAGGTGCTGCTAGTGTTTGTTGATCCTGCCATTTAAAAAACTTTTTTTCTTTAGAATCCTTAAGATCTCTAATGCATTTCTTTTTCTTTTTTATTCTCTGTTCCTCCTCTGTAATATCTAAAAATCCTTTTAGGTTTATCTGATTCTTTTTTATAGTCCTCTCTATCTTTATGAGGTGCACGTTTATATCTGGTAAGATTAATGTCATTGTCCATAGCTATTAATTTTTTCTTGTTCCTTAAGATAAGACATTTCAATAAATATATGCCTGCCTCATTAAAGAATTTAAACCATTCTTTATCTTCCTTGTTGTCACCTTGTTCCAGGGGAACATCTCACCTTAGGGAACGTGGTACCATGTTCTCCGTAACATAATGTTCCAACAAGGAGATATCCCACAATGTCTTGACCTCAGAGGTCATGATGCTTTTTAAGTGCGTAAATAACCCATGTATCTCTCCCAGGTTATTATCCTCCACAAATACATCATCAGTGATTACTGTGCATTTAGCACATGCTTCAAAAACATTCATAATCAATAAAAATGTAGCTGCTCAACTAGTGATATACTGTGATAACAAAACTGAAAAAATAGAGTGAGCGCTAAACAGACTGTGTTTTCTATGTTTCAGTTTGTGAATAAACAGGAAGCTACCGTCAAAAGCCCACATAATAATGGGGATCTGAGGGTAGCAAACTGGAGGCTGAGGCTGCAGAGAACGAGATTAAGGGCTATGTCCTCAATATCCTTTCTATGTCTCAAAGATGGAACATCAGAGGTCTGTTTAGATCCCTGATATCTCACCAAAGCCTCCCAATGGGGCTCCTAAATTTTTTTTTTAAATAATAAAAAAATCATACTGTGAAAAAAAAGAACAAAAAATTAAATTAAAAACCCATATAACAAAGATAAAAAAACTATGGACACCAGTAGCGGAACTAGTAGGTCAAAAAGGTTGCACTTGCAACCTTGGCCCTGAGGTCAGGGAGGCCCTTTATGGTTTCTTGCACTGGGGTCCTGAAGATTATAGTTATGCCACTGACCTGTAACAAGTGTATAAATAAGAACTTTTCTCCAAATTTTATAATTGCATACTTGCTGTGGGTGCTTGACTCGGAAAGTATTGAAGCCAGTCAATCAGCATGTAGGATCCTGTTGTTGTTCTTTCTAGGGACAGAGTCAGCTTTCACTTGGTTCGGTTCCCCATCAGAGGTCCCCAGCTCCTATCCAGTTGGGAGATAAGTAGTAGGAAAGGGTTGAGCTGTAGGTAGTAGCGTATGGAGCAGGGAAGATAACATTAGTTCCAACTTGCAGTAGTTCCAACTATCTTAGCCCCTGTGGAATCCTTGGGGCATGTTCCTACTAGAGAACACTATCAGGGAGACCTAGAATGGGCAGAGTGCTGTTCAGAACCAGTCATGTTTGATGGAACCATGACGTAATGAAATGTTTCAAGTTATGTTGCCTTGAGCCACTAAACACCATGTTGTATGGACTGATATGATGCCTGTTGCACAGTAAAAGTTCAAGCAAGAAGCTGGCTAAAGCTGGGTATACATTAGTAGAATTACATTTGACATTTTTCATTGCAAAAACATTGTAGTTGTTCATTTTTCCAATCATTACTTGGGTCAAATGGATGTTTATTTTCTACCACAGTAACAAGAAAATTCAGCAGGATGGAAAACTTTTCTTGAATGAATATCTACATTCTTGTGGTTTTCAAGTCCATTCATTTCAAAGCAAATGAGGTCTTGAACTTCTTTTCCTAAAAATGCTCGTACTAATTTTGGTTCGAAATTTTATTAGTGTATACTTAGTCATTCTAGTGGCCAATGCTCGGGGAACAAGAAGCAGGTGTGGAGGGTGGACTAATGACGGCTGGGAGAACGAGAGACAGCCCGCCTGGAGTTGGTGACAGATCTTGAGACTGCCCTTCACGGCAGAATGAACATCATTGTCATCTTTTTACAGGTAGTGAAAAATAACAGTTCTATTGGAAGGATCAACATATAATAAAACTACAAAAACTGCTGTGTTAATACTAATGACAGCATCACCTAGTGCGCATTAGCATTATCACTCTGTGTAGCAGCGGGGAGATGGGAAAGATCTCCCTCTTACCAGCTCTGCCATAAGAGAAGTGTTTATGCACTCCTCATTTACTATGCCAGCAGGGAGATCAATGTGCCAGGGCCATATATATAGACACACACACATGAATATGTGTTTGAGCTTTTGGGTGCACACCCTTATTAGGAATGGGCCGAACAGACCCCTGTTCAGTTCGCACCAGAACTTTTGAACACCGCGAAATTTCGGACCCGAATAACGAACCCCATTAAAGTCAATGGGCCGGGACATCAAAAATCAAAGTGCCTATTTTGAAGGCGTATATGCAAGTAATTGGGCATACAATGGTTATAGGGGTCCGGGTCCTGCCCTGGGGGACATGTATCAATAAACAAAAAGTTTGTGAAAAACGTAATTTTTAAATGAGCAGTGATTTTTTGATTTTTAAAGTGAAAGCCTAAAAATGAAAAAACCCTTCCAATATAGTGCCTGGGAGGTCCCCTTAGTCTACCTGTAAAGTGGCAGATCTGTACCATGTCTAGAATCTGTGGAAGCAATAATTGCATTTATAAAGCAAAAAAATGACATTTTCCCTGCAAGCTGCCTTCATTTTGCTCAGCAACAGCTGGGGAGCCAGTGTGTATGATGTGGCCACAATGTAGTGCACTGGGAACAAGATTAGAGATTTTTTGGATACATTCTTGTGTCACTTTGACTTTGTATAGGAGTAACGGGTGCGTAAAAATTATCTTTGGGTGTCAGTGGCGCCTTCCCACCATAACCCTATAGAGGTACTCTTAATGAAAGCAAGAATTGGCCTTGCTGTAAAAAATTGCAATGATATGCACCTGTCAAACAAGTGCAGAAAAATTACTCTTTGGGTGTCGGGGGCGCCTTCCCACTGTAACCCTATAGAGGTGCTCTTGATGAAGGCAAAAAAAATTGCAATGATATGCATATGGTTGGTGTTTTTGCCACGTTTGATGTGCCTGAGACACAGTTTGCAGACAGCAACAGTGTGATCTGCTGCAGATGTGCTGAAAAAGGCCCAGACAGCTGAGCTTTGGGGAGTGGGCCGGGAGATAACAGCTGCAGAATGTGATGGAATAGGGTGGCTGCTCTTTACGCTTTCTTGATGTCGGCCTCTCTGGGGTTGTGCCGCCTCACCTTCAGTTTCCTCCTCTGCTCTATCTGGCAACCATGTCACATCTGTAACCTCATCATCATCATCATCTCCATCTCCTCCATCTTCATCATTACCACTGGAGACAACTTGGGGAACATGAATGCCAATTTGTCTACCAGTGTTCCTCCCTCTCTAAAGCCTCATGTTCCTGTGATCCTCAACCTCAGAACCAACATCTGAATCCAGTAATGGCTGGGCATCATCAAGGAGCAAGTGGCTGACGCTGTGGTCAAATAACTCAGCCGACTCCTCAATGGCTAATGTTGGGGCTATGGCAGGAATAGATGTGGACAAGGAGGCAGGTTTATCCACTCTGGCAACTGCAGGAGACTGCACACTTGTCTCTGCTTGCATGACAGAGGATGAGGAGGATGAAGAAGGTTTAGTAAGCCAGTCCATCACCTCCTCTGCATGCTGTGGATGGATTGCACAGGCAAACTCCCTAAACAGAGGAAATGATGCCCTGCCTGAGGACTGGCCACCTTTGCCTGTGGACACATTTGTTGCAGGCCCCCTTACAGTGCCAAGGGAACATCTGCCTCTTCTTGTTGTCCTCCCAGACATTATTGGGAGGGAGGGGGCAGTGCTTATAAGCAATGTAAAGAAGAAGTTGAAATCTGTACGTAGATGCACTTTAATCAATGTAAAGAGGTGTTGGGTGCACTTTAATTTGAGTACTCACACTACACAGACACACTCCACAGATACACTATAATATACTGCAAAATAATGTGCCAAACATACAGTGACGCACAGAACTATATGGCTTTAAACTGACAGTAATGAACACAGAACTATATGGCGTTAAACTGGCAGTAACGCTCGCAAAACGATATGGCGTTAAACTGGCAGTAATGCACACAAAACTATATGGCGTTAAACTGGCAGTAACGTACACAAAACGATATTGCGTTAAACTGGCAGTAACGCACACAGAAGTAAATGGTGTTAAACTGACAGTAACGCACACAGAACTATATGGCATTAAACTGGCAGTAACACACGCAAAACTAAATGGCGTTAAACTGGCAGTCACGCACACAGAACTATATGAAGTTAAACTGGCAGTAATGCACACAAAACGATATGGCGTTAAACTGGCAGTAACGCACACAGAAGTAAATGGCGTTAAACTGGCAGTAAGGCACACAGAAGTAAATGGCGTTAAACTGGCAGTAACACACGAAACTATGTGGTTTAAACTGGCAGTAACGCACACAGAAGTAAATGGCGTTAAACTGGCAGTAACGCAATCAAATAGACGGTGTTCAACCGTCACTACATTGAAGCTATCTGAACTGTCCCGACTCTAGCTATACACTAATGTAAAGATTACTGACACGGTCTCACTACACTACACTGAAACTATATGAGCTGTCCCTACTCTAGCTGCACACTATGCAAAGCTGAACGATGGTCCTCCTCACTACACTCACACTATCCCTAGAGTGACACTAAACTAACATTCTACACTGACAATTGAAGCAAAATAGCACAGTATAGCACACTAACTTACTAATAGCACTGAACAGAACCCTGTTCTATCTCTCTCCATGCCGAAATCACACTGAAAATGGCTGCTATTGAAAGAATACTTTTATACTGTGGGGCGGGAATGAGCCATGATTGGATAAAGTCATGATGACAGTGTCCAATCATGACTCTGACAGTGCTCTGTGCCCTGATTGGCTGAAGCTTTCACTGCTTCAGCCAATCAGGGCTTGCAATGCACTGTTTAGTGCCGCAATGCATCGTGGTCGGTTCGGGGGGCCGAACAAACGGTCAAACTACCCGTTTGTTTGGCTGTTCATCGAACAGCCAAACAAATTCAGCCTGAACTTATGCACGGGCCGAACCGTTCGCCCACCCTTAACCCTAATACAATAGGCTGTGCACACCTATGAATGACAGACTGCATCATATACTGCATGTTATGTTTTGCCTTTACTTATCATTCCTTTGGAAAATCCCATTTAAATTCAGCATTAAGTTGATGTTCTATTGTATGCATCATTGACAAATTTAATCATATGTGCAACATTTTTAGGAGAAATTCCCCTCGTCTGGTAATGATATGTTTGCAGTCGAGCAGGTACCACACATGATATTTCTGCCGTATGTTCATGTCTTTATTGTCATGCTCTACCAAGAGTATCAGAGTAAATCTGCTGATATAATGAGAAGCATTTGTGTTCCTGTCATAAAATGATGGCTGCATGGAGCATTAGAAATATCATTTAAAAAATTGTTATATAATATCGTGAGCTATAAGTACTGCTATTTATACAGTCTGCTTATCACATATGATTATACAAAGCTTTAGTGTCCTGTCATTTTTATGTGCTGTTTAGAAATGTAAGTTCATTTGCATCAACATGAAGGCTTTTGAACGTACTTATCATCACATTTATTGCTCACAACAGTAACCAGGCACCTATAACATATTATTATCAATATTCCTCTGTCACTTAAGTCATGCCAGTTTTTTTGTTATAATAGTAGCTTGCTTTCGATCCTGCTTTTGAGTTCCACATTACAGCTCTTTATAAGTACACCTCTGCCATCTTTTTCACTAGTCCGTCATCGCCAGGTCCTCTCACATTCCCTAAACTCCACCCTGATTTCTGCCTTACAGAGGGGTTATTACCATCCAAAAGAGAAAAGGAACTCTTCTCCTTGTGCAATAAGTTCTACCAAAAGCAGGATCAAAGGCGAGGCCTAGTGGATTTGCAAGTTGGCAGTATAGCAGACAAGAAGGGTTGGACATTGGATGTAACTCTATTTTTTTTACAGTGGCAGCATTTGTATGTGAACTGTGCTGTGACAGGAGAGTGGCTTTGAAATTTTGCAGCAGTGGATAAAATCCAGAGGAAAAGTGAAAGGGTTGATAAGCAGACACTGTAAACTCATGAGAGCCTTTGTGTCCTAGGAGCCTGATTGGATTAGTGAATGAAAAGTATCTGTAACTGTTACTTGTAGAAATGCTTTCAGTCTGTGGTCAGGGCTAGGGAGTTGGTATTCAGGTTAAAGAAACGACACGCAAAGTTCAGAAAAGGTTGAACAGTTATTGTATTGAATAATTGCAGGTAAATTGGATAAAGGGATAAATGGCAATCTTCAATCACTAGCACTAGTAATATGGCTATAGCAGATGCGGCAAAACACTTGAATTTCCAGTTCAAATATTCCAGTTTAATGCTGATAGTACAATGTTATATCCTCAGCACCACAGGCTTAAAAAGAAAAAAAAGAAAAAATATTCAGCGCAGACAGCATTCAGTCCCCATATGCCTTAGGTGGGATGTACCGCCTAATGACGGACTGATGGATGATGAATCTATAAAAGAGTGCAGAGAGTTCCTCACTAAAAAAGGCCTGGAATTAATAGATTTCTTGCTGCTTTGTAAACAAAGAATAATGAAGTTGTTTGAAGCCCAAATTAAAGATATTAAAGACCGCATAGAGCCATGCTGATATATCACCATGGTGATATTTATAAATGGCAAATTAGTAACGGAGCGATACCTGTTGTCCATAGTAGTGTCCCTCCTGACAATAACAACAGTGTATATTCTCCTGTACCCATGCCTGAGCCAGTGGTTGAGCATGAACGGGCTTGGAAGGGGGGAAATATTACATGTACAAAGGGGACGAGTTTTACCCCAATATACAAAGGACATAAGGGAAATAATAGACGAGGCAGAGGTAGAGGAAATTATCATCAGTCACCATATGAAGGGGACCAGTGGCACCGCCCCCTTAATTCATGCGCCTGGCTCCTATCACCCAAGAGGTGGATCTCATTACCCTCAAGGGGGGTCTTTTCCCATGCACAATAGATTTGCACCTATACAAAACTTTATAGTTTTGAGGGGGGGGACTATTTTTTAGGGGCACAGAGGGCCCATTGGGGGGGGACTTCCTCTTCGGACCCTCACTTGAGATGTGGTATAGAGAGAATTTCCCCAATCAGGATATGTAGAGAATGGACAGCAAAGAAAAAGAAAAGACAGAGAGGAAGTAGAGGGGGGAGAAGAATCCAAAAGGCAAAGACCCCACTAGGTACAGGTATATACAATCTTAGTGGCACTCCTCTCACAGAAGATGAGATAGGAGTTCTAGATAAAGGCCTTAAATTTGCTCCTGTTCATAATCTCAACAACTTTCAAAATTACATATATGTTCAGAAGTATATACGAGGACTCACCATGAAGAGATACTTTTTATCTAATCCAGGAGTGTACAAACCTTTTTCAAAGAGGGCCAGATTTGATGAAGTGAACATACGTGAGGGCCAACCATTTTGCCTGACATTTTTTGAACCATTAGAATTAAATGCAAATTAACTAATACATTGCCCAACAAGAATTCTCTTGCCTTTGTGGCTGTGTGTGGTGAAGAGTCTAAGGATGAGTTCGGCCTGTTATTTGGATATACCGTATTTATCGGCGTATAACACACACAGGCGTATAACACTCACCTTCACTTTAAGAGGAAAGTTTCAGGAAAAAAAACTAAATTTTAACTAAAGAACTGTAAGCAAAATAAGGGTCAGTGCCCATCAATGCAGCATGATCAGTGCCCATCTTTAGCCTCATCATTGCCATGAATGCAGCCTCACCATTGCCATAAATGCAGCCTCACCATTTCCATGAATGCAGCCTCACCATTGACATGAATGCAGCCTCACCATTGCCATGAATGCAGCCTCTGAATGCAGTCTCACCATTGCCATCGGTGCAGCCTGATCGATGCCCATCTGCAGCCTCAGAGGGGACAGGGAGGGGGCGGGACAAGCACCAATGGATTACATCCTGGAGAATCTCCTGTTTACTCGGCAGCCTTCCTATTACAGACACCGCTGAGTAAACAGGAGATTCTCCTGTATGTAATCTGACAGCACTTGTTCTGCCCCCTCCCTGTCCTCTCCCAGGCTGCCAGAACGATAAATACGGTATATATCTTTTGTGGCCCCCAACGAATCCCCGAGTGCTTGGAGATTTGTTTGGGGCCACAAAAGATATATATATCCAAATTACCAGTGGGGCCGCATTAAACCAAAAATCAGGCCGCAATTGGCCCATGGGCAGACTTTGGACATGCCTGCTCTAGAACAACATGTAGGAAAGCCAAATGCTATTGTTGCTGCAAGTGATGTTGCTATGGTGGGAATCAATGTTAGAGATCTGAATGAGGAGTACTTAAATAAAAGTGCGGTAACTATGCTTGAAACTGATTCAGGAGTTGAAATGGAAAGCGGGCCTGATCTTTTCAAGAATAGTAACACAGTGACAGTGGAGACTTTTGATGAGTCCATTGCTAATGACTCCTCAGACAATGAAAGTGTAAAGCCTGTTGATTCCAATCATAGTAATGTTATGCAGCAATGTTAGTCTCCATCACCATATGCTCAGAGAAGGGCCTATTCAGAGAGATCAGCTCTCAAATGCTTTTTGTGTAAAAGGGGGGGGTCACATCACAAAATATTGTTTGGTGGCTAATAATAATATGCAAAGGAAATCGCACTGCCCTAAAAGTATACCAAGGTGTTATGAAGTTTATTCTGCGAGATGGGGTAGCAATCCAAGGCATAGAGGCCATAGTAATCAAACCCATGTCCCTTTTAAAACCCAAATGCTGACTACAAACTGAAAATAGTCAGTTAAGGCAGGAAAGGCATCACTATGTAGAACAGGTGCATAAACTCAAAATAGAGGTAGTCGCATGTTCATTCAAATATAGCACTGGGGGAAACAATGTTAGCAGCCCTGCATGAATGTTAGTGAGCTGCCTGAATGGTAAGAATCTTCTGGTTGATGTTTCTTTGCTATGAATAAGGTTTAGATTTGGCCTTCATGTTTGGAATATTATAGAGGACCTTGATGTATTTTTTGTATCTTCAAGTATAAGCCTCTGGATTTTTTATTTATTAGTTTATTTTTTCTCTATTATGATTATTTTATATTTCATATATTTTCATATTTTATTATTTATTATTTTTTCCCCTCTTGTTTTGAATATAAATATATATATATATATATATATATATATATATATATATATATATATATATAGTTATTTGTTTATTCATTTATGTTATTTTTGTTTTGTAGAAACAAGGTAGGTAGAAAAATTGTTAGGTTTAGTCCACCTGAAAGGGAGGTCATTGGCTATGTCCTCAAATAGCAGCTGAAAGGGGGGGTTATTGGCTATGCCCTCAATTAGCAGCTGGCTGAATACATTTTGTATAAGACAAGAGTTGGTAGAAAGCAATTTTAGCCGCTGGAGTTATTGTAGTTTTTTTTTTGTTTTTATTTTCATTCAGGTGGAAAAATTTCCAAAATGTTTGGGCTTTGTCCACCTGAAAGGGGAGTTAGAGCATAGGTCTTAAGTAACAGATAAATGCATTGGGGTTTTTTTTTAGTTTAAAATGAGAATTTTTGAGAAGCAACGCTCACGTTAATTTTTTTATTTTTTGCTCTTACCATGGGGATCCATTTTAGAGTGGGTTCATCCTAAAGAAATCATGGTTGTTTTGATCATTTGTTCAGAGTTGCAGAAGCCAAGAATACTAAGTTCCAGGGTTCCAAGGAGGGAACTATAAGTAAACATAGCAAGCGAGTAGATATTGTGGATAAGAATTTGATTCTGCTCTTCTTTTTTGCTTCCAGAGTCCTGGTGGAGCGAGATTGGAGAGGTCTCTGGAATATGGATGAAAGATGTTCATCTGGTTGGCAGTTTGTCTGTGCCATACCACACCTCAAATTTGTTCTGATAAACGTTCAGGGGAGAAGGGATAAATGAAAATATTCAGATTAATACATGCAATACAAGGTTTGTTTTTCAGACAATTTTGTGCTAATGCTGAATCTGAAAGACTGTGCCCATCAACAAGATTTGTGAAACATTTTGCCGGAGTCTCTCCTGTGACCCACTGTGAATATGTCAGGGCTGGGCTCAGCCCTTCGTTCTCAAAGCTGACTGCTCAGCTTCGGTTATTTGCCAGCTCATTTCCCTCCACAGTGACTCACCTGTTGATGATATCCTGCTCGTCAGTCCTGCCTACTTAAGCCGTCCAGCACAGATGATCTCTGCCTTCGCCTTGGTCACATCTCTAGAGACGCTCTCTTGTGTTCCTGTTAGACTTGCTTGACTGACATTCCTTCTGGCTCCAGATCCTGTTTGCTGTTCTACTACGCTCATCTCTGGCTCCCTGATATTTTGGCTCTATCCATTCCACTTCCTGAACTCTGGCTATGTTTTGACTATGTTTACTCTGTTTACCTTTTTATTATTATTATTATTAATAAACAAGTGTGATTTAACTGTACTTCTGTCTCAGTCTGATTCATGGTTTCTGATAGTAGGCGAAGGCCATTAATTCAGAAGATGCAGTCAATCCACTTGTTGGTAATATTTTTTCCAGATTGGATGAGCAGGATCTCCGCATGGATCAGTTTGCCATGGCGTTTCAAACGTTCCTAAGTTGCACGGTTCACCTGGAATCTCCCGCCTTGAGTATTACCTCTTTAAGAAGTATGTCTGGTTCCGTTCCGCTTCCCCAGCGATTTGGGGGCGATCCAGTCCAATGCAGAGGGTTTCTCAACCAGGTTGAGATATACTTTGAGATGCTGCCTTTGTATCGAAGCACTGGATTCCGCTGCAGCTGCGTGACACTCCACTTGCCATTGAGGTTCTTGACGGGAGACCTCTACAGCCTGCCCATGTGACTCATGAGACTGTTCCGTTGTCCATGGCCGTAGGGGCTCTTCACCATGAGATAATCCAATTCCAAGTTATTTCCTCATCTAAGTTTCCGTTGGTTATTGGTTATCCTTGGTTACAGAGGCACAACCCCTCTTTTGATTGGCTCCGTGCTGAGGTTCTCTCCTGGTCACCACAATGCAGCAAGTCATGCTTCCAGAAGATAGCCAAGGTCCTGTGCACCTCTTCACTCTCCTCCCTGCCGGCGGAGTACTGCGATTTTAGCCTTGTCTTTGACAAAGGTCAAGTCGGTAGTTTGCCTCCACACCGGTCGTAGGATTGCGCAATTGACCTTCAACCTGGTTGTTCCATATGAGCCATTTTTGAAGCACATGTTGGGAAGTGCAACATGTTAAGACAGTTATGGACTGTTCCATAGGAGCCGTGTCTGGAAAAGGGTGATATGCGCCCTTTAGGCGCAAAGCGGTAATGTTGGAAGGCAACATGTTTTATTTCATAATATAAGATGTGTATGAATATGAAATCTGGATACACCTACACCTAGCCTCATCACTCTTGGGGGCCGGCTAGAATGTAACAGGTTGCCCATCAAGGCTTTGTAACATATCAGAACCTCCATCTGAAAGAAGAGTCATGCCCCCTGGCAGGGGGAGTATGGGAACAAAAGCTTGGCTCCAAACCACCTGGTGTGGTAAAGATTGAAATGCTTGATTAAAGGGGTTGTAAACCTTCCAGTTTTTTCACCTTAATGCATCCTATGCATTAAGGTGAAAAAATATTTGATGGCTACAGGCCCCCCAGCCCCCGGTTTACTTACCTGAACCCTTGAAAGTCCCACGTTGAAAACACGTTGGCTTCTCGGCTCTTCTCGGCCTGGTCTTCTCGGCTCTTCATTGGATAGATTGATAGCAGTGCAGCCATTGGCTTGCGCTGCTGTCAATCAAATTCAAATGAGGCGGTCGCCGGGGGGTGGGACTGAGACATACACTCTGTGTCTATGGACGCAGAGTGTATGAGATGGGAGCGCGCCTCCAAGGTAACCCCCTGGGGAGAGAGCTTCCCAAGGGGGTTATCTATTGTGGGGAGGAGCCGAGACAGCTGCAGTGGGACCCCAGAACACCAGGATTGGGGCCACTCTGCGCAAAACGAACTGCACAGTGGAGGTAAGTATAACATGTTTGTTATTTAAAAAAAAAAACAAACCTATAAAACCACTTTAACACTCTGCAAACAAGCTTCAAAGAGGGCCACTGCTGCCAAAATGATTGATCAGTTGAGCTACCAAGATCAAAGACCAGATGTTGAAAATCTGACCAGGGTCGGATAGCTATGATTCGTGGACAAACGCTGCCCTTATGACACTACAGCATGCTTTCTGGAGGATGGACAGATATTGGAAGGACTACCTCTTGACGATATTCCATTGGACAGGAGGCTAGAGGGGTGTGGTGTATGAGGGGGTCTGAATGCAGTTTAAAAGTGCACACAGAATGGAAAAATCTCTATCTTGCCATTTTGGGCCCAGCTGACGAGACAATATCTAGAGGATGACCTTATGTAAAGTATTTATTGATATTCTTTTGTTATATGCTCTGTAATATTTTCCTTTAGTGTTTTTATGTTAGCATTTCCTATTTTCTTGGGAAATAAATAAGAGGCTGTTTTATTAAGCAGTGTGCTTATTTTCATAGCTAATCTTATATTATTGTAATATCACCAGTAACATTATCAGAGCTTTGATAGTCTAGCTAATTATAGAATAGACAAGTTAATACATATAAGAAATAAATAGACGGAATCCATAACCACCTAATATTTATTTCAGGTAACCACCGGCAGGTGACATGGGCCCACCTAAGGTGCAGAATATAAGCCTCTTTTCACTAGAGCTCCGGATGGTGGAGATGCATGGTGATACTAAATATGCAGACAGTACACTAAACATTAGGCAAAAGAGTTGTCAGATCCAGGCAGAGATTGTGGGCAGGCAGCAGGCAAGAGAATATCAAGTCCAGCCAAAAGTCAGGACAGTTCAGATTTAATTAGTGATAAGAAGCCTAACTAGTGAATGCCATACTTTTAGTTTATCTATTGGGAAAGGGGTTGACATTAGTGATATAAGTGCACACTGTTGTTGCACAGCTATTTTATTTTCAATCAACGCAATGCAGCAGGCAAGAGTGTGGTGAGGTTCAAGCAGAGTTTGTGGGCAGACAACAGGGAAGGGAGTTGTCAGGTAAATTTGGATCATCAATGAAACAAGCATAATATAGCTTTTTGCACAAAACAGCGTAGCTGGCAAGGAAACACAACACCAAGCCATTACAGGGCTGATGCTTATATACCCATCTGGGTCAGAGAACATGTCCAGAGTCGGTTCAGGGAGCACTGGAAGTCATGAGAAGGATTCTGCAACCACCATTGTAAATACTGTCAATGAGACTGCTTAGTCCCATTGGAAATTCTGTAAATTATACTGGAAGTCCTAACAGGGATTCTGCGAGCAGTATTAAAAATACAGGCAGAATTTCATGGGCAGCATTGGAAACACTTGTAGGGATACTGGAAGTCCTTACAAGGAGTCTGTGAGCAGCATTAACAGTACTATCAGGGATACTGGAAATTTTAGCAGGGTTATGCAAGCAGATTTGGAAGCTCTGTCAGGGATCCTGTGAGCAAGAGTTCTGGAAGTCCTGCCAAGGATTCTGAAAGTATAAGTTCTGGAATTCCTGGCAGAAGTCCTAGTGGTAAAAACAACTAAAGATCAACCCACGCAGCCCCACACAAACAAAACTACTCAAAAAATGTGCTTACCGTATATACTCAAGTATAAACCGAGTTTTTCAGCCCATTTTTTTTCGGCTTATACTCGAGTCAGTAATGAAAAATGCCCGAAATGGAGGAGAAAAGGGGGGGGGGGGTAACGCTCGTGAATGGCCCGGCCCCCCAGTGAGTTTCTCCTCCCTCTAATGCTTTGTGATCGTTGTGCACCCACATAATGATGTCCCACCTCTTCTTGTGTCCTCTCCCTCCAATGCTGTGTCAGATCGCCACACAGCCAGCCACATAGCGATGTCCCACCTCCTCTTGTGACAGACGGCACAGTGATCCAATGCTAGGAATCACTGTGCCATGTGTCATAGGAGGCAGGACATCGCTACCGCGGCTGCAGGGTGATCTGACACAGCGGGACGATCTCACATGCGGTGAGTGAACTACCGGTACTTGTACCGTTCTGCTCCACAATAACTTCCACATGTATGTGACTTTTGCAGAAGTAAAATATTGATGTTATACCAGATAATTACACAGTATCTTCAGAAAGGCTTCTCTGGTCCCAATACACACATTATCAACAGGATCTTAAGGAGTATTATGGCCACTCAACAGCAGAGAGTGTGGTTCAAAAAGTAGATATAAGAGATGGGAGAAGATTTCTGAAGATACAGTGTAATATACGGTACCGTAGGTAAGCCCTGCTAATAGGGAGCTAACCCATCAAATGCTCAATTACACAGAAGGGTTCCAATGAGGAGTGTAATCAGGCCTGTGTTACGTGCTCGTTATACATCGTTATATATAATGGGCACTGGCAGGCTATATACCGGTATAATGGACTCTGAAAGGCTGTATATAATGGACTCTGGAAGGCTGTATATACTGGACACTGGAAGGCTGTATATAATGGGTACTGGCAGGCTGTATATAATGGGCACTGGCAGGCTGTATATATTGGACACTGGCAGGCTGTATATAATGGGCACTGGCAGGCTGTATATAATGGGCACTGGCAAGCTGTATATAATGGACACTGGCAGGCTGTATATAATGGGCACAAGCAGGCTGTATATAATGGACACTGGCAGGCTGTATATAATGGGCACTAGCAGGCTGTATATAATGGACACTGGCAGGCTGTATATAATGGGCACTAGCAGGCTGTATATAATGGACACTGGCAGGCTGCATATAATGGACACTGGTATTATGAGCCCTAACACAGGCTTCTCTATGCCAACAGTCATGTCATCACATTCTGTAATATCATCAGCCTGCATTAGGCCTCAAACTATACAAGTCTTTTTTTTTTATTCTGTTAGAAATGGATCCCAATACTTCTACCGGTAGTCCTGGACCAAAAGAAAAACGCAGGTCATACGAAGCTGGTTTCAAACTTAAGGTTGTGTCAAGAGCAGAAGAAAGCAATAACAGTATTGCAAATAGGGAATTTTGTGTTGATGTAAAACAAGTGAGGGAGTGGCGGAAAATTAAAGCTGACTTGGAAAAGATTCCAAAGGAAAAAAAAGTTTGACGTGGTTTAACAACTTCATATGGGGCTCTAGAGACTGAATTGCATAAATGGGTTATGGCGTGTCGTCAAAATGGTCACTGCGTAACACACATGGGAATTCGCTTACGTGCCCTTCAAATGGCTAAAGATGACAAATTAAAAGCACCAGGCATTGAAAATTTTGTTGCGTCAGCAGGATGGTGTACCCGCTTCATGAATAGGTTTGGCCTATGTTTGCGTCAAAGAACAAAGATTTCACAGAAGTTGCCAAAAGACCTTGATGAAAAAGTGATGTCATTCCATTCATTTATCATAAAACAAAGAAGGATCCATAACTATGACCTGGGAGTTATTGGAAATATGGATGAAACACCTATAACCTTTGATCTTCCAAGCAACAGAACTGTGGCGTGTTTGGGAGCCAAAACTATTTTTCTCAGAACCACAGGAAATGAAAAAAAAACATTTCACAGTCGTTCCGTCATGTTTGGCTAATGGAACTAAGCTGCAGCCTGTCATTATTTTTAAAAGAAAGACCTTGCCTAAAAAGGTAAAATTCCCACCACGAATTACAATGCGTGCACATAATAAAGGCTGAATGGATGAAGACGGAACCAAAAAATGGCTGGAAGAAATTTGGAACGGACGACCAGGAGCAGCCTTAAAGAAAAAAACATCATTGCTAGTTTGGGATATGTTCAGAGCCCACACATCTGATGACATAAAAAAATTGGCAAAATCTTAAGTTACTTTGGCCATTATTCCAGGTGGGCTTACATCTATATTGCAGCCCCTAGATGTGTGTTTAAATAAACCTTTCAAAGACCGTGTGTGAAAGATGTGGCATGAATGGATGTCATCTGGTCAAGCCCGACTGACAAAAGGTGGAAATCTGATGAAGCCCGACATAAAATTGATAGCAAAGTGGGTTCGTGATGCATGGGAAGAGATTCCGGAGGACATGGTGCAACGCGCCTTCAAGAAATGTGGCATTAGTAATGCTATGGATGGCAGTGAAAACAGCGCTTTGTTTGAGAACGACAGCAGTGACCGTGATGACGGCGAACTCAGTGATAATGACAATGTCTATGCTGATAACCTCACACCAGCTAATGCTGAAGCTCTGTGTGGACATACAAATGATTAGGAGGAATCCAGTTTTGAAGGATTTTAACTCTTGTGTTTTAGCTTCGTTGCTGATTGAGCTAAGGTTTTTGTACTTTTAAAAGTTATTGTTGATACCATATAGATTTTATTGACCCTCTTTTTCCACTTACAGAGCTAGTTTACTGTTTTTCTTTGAAATAAATATTCAAAAACATTATTGGTATCTATTTTTATTTTTGAAATTTACCGGTAGCTGCTGCATTTCCCACCCTAGGCTTATACTCGAGTCAATAAGTTTTTCCAGTTTTTTGTGGTAAAATTAGGTGCCTTGGCTTATATTAGAGTTGACCTATACTCGAGTATATACGGTAATACAAAGTGTAAAAATGTATGAAAGTGGTAGTGCTAGCACTACTAGTGATATCACCACACCTAGTAACAAACTATAACTAATAAAAGCAGTGCAGTGCTGCAAATCGGTAAATATAACTAAAGTACAAATGCATCACAATAAATGATAATACATAAATATGCAATAAATATAGCAAGTGAAAGTTCAAAGTCCACAGTCACAGTGGAATGGTGACCACTAAAATATGTGCCCATATGCAGTGGTGTATTTTGGTTTTGTGCTGCCCTAGGCAGGACTAAAATTGGGTGCCCCCCCTAAATTTATCCCACCCCTTCCTGTTTAAGATACTCCCCTTCATCTTTAAGCTCCACTCCTTACCGCTTTAGGCTCCACCTTTTCCTATCAGAGCTTTCCCCTCTGTACATTAAAAGTGGATAACGAGTTCATATATTTTGCTGTGTCCCAGACTGGGGACATGGCGCAATAGATTGTCAGAGACTGCGGACATGGCACATAGTATGATGATATGGTATTTATATATAGATAATATATAGAAAATAGTCAGAGAGCCCTCAATAATCAGTGAGGATCCCAGCACGGCAATCAGAGGATTATCAGTATGTTGTGCAGATGAACCTTAATTTCATATCCCCATTCATGACCTTCACACACAGATCGGATGATGACAGATAACCCTTAGTTTGACTATCAGCAATCAGACAGACATTAGGTGGAGGTGTGATTGCACACAGTACAGCCTTCAGGTTACCTGCTGACTTACCCCAGTAACCCAAACTTGTTCCGATAACCCGCTTTCTACCTATGAAGGGATCTACTGACACAGAGGCAGAATAGAGGAATATTGTGTATTCCAGGCTGCACTGACTGATCACATCCCCACTGTTCCTCCAGCTTGCAGATCCTTACAGTGTACATTGATGGATGTCAGCACACACTGCACTCCGAGGAACATACAAACCATCAGAAAGGAGCCACAGCATTATACACACACACAAGGACAGGGAGAGCTACGGTTACGGTTGGGTGAAGCTGAGCAATTTGGAGGAAGCAAAGTCCATCCTGTCCATTCTCCATAGATGAGGGTGAGGGGAGTCCTTGGGAGACAGCCGGAGAGAGGAGGGAGGGGTGATCTGCTCTACATGAATGTTACTTGGAGGCTTGATAGACAGCTGAACACCTTCAGCATCATCCACCTTCATCCATTTACCCTTCGCTGACTCTGCCCCCCTTGCCCTCCTGTAGCAACGCAATGGGGTGGAGCAGAACCCCTGAAATATACGGCCCAAGCCAAATGCTTTGTTTGCCTCGGGGTATATACGCCCCAGCCCATATGTAAAAACACAATTTAAGGCCATGGTGCAAATCATGAAAAACCCCTCTGTATGACCTCATCTTGACCTTGATGTTAAAATTAGGTCATACAGCTCATATTCCCCCCCCCCCCATGATAGTAATATGGTTATGGTCTTCTTCGCTAATCTTCTGAAGGCATGCAGCTGATAGGTACTTCTCATCCACAAAATTCTCCACCAGTAGTGTGAGGAAGCTTCACATGCTTTTTTGACAGTAGTTTACATATTAGACCTAAAACTTGGCAGAATTTAAAGTGATACTAAACAGAGAAGTGTTAATTGCCATGATTCATTCACATAAATCGTATACTGTATATCCTCTGAGTACCTTATTCCTGCAGCACAGTTGTATGGTCACATGATCTTTTCCTGTTCTTTGGCATCTGCAGGGAAAGATACTTGTAAGGGGCTTATATTACTATTGTATGAGTCTGTCTGCACAGCCCTGCTGTGCCAGTGACATGACTAAAAAAACTGTTTCTGAAGAGCATATCAGATTAAATTATAAATATTATAAAACTGTTTTATAGCTTCCTAAAAATCTTTATTGAACATCAGATGTGTTTTTTTTGTGCATTAATATGGTGTAGGCGGAGTCAAAAATTTACACTAGCTTTCACTTTGTTCTGACGGCATCTGCATCCAAGGCTCTTTATTAACTTTACAGGTATTAACAATACATTTGATATCTTTAATACTGATTTGTATTAAAACTAAGCTTTTTTGTGTTTCTTAGTGAATTGAATTAATCAGTATACTATACTCCCCCACCCCATAGTGTTTAGCAATAGAAGGACATGAAGGAGGAGGGAGGGGGAGTGTCATTTACCACTGTGTATACGCCCACATGTGTGATTCCATAATTATAGAATATTTCTGTTTCTGAAAGACACTAGGATATTGAATCTTGGTGTGATGAATCATCCAATTATTATATCTCTTGAGCTCTCTTGTGGTAATATCTTGTAGTAAGTTTGCCCCACCATAATACCCAGTTCTGCTCCTTCCCACATTAGAAGCTCTTGGTACATTCTGTAAATTTTGATGTCCCTATAAAATAAAATAAAAGTCAAACAAGGAGAGGAACATCTGTGTGTAATTGTATGACAGATTTGTAATTACCATAGCGGGTGACTGGATCTAGGAACCCAAATGTAGCTATATTCTGGCAGAGGCCCTAAAAGAACTGTTTAAATGGAACTAAACCCTGCTATCCTTTAAAGCCAAGAATGCTTCTATCTTTGCTTCTGCAGTTGCCATGGTGCTGCACATGTGATAAGCTACACGCCAGCTATTTGATGGCTTTACAGTTTGGTTGACAGCCAACATAAGCATAGTAGTAGCTGTAATCAGTTAAATCTGCAGGTTCACTTTGTCTTCTACAATGGTCTTGTACTCCCTCATTTACCTTTGTAGTCATAAGTATTGTGGAGAAATCAATCTTCAAAGTTCACAACAGAGGCACCAATACCACTACTTCTTTCCCCTTAGCTCTCTGTTGCTGGAGAATAATGGAAGCCTATCGGCCTTCCAATGTTATTGCACAGCAGCTCATTCCAAACTGTGAGAAACCAACTGAAACTTGGCTTCAGTTATTGCTGCGATCTTTGAGGATCTTTTACAATTATTTACTTCATATTACAAGCAGTTAGAGAGGTCACAGATGGCTTGTTTAAAATGTGTCACTGCTTCCTAATGCCGTGTACACATGAGCAGACTTTCGATGGACTGTACTCCGAAGGACTTTTTGACGGACTTTCGACAGAGTTCCGACGCAACGGGCTTGCCTACACATGATCACACCAAAGTCCGACTGATTCAAACGTGATGACGTACGACCAGACTAGAAAAAAGAAATTCATAGCCAGTAGCCAATAGCTGCTCTTACGTCGTTTTTCATCTGTCGGACTAGCATACAGACGTACGGATTTTTGGACCTGACTCGAGTCCGTCGGAAAGATTTGAAACATGTTCTATTTCTAAAGTCCATCTGATTTTTCGATAGCAAAGGTCCGATGAAGCCCACATACGATCAAATTGTCCGGCGGATTCGTTCCGTCGGACCTTTGCTGTCGAAAAGTCCAGTCGTGTGTACACGGCATTAGAATACTTTATTGTACATAGTCTTTAAAATACTTTAAAATACGGTCAAACTGTAAACATGATGGTTATTTTTTTTAGCACAATGTGCATAAGACTGCATATCTATTTATGTCATTTAAATTAGGTTTTAAAGATCATACAAAACTACCTTCTTTTAACTTGTGTTACACTGCAGCAAAGCAAATTATGTAGTCTTTTGTTTTCTCTTATAAAAAATTACCATACCTTCTTTTCTACATAGATAGGAAATATTACTTGGGATTTTGGTGTACTTTGAAAGACGGGGGTGTTAAAAAGGATGGGCAGAAGTCTTTCTAATAGATGTGTGAGTTTATGGAATCCCTAAGGACACGTTTATGAAAACACTTTTTAACCTTGTGATTTTTTTAACTGCAAATTGTTATTTTATCTCAGTGTGAAAGTCAATAGGAAAATGCTCAGATACTGTCAAACATTTGGAATTCCCTCATCTGAAAGGATCCCAGGTGTGAAAGTGCAGACATTAGCTCTCTTTTGACCATAGTCTATATATTCCATAATATTTTTTATCATAAAAGAACTTTTACTGCCATCACTCCTGCTACATAAGCAGGCACAGCTCTGATCCTTGACTGTCAGTCCCATCTGTTTTTTACACAGATAAAACATAACGTATTTACACAGTTATTACATCTTTACAGAACATAGTGATGTCTATGTTTATACTTGTCACAGGAATAGAACGCCTTCTATAAAAGACCAAAAAAGAGAGCAGTAAAAAAAAAAAAAATAGCAAGATGTTCACTGTCTGTTGCAAAACTTGCTCACTGTCTGCTAATAAACTGTCTCTAATTTTTCCCGACAAGCCTAATAGACAAATAATTCTAATTACACAATCGATAGCACATTTTTGGGCCATTGCTTCCTTTTGCTTACTGACCCACAATAAAACTGTTTTTGCAACATTCATAACTGAAATCTGAATACATTAGAAAACCTCTTGAACTTGTTTTAGAAGTGTTAGCATGGCATGCTTTTAAAACTATAGAGTTTTTTCATTTTTTTTTCCAAGATTAACAAACTTTGTTTACTCAAGTCAACCTACGGTTCACCTGATATACCACACTGATTCTGTTTGTAGATCAACACAATACATAGAAGCTAAATGTATCAACATAGATCAGTCTTAAAATATTGAGCAGTAAGGCACAGACTTATTGGAAACCGCTGTTCCATCCCCCATTCTCCATTTTGTAGGTGGAAATATAAGCATCTACCATTTCTTTATATTATCATGTAGTATTACTTCTGCTTTCTCCAAATTTAAAAGTCTATATAAGGGAAAAAAAAGTGCAATTTTGGCAAAGCGTGCTTAGCAGAGATGTAGTATAAAACAATCCTCCCCTGCAAATCTGCATCTGAAAACTGCTAGCCTGAAAAAAAGAAAAGAAGCAGCAGCCCTAGTGAAGCTCAGAATCTTGGTACAATTCACAGAGAAAGAAGCAGCTCAGCACCCTATTCGTACAGCCTATGATTGACATGCTGACAACTAGCTGCGGTGTAGGGCAACTATAATTTGTTAGTTCAGCAGTGTTGTGGTACTTATCAACAAGAAAAAACTTATGAAACAGACACTTTGCTCTAATTACATATAGCTATAGACAGATAGGGGTAATGCCCAAATAGAATCTGCCTACAGATGCTAAAAACTTGCTAACATCCAGAATAATATGGGTGGATGTGTTCCTCTGAATTGGGGAGCATAACAAAAAACAGGGGTAGAAGGCAAAAAGAATTCTTCAATAAGGAACCGGCATGTTTAGCAAAAATATACATGTTTAATATAGAAAAAATGATACCACATATACACCAGATAGTGTCAACAAAGTTTGACAATAAATGAACCAGTAACCACCACTACCAATTAAAATAGACAACGTTGTCTAAAAAACAAAGAACAACATACAGATGGCCACCACAACACATACAGACACATCTAATTGGCCAGCTGGACTTAAAAAGTCTCATGTATAGTATATCTAGCTGAAAAATAAGAAGCCAATGAGTGACGGTATGCAGCCTTGGATGAAGGGGAGTCCGCAATGTACACTGCCGATGGCAGGCCTGGGTTTGACTACAAGTAAGTGTGCAAACTATGAGGGTTGCTGGTAATAGCACTGACAAGTGGATATCAGCCGCAGCAAGTAGCATGCATAAGCGGCTGTGTCAGTGCTGGGCAGAGGTGCAGGGGAGGATGGTGTGCCTGTGTAACTTTAAATAAACGACAACAGCGTGTGGAGTGATGCGATCTCACCAGACCATAGGCATCCGGGTACAACAGGTAAGTTGGACAGTCCAATCCTCCTCAAGCTAGATCATCCTCTGGTCAAAGTAAGGTGGCTGATAAGTCCGTGTGAATAGATGCCCGCCAGGTAAATGGAAGTGGGGGAACGTAGTGGCGTACCGCCTGCTTGCGGAATAGAGCCACAGTTACTTCCGGATTCCGTGCTGTGGGGCTAGCGACGGACTTTCAGCAGGGCTTGAGCGGCTCCAGCAGTAGCGAATCAGATCCCCGGGGCTGGTGGGTGGATCTGTACGGGTGCTACATCGAACGTGATGGCGTCATGCTGACGCGTTTCATCCGTAAAGGATTTCTTCAGAGCATGCGCAGTAATTGCAGTAGGCGGCTTAAATAACAATACCAGTTGAAGACGTAAGTACGTCAACTAGCCGTTGTCTAGGCAACTGCACAACAGATAGACAGCCATTCAAATCAAAAGACAACAACAAATAATAATAATGGAATGGGCCCGTCCGTGGGTGCAGCAGCACCACCAGGTATGTTTAAGTGGAGAGGGGGGGGGGGGGGAAGGGGGGGGAAAGAAGGGAAGGAAGAAGATATGGTTATCCGAATATTAAAATAAATAGGGCAATGACGGAGAGGCATGAGGATTTTCCTCCGATGGCTATGATGTAAGGAATACTGATAAATTACATTCATTGTTTAACCCATGTGGGGACACACTGTCAAGGGTATATATCCACATTTTTTCTTTCTGGCAGAGAATCCTGTCGAAGTCACCCCTTCTAAGGGGGAGGTTTAATTTGTAGATACCCTTGACAGTAAGTCCCGTGGGATCCCCACCATGATGATCAAGGAAATGTAGGGGGATGGGACGCTCATCATCCTTACTGAGGATGCTCTGCACGTGTTCACTGATCCTGATCCTGAGTTTCCTTTTTGTTTTCCCCACATATTTTTTGCCACATGGGCATGTGATCATGTAGACCACTCGTGTGGTATTACAGTTGATAAAGTTGTGAATTCTAAACTGTTTCTCACCATCAGAACCAGTGAACACGTCAGTGCGCTCCACATACTTGCATATACTGCATCTACCGCATTTGAACATGCCTTTTAAAGGTGGAAGTTGTGTAAGCCAGTTTTGGCTGTGTGACCTGAGATATTCGGAATGAATCAAGTGATCCCTGAGATTCCGAGAACGTCGGGCGGTGAGGAGAGGGCGTTCACCTACTATTTCACCCAATACAGGGGAGTCTGAGAGGATGTGCCAGTGGTTACCAAGTATGGTCCGAATTTGTTTCCATTGGGAACCGTACTTGGTAATAATCCTGGGGGGCCCATAGTTATCATTAAATGCCTTAGGTTTTTTTCTAACAAGGAGTTGTTGTCGATCAGTCTGAGCAGCTCTTTTCTTAGCTGTTCTGATAGTCCCATGGGAATAACCCCTGTCTCGGAATCTACCATATAGGTCCCTAGCTTCAATGTCAAAATCTTGTTGTGTGGAGCAGTTTCTGCGAATACGGAGGAACTGGCCCACAGGTATACCCCTGATCAGCGATCTAGGATGATCACTTGTTGCCTGGAGGAGCGTATTCGCTGCTGTGGGTTTTCTGTACGTTTTGGTACTGATCCTCCCATCGTTGGCGGTAAGGGTGAGGTCCAAAAAGGAGAGGGTGTGTTGATGGGCTGTGTAGGTGAGCCTAATATTTCTGTCGTTGGTGTTGAGTTCATCCATGAACAACACCAGTTCCTGTTCTGTGCCCGCCCAGACCATAAATACATCATCGATGTACCTCAGCCAGAGGCGACTATGGCTGAGGTACATCGACGAATGGTAGACACACTCCTCCTCCCACATGCCAAGGTGAAGGCATGCATAAGATGGAGCCCATGGTGCCCCCATCGAGGTGCCCCTGATTTGTCGATAATAAGACCCCATGAACTGGAAGCAATTATGCTCCAATAAAAATTTGAGCATATCACAAATAAACTCATTTTGATGTCCCAGATCTGGAAATTTCTTTTCAAGAAAGAAATGAGTTGCTTTCAATCCCCAGGTGTGGGGAATTGATGTGTATAAGGATTCAACATCAATCCCAACCAACATAGATCCCTCCGGTAGGACCACGTTCTCTAGATGGGATAATACATGCCCAGTGTCCTGTACATATGAGGGCAGGTCAAATACCAATTCCTTGATTAGTGCATCAATGAATTTACCCGTTTTTTCAAGGGGACCATTCACTGCCGACACGATGGGCCTACCGGGGGGATTGGTTAGGGATTTATGGAGCTTAGGTATAATGTAGAAGGTGGGTGTGTTGAACTGAGACACCTTAAGAAAATTGAACTCCTTTTTGTTAATTAATTTTTCCTCCATAGCTAAACTCAGCTGGTAGTTCAGTTCATTGATAATGGCGGGGAAGGGGTTTATATCAAGTTTGTGATAAGTAAGTTTATCACTTAGGAGTCTAAGTACTTCATTTTCATATTGATCCTCCGTGAGGAGGACCAGGTTACCCCCTTTGTCACTGCCCTTAATTACAAT
Source organism: Aquarana catesbeiana (assembly GCF_042186555.1). Classification (NCBI taxonomy): domain Eukaryota; kingdom Metazoa; phylum Chordata; class Amphibia; order Anura; family Ranidae; genus Aquarana; species Aquarana catesbeiana. The sequence continues at coordinate 126,386,019 of NC_133324.1, read as the reverse complement.
ACCGGGGGTCTCCTCTAGTTCTTTTAGGGCCTTTCTCTCATCTCTGGTGAGGTTATCTATACCCTTGTATTTCCAATTGACCTTAGATAGGTCTCTTTTAACCTGTGCCAGGAAAAATTCGATGGCTTTGTGTTTGGACAAAGGGGGCATTTTATCCGATTTGATGGATAGGTTGGCGGGGCGGGCAAGGGCAACCTGCATTGGGGGTATCTCAGAGTCAGAATCAGAGTCCTCATTTTCTAGTAGAAGTAAAACAAGTGCATCCAAGGCCTTCCTTTCCTCTTTATTCTGGGAGTCCTGTTTAGTCTCAGTGTGTTTAGATAGATGCCAGTATCTAAAGAGGACTTTTCTTAAATAGAGGGAGATGTCCTTGTACACTTCAAACTCATTCATCCCTGATTTGGGGGAGAAAGAGAGACCCTTGCTAAGTAGGGAAAGATGATGTTGGTTCAGGGGGAAGTTGGTCAGGTTAACTACCTTCATGTCTGTGGGGGAGTCCTCTGTTGATTTCTGCATACCTATGTCCTGTGTGTTTTCTTCCTCACCTGTCTCTGGCTTTTGCGAATTTCCCTTGTTCTTCCTTGATGACCTGGGGGTGAATCTGGGGGTATCCTCCCTTTTCCTATTGCTTGGTTCTTCCCTGCGGTAGTTGGAGGATTGTCTGTTGGTGACTGGTCCCTCTCTAAAAAAGTCACTGAGAGGTCTCTGCGTTCGCTGTCACTATCCGTGGAGGAATATTGTTTACGGGTGGCCTTGGTGTTGGCTGAGCTATTGCTCCTCCCTCTGTTTTTTCGCGAGCGGCTCCTTCCTTTATGAATTGTGGGATCAAACAGATCACCGCTTTCAAGATCAAGTAAATTTTGTTTAAATTTTTCTTGTTTATGAATTTTTAGATTTCTCTGAGTTTTCTCTACTTCTTTTTTGAGGAGCTCATTATGTTTTTCAAATGAGGAGTCTGTTTTAAAGGGTTCAAGTAAGCTAGCACTATTATTTATTTCCGTTTGAATTTCCGCAAGTTGGGCCTGTTCCTCATCAACAATCAACTGCATAATTTCCAGGCCGCGCTTCAAACAGCTGGCCTTCCATGCCTGTATAAAGCGTGGTGTGTGAAGATGTCCGGCTGGGGTCACCCTTTCTCTCAGGCCTCTGGGGATAATTCCGTTTTCAATGTGAGATTTTAGTGATGAAATGTCCCACTTCCTATTCAGGAATTTAATAGTTAGTTTTTTATGATTCCTGAATAGGGACTGGAGAGAATCCTCACATGCATTTGAAGCCGATTGTTGAGAGGAAAAGGCAGACTGGATTTCTCGATCAATGTCCTCGTCAAGAAGATAGGCCATATCACAGAAAGAAAAAATTCTGGATAACCAGGTGTGGGGAAAGGGGAAGAAATGGGGGATGGAAGGGAGGGAAAAAGGGAAGGGAAGGGAAAAGGAGGTGTAATGTACCCAGGGACGGGCCCACTAGTGAAAAGTGTGTGGTTATGGTAAAGTCTGGTGTGCGTGGTAGCAAAATGAAGTTCATAAAGAAGGGAAGTATAATCCCACAGAACAAATATAAATCAACAAGAAAAAACTTATGAAACAGACACTTTGCTCTAATTACATATAGCTATAGACAGATAGGGGTAATGCCCAAATAGAATCTGCCTACAGATGCTAAAAACTTGCTAACATCCAGAATAATATGGGTGGATGTGTTCCTCTGAATTGGGGAGCATAACAAAAAACAGGGGTAGAAGGCAAAAAGAATTCTTCAATAAGGAACCGGCATGTTTAGCAAAAATATACATGTTTAATATAGAAAAAATGATACCACATATACACCAGATAGTGTCAACAAAGTTTGACAATAAATGAACCAGTAACCACCACTACCAATTAAAATAGACAACGTTGTCTAAAAAACAAAGAACAACATACAGATGGCCACCACAACACATACAGACACATCTAATTGGCCAGCTGGACTTAAAAAGTCTCATGTATAGTATATCTAGCTGAAAAATAAGAAGCCAATGAGTGACGGTATGCAGCCTTGGATGAAGGGGAGTCCGCAATGTACACTGCCGATGGCAGGCCTGGGTTTGACTACAAGTAAGTGTGCAAACTATGAGGGTTGCTGGTAATAGCACTGACAAGTGGATATCAGCCGCAGCAAGTAGCATGCATAAGCGGCTGTGTCAGTGCTGGGCAGAGGTGCAGGGGAGGATGGTGTGCCTGTGTAACTTTAAATAAACGACAACAGCGTGTGGAGTGATGCGATCTCACCAGACCATAGGCATCCGGGTACAACTTACCTGTTGTACCCGGATGCCTATGGTCTGGTGAGATCGCATCACTCCACACGCTGTTGTCGTTTATTTAAAGTTACACAGGCACACCATCCTCCCCTGCACCTCTGCCCAGCACTGACACAGCCGCTTATGCATGCTACTTGCTGCGGCTGATATCCACTTGTCAGTGCTATTACCAGCAACCCTCATAGTTTGCACACTTACTTGTAGTCAAACCCAGGCCTGCCATCGGCAGTGTACATTGCGGACTCCCCTTCATCCAAGGCTGCATACCGTCACTCATTGGCTTCTTATTTTTCAGCTAGATATACTATACATGAGACTTTTTAAGTCCAGCTGGCCAATTAGATGTGTCTGTATGTGTTGTGGTGGCCATCTGTATGTTGTTCTTTGTTTTTTAGACAACGTTGTCTATTTTAATTGGTAGTGGTGGTTACTGGTTCATTTATTGTCAAACTTTGTTGACACTATCTGGTGTATATGTGGTATCATTTTTTCTATATTACACATGTATATTTTTGCTAAACATGCCGGTTCCTTATTGAAGAATTCTTTTTGCCTTCTACCCCTGTTTTTTGTTATGCTCCCCAATTCAGAGGAACACATCCACCCATATTATTCTGGATGTTAGCAAGTTTTTAGCATCTGTAGGCAGATTCTATTTGGGCATTACCCCTATCTGTCTATAGCTATATGTAATTAGAGCAAAGTGTCTGTTTCATAAGTTTTTTCTTGTTGATTTATATTTGTTCTGTGGGATTATACTTCCCTTCTTTATGAACTTCATTTTGCTACCACGCACACCAGACTTTACCATAACCACACACTTTTCACTAGTGGGCCCGTCCCTGGGTACATTACACCTCCTTTTCCCTTCCCTTCCCTTTTTCCCTCCCTTCCATCCCCCATTTCTTCCCCTTTCCCCACACCTGGTTATCCAGAATTTTTTCTTTCTGTGATATGGCCTATCTTCTTGACGAGGACATTGATCGAGAAATCCAGTCTGCCTTTTCCTCTCAACAATCGGCTTCAAATGCATGTGAGGATTCTCTCCAGTCCCTATTCAGGAATCATAAAAAACTAACTATTAAATTCCTGAATAGGAAGTGGGACATTTCATCACTAAAATCTCACATTGAAAACGGAATTATCCCCAGAGGCCTGAGAGAAAGGGTGACCCCAGCCGGACATCTTCACACACCACGCTTTATACAGGCATGGAAGGCCAGCTGTTTGAAGCGCGGCCTGGAAATTATGCAGTTGATTGTTGATGAGGAACAGGCCCAACTTGCGGAAATTCAAACGGAAATAAATAATAGTGCTAGCTTACTTGAACCCTTTAAAACAGACTCCTCATTTGAAAAACATAATGAGCTCCTCAAAAAAGAAGTAGAGAAAACTCAGAGAAATCTAAAAATTCATAAACAAGAAAAATTTAAACAAAATTTACTTGATCTTGAAAGCGGTGATCTGTTTGATCCCACAATTCATAAAGGAAGGAGCCGCTCGCGAAAAAACAGAGGGAGGAGCAATAGCTCAGCCAACACCAAGGCCACCCGTAAACAATATTCCTCCACGGATAGTGACAGCGAACGCAGAGACCTCTCAGTGACTTTTTTAGAGAGGGACCAGTCACCAACAGACAATCCTCCAACTACCGCAGGGAAGAACCAAGCAATAGGAAAAGGGAGGATACCCCCAGATTCACCCCCAGGTCATCAAGGAAGAACAAGGGAAATTCGCAAAAGCCAGAGACAGGTGAGGAAGAAAACACACAGGACATAGGTATGCAGAAATCAACAGAGGACTCCCCCACAGACATGAAGGTAGTTAACCTGACCAACTTCCCCCTGAACCAACATCATCTTTCCCTACTTAGCAAGGGTCTCTCTTTCTCCCCCAAATCAGGGATGAATGAGTTTGAAGTGTACAAGGACATCTCCCTCTATTTAAGAAAAGTCCTCTTTAGATACTGGCATCTATCTAAACACACTGAGACTAAACAGGACTCCCAGAATAAAGAGGAAAGGAAGGCCTTGGATGCACTTGTTTTACTTCTACTAGAAAATGAGGACTCTGATTCTGACTCTGAGATACCCCCAATGCAGGTTGCCCTTGCCCGCCCCGCCAACCTATCCATCAAATCGGATAAAATGCCCCCTTTGTCCAAACACAAAGCCATCGAATTTTTCCTGGCACAGGTTAAAAGAGACCTATCTAAGGTCAATTGGAAATACAAGGGTATAGATAACCTCACCAGAGATGAGAGAAAGGCCCTAAAAGAACTAGAGGAGACCCCCGGTATTGTAATTAAGGGCAGTGAGAAAGGGGGTAACCTGGTCCTCCTCACGGAGGATCAATATGAAAATGAAGTACTTAGACTCCTAAGTGATAAACTTACTTATCACAAACTTGATATAAACCCCTTCCCCGCCATTATCAATGAACTGAACTACCAGCTGAGTTTAGCTATGGAGGAAAAATTAATTAACAAAAAGGAGTTCAATTTTCTTAAGGTGTCTCAGTTCAACACACCCACCTTCTACATTATACCTAAGCTCCATAAATCCCTAACCAATCCCCCCGGTAGGCCCATCGTGTCGGCAGTGAATGGTCCCCTTGAAAAAACGGGTAAATTCATTGATGCACTAATCAAGGAATTGGTATTTGACCTGCCCTCATATGTACAGGACACTGGGCATGTATTATCCCATCTAGAGAACGTGGTCCTACCGGAGGGATCTATGTTGGTTGGGATTGATGTTGAATCCTTATACACATCAATTCCCCACACCTGGGGATTGAAAGCAACTCATTTCTTTCTTGAAAAGAAATTTCCAGATCTGGGACATCAAAATGAGTTTATTTGTGATATGCTCAAATTTTTATTGGAGCATAATTGCTTCCAGTTCATGGGGTCTTATTATCGACAAATCAGGGGCACCTCGATGGGGGCACCATGGGCTCCATCTTATGCATGCCTTCACCTTGGCATGTGGGAGGAGGAGTGTGTCTACCATTCGTCGATGTACCTCAGCCATAGTCGCCTCTGGCTGAGGTACATCGATGATGTATTTATGGTCTGGGCGGGTACAGAACAGGAACTGGTGTTGTTCATGGATGAACTCAACACCAACGACAGAAATATTAGGCTCACCTACACAGCCCATCAACACACCCTCTCCTTTTTGGACCTCACCCTTACCGCCAACGATGGGAGGATCAGTACCAAAACGTACAGAAAACCCACAGCAGCGAATACGCTCCTCCAGGCAACAAGTGATCATCCTAGATCGCTGATCAGGGGTATACCTGTGGGCCAGTTCCTCCGTATTCGCAGAAACTGCTCCACACAACAAGATTTTGACATTGAAGCTAGGGACCTATATGGTAGATTCCGAGACAGGGGTTATTCCCATGGGACTATCAGAACAGCTAAGAAAAGAGCTGCTCAGACTGATCGACAACAACTCCTTGTTAGAAAAAAACCTAAGGCATTTAATGATAACTATGGGCCCCCCAGGATTATTACCAAGTACGGTTCCCAATGGAAACAAATTCGGACCATACTTGGTAACCACTGGCACATCCTCTCAGACTCCCCTGTATTGGGTGAAATAGTAGGTGAACGCCCTCTCCTCACCGCCCGACGTTCTCGGAATCTCAGGGATCACTTGATTCATTCCGAATATCTCAGGTCACACAGCCAAAACTGGCTTACACAACTTCCACCTTTAAAAAGCATGTTCAAATGCGGTAGATGCAGTATATGCAAGTATGTGGAGCGCACTGACGTGTTCACTGGTTCTGATGGTGAGAAACAGTTTAGAATTCACAACTTTATCAACTGTAATACCACACGAGTGGTCTACATGATCACATGCCCATGTGGCAAAAAATATGTGGGGAAAACAAAAAGGAAACTCAGGATCAGGATCAGTGAACACGTGCAGAGCATCCTCAGTAAGGATGATGAGCGTCCCATCCCCCTACATTTCCTTGATCATCATGGTGGGGATCCCACGGGACTTACTGTCAAGGGTATCTACAAATTAAACCTCCCCCTTAGAAGGGGTGACTTCGACAGGATTCTCTGCCAGAAAGAAAAAATGTGGATATATACCCTTGACAGTGTGTCCCCACATGGGTTAAACAATGAATGTAATTTATCAGTATTCCTTACATCATAGCCATCGGAGGAAAATCCTCATGCCTCTCCGTCATTGCCCTATTTATTTTAATATTCGGATAACCATATCTTCTTCCTTCCCTTCTTTCCCCCCCCTTCCCCCCCCCCCCCCTCTCCACTTAAACATACCTGGTGGTGCTGCTGCACCCACGGACGGGCCCATTCCATTATTATTATTTGTTGTTGTCTTTTGATTTGAATGGCTGTCTATCTGTTGTGCAGTTGCCTAGACAACGGCTAGTTGACGTACTTACGTCTTCAACTGGTATTGTTATTTAAGCCGCCTACTGCAATTACTGCGCATGCTCTGAAGAAATCCTTTACGGATGAAACGCGTCAGCATGACGCCATCACGTTCGATGTAGCACCCGTACAGATCCACCCACCAGCCCCGGGGATCTGATTCGCTACTGCTGGAGCCGCTCAAGCCCTGCTGAAAGTCCGTCGCTAGCCCCACAGCACGGAATCCGGAAGTAACTGTGGCTCTATTCCGCAAGCAGGCGGTACGCCACTACGTTCCCCCACTTCCATTTACCTGGCGGGCATCTATTCACACGGACTTATCAGCCACCTTACTTTGACCAGAGGATGATCTAGCTTGAGGAGGATTGGACTGTCCAACTTACCTGTTGTACCCGGATGCCTATGGTCTGGTGAGATCGCATCACTCCACACGCTGTTGTCGTTTATTTAAAGTTACACAGGCACACCATCCTCCCCTGCACCTCTGCCCAGCACTGACACAGCCGCTTATGCATGCTACTTGCTGCGGCTGATATCCACTTGTCAGTGCTATTACCAGCAACCCTCATAGTTTGCACACTTACTTGTAGTCAAACCCAGGCCTGCCATCGGCAGTGTACATTGCGGACTCCCCTTCATCCAAGGCTGCATACCGTCACTCATTGGCTTCTTATTTTTCAGCTAGATATACTATACATGAGACTTTTTAAGTCCAGCTGGCCAATTAGATGTGTCTGTAT